>NC_137686.1:18057600-18102600 GCF_963989245.1 Nansenia antarctica | reverse complement strand
CGACACACCAGGACTGCCTCTCACACACAGATGGAGAGATAGCCTTTTCTCAAAAGGGGGGAAGGGGGGAGGGGGGGGGGGACTGAGAGAGAGAGGTAGAAAGAGAGAAAGAAAAATAGAGAGAGAGAGAGAGAGAAAGAGAGAGCAATAGATACAAATGTGCTTGTTTTATATGAATGTGTGTGTGTGTGTGTGTGTGCATCAAATCGTCAAATAAACAGCAACACCCACAACTAAACCCTGTAAGCCTCTACTTCTGCACATGTACACTAGCTAGTCTGACCCTATGTAAACAGCACTCTCAGTCCTTAGAAGCATTAGTGAAGAAGCGATACTCGTCCACTTATCAAGTAAGTGGTTCTCCGTGTCTTCACCATGCCAAGAATGTACTTTAGCCCTAGTTACGACCAGTGTTAGTATCACGAATTGGGAACCTTGACGAACCTTCTCCTATAAACACACGTTTCTCTCACCTCTAGCAAATACAGTGGTCATAAAAACACCGATCCTGCTTGCCGGCTTGCAACAGGTTGCCTGGGGTTGTTTTGAAATGAAGCCACTGAACAGTACAAACACAATCTGCACACATTACAAGCTCATTTGAGCTGGTTAAGCGCAAGCAATTTCCTAACCCTGGAAGCCATAGATGGTTATTACATCTGATCCAGGGCAGGCCTCCAGCTGAAGGCCTCAGTCTGCCCTGTCAGCTCGCCTCTCCAGTGTGGGACTGAGGTCAAATACCGTCCGGCCGTCAGTCCGTCTATTTGTCTGTCTGCCTGTCGGTCTTTCTGTCTGTTCACCTCCTCTGCTCTGATCTAGCCTGCTCTGGTTTCTCTTAGACAGACGCTGATGTATAATAATAACAATAATAACAATAATAATAATAATAATAATAATAATAATAATAAACGTTATTTATTTATATAACGTGTAATGTTCCCCCTAGTTCTGGAAACATGGCTAGCTGACCAGCTTCAGTATTGAGGTGAAGGGATTTGGGAGGAGAGGATGGAGAGATGAAGAGGAGGACAGAGATCTCTCGGTTCCACTGTTGTCATGTTTCTCCACGTTTTGCACTCTGCCTACAGTAGCTGGCTGTTTCATTTTTGATTTGAGAGAGGGAGAGAAGAGAGAAGGAGAGATGGAGAGGATGGAGAGGATGGAGAGGAGGACAGATACTCAGTACCACCATGTCATGGTGTGTGAGTGAGAGCCCTAGGGGAGAATTGAGCTGTCCTGTTAATGTCAGTAATCAGACAGAGTGTGAGCAAGGGTCTGGCTGCGCTTCAACAACACCCCATTGCATCCTATTACCCAAGCTCATTTTAGTTACCCGTTGGAGGTTATTTGACAAGCTGAAATGTTAAATCTATTTATTAATATGTGATTCCGTTTGGGTAGAACCTGCTGGTCAAGAATATTACAGCCCACAGTTGACTGTTTATCGGTTTATCTGAACTGTTTTTCAAATAATTATGATTCAATTGCAGTGTTCAAAAACACATTCATTGATGAACATTATTTTGGTGTGAGATAAGGCTAGTTTCTGAACTGTAGATCAGATTTTTTACATTTTATTATTTAGCTCTTAGAATGGGAAGCTTCTGGAGATGGGAAGTTGACATGGATCTTTCATTTGATCTCATGTTCTCAATTGCAGCATATGAACAGTTTCTCTCTCTCTCTCTCTCTCTCTCTCTTCTCCCCCCCTACCTCATTCACTCTGCACCTGATAATTAGACAGTAATTGCCCAGCTCAAACGAACCTCATGGCTTGAGCTAATTACATTCCGCTCAGTCTTCTCCTTCTCCTTCTCCTTCTCCCCCAAGTGGAATATCAGGTGCTCCTTTCTTTTCTGTGGTGCAGCAGGCGTCTCAGCTCGCTAATTCTCACCGTTTCGTGGTTCTATAGTGACAGGTGCAGTCTAGAGATACTCTCCGCCCCCCCCTCCCTCTTCACCCCTCCCTGTGCCGGTTCCTGCCCAATACTCCCAGGGTAAAATGTGTATCCCCACTATCTACTGTATAGTACCACCCACGGTATTTCAATCAAGCAGACAATTTTGGGCTCTAGCCACTCCACTGTCGAGCCTTGATTTTTTTTTTAAATCAATGAACAATACTTACTTAGACAAATGTATTTGTTGTAAGTCGCCTTGGATAAAGGCATCTACTAAATGTCAAAAAATTAAATGTAAATGTAAACGAACCAGAAATATTTCACACATATTTCACTACTGAGCTGTCAGCAGCAGATCAATGCGAGTGATTTGTTGTTGTTGTAATATTGTTGGAGATTCTGAAAAGTTCTATGGATCAGCTATAATGTTTAATAGCGTGTGTGGAAAAACAGGTTCTCTCTCTCTCTCTCTCTCTCTCTCTTTCTCTCTCTCTCTCTCTCTGTGTACTGTAATTGGCTGCTCTAATGAGTACAAATCAATAGTATGCATACATCCAGAGGCTCCATGCCCATAGGGGGCAAAGTGCCCTCTAACATTCATCCTGTTTTCTTTTATTTTTCTGATGTCAAATTAATTACTATACTCAAAGTTTATGCCCATGTCGTTCATAATTATTTACAAAAAGGCCCTGAGTGTGCTCACCCCACTGGTCATAGTTGACAAAAACAGCTTTAATTATTGTGAACCCTACAGAGTTGGACATTATTTTTGTATAACATATTTAAATGAACTTATAATTTTTTATTTATCTAAACCCAACATTTTATTTTTTTACAACAAAAAAGAGATATATTCATTGTTTATTTAACAAGAGTGGTTTATTTCACAGAAACTCAGAAAATGTCATGTGTGCAAAATGTGAACCTCTTCAGCCAGTAGCTTGTGGCACCTCCATTAGCAGCGAATAACTAATAACTTGGAGTAAATGTCTTGTATAGCCATTAATCAGTCTCTGACATCTGTTTTGAGGGATTTTTGCCCACTCCTTACAGAACTCAGCCAATTGAGTGACTTCCAGAAACCTTCAGGCTTGTCCAGATTTTGCTCTGGCAAAGCTAAGATGGGCAGTTTGTTTCTTTTTTGACAGCAGAGGCTTCTTCCTAGCAAGCCTGCCATGATGCCATTTACATTCAGTGTTCTTATTATTTACATGTTGAAGCATGCACATTTACCTGAGATGCAGCAAGGGAGGGTAAATATATAGATGTTATGTTTGGGTTGGCTTTTACCTGATTTATTATTTTTGTTTTGGCTCTTGGAGATATTTTGGAAAGGCGTCCACTTCTAGGCTGAGTTGCTGTAATTTTAAATGCTCTCCATTTGTAAATGATTTGCCTCACAGTGGACTGTGAATGTGTGCACAATGTGATGGAGCTCAAATCTTTTTTTGTTCTTCTTATAAATCGATTTTATAGCCCCAGACTGATGTGCTCTCACTACCCTCTTCCTGAGATCTCAACTGACCAGGTTTCTTATCTCTATTTATCACAGTTCCGCCCAAACTTTCCGACAGATCCCTCCTTTGATTGTTTCATTTAGTACCCAATTATTTACCCACCTGATTGTACTTACCTACTTGATTTAACCAATGCAACTTGGGGATCACTTACTTTTGCACCTGCACTCATTTCTTTAAACATAATTTATTCTACTACACGCATGATTTCCTCTAAACCAACATAGTGAATTGGTAAATATAAACCTGTTATTTCAGATAAAAAGACTGTTTCTGATTAAATAAAGATTTCATGGTAAAAACAAAACAAATCTATAATTGCACAAGGGGTTCACATACTTTCAAGCTGCACTGTATATACGTTATACAAGTGTGACAGTTAAACTCATAAGGCATAAAGGTTTTTAAATAACCTATGTGTATCATTAATTGAAATGACCATTGAACAACTAACAGCTAAAATATCTGGTACATGACACCCCTGCATAATGTACATCTACAGGATCACGTTGATGGATGGACCTCAGTAGCACGGAGCGTAAGATCTTAAAACCACAGCTTCTCTCATTCATGACTTGGACTCATGAACACTCCCAGCCCTGTCACAGAAGATAATAATATAGATTTATACTGCGCATCACCCCTTTAATCTTGCCGTTTAAATCATCCTTCCATCTCCCCCCTAGCCTCAGCCTCCAATCCCTCCTCAGTGTAATGACCCGAGGGAGAGAGAGAGAGAGAGAGAGAGAGAGAGAGAGAGAGAGAGAGAGAGAGAGAGAGAGAGAGAGAAAGAGAGAGAGAGAGAGATAGCTCTCTTTTATCATGGCTCGACCATCATCATGGTGGCCCCCGTCACACCACCCTAGATCATTCATCTCAGTAGCGCCGGGACATTACGAGCCCACAGGGAGACCAACCTCAGATCACATATTTACACACAGTCGTGTGTTTATGTACCATCATGCATCAGGGCCGGGTCAGTGGGTTTGGTCCCGGGGCCTCACTCTCTGGGTCTAAATTGCATGTTTCTTCAGCCATTGGGCTCAATTGCAACCATGGCCCACTGACTGCCAAGTCTGGCCTTGGATCAGTCTATTCATTTTGTAATCAACGATGTTGGTGATCCACAATATGTTTCTGCTTGGATGTTGTTTAAACACTACGAGGGATCAGATGTTACTAATTGAATGATGTTATTGTTTTTGGTTGTCACAGGATAGACTGCTCCTTCGCCTAAATGTGATTAACGACTCTGTGTCGTCTTCTAAGCTCTGTCTGTCTGTGTGTGTGTGTGTGTGTGTGTGTGCGTGTGCGTGCGCGTTTGAGTGTGCGTGTGTGTGTGCATGTTTGTGTGTGTGTGTGTGTGTGTGTGTGTGTGTACTGTATGAGAGAGGGATTTTGAGAGAGATTTTGATAAAGGAATGTTTAGAGACAATGGCGCAATCATATCCACCCCCCCCCCCAGAATGCTGTTCTCAACTGCTACAGTGTGTGTACATTCCACAGACCTTGATAAGCCATATCACAATGTTTACTTTACAAGAAACATATCTTGTTATTTTGGCCTCTCTGGTCCTTATTGTATAATTCCTGAGTCATACAGTATACCCATCATCTTCTGACAACTAACACAATTGTGACGTCAATGACAAGGACAAGCCATTAACGGCCGTGAAATACGTTACAGGTTATGATGAAAAGTGCTGGCGCTCAAAACTCAACTATTCAATTTCTGTTGGACCGCTGGAGGGCTGCTCAGTCTGTTCTTTGACCAAGGAGCTCGCTCTGAAACGCGTCAGCGGATAAAACATCTTTGAAGGGATCAAGTTGCTGTCCCAAACCACTTTTTTCAGCATAACTGCTGTGTCTGTTCAAAGTGTCTACTCAACCCAACATACTCTACACATAAAACCTCACATACAAGTTTCAACTTTCAAGTTTATTGGTCATACGTCACATTACCAGGGCTCTCAAGTCTCACGCATTGGGCGTGAGACACACGCATTTCAACCCGTTCACACGCTCACACGCCACACCTTGTCTCACGCCCAATGCGTGAGACTTGAGAGCCCTGCATTACACGAGTGTGAGAGTAATTCTTAGGCTTTGGTTCCTGACATTGCAGCACAACTGCACAGCAGTTAATAAGGCAATAGACATAATTCCAGATAAAAAAAGTGACAGTAGTACAGGACATAAGTGACAAAAAATAAGATAAGTTAATAAGATAATAAGATAACAAGTCAGGATATAGTTAGCAAGTAGTTAGTAGCTTAGTTACAGTACAGTACGGTACCGAACTGTGAGCATCTGTCAGAGAACCAGCCAACACATCTGCACTAAACACTTCACTCAACATCCCAGAGGAACATTTTACCTCATTCCCATTTTGCTCGTACTGAAAGACTATAGCAGGATTGTTGGGATGGGAATAGCAGGCGGCGGTGTAATGTTCCTCAACTTAGCTAACACCACCTTTGAGAACATCCTTTGATTTGTAATTAACACCGCTGGAGCCTCTCCCCACACACCACTCCATTATGGAGTGCATAAAAGGCCTGCGAGAGTGGCGGCATAGACATAAAGACAGAGTGGTCTCCGCAGAGCTCTCCGACAGCCTCACCCGTCACGACGGCTCCGCATCCATGCCATCTCCATGCTGCCATTAGCTCCAGAGAAGACTCTAATTAATTAGGCTTAATTGAGCTGTTAATGGGATGCTAATCAGCAGCAGAACAACCAAGCCTGACAACAATGCCTCACCAGAGGATTCATCTGACGATCGACCATGGCTGACCTTGGCGCCTGACGGTTCCTTCCTGCTATTTAGAACTAGGTACTTGAGACTAGGGATAGAGTGTCAACAGTAGTGTTTCATTCCTAGATACTGGGAGATATTCTCAATCCTTTTAGGATTCTTCATTCAATTGATTCATTAGAACTGAACAGTCTGCAGGATACTCAACCGTGTGTAGTTTTAGGCAATACCGTACCTAGATTATGAATAATTCAAATGCAGTCAATGAATTTTATAACACTCCTCTGTATGGTTTTCACCGGCTTATAAAGTAGCACTAGCAATGATTCGAATACGGGGTTGTGGTGTTTCCTACTCAGCTTGGTCGAAAAGTAATAGTTGATTAATTGATTTGAAAGCCAGAGATAATCTAATCTACAGCCGTATTTTCTGTAGCTCTATCTAGATTCATTGAGTTATCTTGCTCTCTTTGTGTGTGTGTGTGTGTGTGTGTGTGTGTGTGTGTTCCCTTGCCTTGCTACAGACAAACTCCCCCCTTTAAGTGTATCTAGAGGGCAGTCCCACCTCTAACCTAACCCTGGTCACCCTTATCTCCATTCCCTGTTCCACTGGCCTACCCTATGGCCTGTTTGTCACGCCGACTTTGGTCACCTATGAAAGGACAGTCAAAGGCAACACAGAAACTCCATTAAGAAACGGAGGCATGGGGTTTCTAAACTCAAACAGCTGCGATGGGGAGTCTTAACGTCCATCGACAAGATATCTTCACATCTGACTGCACATACAGGCTCCTCAGACCTCTGGCAGACTGGCCGCCTGCACATATCAATAGGACCACAGTGACGTTATTACTGCTTGGTGACACGGCTTCGGATTGACATTGTTCTGGTTTATATTCTGTACTTCTGTCATTCCATCGTTTCGTTACTTCTGTCATTCCGTCAGTCCTGTCTGTGTTCTCGTGGGCCCGTGGGAGTGCAATTCCCGCAGACCTCATCTCACACAGACAGACAGATAGACACACGTCCACACACATTCACACAAACACACACGCACACACTCAGACATCACCTGTCAGACCAGATTGCAGCACAGTTTGCCTAGTGGTTGTAAGTGTTTAGAACGGCGACAGCGCTGGGATTTGAGTCAGACTCCAGCACAGTACTAGAGAGGAGTACTGCATGTTCAAATAGCCTGGTGGTTGTGAGAGAGTAAAAGCTTGCTGCTCCTAGCGTCATGCTAACTAATCAGCGAGTGCCACATCCAAAAGTGATGTCTGGAATCTGACTATGTTCGACACATGTTTCTAAATGTTGGCATTTCACCATCGGAAAAAGGACGCTACGTGTGAGTGCTCAGAATGTGTTATTGGGATTACGCAGTTGCGTTTGAGTTCGTACGGACATTGCATGACTTTCATCTGCTGAATATGGGAATTTGTGACCTTTTAGTGACCTTTTAAAAAATTGGATTTCACCTGGATTGCTGTAAGGGGATTATTGGCATTTAACGGTTCACCGTTGGAATAAGGTTATCCCCACAGAGAAGTGATAACACTGTGGACACGGTAAAGGGTTTAGAGGCCAGTCTGATGGTGTCTCCATTAAGAGGAGAGGCTGGTGGAGGTAGAAATGGGAGGCAGGATGGGCTCATTGTAAGGCATTGAAAGGGATGAGTAACGGTGTGTTTGATACCATTCCTCATTCCGTTCCATGCACTACAATGAGCCCTTTCTCCTATTTCTGAAGTTATATCCAACGGAGAACATAATGTACCAAGCATTTCTCTGCATTTCAATCCTCAGTGTGTCTGAGAACATAAACTGTTGATGAACTACAGGGGCAGAGAACCAAAATGTGTGTTCTAGACTGTTCTGGCAATGTCATCTCGGCATGAAAATGCACTTTGGAATCACTGTGTGAATCGCTGTCTCTCTTTTCTCTCTCTGCCTCATATACTCAGACACATGATGGTCGTCTTCTGTTCACCGTCTGGATCCTTTAGTTCCTCCCTCTGTTTCTCTCTCTCTCTTCCTCTGTCTCTCTCTCCCTCTGTCTCTCTCTCTCTCCACTTTCCACTTTCTCTACGATGCATTTTTAATCCTATGGATTATGTAACTCTAGCAGCATGCTGGGAGAGCAGGGATTATGCTCTTCCATACTGACACATGCAAACATGGCCGACTAGCAGTGCCGGACAGCTATTGGGTGTGGTCACCAGGAGGTAAATAACACAAGGCTTTGGACAGAATGACAGTATGCTCGATGACACGTTGCTTTGTTGTCCCATTTGCACAGCTTCTCCATGACTCTGTGTACGCCTAGGCCACAAAGCAGTGATGACACCCGCTCTTCAGTATTCAAAGCTTCAATGCAGTGCCCTGTCAGTGAGTTCAGTGCTCAAAATGACATTTTATGATGACATTACTGGTTAGTGAGGATGTGCAGCAGAGTGTTTAATATCTGAAGCTTTGTGGACTGTGTAATGGGTTTTTTCTTATCGCACATTTTGAAGATTGTGTGCATGTAGTGCACAGTCTGTGGAGGCTGGGAGGTTGTCTCCGCTTAAGCATCTGTTTTGGACATTTTCTTGGCAATTTTAGACTAATCATATACAGTATTTGTGTGTGTAAATGCCTACTCCTGTGCGAGTAGTTTTCTTCTTTTCGTGATGATTACACATGAAAGTCTGATTCTTCTTTGAGGAAAGAGAGATAAGACAATTTAAGCCAAATGTTAAGCCTCAGGGTTGGAGCATTAAAGGACTTCACTGAATTGGTCTGCGAGATCCCAGTGGGACACCAGCCCCTGTGTGTGCGACATCTGTGTGTGTGTGTGTGTGTGTGTGTGTGTGTGTGTGTGTGTGTGTGTGTGTGTGTGTGTGTGTGTGTGTGCCATTTTGAAGATAGATATGGTGTCCCAAGTAGTGTTAGTAGACCACTCTCCATGTACCTGGATGGTTCGTGGTTAAAGGCACAATATGGGATTTGCTCTGCTGCTCTGCTGCTCAATGGTCCTTTCATATAATATACCCATTGATTCTTGAAGATTCAATTGAATTATTATTATTATTATTAATATCTTAGATTTATATTGCGCCTTTCTCGAACCCAAGGACGCTTAATTAATTACAACTTAATTCAACTTAATTCAAAGTCATTGAACAGAACCCACTGCTAGTCTTCACATGTTGAAATACAGCCCTACCTCATCCATGTACTGTACATGAAGGCAGGTGCGTCCCAAGTTAGAAGCCCTAGAGCCTTGTGGTTCATTAGGCACCATCACCACCCCCTGAGATGTTGAAATGTGAAATATGAAATGTGTCACATTGAATTCCCATAACCCCCGTCACCCCTCCCTCCTTAGTACGTCACTTGGGAACCCCTCCTTGTACCACTGCTGAGTTAAGGGGACAGCATCACAGTCATTAACGACTTCATTAAGTCCTTAATTATGTGGTAATGCAAGCAACGCACTGACATTTCACCGCGCTCCATTCCATGCCGTGTGTATTTGTTTTTTGGCCGCCGCTTGTTTAGTTTTGTCGCTAATTGGCTGACATGAGTCATCGCCGTGGCGATAGCGACAATACAGACGGGGAAGAAAGAAGCTGGGCATGAGTTGATAGCCGTGTAGCACTGTTCAGCCATGTTTGTTTGTTGTTGTTGTTGTTGTTGTTGTTGTTGTTGTTGTTGTGTCGTTGGCTAACGTGCTAGCTCGCTCTCCGCGACCTTCTCTCCGGTTCGAGGCTAGGAATTGAAAGCGTGTCTCTAGCCCCTCTTGAGGTTTCATGAAGCAGCTGGTGTCCCCATCTTGTGGAAACGCTCTTTTATCAAAGGCATGCAGCAGCATGGAAGAAGAAGAAGAAAAATCACAAATATCAGTTGAAGCTGATGGAAATGAGTGGCCAAATGGCCAATTGTTTTTCGTCAAATGACAGGGGGGTTAAGTGCTCTCTGGGCAGGGTATGTGAGTGAGTAGTATGATGTCATGGCCATCTTGGTTGGTTCGGGTCTCTGGCTCCTGGCCAGGGTTTAATGGGGTCCCATGGACATCGCTAAATCACAAGGGTAAAGCAGCAGGAGGAGGAGTCCAGCTGAGAGTTGAGAGCTTATAGAGTAGTAGAGGCTTGTGTGGAGGATGGGCTCATTGGAATGCATGGAATGGAATGAAAATGGTGAAAGTAAGCAAACACATATCTACTCACACATACAGTACTGTATAATACACACACACACACACACACACACACACACACACACACACACACACCCATCACACAGATACAGATACACGCATGCACACACACACACACACACACACACACACACACACACACACACACACACACACACACACACACACCCATCACACAGATACAGATACACGCATGCACACACACACACACACACACACCCATCACACAGATACAGATACATGCATGCACACACACACACACACACACACACACACACACACACACACACACACACACTGAATTTAACTTCTCACCTACTAATCCTTAGATGAACTACTAAGCCAAAAAGCTCCAGAATATTCTGTTTGCATTATTGATCCCAGGCGAGGATCTGGAATTGAACAATAACTCAGCTCCTGGTCCAGTGCGGCGCATATCTTTCAGATCTACTGAGAATGCTTTAGCATACGTATGAGCAAGACCTTGAGTCATTTCATTCGCTAGACTCCATCTGAATTTATAGTACCATGTGTTACGTGGAGCTTGGTAATGCACACACACAATATAGAGTGGCTATAAAAGCCCATATGGTTGATGAATGCTTCAAGTGTTTAAAATGATGACTAGGCCATCATAAATCAAATAGCGATGTTAGCATTGCCAAGCGGTCCATTGCCTCATACTCACTCCTCAGTATTGGAGATGGGAATTTGCTGAGGAGCGGATTCTCTGGTGCTTTAATAGGCCTGTGTGTTCATGTATCATAAAACACTATTCTATCATCTAGACTAGTGTTGCCCCAAGTCCATGCTCCCCTGCCTCGAGTAAGTAGTTTGAAATTAATGTGATTTGTTTATAATCAGTAAACTCTATGGGCTGCTTTCCCAGACATTAAGGTCTGATATTAGATTAGGTCTAATGTTACAATCAAATGGATCTTCAGAGGAGATATTCTACAGAAATAGAATGATTTAGTACAGCACTAGGTTTAATCTGTGCCTGGGAAACAGTCCCTAAAAGACTGAGGAGAGGTATTCAATGACTTTGGTATTCAATAACTTTGCTACACTGTTGGGCGCTCAAAAATGGTGTGATATGTTACTCAAAAGCAATAAATTCTGTGCTACAGGGCACACCAACCGTGTGTTATTGAGTCTGCAATAACGTGTGAGGTGTTACCTCAGAGTTCCATCTGGCAGGTAGCTCAAATTGTACTGAATTAAAGATGCGGTAACAAACTTGCTGCACTCAAAACAAAGTTGTCAAGTGTGGAATAATTGTTGGACCATTCAATGTTATTATGAACTAGCTTTAAACCCCTTTTTGAGCTACAGTATATGCAGTGTTATCATGCCAACACACATTCCGGATAATTTGATTGGCGTGAGTGGGCTGCAATCAGCCAATCATTGAGCTTTTTTGAGGTTTTTACTTCCCTCCGGCAGTCTTGACACATCTGTCATTTGAACCTCCCACGAGAGACAAGCTTTGTTTAGGGTACATAAAAGACTTCAGTCACTCAACATGTTTTGGGGGAGTATTTGTCTTTCAACAGATTTGTGGTATTAATAAACAGCAACGCCAACCTGTGGAGAATACTGTATTCAGTGGAGGCTAGTGGAGGTATAAGTCGGAGGACAGACGAATGAGGAATGGTATCGAACACATACATGGTGCCAGTACCTGCAACGGCTTACTAGTGGCCAGCTAGTGCTCAAAGCCCAGTGCTTCGAGCCTACTGAACAAACCCAATCAAATGTCCACAGTTGGGCCTTCTAGTCCCACCCTGTATGCTCTCCAGTGTGTTTACATTCTGCAGTTCCTAAGGTGGCAAAACTACAAATCCTCCGGTTTACCAACAGGTTCTAGTAACTTAAGCACTTCATGACAATTATATATACAATTTTAAAAGAGCTATTTGTGTAGTTACAACGAGCTAACTTGGACTATATTTGCCGGTAGAGAAATACATTTGGACTGAGTGGTGAAGTCTGTCTGAGTAAGTTTATATAATCTGGTTTATCTCAGTGTGTTGCTGGTAGTATTGCTGTGGCTATCCTGCCTGAAGCCCTGTGACCTAATTTCTGTTGAAAACAAAATGCTTGAAACCAATTGCTGTCAATCCATGTATGGATTCCATTGAGGAAGGCCAAACTACTACGTATTTTTATTCTATTTGATTATTTTTCCACTACTACTCTGAGTGTATTGAGCACTACCTACATCTTGTATCTCTATACTGGAAAATATCACAATGTGCTTTCTCCTAATACCTCGGGAGGACACATAGACGCTACACCTCCCCCTCGCAACCCATCTAATCTAGTCTACCCCCCATGCTCAACTGTCCACCACCTCACTGTCGCGGTAGACATTGGAACTGCCAGTTAGCGTTTTTTAATCCCACTCATATTTTTCATTTTATTGGACAGAAATAGTGAAGACAGGCAGGAAAAGTAAGGAGAAGAAGGGAGAGAGGGCATGTCAGCAGGGCATTTGAACCCATGCCGACAAGGGCATATGTGTGCGTGCACTGTAGACTGCGGTGCTAGACCACTGGACCACCCCAGGCCACGCACTTGGCTTGTTTGACCTCATAATGACCAGGGGGGGGGGGGGGGGGTAGAAAAGGCTAAAAGCCCATGTTTTATGTACTGAAAAGGCCTGGCGTAAGCCCTGTTGAAGCCCGGGAGTGACTGTGGGAAAGCAATAATTGGCCTTGGCATGCACTTGTGCACACAGCATAAGCTCCTCTGTGGAAAGCCAGCAAACGTAGCCCCTACATGGTTCAGAAATGGCTGGAGGTCTGATGTAGTGCTTAACTGAGTCATCATGTTTTGCAGGGTTTTCCTCTTATCTGTCCGAACCTGTGTGTGTGTTCTCTGAACACATGCTAATCTTCCCCCGATTGATTACATTGACCCGAGGCATCGATTACATGCCGTCTGGGGGGAGAACACTATCAAAATGAAGACAGCAAGCCCATTTCTGCATGCAGCGACGGGCCTCCCGTTTCTATCTCCTCTCTGCTGTGAGGAAAATAGGCTTTTACTAGTGTTGCTGCAGAGTCTGTTCTGAAGAGAGAGAGAGAGAGAGAGAGAGAGAGAGAGAGAGAGAGAGAGAGAGAGAGAGAGAGAGAGAGAGAGAGAGAGAGAGAGAGAGAGAGAGAGAGAGAGACTCTTGTTTCATTTTTGAGTTGTATGAGAACGTGGACAAACTACCAAAAGTGTGTGTTGCGTTGGAATTATCTTGGCTGAACTAATGGCCTTCTGGATACATCACTTGAAGTGCTTGTGAAGCGGTTTGTGCTACAATGATGTTTATGTTCTGCTTACTTTGGCTTGTCACAACAGCAGTGTTTGGTTAGGTCAACCATTAAGTGGAGAGGAAGGGCTGTGAACAGTATTGTAGATTGGCTCTCTAGCCACCATCCTTTTGTTCATTCCAAGCAGGTCAGCCAAGGCCAAAAAACTGGAAGCTGCCAAAACAGGAGGAGAAAAACACTCAATCCTAAAGTCCAGCCCTAATCTCCCTCCCCTCCGTATGAGTCAACATAAATCAGATCCATGGGGAGATAAATGGCACTAAGTACAGTATCTCAGTCTCATCCCCGTCCCCAGTGCAGATGAGGCTAGTGGAGATAGAGAAAAGGAGGATGGGCTCATGTAATACCATACATGGCATAGAATAGGGATTGGTATGGGCTCATTGTAATACATGGAATGGAATAGGAATTGTTTTTGTATTGCCAGCCTATTATCTAATATTGTACATACAGCAGCCTATACTGAAGTCCCTTTAGTGTAAAAATACATTTAGGGCCGGTTTCAGAGACAAGGCTTAAGCCTAGTCCTGGACTAAATCACACTTTCAATGTAAAATCTCCATTGAAGATGTTTTTTAGTCTAGGATTAGGCTTAAGCTTTGTCTGTGAAACCGGCCCATAGTGTTTTGTATTACGTGACAGGTATAACAGAATATAGCTGTCCCTGTTGGAAATAATATTGGCTTGTTGTCCCCCATCAGTTTTCTCTGTGACCTGGTCCAAATCCCTGCCAGGTCTCTGCCTCTGAGAGAGGACCAGACTGAATGAGGCAATTTAGTTAAGTCGACAGTGACCATCGATCGAGGCGCTCCTGATGTTTGTCTCTCCTTTCACACAATCCCCTTTTCTCTCCTGTTGTCTGTGAAACTCACTTTGCGTGTTTAAGAGCACAGGACACAAAACCAGCCTCGGTTCAGAGGAATATCTTTTTGTCTTTATCTTCTAACATACCATGGGCAGACTTCACATTACATTGCATTAAGGATACCACTTACTTTTATTAAATTGTCATCATTTTTTTTTCTTCCAACACACGCTATGTATGACTTCAAAAGTATGATGAACTTTGTAGAGGCTGTGTGGTGGTCAACAAAGGGCTCCAATTCAATTAGGATTGTATTGGGAAGAGACCATACTCAAGTCTGCACCTTGCACTTGGCAAGCCATTTTTCATGCTTTGTTTGTTTTGCCATTAAAGTCATTCAACATAATGACATTTATAACACAGAATTTATAGCCACTGCTTCACTTGGACGTAATGATGTGGTTAATTACAATCTGATTCGTCTATGGAGGCAGAAGTATTTCTTCCTTTATAGATGCACGCAAATAGGGAAAGCTCACTGACACACAGCTGTGGTTAATAACCATCATTAGTAAACACACAATGTCATGTGACTTGCGTGTTCACTAACTAATATCCTCTGAAATCGTCATAGCTACTGCACGCAATGTTGTTGCTGTTGTCGTTGTGGTGGTGATTGTTTCTGCAGTCATCCCTCTCTTCACCGTCTCCTTTATGATGTCAGTCAGTCTCATTCATCTCTAAAATGTCCAACAATGTCTGTGTCTTGATATTTATCAGGTGAGCGAGGCAGTGTTGTAGACAAGGCTCAGTCACTGAGATGGGTTTCACTGAATCCTGTTGTATGTACCAAGGCCACAGCCCCACTGAAAAGAGCTGAGGATATCTGATGTGTCTGTCTTGAATATGAACCGCAGGTGAACTGGTGTTTTTATTTAAAGCTTAGCTTTTTTTTTACATTTGAGCAATTGAAAAGAAACTGAAACTGACATTGTATTTGCTGTGACAATACAATCGTTTCATAGAGGACGGTCTTTTCAGAAACATAAATTGCTATCTTGTTCGCATGGTGGACTGATGCCTCCGGCAGAATAAGGAAATAGATTTGGATTATTGGATAAAGATTCTGATAAGATCTGACCAGCGTGATCCACAATAATCAATATGTTTTGTCAAGAGTCTTATCTGCCTCACTGCTTAATACATAACAACAATACTAAACCACAGCTTCGGGGGGTCTGAGATACGTTTAATGTTCCAAAAACCACCATGGGCATTCAATTTGAAAAACAGCACTTAACTTCTAAGGACAGGTTACATCTTGCAATAGATTACTGTGTGTAGAGGTTGGTGTTTGCTATTTGGTGGGATTTTGTTTTGTTTGGACAGATTCTCTCTCAAGAGAAAAATTGCCATTGTTTTGTTTGGCTCTGCAACAATGTTAATTGTAATCGAGCTGTTTTTGTTCCTTAATCGATTGGCTTCTCTTTCCAGGCCTGTAATAGTCTGTAAACTGGATGATCTATGAGATTATAACTAGTGACGCATCTAGTGCAGATGCCTTATTTAAACAATACCACACCAGAGGGTGTGCTATATCATGATTTAAGCACAGCTGTGCTGCAGTGAAAAGCATGAGGCGCAGCCGAATGACCGGCTCAGCTGTACTCAAACCATGATATATCACACCCTCAACGTGTTATTGCTTTTATACAAATATATTTCGTTTTACACCAACAGCAATAATTATTACAATACTGCAAGCATTTGGTTCTGGAGATTCTTTTCATGATAGATTGTATTGGTTTCTGCTCTCCACTGAAAAATAGTTAGTACTATTTAGTAACTATCTTCGTCATTAGGGAAGCAGGTATATTACTACTTCCAAAATGGGTGGCCAAATATGGTTGGCATTGCAACGAAAGATAACCACTGAACTAGTTTGCTAGCTTAGCTTCGTTCCTAGAGTTAGCACCAGTACTAATTGCTGGATGTGTGTCAACGTCAGTTTGTCTGCTTCACGTTTTTAGGATATAAATATACAGCTAGCTAGCAGCAAACCCAACAAAAAGTTAAGTCAGCCTACTAGCAATAGAGGCTTCACCAGATGTGACTGCTGAGACGTGTTGGAGTTCAGGAGAGTCAGTCTCAGATGTGCCTGCGACTCAAAATTGCAAATCCATTTAGGTTCGCACTGGTGGAGTTCACAAATCACCAATTATGCTGGTGTAGCAAGCATAGTAAAATAATTCATCATTATTTTTCATGGATGTGAAATGCATTTAGTCAAATAAGCCTGGGAAGGGAGAAATTCTTCTTGTCACATTGTGCCCAGTCATGGCCGGTCGCTGGCATAAGCAGTCTATGCGGTTGCTTAGGGCCACAACGCTAGAGGGGGCCACACTTTTGCCGTTGATTTAGGGCAAACTACCACCCGTCGAAGAAACACCCGTCAATGAAAAAGTCCGCTAGCACACAGCCACATTCAAAACGTTGCTCAGGGCCACCAAAGTTCATGAGCCGGGCCTGTGCCCAGTATTCATTCAAATAGAACAGTAGAGAGAGCTTGCCTACCATTACTGGAGCATGGCTGGAAAGCACCGTTTAACCAGATTGTGTCATATGAACACCTATTAAATATAGTTATATAATTAATATTAAATTAATAATACATATGAATAAATATACCATAAAAAAAGAAATACAATATACAAAAATACAATACAATACAAATATATACTTCCTTTTTCTAGGGGGTAGTGATGGCCTAGTGGATAATGTTCTAGTGTATAGTATACACTGGTTTATACTATATTGTGCTGTGTCTTACAGGTTAAGGTGTCTCGTAAAACAGCTAGAACGAGGAGAGGCTTCCCTTGTCGACCTCAAGAAGAACCTGGAATATGCTGCGTCTGTGCTTGAGTCTGTTTACATCGAGGAGACAAGGTAGGAGCAACTCAACAAGTTTACCTAATCTACCTTACCTGCAAGGAGATAATGACAAGACACTGTATACACTGGTTTATGGATTCACCCGGGAAGTGAATAGTCCACACACACACACACACGCACACACACACACACACACATATATAATTAATAAAAAAAGAAGATAGATGGGTGATTACGGTAGTTATCAGCAATCGCATCTCCAACAGAGTTTTGTGCAGACATACAGTACATCATGCCATAACTGCATATAATCCGGGTCATCCCATCCGCCCTGCTCTATGACACCCTCTAACCTCTCCTACAGCCCTCTGGTGTCAATCCTGTCGAACAGGGCCAGATGGGAGTGTGAGCGTGAGAGTGTGTGAGAGAGAGAGAGGAGTCTTCCTGCTGTCAGTAGTTGACTCCAGGTTTGCCAGCACAGATATGATAAGGCTTATGGAATTATGTAAGTCTACTATCGTCATCCTCCGTGGCCCAGCCTGGTCCTGGATTAGTAGGGTCAGCTATGGCGTGCCAGGGAGAGGAGAGAGCTGGTCTGGACATATTAGGATAGGTCGGTGGAATATATCATCAGTATAGCATCCGGATGGTCATTGTACAGCAGGGGAGGCTGGCGGAGGTGCTTGATACCATTCATTACATTACAATGAGCCTGTCATTACAATGAGCTCCGTCCTCCTATTTCTACCTCCACCAGGCTCCCCTGATGTACAGTAATGATGATAGAGTAGTTACTGTACTACTCACTGCATGAAGTGAACTGATGTTTTGCCAGGAAATGTGTATGCAAAAGTATGTATATATCTCCACATAACACAAGTTCCCCTTGAGATCTTGGATTGATAGCAACATGGTAACTGTTGCACATTACATCATACAATTGCATTTGAACCTAGCACAACAACAGTTCTATAAGCTTCTCAGTTGTATTGTTACGTAACGATCTGACAGCCTCCTTATGATCTCACATCAGCCATTTTTTTTATTCCATTCTCCCACCCCTAATTGTCTCTCTCTCTGTCGTTCTCCCTCCCAACATTCTCTCTCTCTCTCTCAATCTCTCTCTTTCTCTCTCTCTCTAGACGGTTGGTGGACACTGAGGATGAACTCAGTGATATCCAGTCAGAGTCTGTGCCGTCAGAGGTTCGTGATTGGCTGGCCTCCACCTTCACGCGTCAGATGGGTCTGATGCTGCGGCGGACAGAGGAGAAGCCGCGATTCCGCAGCATCGTACATGCAGTGCAGGCTGGGATATTTGTGGAGAGGTAGTTCATCCAAAATGGCATGTTTATATCCACTGATACGAAGCCTATGTCTGGCCATGTCATGAAAAGTTATCATATCACTACAGTCTCTGTATAAAACAAAAAGAGTAGCACAATTTCACTACAATTCAGTCCAAGCTCACTGCTCCTACTTTTGAGTCTATTTTTGTTATGTATTGTTGTGTGTAGAATCTGTGGATGGTTCTCTTTTTGTTATGTGTTTTGTGATGCTCACCAAAAACGTCTTTCTTTTTTGTTGTGTTCTGTGATGTTGTGTTGATGTCTTTCTTCTTTGTTGTGTTCTGTGAAGTTATGTTGATGTCTTTCTTCTTTGTTAGATGTTTTTAGGATGATTTCTTGTATATGTTCTGTGTGGACCCCAGGAAGCTTTGAATCAAATCAAATCAAATCCTCAATACAATACACAGGCACTGTATTGAGGATCAGTGAGCTGTTATGAACTCAAGCAGACTGCCATATGTGACAGCAGCTGGTGAAAGTGGGAACAGGTCGCCAACCAATCTGATGTTCTGACTTTTATTCTGAAAAATGTGAATGAATTTCAACATTGTTGAAAATCAATGACACATTCGCTAGTCAAGCCAAAACATTGCAATGGATTAGGTGAGTAATCCCCATTACTCTACACTAACTAGTATTGGTAATAGTGGGGATTACTCGCCGAATTTTTCAGAATAAAAGTCTGAACATTTGATCGGTCGCCGACTTGTTCTCGCTTTCCCCAGCTGCTGTCACGTAGCTCAGCTCAGCTGACGGCAGGTACGGTGGGAAGAAAGATATTTATGTCAAGATTGAAGAGCTTAAATCCACTCTTGACGACCACAGAAAATAACATTGGTGAGAAACAACCCTTGGTGAGAAACAAAATGCAATGGAGGGTGACCTAATCCATACTGACGACAAGCTGACAGAAGTGGAACCCGCCTCGAAGGCCGAGGCAAGGAGATGGCTTCACCGGGAGCTAAGATGGACGATGTAGAACACAGAAGCAGACCAAACAATGTGAGATTGACAGGTCTCTCCCAGAGGGTATGGGAGAGGGGAAGAAGCCCACCGAGTTCATCGAAACGCACCCAGCCACATCCTCAAGAGCTGTGAGCGGTGGTGATGTAGTTCCTGAGATACCAGATACCAGGGTGAGGACAGGGCTCTCAAGCTAGCCCGGCTGAAGAGTACGGTACCCCGAGGCATGATAACCACATCATCATTTTCATTTTTTCCCTGACTAGACAGCCGAGACTGTTTAACGACACGAAAAGGATCCCGAGGAGCAAACAAAATCGTCTACAGGTTGGCGTATCCAGCTCGACTCCTGTTCTGGCAAGATAAAAAAAAGACTGGAACTATACCAAGCCTGCGGAGGCCTACAAAAAATGCCTCTGAATTCGGGCAAGCCGAGCTGCTTTGCTCTGAACCCGTTGTAGCTTCCCTAGATTTGTTTTTGCAGTACCAGACCAGTAATAGTGTCACTCGATGCAGAGAAAGCATTTGACTGGGTAAAGTGGGCATATGTTTTCACGGCTTTTGGAGCATATGTTTGTAGGCCGTGCTAAATGTCATCGACTCATCCACTGACATTCTCCCCATTTCAAAGTCAAAATGCCTTTCCCCAGGCAATTTTTTTACCATTTCAGATCACATCTAGAATTAAATATCAGGGTATCATGACAGATGGAAATTCAAGTAATTTCTATTAAACTAAATTACATACCCCTGATGGAGAACATCAAAGCTGATTTAAGCGCATTAGCTGCCTATTTCTCTCATAGAGAGGATTAATGTCATGAAGATGAATGTGCTACCAATTCCAATTTTTTGGTAATTACAATACACTGGTTGGGAAATTCTTGTGGAATAATAAGGTTCAGAGAATTAAGAGGACCACTCTGAAGACCAAATTATTTCCAGTATTTTCACACAAAAAAACAAAGCCCTTTTCATGTTGTGAGTCACTGAACATTTTGTTTTTGAAGGGAGCGTTTTACTGGCCTTACATTTTTAAAATGCAATCTGGAATTCCATTACAAATGTATGTATGTGTGTGTGTGTGTGTGTGTGTGTGTGTGTGTGTGTGTGTGTGTGTGTGTGTGTGTGTGTGTGTGTGTGTGTGTGTGTGTGTGTGTGTGTGTGTGTGTGTGTGTGCGTGTGTGTGTGTGTGTGTGTGTGTGTGTGTGTGTGTGTGTGTGTGTGTGTGTGTGTGCGTGCGTGCGTGCGTGCGTGCGTGCGTGTGTGTGTGCGCGTGTGCGTATGTGTGTGTTCTCTGTATGAGTCAGCCAGTGTGGATACGCAGTTATGCACCATACTCTACATGCACCATGCACCATGCTCCTCACAAGATCAGATAAACAAAATCACTTCAGGAGGACAAAATGCCATTGAATCTCTCACTTAGGATGTCTTTTTTTCACACATATGAATATGGAATAACTTTCTAATACATTTCAAAGTACGTTTCCTCGATTCAATAGCTACAAAATACCTACACTATCATCTCCATATGCCTTATAGTGGGATTAAGTAAAGTGGTGGTTTGTCCTTCCCTTAGGTCCATGTAACCTTTCGAAAGCATTCTCCTAAGGTGCTGTGTTGAGGTTTGAATGTTGTCTTTAAGCCTAGTTCCGGGTGGATGCAGTACGTTATGGTTTTGCGTTTTTTTTTGTGTTTAAGCAGCTCTGTGTCTGTTTCATTTGATGTTTTTATCTCCCCCAAACAGGATGTACCGCCGCACCTCCAACATGGTGGGGCTGAGTTACCCTCCATCTGTTATAGGCGTCCTTAAGGTATTAGAACACACACACACACGCACACACACACACACACACACACACACACACACACCACACACACACACACCACACAAACACACACACACACACACACACACACCACACAAACACACACACACACAGACATCCCATAGAGATTACTTTCCCAGAAAATAATAAATATATTCCTATTTTTCTCTCTCCTCTCAGCATGCCGACAAGTGGTCGTTTGACGTGTTCGCTCTGAACGAGGCCAGCGGGGACCACGCTCTCAAGTTTATATTCTATGAGCTGCTCACCAGATACGATCTCATTAGCCGATTCAAGGTAAAGCCACTGAGGAAGAAGGAGTCTCTGCGTCTGGTCTGTGACTCATCTCTGTGTCTCTGACCCCCCCACACGTAAAAAGACCTGGGAGTGTTGGCTGCTCATTCTCATTGGACAGGCCTCAATGCACACAGGGTGAATCATCGCATTGCATTACAATAGTGCCAGGAGCCTGTGGTGCGGTGTTCATACCAGTGCGGCTAGGAAGTAGAACAAATTGCCAGGGAAGTGGTGAGAGTATTGTTCTGGGACACAGGCTCACTCAATGGATACTGATTCATCTGGTTAGTCCCTATTGTTTCTGATGGTTGAGGATGCTTCAGTGAAAAAGCATACCGGTACTGTAGGAAAATATTGGACAGTAAACGATTGGTGTATTGAAAAATCGGAATGAATGAATGAATGAATGAATGAATGCTCAATCAGTCTATAGTAGCTTTGAAGCCTCGGCTTATTCAACGAAAGCGGAAAAAAAATAGAAATGATAAATACTAGTGTAATGATACATTATAGAAGAAAGCCTTAACCAATAGCTTCTTGGTTATTAGTGATTAGTGTTTGTGTGGTCTAGAACCACCTGGAGAAGAACCACAGAACACTAGATGAAGGTCGGAAAGGAAGGGATGTCATGGCAACAACTGGATCGGAGAGCACAAGAACGGAGATGATGGAGGGGGGTTCATCGGTGGCCTATGCTCTGTAGGGAATTGAAAGGCCAACTAACTCTGTGTGGTGTCCTGGTCAGATCCCCATCTCAACTAACTCTGTGTGGTGTCCTGTGTTCAGATCCCCATCTCAACTAACTCTGTGTGGTGTCCTGTTCAGATCCCCATCTCAACTAACTCTGTGTGGTGTTCTGTTCAGATCCCCATCTCAACTAACTCTGTGTGGTGTTCTGTTCAGATCCCCATCTCAACTTACTCTGTGTGGTGTTCTGTTCAGATCCCCATCTCAACTAACTCTGTGTGGTGTTCTGTTCAGATCCCCATCTCAACTTACTCTGTGTGGTGTTCTGTTCAGATCCCCATCTCAGCGGTGGTGTCCTTTGTGGAGGCTCTGGAGGTGGGCTACAGCAAGCATAAAAACCCCTACCACAACCTGATGCACGCTGCCGACGTCACGCAGACTGTCCACTATCTGCTGCTGAAAACAGGGATGGTGGTGAGTAACACTGTGTGTGTGTGTGTGTGTGTGTGTGTGTGTGTGTGTGTCCTGGCATCCAAATGAAACATAAAACTAAACGGCACTGTACGTAACAGTAATAGACTATAGCAATAGAAACACTGACACACTCCACTCCAGAACATCCTCAACAACGTGAAATTCATGCTCTAAAGTAGCATAGAAAAAGGCTCTCTACCAAAGAGCACTCACATACACTCAAACTAATGAATATATCATGGAGCCTTACATCAAATCTATATTTCCGAGGAAGAACGCTTTAGTTGGCAGGTCCTTGGGTTTAGAGGTGGTATGAGTGTATCACGGGTAGAGCAGGCACATATGGGGATTATGTCCTTTTGAAATTCAGAATCTCTGAGTCATTTCTGATATGTCTGCCTAATTGCAGCGTTGACTAATGTGTGTGGCCTCTAAATATGGCATCCTCTCTTGGAGAATCTGACAGAGATCCTTTCAGCAGACTCCTAGGGAAAAATACACGTTAATCCTGGTTCTATTGGAAGGAGACTTGAAAAACCATTACTGTTACTGTAGAGGGTATTCAATCAAAACGTATAATGAATGTCATCGCATATTCATTTTCCAAAATTCATACAGTGCACTGAAAATGCAAATATTCCCTTTTTAAACAACTAACTGAAGACTTCATATCAATGCATCCACACTGAGCGCATGCTGCACTCTACTCTACTACTACTTCATATTTTATTTAGACGATCTAGTTGCTTCTCTCTGTTTCCATCTGTTGAATCATATTTCATCTTCTCATGTCACTCGAGGTTATTTCTGGTGCAGAACACAACACACGGCCACCGTCTCCTGTAGTCGACTGCTGTTGATTTAATCACCCTAATAACATTGGCGGGACAGCTGTCGTCAGGATAGGTTTTCGTGGGCAGTGCCCTCTGAATAACAGCATTAGGGAGGTGGCCTGGGGGCCCCCTGGAGAGAGAGGCAGCATCCATCACTCACTCCCCTCCGGCCTCCATTAAATCAACAATCAACAGGTCATTCGTAAAAAGCCCTCGGTAGGAAATCTAGAAGGAATGAACCCCTAGCTAGTCATCTTTTACCCTGGGCTTAATGACTTCCTCCTCGCCTTATTACGGTAGTCACCGCAATCGATTAGGCTTCCTGATACAGTATCCCCCTGTGCATGTACAGTATGAGCACATGCATGAATGCACGCGCACGCACACACACACACACACACACACACACACACATGCAGTATGCTTGCAGATGCAGGCAGGCAGGCAGGCAGGCAGGCAGGCAGGCAGGCAGGCAGGCAGACAGGCAGGCAGGCAGGCACGCACGCACACACACACACACACACACACACACACAGTATGCTTGCACACATGCTCGCACACACAAACACACACACACACACATACGCACGCACGCACATACACACACAGACACACACACACACACAGTATGCTTGCAGATGCAGGCAGGCAGTCAGGCATGCACGCACGCACACACACACACACACACACACACACACACACACACACACACACACACACACACATACATTATGCATTTAAGTAAGGATTGTGCCTCTGGTGTAACATACTGTGGTGATAATATTTTCTTTGATCAACTGTATTCATAATGGAAGTATTGCTTGGTCTCGCTCTGGGTTTTATAGTCACGACTCAGAAATGTTAGGAGGCACTTACAATGCCATCACTATCTCTATAATAAGAAGCTATGGTTTGTGGATACTCTTTATTGGAGTATTAAGCTCCAATATAAAATCCAAGGAGGTATAACTTCTCTATTTATGTGTCTGTTACCCCAGTTACGGCATAGCTTGAAGTGTGTATCTGTGTTTGTGTCTAGAGTTTGTGTCAAATCTAAACTTTTTCATTTGTACCCTCATTTCTCCTCTTCTCTTTGCATCCTTTTATCCTCTGTTCCATCTCTCTTTCACTTCTCTACTCTCTCTATTTCCACGTTTTTCTCAATTGTTCTGATATGCTACTATTTCCTCCTCTCCACTTCTCTCTGTCTCTCTTCACTATTTCCGACACTCCCCCTCTCTCCTTTCATTCATTTTCCATCCTTTCTTCACTGACTTTCTGCCCATTATATTCCTTGTTTTCTTATTCTTCTCCTTTTCCTCTCCCTCTTCTCCTCATGTCTGTTGAACATCAGCACTGGTTGACTGAGCTTGAGATCTTCGCCATGATCTTTGCGGCGGCAGTGCACGATTATGAACACACCGGGACCACAAACAACTTCCACATTCAGACGAGGTAATGGATCATGGAATTTAAAAAAATGCAGGGGTCTGAGTCGTGGATCAATGTGTTCATTAACTGAGCCACTTTACAATCATGTCACGATAGCCTGCAGTCAGAAAATAAACTAAACTCGCCAAACGTCCAGAGCTCAAAGCAGAAAAAGTAACTTTAGCATTATTTAGTGATAGCTAGGCCTTGACCTCAGAAGGATACCTCAATGTGCAATATTTTCTGGGCAATTTTCTCCTTCCCCAGAGTCGGATGAACTCATGGATACCATTATGTCTCTGCGTGCAGTTTGAAGTTAGTTGCTGAGCCGATCCTAGTCTCAAGGAACAGCTAGCCAGGTCCTCTCAAAACCATGTTAGAACCAGGAAATAGACCATGTTACTACTCCAAAGCTGAGTGTTTGGTCATTTCTAGTCTTACAAAGCTATAGATAGTCTATATATCAATATTTTATACATTTGGTAATTTTACTGACAACCACAAGAAACAAGATTCTACCAACTTGGGACTACTTTGGCTTCGGCATGCACTCTCAGCTGTGTTGACTTGAGAGGTTGCGCACAGCCTATCCTTTAACAAAATGTCGCACTGTCCCTAAATTAAAGTGAAATGAAAATGAAAAACTTGAATTTTCTTGGAAAACGGTGTGCCATGACGTTACAATTTTAGAATAAAATACCATGGATGTATGTGTTCCATTTACCTTTTCCATTGTACATGTTTCCTCAGGTCAGACACAGCCGTTCTGTACAATGACCGGTCGGTGCTGGAGAGTCACCATGTAAGCGCTGCGTATCGCCTCCTACAGGACGATGACGAGATGAATATCCTCTATAACCTGTCCAAGGATGACTGGAGGTGAGAGAGAGAGAGAGAGAGGCAGAGAGAGAGAGAGAGAGAGAGAGAGAGAGGCAGAGAGAGAGGCAGAGAGAGGCAGAGAGAGGCAGAGAGAGAGAGAGAGGCAGAGAGAGAGGCAGAGAGAGGCAGAGAGAGAGAGAGGCAGAGAGAGAGAGAGAGAGAGAGAGAGAGAGAGAGAGAGAGTGAGAGACCCTCCGTCACAGAGCTGAGTCACAGAGGCTTGAACTATCTGTGTCTTGTCTTTCCATCTCATTTTGCACCCCTTGCCCACGGTTTGGTCATCCATGATGATGTATCAATGGGCTCTGACAGAATGTCATATCATGATATACCAGGGGAGGCTGGTGGAGGTAGAAACCAGCCTCCACTGTATAGGTACTGTATATTATGCATTGAGTATATTTCAGTCATGTGATTGTGTAATAAGCATGTAATAAGGGTATAATAACCATGTGATTATTAACAGACCCAGCGTCTTTCTCCTCCCCTCCCCAGAGAGCTGCGGGCCCTGGTGGTGGAGATGGTGCTGGCAACAGACATGTCCTGCCACTTCCAACAGGTCAAAACCATGAAGAACTTCCTCCAGCAGCCTGAAGGGTGATCACCCAGACCTCACCTAATCAGAACCCTCACCCAACCAGACCCTCACTTAACCATACCTCACCCAACCAAACATCCACTATCAGTTGTGTTCAGTAGCCTCCAAAATTGAGAAAACCTTTAGTAATGCTAGGAGATGCTGATCTGAACGTATCGGAGTGGACTCCTTTCCATTATCTGCTTGAAAGAGGTTATCTCTTGTCACGCTTACTGAACACCAGAAAATCTTGTTTCCTGCTCGCCTCTTTTGGCCCTGGGGACGTCAGCTCTTTCTACCCACAATACCCTTCTCATGTGCACACAAGACACACTATCCAGACAGCACGACACCGAGAACACTTCAGATAATCGCCTTTTTTCCATAGAAACTCCAGACAGACCAGCTAAAATCTGGCTACATGAGTTTCTTTAACCTTGGGCCAGAAGCTATCAATCAAAGTATCAAATGACTGAAGGGAACGGTGAATCATGTGTGCTGAGTTGGCTGTCACGATAACTAGAGCAGGGTGAGGGAAAAATAGACAGAGCCTATTCACCTTGAAGACACCACTTAGCCTGTAGCCACACTGCTTGAAAGGATCCGAAAATTTGCCTCAAAAAGCAATAATGAGACATTGAACCTCTCCTAGCCAGAATAGATGTATCTGATTCAAGGGTATGCACACACTCGCCATCCCATCACCAGTAACTGGCTGTACTGCTGAACTGAGCACATTTATCAAGCTATGCACGCAGACACGTGCACACACACACACACACACACACACACACACACACACACACACACACACAGATAGAGGGAGAGAAATAAAGAAAATGATGCATAGTCAGCACAAATCTGCAGAACTAAATCTGCAATACACTCAGGCTAACCTTGTTTGAAGCATACATACTTTTTTACCTTGTTTGCGTGTGCGTGTATATGTGTGTGTGTGTGGGCGAGGGGGGGGGGGGGATTACAGTGGGTAAATGTATTTTTGCCGGATATTTATGTCTCTCTCTCTCTCTCTCTCTCTCTCTCTCTCTCTCTCTCTCTCTCTCTCTCTCCCCCCCCCAGGGTCGACAAGCCCAAAGCACTGTCTCTCTTGCTCCACACTGCTGACATCAGCCATCCAGCCAAGAACTGGGACCTGCACCATCGCTGGACCGCCTCTCTGCTGGAAGAGTTCTTCAGACAGGTCAGTCCGCCGCTTTGAGAGACCACTACACAAGCCACCATAACCTGGCAACCCTAGGCTGTTATAACCAGCGGAGGTTAACAATTGACTTTTGCTGCAACACAACTGAGTATAGCCAAAGACAGTGTCATTAAACCAAACGTTAGCGCCCCAGGACTACCCTCACTAAATTCCTATTCAAACATCTGTTGTTCTCCATACAGCATTATTCAACTACATGGTGGGCACTCCACACTTTAAAAAGCAATATCACTACTGAGGGATTAAAACGAAGGACATTCCTTGACCATAAATAACATTACCGTTGACACAGCGCCACTCTCATATTGATGCATATTAATGGTTCATATTACTGTTGTTGTTCATGGCTCCTCTGGGAAATGAGGCAAACACCTCGGCAGATGAATTGTCAATAAATAGCTCTACTACCTTAGAGAACATTTCATCTCTGGCCCCCACCTAAGCTGTTTGTGGATAATCAGCCCGGAGAAAATGAAACACATTTGTGACCCAAATGTGTTCTTCTCAGAGGGGTTTCACTGATTGTGCGGGGGCCGCAGCTCTGCGAGCGACAGGACGAATGAGCAAATAGAATAGAATACACAGACGGCAGGCTGGGGAATCAACAATGACAGCTAAAAGAGAAAAAAAGGATGGATCTGGTTCGCTCTCACAGACTGGCCGCCCTCAAATTATAGTGTTTTCTGTCTGTCTGTCTGTCTGTCTGTCTGTCTGCCTGTCTGCCTGCCTGTCTGTCTGCCTGTCTGTCTGTCTGTCTGTCTGTCTGTCTGTCTGCCTGTCTGCCTGCCTGTCTGTCTGTCTGTCTGCCTGCCTGTCTGTCTGCCTGTCTGTCTGCCTGCCTCTCTGTCTGTCTGTTTGTGTCTGTGTGTCAATATCTGTTTAAAATATAATGAAAACCCATGAACTAGGAGTTCACACACAGCAATGTAAACGGTAAACTGTGCTTGCAACACCAGCCTGTCATTAGTGTGCGTTCCAGAGATATCATGGTTTCAGTAAGGTTGTTAATGTTGTTGATTGATGGATGTGAACTCTGTGTCCAGGGGGACAAGGAGGCCGAACTGGGTTTACCATTCTCACCACTGTGTGATCGCAAGTCCACCATGGTGGCACAGTCACAAATTGGTATGTATGTAACTTCCACACACACACACCACACACACACACACACACACACACACACACACACACACACACACACATATAGACAGACAGGGATACACACACACACACACACACATACAGACAGACAGGGATACACACACACACACACACACACACACACACACACACACACTTTGGAGACTCTCTTTATAATCTATATTTATGTAACATCCCCGCTGTCTCCAGGGTTTATTGATTTCATCGTGGTGCCCACATTCACCGTGCTGACTGACATGACGGAGCGCATCGTCACTCCGCTCATTGATGAGGCTTCCCACTCCGGCCCCACTGGGTTCCGACGCTCCAGGTGAGCCACTTCCAGACACTTCCTGTTCCCTTTCCTGTTTACATTTACCTCAAGTCCTTGTCGTGTCATATAGAGTCATTTCCTGCTAACTTTTACTGCTATTAACAAAATAATGACATAACAAAGTGTGCCACAAGTCACTCAACTACTGTATGCATGCACCATGACGACACTATGAAGTCTATTAACATTCGTGGACTTCAGCTCCGCCTTTAACACCATCCTTCCAGACAGGCTAGTGACCAAACTACTAGACCTGGGTCTATCACACTCTATATGTGCGTGGATCAAGGACTTCCTGACCAACCGCCCCCAGAGGGTGCGGGTGGGCCCCCACACCTCCACAGCCCTCAGACTCAGCACTGGGTCACCCCAGGGCTGCGTGCTAAGCCCCATCCTCTACAACCTCTACACCCACGACTTCACCCCCATCCACCCCAGCAACTACATCGTAAAGTTTGCAGACGACACCACCGTGGTGGGATGTATCTCGGGGGGGGACGAGGCGGCGTACAGGGATGAGGTAGAGCAATTGAGCAAGCTGTGCAAGGTAAACAACCTGCTGCTAAACAAGTCAAAGACCCAGGAACTCATCGTAGACTACAGGAGGAAAAAGTCCGAGATCCTGCCCCTGCTCATCGACGGAGAGAGCGTAGAGATGGTCTCAAACCTCCGTTTCCTGGGACACATCATACGGGATGACCTGGCCTGGAAGGACAACACTAAAGGCACCATCAAGAGGGCACAACAGCGGCTATACACCCTGAGATGCCTCAAGAAACAACACAGCAAGCAGGAGATGCTGGTGGCCTTCTACCACGGCGCAGTGGAGAGCATCCTCACCTTCGGCATCTCCAACTGGTACCACAGCTGCACGGCAGCGGAGAGAAACGATCTACAGAGAGTCGTGAGAACAGCACAGGGGATCACCGGCGCCACCCTCCCCTCTCTGGAGAAGCTGTACGAAACACGCTGTCTCAGGAGGGCCTCCAAGATCTCCAAGGACCCGACCCACCCTGGGCACGAACACTTTGTCAAGCTGCCCTCGAACAGGAGGTACAGGACCCCGGCCGCTAAGACAAACAGACTGAAGAACTGCTTCTACCACAGGGCCGTCAAGGCCCTGAACACAGAAAAGGCCTAAGTTCTGGGCCCAGGACAAGTCCGGACGGATTGTAATGGCAGCTAGTGCTGAGGCACAAACATGTACATTTTCAAGCCTGCAAACTGTGACACTTTAAAAAAATGTGAAAAAAATACTTTCTTGTGCAATATGACAACCCTAGTTGACTATCTGTGCAGTATAGTACAGTGGATTGTGTACATAGCCTCTATTGATGTAAACCAGCTCTTTATCTTCTTGTGATTTTATGCATCTATGCTTTTTCCAAAATGTGTTTCTTTTTCCTTTCTTAAACACCAGGGGAGCCTCCCCTCCTAAATTTCGTTGTTTGGTACCTGTACTGTAACAATGACAAATAAAGTCTATCTATCTATCTATTCCTGAAGCAACAAGACATCAAACTTACATCAGAGTCATGCACCAGAGTGTCTCAGTACCCAATCAGACAGCCCCAGCCCCTCCCTACACCTTGACATCAGATCATAGGGTAATTTGATAGGGTAATTTGCAGCTCCGTCTCAGAATGATGAGTTCTAGAAAGCTCTCGGTAGTGGATCGGCATGCGTAACATTCTGAGTGATGCAGGACGCGGTTTGTGTGCACGGCGGAACAGACTTTCGTTCGTATTCCGAGCACGTACGAAAACAGACCTGAAAAAAATCTGCTTTCAGGAAGGTTTTATCAACAGCAACGTGTATACACAGCTGCCTCCCAGCATACATGTGTCAAAAAGTCTTACGCTGAGATACAACTACTTCTATGCCTACATTAAAAATGTCAATGACATTTGTTATCACAGTGTGTGTCTCCCAGTGCATATCTCTAAGAAGACAAAGTGCTTCGAGAGCCACCCTATGCCTCTCCCACTGCACCTGCACATCCATATAAACTCCTTCCTCTCTGACAGGAGTCATTAACATTACTCAGCAAGCCTTCAGTCTACGAGTCAACCGACTGGAAATACTGATTGTTCAGCTCCCGCATCTCCCTGTCAGCAGCCTGCACCTGCTGCATCTTTATAGGTTTTACATTTGTGGCCTCGAATACATTTATTGTCGCACTCAATCACTTTGTCCATCTCTCTATTCTCTCACTCTCTCTCTCTCTCTGTCTCTTCTGTCTCTGGTCTTCTTCCCGTGAGTGTAGTTTGAATAGCATTAGCTCGGAGGATGATAAGCGGGGGAGCGTAAAGAGCACGGCGTCGGAGGGCAGCCCGTCGGGACAATGCTCCCTGCTGGCCGTGGACCTGAAGAACTTCAAGGCCCTCTGGAACGAGGAGGTGTACCAGAACCGAGAGAGGTGGAAGACCCAGGCTACTAAAGGTGGGGGGGGGGGGGGGGGGTGCGCTGTGCTAGGTTGTACTGGGGCTTAGGGCGACCTGACCAGTATCTGGTAGATACTGTAGGTACCAGGGGAGGCTGGCGGAGGTAGAAATGGGAGGACAGGCTCGTTGTAATGCATGGGACAGAATGAGGAATGCTATCAATATGTTTGATACCAGTCCTCATTCCTTTCCATGCATTATAATGAGCCTGTCCTCCCATTTCTACCTCTGCCAGCCTCCTCTGTGTAGGTTCTATCTGCCAAACTATTGTGACTAGCCATGGGTTAGATCCTGAAAGTGATGGGTATCAACTTTTTGGTGCCAAGAGTTGCTATGGGAACAGGGTGCTTTTGGAACTGTATTTTGTGTCTGTTTTTTATTTTTTGTGTCTGTTTTGTTTGGGGTTTTTTAAACGTCGAATGCAAACGTCACAGCAGATGCTTGTACAGAACACTCATCCAAGGGACATTGAATATGTTGGCCACAGAGGATGTTAATGCACTTACATAGCGCCTTATTCCAAAGCGCTTTACAATGGCCTCTCATTCACCCATTCACACACATTCACACACCAAAGGCGGCAAGCTACCATGCAAGGCGCCGGCCCGCTCATTGGGAGCAATTTGGGGTTCAGTGTCTTGCCCAAGGACACCGCGATACATGGACAGGAGGAGCCAGGGTTCAAACCACTGACCTTGCGTTCATTAGATGCCAGCTCTACCTCCTGAGTCACAGCTTCCCCATACACCACAGCAGCAGTCTGTGAATGAACACCTGCCCTTAACATGTGTGCATCCATACAGAGACAGAAGAGAAGGCCAAGAGGGAGGCCGAGGAGGCAGCCCTGCAGGAGGTGACTATGGAACCCCAGGAGGCCCAAAAAGAACCAGAGCAGGCTGAATCAGCGTCAAAGGGCGCAGAGGAAGCGAATGAAGCGCCTGTGCCAGAGGAGATCAACGGACCACCAGACTGTGACACAGAGGAGACAGGAGAGCGAACACAGCCTGGGAGCGCAGTAGACGACGTCCAGTCAATACACAATGGTACGTAATTATTACCTGACCGCCATTACAGTGTGGTAGGCTACGTCTTGTTTGGACTACTTGACAACCATTATAGGTCTTATTACTTTGACGACGAGAGACTGTCAGAAGAGTGTCCTGTAAAACAGCTCACTGAATATGAATGAATATGACATCATTTTTTTTCCAGAGCAGTCTTTTTAGGTCTCTTTAGGTCAATTATAGGTCAGTTATTAGTTTAACTATACTATATTAGTTTAACTATAGGTCTGTTATTTGATAAATGCTTGACAGGTCTATGTGCAAGTTTCCCTTCTGGCCTGACCTGGATGTTGTAACTTCAAACCATGGGTCACTGTTAGGTCATAGAGTTAAACCAACCAAAATGTCCCCCTCATGTTCCTCTAACATTGTGAACACAGCGTTTTTATTGTTTCCAATGAATCCCCTAGGTGAGCTGTCTCCAGAGGGCGCTGAGTCTCCAGAGAGTCTCCACGACAACAAGACTAAAGCACTTGATGGTAAGGAGCTCCTCTCACAATCCCCTCACACGCATTTTAACAGCAGCATGCATCTCATATCAGAACTCAAAACAAAATGTTCAAGCCTCTTTTGGTTTTCACAGAGATAGAGATGGACTAAAAGCATCCGGGACTGTGGTGGCCTATGAGTTGCTATGTTGCTCAGCTGTAGATTTGCACCCCCCTCCCCCCCTCCTACTCCTCTCCATGGGAGGACTCTCTTGCCAGACGAAAGGCCATTTCTGAGACTCTGCCACCCCCTAGAGGACGCACAGAATATTGCGTTGGATTGTCTTATTATTTTCTTTTGTCAGCTGTATTTGTCGTTTTTTCCTTTTTTGCCTTTGTGTGGTGGGATTTATGCAGAGTTTGGAATTACAAACCTTACCCAGACTGTTTCCTCCTCACAAAACACAGAAGAAGGACACCTATTCTGTCAGAAAGATGATGATGATGATGATGAGGAGGAGGAGGAGGATGAGGATGATTATGAAGATAATGATTATTTATATGTGCAACTATGATAATCTATATTTGATGTGGACAGGTGTCATGAATTTCAGCCCACCCACTATCAGTGTACAGAATGTAAGGCTGTAAGCTATAGGACGCTGGCCGAGATTATGGACTTTCCTTCTGTTTCCTCTCCTGCCTCTGTGATAAGGGCTGGAGTCTCCCTGCTGTGTGCTTACTGTTTCACAGGATACCTATTACCTACTGACTTGTTAGCTCTCTAGTTATTGCTTGCTTGCTTGCTGCAATAACAGGGAAGGATGACATTGAAGTCAGCAGCCTGTGTTTTCTATTTGTTGTTCGGTATTGTTTTCGTGTACAGTACTGTATGTTGCCTCCTGTCTACATTGCCAACTTCATAATCTACCGACACCCTTGACTGGATGTAATGTAACATATTTTAGTAGTACATCCATTTGTAAGACAATTAGGCTTTCATTTTAAACATATCACAAATGTGTGTTTTCTTCTGATAGAAATATGCGTTTTTGTACTAACAGTCTCAGTTTACCATTCATTCAACAAAAATAGATGTGTTCTCTATTCGATACCTTTTGTCTGTACAGTAACTAAAGATGTAGTAAGGAGTCCTTTATTGTGGCTAACACTATGCGGCCAGGGGGGTATTCCATCAATGTAACTAAAGGAAAATCCAGGCTGGATTGTTTTAGAAATCTCGCGGGATTATCAAAATAAACCTGGATTGTCCTTTAGCGACATTGATGGAATACCCCCCAGGTCTCACTACAACATAAACTGGCTTCATCATCTCATAGGTTTGGTGTGATGTTAGATGTCTTGTTTGATGTACAGCTAGGCAATGAATTCATCCGTCTTTTGAGGTGAAAACTGAACTGCCATCAAGGCTATGCCCCTAACTGTAGACATCAAGGCTATGCCCATAACTGTAGCAGCTTCTTGGTTGTGTTCACCAGACTCTGAAGACTGTACGACTCACGTACATTGTGTATAGAAGATGCAAATATATTATAAATGACTGTGTATATGTACAATAATAATGAGATTCTGCTATGCTGTTTTAGCTTTTACTGTATATGTGAAAACAAGAGAAAAGCTTTTTGGCAGTATTTGCATTTACTGATTATACTGTATGTCTGTTTTCCCCTTTGTTGTTTTTAGTTTAGAAAAATTAAGCTTTCCATTTGCAAATCAGACTGGGTCATCCCTTCTTTTGCAGATATCAAATTGAACTGTTCTCAAGATTTCACAGAGAACTTATTCAAGATGATCTCCTTTTTTAACCATGCAAAATATTATTTTAAACTCCTCCTATTTATTATTATTATTATTATTATTGTTATTATTGTTGTTGTTGTTGTCGTTATTATTATTATTATTATTATTATAAATAGAATATGCTATTAAATTGTCATGCATTTGTTTATTACGTATGAATCACATAATAGTTTCAACCGATACAGTCCATGGTTACCAAACCAAGTGATTGAATGTGTGCCTGCCTTTATGTGTTCTTTACATAACTAGCCACCAGAGGAGAGGAGAAAACCTTATCACTGTGCACACACTACTCTGCCATCAGTCAATTAGAATATGAGGATATTATATCACGCACGCTTCATCATATAGTCAAGAATCACACAAATAAAACCCTCTCTTCCATCCCTTTGTAACGTTTCTGTGTTCACACCACATTGTAGTCTCTTTCGGAAACTGTCTTAGTCTGCCTTGTATGATCAGCTTATTCATCTTTCAACATGTCATTTCTCTGTGTATTTCATCTTAAGTTGAGCAATACTTGCATGCCGCATACACAGCCATTTGGTCCATAACTCTATATCAAGTTCACCACAATAGATAACATGTAAAGATTTGACGCTATCACAAATACATCTTCCTGTCCCAGTTCCCTCTGTGTCTTGACTAATCAAATGTATTCTAAAACATGACCCATACAGTCTATCTTACTTCTTAAATCGTTAAATGTAAAGCGACAAAACTCTTAAGCAGATGCATTAATTTGTAAATATGTATGGCTTATGAAACACCCAGAGGCATCGTTGGAGAAATCAGACGGCGTATGATGAAAGAGAACACATTTCCAGGGACTGATGTGTTGACTATAGTCTGCTTGCTTTTAACTTTAGCTCTATCAATACAGTTGCTGTTGTAAAACCCCCAGAACAGACCACTAATGAGGGCCCTATCTGGAACCTCAATCAGAATATCTTACTTACCGGTAGTTGTATTTATTACTTGTACAGCAATGTTGTTTTATAAAGGTTATTACTGAGGGGGGGAAAAAGTAATTTCTGGTTTGTTTACTGTCATTTCTGGTTTGTTTTCTTGTTTAGTCAGAACATAATCTCTTTGGTCAACATGTTACTGTTGTAGTGAGTGATAGTGGGTGAATGTGACTGTTGTAGTGAGTGATAGTGGGTGAATGTGACTGTTGTAGTGAGTGATAGTGGGTGAATGTTACTGTTGTAGTGAGTGATAGTGGGTGAATGTTACTGTTGTAGTGAGTGAGTGATAGTGGGTGAATGTGACTGTTGTAGTGACTGATAGTGGGTGAATGTGACTGTTGTAGTGAGTGATAGTGGGTGAATGTGACTGTTGTAGTGAGTGATAGTGGGTGAATGTTACTGTTGTAGTGAGTGATAGTGAGTGAATGTTACTGTTGTAGTGAGTGATAGTGGATGAATGTGACTGTTGTAGTGAGTGATAGTGGGTGAATGTGACTGTTGTAGTGAGTGATAGTGAGTGAATGTGACTGTTGTAGTGAGTGATAGTGAGTGAATGTGACTGTTGTAGTGAGTGATAGTGGGTGAATGTGACTGTTGTAGTGAGTGATAGTGGGTGAATGTTACTGTTGTAGTGGGTGAATGTTACACGTGTGAAACTGCAGAGAAATACAATGTGCATTTCTCTTCTCCACACTGTGACTTCCTTCTTGTAAGTGTGTGTGTGTGTGTGTGTGTGTGTGTGTGTGTGTGTGTGTGTGTGTGTGTGTGTGTGTGTGTGTGTGTGTGTGAGTGTGATCTTTTCCATGCCGGCCGAGCGGCCGTGTGTGCTGCCATGCTATGTGACTGCTCAGCCGTATCAATAAACCTGAACTCAAAGGGCTCAGATCATGTGTGCCTGTCTTCATTTCAGCAACACTGATGTCCTGTCTGGATGACAAATAGGAGACTGATGAATTACACATTAATTGGGTATTAGTTAGCTGGTGAAAATGTCTGAGAATAGTTTTTCAATATCTATGAAAGGATTTTTAACGACACTGTATTGATTTTTCTAAATGTACATAGAGGAAATGTATGGTTGGAATTATTAGTATATCAGATGTATTCCACGTACAATGTTGACATAAAACACGATTATTTCGAAAATATATCTCAGTGCGTTTCCACCACTGGGTGTCTCTGTTACACTTGGAATCATCTCAGCATCAATGCAGACTTGTTTAGTAATAACAGCTTTATAACAGTGAAAAAGACGCACCTACAGTACTTAATTCATATTTTTGCATGATTTAAGCCAAATACATTTACATCCAGCAGCCCTCATTTAGCTCCATATAGACAAACATACATATATTCACCGCACTAAACCATGTTTATCACACACCTCAGCCTTGCATATTCATAGACAGTCTGATGGAATTTGTGGCGGTTGTGTGTCTATCCTCTAAACAGCGTGAGTGCCTAAGCAGCAGGCGAGTGTTAATTCAATTACAAGGCAGCTGTTACTCAGTGCCCATAGCCTCAGAGTTCTCCCCTAACAGAAATCTGGTTTTAAGTCGCTCTCCATAAAGTATCTCTATAGCCTAGGCTGGTAGGGTTTGTCCACCGGCAACCAAATGCAGTAAAATGTGTCTCAGGGTGTTAAAAAATCTTTATTCCATTTTCAGTAAAAGTGTGAGAGTCGTGGATTAGGGCGGCCATCATTTTGTTGTCGTTTTAGGTACCAGATGCCGGTTCCATTTCATCAGCATCATTAGGACATTCTATTAAGATATCCAAGCTGCTATTAGCTAGGAAATAAACACATAAATGATGCTTTCACTGACATTTATGGTTACTGGTCAAGGTTGGTTGCACAGACATGGGTGTGGCCTTGGGGTTGTCATTTCCATACTTCACATCTTCAGGTGCAACATCTGCTGAAACACGGAACTCTAGTATTGAGAGCGGAGACATTCATACCCACACACACTGTGGATTTGGAGGATATTGTAGAATTCCTGTCGGGATCAGATCCCATAGAAAAAAGCCAAATATTGCTTTGTTTGTGATCTTTTAATCTTTTTCACCTGCCAGCAATTGGTTGGCTGGTTGTGCGTTGGTCCGTTGGTCCTTGTGTGTGTGTGTGTGTGTGTGTGTGTGTGTGTGTGTGTGTGTGTGTGTGTATGCATGCATGTGTGTAGTTAAAGCCCCTCATCTCTGGTAGTGAGTCCGGGCAGAGCTCCAGAGCTCAGATGAACGTGTGAAGCCGTCCCCCGACCTGTCCCTTCATTACCTGTCTCCTAGAGCCCACTGCCACATAATTAAATCACAGGGCCACTGTGTGGAACTGCTCCTCTGATGTTGGGCTCCTAATTAGTTTGCTTTTCCCTATCAGAAAGAAAACCGCTACACCTGTGAGTGAACACAGAGCTAATTCTATACACACACACACACACACACACACACACACACACATACATACACATACACACACATACACACGGATGCACACACACACACACACGGATGCACACACAAACACCCACACACATGCACACACTTACACACACAGACACACACACATGCACACACTTACACACACAGACACACACACACACACACACACACTTACACACACACACACACACACACGCATATACAGACACACACAGACACACACACACACATACACACACACAGACACACACACACACACACACATTTTGCTTCAACAGATCCACACTCCAGTACACTCACCATCACTGTAGACACACCATACACCACACACACACTTACCTTAAGTAAAAAGTGATTACATCTTCAAATTCCCAGTGGAAAGGAGAAGGTCCTATTAAAGCCAAGAAATGGCCTGCAGTAGGCCAACAGCTAGTGTGTCTGGGACATTGCCCAACTCATAATGAGGCAAGATTCCCTCATCTTGACTGGGGACCGACCCCAGACAGGGTGAGCCATTTTCTGTTGGCTGTGTCTGTCGCTCTTTCCTGGAGCCCTGTCAGAAGGAGGCAGGGGCGGGGGCGCCTGCCAAATGTAGCCCCCTCTGTGGGTGGGGGGGTGGGGAGGGGGTGGGTGTGAGCTCTCCCACAGACTGACAGGGAACAGATGATCAGGGGCGTACAATGGAACAGGGCACGGAACTCTCCCCTGCAGGCCGCCAGCCCCTCGACCTACCCGTGACTACCTCGACAGCAATGATGTTAGAGTGTTACACTGACTTATCCCTGATAGTGAAGTCACAAGGGAATCCAAAGTTTACAGTCAATTACAATCAGTTTTCTGTTGGTTTGGTTCGATCCCTGCATTCTATGTACTATGAACGCCACCTATGATGAGCAAAGAGCAATGAGTTCATATGAAAGTAATACTGGCAAGGATGTCAAGGTTTGTTACTTCCTTGAAATCATACCGTTGTCAAAGCATCTTATTCAGTTGCTCTGTTGCACTCAACGAACTACCGTGTTTATCATACAGTGTATACATAGGCCTACAGTATTATATTCAAGCTAAATCTGTGACTTTTATCCCAGAATTAAATATAAACTGACACATTTTAAATGTATCTCCACAGTTCAGATAAAGCTAAATGTTGTCTTTTGGTTTTCCATAACAGATTGTCACAGCCATTTAGGTGTTTGTGAACAGATCGTCTTTTGAAAACGAAATCTTGCCTTGAGCAACACGTCCGCTATCGCACATCTCTCTTCCCCTCTCCCCCTGCTGAAAAAAGGAAACCGCGAACATATTTACATTATACATCTTTTAAAACATATCCATTATTCATATCTCCATATTTTAATATTATTAACACCTTGCTACCACCCACCTGCTTACCTATTTATTATATCTAAAGGAACTTGGCAACTGCAGGCGTAATCAGTCAGTGTGAGTTGGCTAAGAGAAAGTATCAGATTTGGATTAAAACACAACAAATTCTGATAATGTCGGATGGTTTTAGGTGTCAAGGCAGAAGGTGATACTGTCACTCGAATTGTTAAGACCATAATATGAAATCAAGGATTGCAATCGATCAAATCACCTAAGTCCACTGTTAGCAGCCATCACAACAATGCAGCTTGTCTATGTCTTCCCTCCTTAGAGGATGTTTGTATAAGGATGTTGATTGGCTACAACTGTAGGCTGCCCCACACCTTGTCCCCCCATCCATGCCTCCATATTGGTGCCCACCTGTGCATAAGCGGACAGAGAGAGAGAGAGAGAGAGAGAGAGAGAAAGAGAGAGAGAAAGAGAGAGAGAGAGAGAGAGAGAGAGAGAGAGAGAGAGAGAGAGAGAGAGAGAGAGAGAGAGAGAGGCAGCATATGGGGATTCTAATTGGCTAGAACAGCACAGCTGGAGGACACAACTCCAAGACCTGGCCTTCTTGTTGTAATCAATCCCACAAACCACCGGGCCTCTGCCGCCTCTTCGAAGGCCTCTGCCGCGCCGCCGCTGTCTCACAGCCTAGCATGGGGGCGAAGCTGCTCACAGATAAAGCCGTGCTGGGGATTGATGGTGTCAGTGAGCGGGAGAGGGAAGTGATGGGGGTAAAGAGGAGTTAAAAAAAGAGCGGTAGAGTCTTGATAACGGGCGAAATGATGAAGGTAAACGTAACCAAACCGTCCACACAGCAGACAAGAGCAGAACTCCCAAATAGGATGTGTGATGAGTCCTGGATCCCTCAGAGGCCTGGGACTGCTTCCCCTTGTGCTCTCAATTCCCCTTCGGCCATTGTTGTCACATTTAGCTGTCTTAAGACAGCCACTCTCCTCTCTGTCTCTGTCTCTCTCTGTCTCTCTCTCTCTCTCTGTCTCTATCTCTCTCTCCCCCTCTACCCCCCCCCCTCTCTCTCCAATAACTAGTGATGACATCAATGAGAACAGTTGCAACTCAGCGTGCGAACACGGCACCTCCATTTGCAGTTCTACTCCTCACACCATCTTTAAAAGCTGGTAATGTGATAATTAAAACACAGGCATGAACTGTCAGTGCAATTTGGAATAAAATATGCTCTCAATCCTATAGCCATGGCACACAAAAGATCAATTAAACTAATAAGCTAAATAAGGAATTCACTCACCTTTTTTTGTTTCCCGTGTTGAGATCATTTGCTAATGAAAAGCTAATGAAAAGAGTTCAATTACAGAACCTCTTAGGTATTTAAAAAAAAAAAAAAATTAAATAGACTGCATCACCATCTCTACCCAACAGGGGAGCTCTGTCAGGGTTCTTTTACAAAGTTCAATTTTGTCAAAGTTAAATCTTTAGACCTGTACATACTTAATTTTTTCATGCCGGAAAATACAATAGATCACCGCCATTTCTCTCTCTCTCTCTCTCTCTTTCTTTCTCTCTCTCTCTCTCTCTCTCTCTCTCTCTCTCTCTCTCTCTCTCTCTCAACCACACAATGATTTATTACCTGAAAAGACAAGAGAACTAATTAGTGGAGTAATTAATTAATATAAATTTGCATATTTGCATTTGCAATTAGTGCAGTCAACTGATTAGTCTGAGATGGGGAGTTTGACTCATCAGATGCTGGAGTGTGTGCTGGACCAGAACGCTCAGAACGCCAGCTGAGGCATTTTGGGGGGCAGGCAGCGATGAAGGAGTAGGCCTTTATGTGTGTGTGTTTGTGTGTGTGTGTGTGTGTGTGTGTGTGTGTGTGTGTGTGTGAGAGAGAGAGAGAGAGAGAGAGAGAGAGAGAGAGAGAGAGAGAGAGAGAGAGAGAGAGAGAGAGAGACAGAGACAGAGAGAAACAGAATGTGGTTCAACGTCCTCATTTCAAATCACAACTCATGCTGTCACACACACACACATTAAGTTAAACGAGTTCAGCTTCACCATTACACACACTGTCATTCTCAGTGCAAAGCCTGTAACACAACGTTAGTGTTGTCTTTTCTTCCTCTGAACTCAAACAGGGGGTGCAATCAACAGCTATTGCAATTAAAGCACTAAGAACAAGTGACAGAAACATATTTCTGATAGAAAGTCTTAATGTGGTCCAAGAAAGTGTGGGGGGTGGGGGGGGAGGGTGATATGCTCGGTATCATTGACTCTCCTTGCGACAAGGTCATTCACATGCATAACTCGGTGTTATACAGGCCGCCTCTACACTCACGGAGGAGTGCATATACCCATATCCACAACCAGCTGTGTCCCTGTGTGGATCTGGCCGTGTGCCATTGGGCCTTCTCCATGGGGTGTATTTAATGTGTGCAGCAGAGGTGCCTACCAGGCACTATCAGAGAGTCTCTGAAGCTCCATGTATACCCACCCTGCATACTGATGCCTTTAGCTATGCCTATTTACGGCACCTTGATGGGGTCTGACAATTGACCAAAAATGTTGTCTTTCCTTCTGGACAGTCTTTGAGGTCACACAATTGTAGGGGACCCCTCCAGGTGTGATGAAATAAAAAAATGACTGGCACTTTTTTCAGACCTGGGATGGATGGGTGAGGTGAACAATCTCTCTGCATTACTGGGTTGTTTCATTTACTATCTTGACTGCACATTCCTAACGCAATCCGGTTACACATTTTCTCCATTTGCTTTGGGAGACACTTGTTGTGAGCGCAAATAAGGCGATATCCCCTTTTACAGGCCCCAAACACCAATTCATTTTTATTGCATATGGAGAGAGACTGGTATATCAGTTGTTATCCTTCTTCAGTCTGTGTTTTTGACGGTAAACGTGGGCCTCCCGGTACCCATTACCAGAGATGCCAGATGATCAGTGCGGAATGGAGGTCCCTGGGGACCGCAACCACGTGACCAACCCTGCCACAAGACGTCAGCGGCAGATGGCATGGGTACCCGCTCTGGCAGTTGGCATGAGTGTCATTTCTCAGAGAGAGAGAGAGGAGAGAGAAGAGAGAGAGAGAGAGAGAGAGAGAGAGGAGAGAGAGAGAAGAGAGAGAGAGAGGGAGAGAAGAGAGAGAGGGAGAGAGAGAGAGAGGGAGAGAGAGAGAGGGAGAGAGAGAGAGAGAGAGAGAGAGAGAGAGAGAGAGAGGGAGAGGGAGAGAGAGAGAGAGGGAGAGAGAGAGAGAGCGGGGGTAGAGAGAAAGAAAGAGAGAAAGACACCATCAGTAGAGGAATTGTTAGTCATTTTGTTTGCAAGGAAGAAGCGTGGCGCAGATACTGAAGGGATATTTTGATTTGGGAAACATGCATGCAGCACGCTGACACAACATTCAGGTGAGTACCGGTAGGCTAGTCTTCGGGTTGTTTCACCTGTATTAGGTATGCGTGTGTTTTTAATTGAGTGCTCTAATTGTTGTCAATAGAAAGAATATTCCTTCATAAATATAAATATCGATTGTGGCTTCTTTGAGGCACGAGGCTACGATGACATCGGCCTTCATTTGACCAATTAGTGCCTCGCAGGCAGCGCAGAATCGTTCCTCTTGGGAGGACCCTTTCACGCCACAATAAAACATTTGAACACATTTCGTGAGCTTAGAATGATAAGGTTCTATCTCCATTTAGGGTAGTTCAGAGATATTGAGCGTCAAAGTTTTTACATTCCATTATGTTCTGTGAGATGGAACCTTTGCATTTTATGAATTACTAACTCAAAAATGTCAACATTTTAAAAATAACACCACACAGGCATTAATAAAACACCTAATGGATCAGATTATGTAAAAAACTCAATTTTGATAGAACCTTATAATTCTAACGTCACGATTTGTAGCTCAGTGTCAGCGTTTCGTTCTTAATGCGTGTTCTCGTTTTGTGTTCTCTAGGAATTATGTTGACTTTACCGTTCGAAGAAACAGATATGATGTGTGAGCCCCGGTTCGGTGCAAATTTTCCTCGCGAAAGCTTACCTGAAAACCTCGACCGAGACACCAGCCGACATAACCTGGAGGTGACATCCAACTCGGAGATGAGGGAGGGAGAGGACGACATCTCGGACAGGGAAGAAGACGAGAGAGAGGACCAGGACCTCCAGGATGAAGACGGGCTTCCCAAGAAGAGAGGGCCGCGGAAAAAGAACCCCAAAGGCCGGAACGAGAGGGTCAAGATGCGACGCCACGAGGCGAATGCGCGCGAGCGCAGCCGCATGCACGGGCTGAACGACGCGCTGGAGAGCCTGCGCAAGGTGGTGCCCTGCTACTCCAAGACCCAGAAGCTGTCCAAGATCGAGACCCTGCGGCTGGCCAAGAACTACATCTGGGCCCTGTCGGAGACACTGAGCGCGGGCAAGAAACCGGACCTGCTCAACTTCGTGCAGACCCTGTGCAAAGGATTATCGCAGCCCACTACTAACCTGGTGGCCGGCTGTTTGCAGCTCAACGCCCGGAATTTCCTCACGGATCAGAACGGAGAGGTGACGTTCCCCAGCAGCAGGCCCCCCTACGACGGCATGTATCCGTACCCGGGCTCCGAGGTGAACACGCCCCCCGGGGGCCACGGCACCGGCAGCAGCACCCTGGACAGCGCCACTAAGCCCTTCCGACACTACTCGAACTACGGCGGGACGTATGAGCCATATTACGAGAACGCGTCACCCGAGAGCGGCAGTCCCCATCACTTCGATGGGCAACTCAGCCCCCCGATGAACTTTAACGGGATCTTTTCCCTCAAATCACACGACGACCACCCAGCAGCAGAGTATGGTAAGAACAGCCACTACGGCATGCGCTACTCTGCTGTGCCGGGACGGGGGTCTCTTGGCCAGAGTCCCATGTACAGAGTGTCCCCCGAGGGTCGTTTCCCATATGACTTGCATTTACGCGGCCATCCCTACCCAGCACAGGGCGAAATGAATGGCTCTTTCCATAATTAATAGGACAAAGTTAAAGGGTCGCATTTCCCCCCCCCCACTGTAACGACTAATTAGTGAACGAATTTGCATC
>NC_137686.1:17980100-18050100 GCF_963989245.1 Nansenia antarctica | reverse complement strand
CATGCACCCCTCTGCAGAAGAAGTCACATGCGCACACACACACACACACACACACACACACACACACACACACACACACATACAGAGAGACAGACAGACAGACACACACACAAACACGCGCACACACACACACACACACACACGTACACACATACAGAGAGACAGATAGACACACGCACACAAACACACACACAAACACGCACGCACACACACACACACACACATACACACACACACAAACACACAAACAAACAGACGCACACACAGACACACACACCCACGAAAGAACACAAGAAAGCACACACACACATTATACTTCTGACAGATTTCACTTACTTTTTACTCACAATTTTCACAGATATTTTGGACAGAATGTTTCACACTGAGTTAAAAGGAATTGGAGCTGCTATTCAAATCCAATTGATTATAAGTCAACCAATTGTCTGTATACTGTAGGCAACCTGTTATTAAAGCATTGTCCGATTGATATCATATCTAACTGACACTGGTCTTTGTACTGTATTGCATTCTGCCTCTCTATGTTAAAAGAGGTGTTTGTGTGTTGGAGTCGCTTTGGGTCAGAGACCAATGAGCAGTAGAACACACACCAGCCCAGCCTAACAACAAACAAACACACACGAACAAACAAATAAACACACAGGAAACCAATAAAGACTTGGGGGAAGAGTCCTGCGTTGCTAGCATGCATTCCTAAAGAGAAACCCTCTAACGATGTATACAGTACAAGCACCTTCCAGCATACAGTATAGCCTCGTCTCAGAGCGGGTGGTAAACACTTTGTTCTGTGTTGCTGCATCAAAGGTTAAGCTGAAGGGGTCGGTATGTGTCTGTCTCCTCTAGATTTAGATGTGACATATTTTTAAAAAGAAGAAAAAAGCCTGTCGTGTTTTAAAAAGCCAGTTTATGACAGTTGTTGTTTTGATTTTGACACATAGGCCACTTTGAAGGTCAGTTTAATGGCCCAGTGCATTTGCTGTTTAGCGTTGGTCCTGCTTCAGTGGCAGCGTGGAAGTGAATGTGTGAATAGAGGATTAGACCACCAAACACCAAATGATCTATCACTTTAGAAATGTTCATGTGGAAAGTTTTAATGAGCGCTTTGGATGTATTTACAGACATCAAATAATCGGCATTATCACCAATGCATACCTAAGTATCTATCAATTGCCTACCCAGTATGTTCCTTAGTAGTTACAGGTATTCCACCGACAAGAGAGTCTAGCTAGTAGCTATCAGAATTGACTTGAAAAGCCAATTGAATCTTTGGCAATTTCCTGTCAAAAAAACTCAAGCAAAACAAGAATAACGGCAACAATTCACTTTCACACCTTTAGCTATGAAGTGTAACTGCAAGTGTCACACATATGGCTGCAATAAAAAAAAAATGCGTAGGAGAGCGATGCATAGGAAGCAAAGGAAAAAAAGTATGCTAATATCATAAGTCGTATGTGTCAGGTGAAATGTTTTTCATCGCATCTGTTTTTCATCCTGAACATAGGCTGATCAATGTGATAATTGCATTTCACGAAATCTTGGGCCAGCCATATTGGATACAGAAGGTGTAAATCTATTTCGCTTAGTTTTGCTTTGTTGTGGTAGTTGGGAGTTTATGTTGCTGGAGCAGCACTCTGTCAGACAGGTTGGTAAGAAGGATGTGTTTGTTGATAAGAATGATCAGGGCTTCCAAATTGGGTGGAAACATTTGATGTTAAAGAGAGAATTGTTGTCAAGGCAAACTGAGAAACATTTTTTTCAATGTCTGTGAGGATGTCTTTCAGTCCTTCCTGTTTTGTTTTTTTTCTCCTAGAAAGAATGATCAGGGATCAAGGCAATAAGCCATTGTTTTTAAGAAAACCTTACCCTGAAGAGAGAGTCTTCTCAACTTCTCTGAAGTACTATATAAGACAATCTCACGGTGGTCAACTGATACGATGCAGAGGACAGGAGGTTTCAATAAAGTGGCATTTACGACCGTTGTGATGTGAGCAGGCTCTTCTCTGCAGCATCACATGAAGAACTGGCCGTTACTTATAGAACGCCGGTTATAGAATGCCCGGAGAGTTCTAGGAATGCCAGCTCCCTCAGTTTTGAAATATTTGTACATTTTGCATGATATTCCGATAGGTTGTAATGAATTCCTTTGTCTTAGGTTGGCATAGTGGAGGGTGGCATACATACACACACACACACACCCACACACGTATGAGAGTATTAGTGGGCCCATGTGATGGTGCCCGTTCATGGCTGACAGAGTGCTGGTATCCTCGGGCATGGTTGCCAAGCTGCCAGTCTGTGCCGTCACACCTTGCTGCCTTTAAAGATTGCCCTGCAGAGAGAGGGAGGGAGGTGGGGGGGGTGGGGGGTGGTAGAGGGGGGGGGTTACTCTGTGCAGTCTGGCAACCCAGGAGAGTTACGAGTCAGGAACGGTGCCAAGAAATGCCCACGAGAGAGAGAGAGAGAGAGAGAGAGAGAGAGAGTGGGGGAGAGACAGAGAGAGAGAGAAGGGGGGAGAGAAAAGGAGAGAGAGAGAGAGTGGGGGAGAGACAGAGAGAGAGAGAGAGAAGGGGGGAGAGAAAAGGAAAGAGAGAGAGAGAGAGAGAGGGAGGGGGAGAGACAGAGAGAGAGAGGGGGGGCGGGGGGGTGATGTGATGGGAGATATGGGCGTCACACACACATCACACACACCGTCCCTATCCCGGTCACATTCACGGGAGATGGGTAGGCGTGCGTGTGTGTGTGTGTGTGGGGAGGTGTTAGGCAGCTGGGCCCGATTTCAGGGTGTACACCACCCACATACCTGCATGTCAAATCAATTCATCAGGCTTCCAGTGTGACATGTTCGGGGGGGGGAACGGGGGACAGGGGGAGAAAGCGTGCACACACATGTACATGTACTTCCCCCCCCCCCCCCCCACCCCCCCACTCCGATCTCCTCTCTCTTTTTGTAATCCACACAAATGGCAGTAGATGGCAGAATGTAAATGAGCTGGTTATTACACAGCAACGTTCATCAAGCTGGGCTGGAAAGACTTCAATGGCCCTGATGAATATGCATGCAAATTTGTTAATTAAGTTAATTATTCTGCTGAAAATTCATTTGTCTTCCCAAGGACATTTCTGCAATGATTTTAACATGTTTCCACCATTAGTCATGCACTGTGCTATTTAAAATCACTTAGGTCCACTTTTTGGAAAGTTTTGCCTGAGAGGGGAGATAGGGGAGGGAGACATAAAAAAAGGAGGGGGAAACGGAGGAGACAGATGGAGGGACACATTGACATTTATGTTACCTGCAATAATACTGGGATGGGTATTCACTACTGGGACGGGGTACGATGTAGCATAGGGATAGTCTACATTTAGATTGATTCATTGGCCAAAGGGAGGTGTTTGTACGTTGATGGAAAGACACACACCACACGACAACATAAAAACAGATTGAAATAGATAGACACACAGGGAGGCCGGTGGAGGTAGAAATCGGAGGACGGCCTCATTGTAATGCATGGAACGCAATGACGAAACATGGATCTCTGTTGATGCTATTCCTAATTCCATTCCATGCATTACAATGAGCTCCAACCTCCGATTTCTACCTCCCCCAGCCTCTACTAAACCTAGAAGTTATGACGCGAGGAAAGTTGAGAGAAGAAAAACAATAGGACAGATGGAGAAATAGAGAAATATACATGGAGACATATTGGTGGATTACTGGCTCTCCTGATGAGGCAGGTAGGACTGTGCTCTTTAAATAAACAGATGTGTGATTGGTTTAATCAAGAATCGTCTACGTCTGTTAACTGCTGTGTTTCTACCCGGCAACAGCAGGTAAGTGGAGAATAGTGACCCAACATTCTGTAGGTTTGGAGCTTCACCAACTTCTGAAATGTTGAGGCAGCTTTTTCCCTCTCTGAAGCATAGGCCTGCTGTTTGCCTGTTCAATGTATATGAATACATTACTTTATTGTGGGTGTGGTGGGGGCAGGTGAAAATAAGAAATGCGTGACTAACTCTATTTATCAATTTAAAGTAATGTATTTTTTTGGGACAAATTCTAATAAGTTCATAGTCAATTGTATGTTCTAAGGCTCCCATTGACACCTGGACCTTTCTGTTTTCAGTCTGTCAGTCCGTCAGTCAGCCAGCCAGCCAGCCAGTCAGTCAGTCAGTCAGTCACTTCATTCACTTAGTCAGGTCCTCATTCAACTACTTGGGTTTACATGGAGCGAGCAACATAATTCCAATACATCTGTCCCCTCTAGTGGAGACATGTGATATGACAGCTGTCAGTTCACTGAGTGATGAATAACTCTCATGTCAAAGGAACAGATGAATTGAACAAAGGCAACAATGTCTAATTCTCTGTTATCGATATTAGCTGAGATTTATTTTTCATATGTAAGGGTGTGTGTGTGTGTGTGTGTGTGTGTGTGTGTGTGTGTGTGTGTGTGTGTGTATGCATGTGCGTGAATGTGTGCATGTGAGTGCGTGGGTATGCATGCTCGCATGTTCCCTTGTGTGTGTGTCTTGGGGTTGTGTGTGTGTGTGTGTGTGTGTGTGTGTGTCTTTAGGGGGGGGTATCTTGAATAATTGACAGTGAATCTCCATGCCAAATGTGATTAGACTCACCTATGAAATGTCAACTAAGCCGACGCATGCGGTCACATGTTGTTCCCACTCTCCACCGGCAGAGTGGATTAAGTCATGTCTGTCTCTAAACTGAAACATGTGTGTTGTTTATAATGATGTGGATGACATGCTTAATTGATTTGCATGCATTTCGGTTGCATTTGAGATTCACATCACATCGCAATAACAATCTATTAGCCACTATATGCAGAGTAGACATACACTTTCAACGAGATCTATTTGACTCACATATGGTTTCGAGTAATTATCGTTACTGATAATTGGAATTAAGGACGGACATAAATGTGAGAGAGGGGGTTGTGACTAAAAGTTGTCTGGGAAAGGGGAAGGGGAGTGAATGTGCGGGGCAGAGGAGGCGGGTAGGAGGGGCATTAGAGTAGAAAACAACAGCTGTTTGGCTCCTGGCTAAAACAGGACAGAATAACAACACATTTGCCAAGAAACAATAAAGACAGAGAGAGAAAGGAGAGGATGTTACGACTGGAAGGTAGGTAATGGATACATGGTGGAGGTTTCGTTTATCTCCTCCCTCTCCAAGCACTACAGACGAAGAAAGGAAGGCGCTGGAAGAAACAATACAGTTCTCTTCACGGACGAGGCAGCAACCCTTCCAGACCTGAGATCAAAGACGAGGGTCTTTTAGAGGAGGGAGCGTCCCGTTATCATCTTGACACACAAAACATCCTCTTTGGTTTTTAGGCCTACTTCTCCTTTTCGTACAGTAGAAATCGGAGCACGGCCTCATTGTAATGCATGGCCTGGAATTAGGAATGGAATCGAACACGTTCCATGCATTACAATGAGCCCGTCCTCCACTCTGCCTCCACCAGCCACCCCTAGTCAGTAATTCATTTGCAGTAGCTTTCAAATACGGCTCTACAGGAGTGTCGTCATACGTAACAGAGCCTGCACCCGTGCCGACAATCATGTTCACAGCTGGGGAGGCTAGTGGAGGTAGAAATCGGAGGATGGGCTCATTGCCATGTATGGAACACGTGTTTGATACCGTTCCTCATTCCGTTCCACGCATTACAATGAGCCCGTGCTCCGATTTCTGCCTCCACCAGCCTCCCCTGGCCTCACAGCGCCTTGCAGCGGATGGGGATGCTCCCTCTCTTCCCTGTGACTGCTCTGCCCTTGACGTGCATCCAGGCGTGTTGGATGGTTTAGTTAATTAAGCGTAATCTGCCCCATGAGAGGGATGTGAGCGGTGCCAACAGCCCTGCGCGCTGTCCCTCTCCTCTTCCACTCCGTACCTCTCAGGTATACACCATACAGTCATTAGGACTGCATTAACACCCATGTGACCATGTTTCAGTCAACAGTGGATTCCTAATAAACAAGGATTGATAGTATGTAGTACAAATGCTAGCATTTCGAAGGTGTGTAAAAGTTGTATGGTCGTGTGTGTGATATTGTACATACAATGTGTATTTCTAGATGGTTCTCGTCTTGTTTTATGACTTGCACTAAGAAAAAGTGTGGTTTGTATGGAAATAACATATTGAAAAGTTTGGCATGTAGGCCTATGCTTTGAATAGTAAGCATCAACAGTAGAAGTTATAGATGTTCTGAAATGTTTTATTTGCTGATATCACTGATGTCGTGGGAAAACATTTCGCTTTCTTTTCTTACAGAGGTTAACACTGTTCATCAGCACATTGGTAAGAGTGTGAAACAGTGTGCTTCCTTTTGGCCTTTGTTCCTTTTTGAATGTTTTGGTGGACAAACTTTTTACAGTCACAGAAATCTGGTCTGGAGATAATACAATTTAAAATAAAAACGTACATTTTGTAAGGACTAAGAGTGGAAAGAGCAATCTTTATACATCTACAAGGTGTACATAACCTTGTCATGTGCTTCTTACTTATTGTAAATGTTATTGGAGAAATGTAGAGAATTATGCATTTTCTATTGTTCAATATTGTTGAATTTAGAACTCCTCTTGATTCATAACTGCTTCTGAACCTTCAACTCTATGGAAGAAACTTAAAGTCATCACTGGTGAAAATTAGAAAGGAAAAGTGATGATAACATTCACATTTCTCTACAAGGTTCTCTGAAGCCAATAAAATTGCAAGCGCTTTCAATAATGATGTTGTTATGTCTGTTAAAGAACTAGCATCTAACTAACTATCTAACTCCTCCCCCTTACTCCTCTACTGTTCCTTCTTTCACATCCCATCCCATTTGTTTTAAGACTCTGACATGCTGACAGCTTTATGCCTCTTCTCCACCATCTGATCAATCTCTGTATCAGGCTTTCTATCGTTCTGTCCAGCTGGAAAACTGCTCAAATCACTCCCATTTTTAAATCCAGAGGACCCAACTCTTTTTTCAAACTATAGGCAATATCCATTCTCCCAGTAACATCAAACTCTTTCTGAAAGCAATAACCTCCTCAGTGAATTCCAATATATGTGACAGAAGCTGGTGAAACCGGGAACAAGTCGGCAACCGACCATTCTGACTTTTATTCAGATTTATTTGTATAAATGTCAACGTTGTTGAAAATCAATGACACACTCGCTAGTCAAGCCAAAACATTGCAATGCAATGGATTCGGTGAGTGATCCCCACTACTACCTAGTTAGTGTAGAATAGTGGGGATTACCAAATTCCCCTATAACTTCCTCTTCCCCTATAACTTGTATAGTAAATACAGTAAATACTATATGCTGTATAAAATGGATTCAGCAGTCTATGATCTAGACCTTACACTATGTCTATATCTTCCCATTCAATCCAGGTTTACTTTCTTAGCACTGATTTGACAACGTTGAGTTCATGGGGTCGTCAGAGATTGTCAGTCTGACTGGCTGTGAGGGCTTTCACACCACCAAGGTTCCGTGCTGGTTCCCGTTCATTCCCAAACCTAATCTTGAACCGGCCAGTGCGTTCACCGAAAATAAATTGGAAACCGAAAATAAATTGGTTCAGAACCTGAAAAGATAGTGAAAGAAAATAGTGGTTCTCAAGGTCTGCAAAGTTCTCTAACACAATATCATTTAGTGAAGCCCAGCACACCATGACACAAGCAGACCAGTTCAACAGTTTCACACACAACTTTATTCACATAATATCTGGGAAATATTGGCACTTTTACATAAATGTTCCATATTTAAAATTATTACATTCTATTTAGCTCTAATGCACTAAATGCACTGCACTTATATAGCGCCTTTATCCAAAGCTCTCCTCATATTGAATGAGACATACGTATTTACAGAACTGTTTCCAATCTTAGACATTCTTGCCACATTCTTGTGAGTTGTTCCTGACAAAAGGCAACTCTCTGTTCATGCCTGAGTAATTTCTAAATCCAATGTTACGTTGGAGTTTCTGCCAGCAACATGATGCATTACATAAGCTTTCTGGATGACATTGGAGGTGCTCTGATCAATGTTTCTCCCTCCCTCCTTGACCTGCCCCTGCACGGTGAAACAGTGGAAGAGATTAAACAGACGCTTCCTGAACTTCTCTGAGAGCATATACAGTATTGGGTTCATGCAGCAGTGAGAAAACGCCAATATCTGGCAAATCTCAAATGCAATTTGCAGACGATTTTTCACTGTGCACTCTTTGCCCTCTTTGTACACTGGCGCATTGAGGAAAATCATGATGTAATAGGGTGCCCAGCACAGAAAGAAAGCCATAAGAATACACAACACAACCACTATGGACCTCTTCTTCTGCTTGATCTTTGTTTTAAGGGCGGTTCTGATGATACAGCAATAACAGAACACAATGATGACCAGAGGGAGCAGGAACAGCAGGGTGATCTGGAGGTAATACCCGGTGTCCTCCCCAATGCCTACAGGGTTGTCAGTCAACCATGCACAGCTGAAGTAGCCATGGCCCCCCTCCACCCCGGAGGATAAGGCGTCAATCAGGGAAGCTGCCACGCTGATAACCCAGGATCCTCCACAGGTCACCCACGCACACTTCCGCCTCCGAGGGTTGAATTGCCACTTCTTCATGACCACAGCAGCGAAGCGGTCGACTGCCATGACGGTGAGGAGTATGACACTACTGTAGAGACCAACAAAGTAGGCCCATACGACAAGCTTGCAGGCTGCGTCACCAAAGACCCAGTGGTTGAACACATAAACAGCCCAGAAGGGGAGGGTGACGGTGAACAAGAGGTCAGAGATCGCCAGGTTCAGTACAAACAGGTTGATGACATTCTTCGGGTCCTTGAGACGGGTCCTTGAGACTTCGGGTGTGAGAACACACAGGAGCAGGCCGTTGCCAGTAACACTTATGAAGAAGATGAGGAGAAAGCATGTGGAAATGATGTGCCCAAACGTCGGGGCCTCACAGGGCGACACATCATCATCGTCGTAATCAGAGTTGTCTGGGTGGAATGTTGTATTTGTCATGCTCTCTGTGGTCATACCATACCCTTGTTCCATTTCTAGAAAACATATTAGAGAAATTCATAAAAATAGTAAAGTAAAGTAAAGTAAAGTAAAGCTTTATTTATATAGCGCCTTTCGTCCATGTAATGCAACATGAAATGCAACTCAAAGCGCAACTCAAAGCGCAGTGAGAAAATGATGTTGAAATATCTGCAGTACCCAGAACCAAGGAGTCTTCATTAGCAAGGGCACCAACTTTTTAAATAACAATGTACAGGAGTTCTATAAAATCAACAAATCCTTGTACTACACACTCCTTGTGTTCAAATGATTATGAATATACTGATCAGAGATTACGGTACTACAATAAACGTTTTCCTATGCATTTTAATCACGTCAAACCACAAATTTAACTATTACGATAAAAATAAAAATAAATATATTAATCATACATTTAATAGAACATACATTTAAGAATAGAAACTGTATTCAAACAACCACCTACCATGTGTGAAGGATCAGGGCGCCTAAAGAGGCTTTGGTTGTGATTACAGTAAATGAATAATAATTGTTGCAGTTAACCAGTGTTGTATTTATGGGTTCATGTTCTTCCTCATTTTTCATTAGTTTCACTTTCTTATTTAGTCAAAAAAGATAGGTGGAGCTCTGCCTCTCACAAGGATGGCAACATTAGCATGTATTCTTGGTTTCTAGGAATGTTAGATTTAATTGCTACTGTACCTCAAGTGAAATTAGCTATATCATTAAAACATCTAAAAGTTGAAAGACAATGTGTGGTGGGGTTGCCCATAAGACAAAGCGGTAATTGTAGCTCATTCAGTATTTAAAATGGAAGTAGAAAGATATGAATGTACTGTATATGAAGTATGAAATGATATGAATATGAACGATATGAATTATATTGAAAGGGGGTTTCATTTATTAATTTGTATAGCTGCATATTGTTTACCTGAAAACATACATCAATATTTTACAGATACATATTGAAAACTTCTCACTCTCAATATTATAATACACTTGTTTAATTAGGTATGCAATACATCATTACAACTTCATGGTATAGAATATGAAAATAAAACACTGAATAGATGATCAGTCAAACATAAGACATACATTTATTCCCAATGATTAGGCTACTTCTAACAGTTATGGAAAGGATCGAATAAACTCAACACAAGTTGTCACATGACCAACAAACACAAGTTAACTTTACGTTATAACATATCTGATCCCAAAAGATATTTCATGATTAATAATGACTGATAATGCTTTTCTCAACCCTGTGTGACAGACAATCGATCATATCGGATCCTAGATACCTGCTTATAAGTTACAAGGAATCATGAGGGGTTTACATATAGGTCAATTACCTGGGGGGTATTGTATCAACGTCGCTAAAGGAAAATCTAGGCTTCTTTTTTATTTAAAAGGCATTATCGCTGGCTTTACACATTTCATTCAGTGTGAGTGAGTGAGTAACACGTGGCTTCACATAAGCCTTCAACATATCACTACGTTGTCATCATTATCAGGAAGACACCAGGGGGGTATTCCATCAACGTCGCTAAAGGACAATCCAGGCTTATTTTGATAAGTCTTGAGAGAAAAGTGTAAAGTCCAGCCAAGAAGGTGGTAATATAGTTATGAAGGTTAAGGTGATTAGATATACAGCAGGGGAGGCTGGTGGAGGTAGAAATCTGAAAAAGCGCTCATTTAGTAATGCATGGAATCGTTTTTGATACCATTCCTCATTGCATTCCATGCATTACTATGAGCCTGTCCTCCAATTTCTACCTCTACCGGCCCGGTGTTAACACTCACATTGTTTTATTCACATAGTATATGGAAGATATTTTCAATTGACCATATTCATAAATCATAACTTAAATAAGAGATACAATACTCAGTTACAGAATTACAGTTAGCATCTATACACATTTTTGCCAGTTGTTTTTGTTAAAAGTGAACCCCCGTTCAGTCCTGAGGAGACCTTAATTCCAAACATGTTACAGCATTGGCATCAGTGACATCCTGATGCATCACAATATCTGTCTGGAGGACGTTGGAGGTGGTCTGACCAGTGGTTCTCCCCCCACCCTTGACCTGCCTCTGCACAGTTGAACAGTGGAAGAGATTAAACAGATGCCTCCTGAACTTCTGTGAGAGCATATACAGTATCGGGTTCATACAGCAGTGAGAAAAAGCCAATATGCGACAGATTTGAAACGCAACGCTTAGATGCTCAGAGGCTTCATCGTCTGCAGGTTCATACACTAAGTCCAGAAATATCAATACATTAAAGGGTGCCCGGCACACAAAGAACACCACAACAATACACAACACAACCAAAAAAGGCCTGTGCTTCTTCCTGGTCGCTCTTTGAAGGATGGTCCTGAGAATACAACAGTAACAGCAGACAATGATGACCAGAGGGAGTATGTACAGCAGGGTTACCTGAAGGTAGTACCACACCCCTATCTCAGATGCCTGCTCACAGATGAAGGTGCCACTCTCCTCATCCTCCTCCACAGTAGAGGATATGGTGTCGTTCAGGGACGCTGCGATACTAATTACCCAGGCTCCCCCACAAGCAGCCCACACGCACCTCCGCCTCCGCTGAGGGTTGGAGTGCCACTTCTGCATGACAACGGCAACAAAGCGGTCGACTGTCATGACGGTGAGGAGTATCATGCTACTGTTGAGACCCATAAAGGAGGCCCCGGTCACAAACTTGCAGGCCACATCACCAAAGACCCAGTGGGAGAGGTTGTAGGCTGCCCAGAAGGGGAGGGGGAGGGTGAACAAGAGGTCAGAGATCGCCAGGTTCAGTACAAGCAGGTTGGTGACATTCCTCATGTTCTCGTAGCGTGTGAGAACCACCAAGAGCAAGCCATTGCCAGTAATACTCACGAAGAATATGATGAGAAAGCATGTGGCAGTGAGGTGGTTCCAAAAGAGGTCTTCATAACCATAGTTCTCCTCAGGTTCATCTGTCATGCCGGAGAATGAAGTCTCATTTATGATGCTTTTGTCCATTGCTGTATTTCTGGAAATCATATTAAAGAGAAATCCATAACAGAGTGAGAAGATGATAGAGGATGTTGAAAGATCTATTGAGCATAGAGCCTGGGACTATACAGGAGTTTACAGCTGGGACACAGGATTATGAATATACTGATCAGAGATTACGGTACAATAAACGTTTTCCTATGCATTTTAATCACGTCAAACCACAAATGTAACTATTACGATAAAAAAGAAAAAAGTATTTTAATCATACTTTTAATAGAACATAAATTTAAGAATAGAAACTGTATTCAAACAACCACCTACCATGTGTGAAGGATCAGGGCGCCTAAAGAGGCTTTGGTTGTGATTACAGTAAATGAATATTGTTGCAGTTAACCAGTGTTGTATTTATGGGTTCATGTTCTTCCTCATTTTTCTTAGTTTCACTTTCTTATTTAGTCAAAAAAAGATAGGTGGAGCTCTGCCTCTCACAAGTATGGCAACATTAGCATGTATTCTTGGTTTCTAGGAATTTTGGATTTAATTGCTACTGTACCTCAAGTGAAATTAGCTATATCATTAAAACATCTAAAAGTTGAAAGACAATGTGTGGGGTTGCCCATATGACAGAGCGGTAATTGTAGCTCATTCAGTATTTAAAATGGAAGTAGAAAGATATGAATGTATATGTAAGTATGAAATTATATTTTTACATCAAGATGCAAAGGCCAGTACAAAGTGAAAACGTCTCACTCTCAATATTATAATACACTTGTTTAATTAGGTATGCAATACATCATTACAACTTCATGGTATAGAATATGAAAATAAAACATTGAATAGATGATCAGTCAAACATAAGACATACATGTATTCCCAATGATTAGGCTACTTCTAACAGTTATGGAAAGGATCGAATAAACTCAACACAAGTTGTCACATGACCAACAAACACAAGTTAACTTTACGTTATAACATATCTGATCCCAAAAGATATTTCATGATTAATAATGACTGATCATGCTTTTCTCAACCCTGTGTGACAGACAATCGATCATATCGGATCCTAGATACCTGCTTATAAGTTACAAGGAATCATGAGGGGTTTACATATAGGTCAAATACCTGGGGGGTATTGTATCAACGTCGCTAAAGGAAAATCTAGGCTTCTTTTTTATTTAAAAGGCATTATCGCTGGCTTTACACATTTCATTGAGTGTGAGTGAGTGAGTAACACGTGGCTTCACATAAGCCTTCAACATATCACTACGTTGTCATCATTATCAGGAAGACACCAGGGGGGTATTCCATCAACGTCGCTAAAGGACAATCCAGGCTTATTTTGTATGTAAGTCTTGAGAGAAAAGTGTAAAGTCCAGCCAAGAAGGTGGTAATATAGTTATGAAGGTTAAGGTGATTAGATATACAGCAGGGGAGGCTGGTGGAGGTAGAAATCTGAAAAAGCGCTCATTTTGTAACGCATGGAATCGCGTTTGATACCATTCCTCATTGCATTCCATGCATTACTATGAGCCTGTCCTCCAATGTCTACCTCTACCAGCCCGGTGTTAACACTCACATTGTTTTATTCACATAGTATATGGAAGATATTTTCAATTTACCATATTCATAAATCATAACCTAAATAAGAGATACAATACTCAGTTACAGAATGACAGTTAGCATCTATACACATTTTTGCCATCTGTTTTTGTTAAAAGTGAACCCCCGTTCAGTCCTGAGGAGACCTTAATTCCAAACATGTTACAGCATTGGCATCAGTGACATCCTGATGCATCACAATATCCGTCTGGAGGACGTTGGAGGTGGTCTGACCAGTGGTCTGAAAAGTGGTCTGAACAGTGGTTCTCCCTCACCCCCTGACCTGCCTCTGCACAGTTGAACAGTGGAAGAGATTAAACAGATGCCTCCTGAACTTCTGTGAGAGAATATACAGTATCGGGTTCATACAGCAGTGAGAAAAAGCCAATATGCGACACATTTGAAACGCAATCTCAAAGGCTTCATCGTCTGCAGGTTCATACACAAACTCCAGATATATAAATACATTAAAGGGTGCCCAGCACACAAAGAACGCCACAACAATACACAACACAACCAAAAAAGGCCTGTGCTTCTTCCTGGTCGCTCTTTGAAGGATGGTCCTGAGAATACAACAGTAACAGCAGACAATGATGACCAGAGGGAGTATGAACAGCAGGGGTACCTCAAGGTAGTACCACACCCCTGTCTCAGATGCCTGTTCACAGATGAAGGTGCCACTCTCCTCATCCTCCTCCACAGTAGCGGATATGGTGTCGTTCAGGGACGCTGCGATACTAATTACCCAGGCTCCCCCACAAGCAGCCCACGCGCACCTCCGCCTCCGCTGAGGGTTGGAGTGCCACTTCTGCATGACAACGGCAACAAAGCGGTCGACTGTCATGACGGTGATGAGTATCATGCTACTGTAGAGACCCATAAAGGAGGCCCCGGTCACAAACTTGCAGGCCACATCACCAAAGACCCAGTGGGAGAAGTAATAGGCTGCCCAGAAGGGGAGGGTGAGGGTGAACAAGAGGTCAGAGATCGCCAGGTTCAGTACAAGCAGGTTGGTGACATTCCTCATGTTCTCGTAGCGTATGAGAATCACCAAGAGCAAGCCATTTCCAGTAATACTCACGAAGAATATGATGAGAAAGCATGTGGCAGTGAGGTGGTTCCAAAAGAGGTCTTCATAACCATAGTTCTCCTCAGGGTCATCTGTCATGCCGGAGAATGAAGTCTCATTGATGATGCTTTTGTCCATTGCTGCATTTCTAGAAATCATATTAAAGAGAAATCCATAAAAGAGTGAGAAGATGATAGAGGATGTTGAAAGATCTATTGAGAATAGAGTCTGGGACTATACAGGAGTTTACAGATGGGACACAGGATTTTTTTTGTTACACTGAACAATTAGTCTATGTTACGGCACATGTGGGAATACGGTACATGTGGGAAAAGTAGGGTTAGGGTTATGAATGGTCTTTATTGTCATTAATATAGTACAGGTACCATACAACGAAATTTGGGAGGGGGGGCTCCCCTGGTGCTAGTAAAAAAATACTAAAAACAAGAAGGGAAAAGAGCTGGTTTACATAACACTATCCACTATACTATACTATACAAATAACACACTGTGCTGTACTCTATGCTATGCTATAAATATCCTAACATTTCCTATCTCTGAACCTTAGTTAGCTGCTAGGGTGCTAGGGTTAAGGTTAGGATTAGGGTTAGGGGTAGGGTTATTGTTAGGGTTAGGGTTAGAATTAGGGTTCGACATGCCAGCATGTACCAAGTCACCCTAGCACCTAACCCTAACCCTAGTTTTCCCACATGTACCGTATTCCCACATGTACCGTAACATATACACTGTTTTTGTTTTAGTTTTAACAAAATATCAATACACAAATTTGATTAAAACAGCAACCTACCTTGCATAAGACTTGAGATGTTCTTGTCATGGATACAAGTGAAAATGATACTTGAGTTGTTACTAACCAGCCATTTATAATGAAGTGGGGAGAAAAACATCTTCCTTATATTCATACCATAACAGTTTCACTAGAGAAATGAAAACATTACTTGTTACTTTACTCATTACTTGAAGCTAATGTTAGAATGAAAACACTCTAAGATAGATTTGTAGAGTGGCCCCTGACACCAGGGGCCTCATTCATAAAAAAGTACTTGAACGTCATCTTTGACTTTCACGTAAGCACATTTTTCTAAACGGACGTAAGCATTATTTATAAAACGGGCTGCGATGGTTTAAAGTTGCGTACGTGCTTCCTTCTATAAATACCAACGCAGGTAAAATGAACGCAGGTGAATGAGGTTTGTATTAACGCCCTGTGATAGCGGCTCAATTATAGCGGCTGAATTAAGCCAAGTGCTATAATATAGGGTAGGCGTTCGTCTGGAAGCGGGAGAGGGCAGAGAAGGGTGGCTTCCCGGTAAGTTGCATTTGTAACGTTTGATCATGACAACTAACCAGGCACATGCTTATACTCAGTACTCAAGTTGTAAAAGAAAATCAGGGGGGGTGGTGGATTTTATCATATGAGGACAATTTTAGCATCCCCTCAGCATCAGTGACTTCAGTGTCAGTAACTTGGTAAAAATGTCATTGCATGTGTGCGTGCCCCCTCGCACCTTGAAATAGCAGTAATACCACGTTCATTGATAAAATGACATAACGTATGGAAAGAGGGGGACGAAAGAGGGGGACGATTTTGACTGTTTTTATTTCTGGGGGGATGCCATCCCCCCTCAACTCGAGTGCTGCTTATACTGTAATAATATAATGGTCTTATTCTTATCAGGTGGTCTTATTCTTATATGGCTGCTCACTCCCAGACACCGGAGAAAATCCAGTATAATTGAAGGGGAGATAGTCAGCTCCGGAGGGATATAAAGGAAGACTGAAATACAATCATAAACATCAGTTCCTTTTAAATCTTGAATTAAACTAATTTTCTCGGCTGATAACAACATAGTTAATTTTATTACGAGCCACTTGCATGAATTACACTAGGCAGTGCGGCTCACATGCCTGTAATAACTCCGCATAACCAGTAGGTAATGTGCGTACGTAAAGTCAATACTCAACGTAGAGCTACAATCGTTTCCACGGTCAAATTGACTCACGTTGAAATTGTATAAATCACTACGTTGACTTGGTTTTCTACGTACAACACAGGTAAGATCAACATTTGATCTGAGTACTTTCTATAAATGAGGCCCCTGATTGGCATAGGTGGCAGTAGAGCAGAAACAGGAGCAGTGCATAGTTGCTCTTATGGACAAAATATATTTCAGCAGTAAATATACTTCATACTTATATGCACACTTAAATGCAGGTCACAGTATGCCAGTCCCTTGAACACTTAATGGTGGTGTTCCCAGGTGGGATTAAATCATTGTACTCATGACCTTCTGATCACCAGTCGACCTCACTATCCACTACTAGGCCACCACTACCCATGGAGGCCTAGGTCCTCGTAGAAGATGAGAATGACCAGGAGCAGGCCGTTGTCAGTTACACTCACAAAGAAGATGAGGAGAAAGCATGTCTAGCATGCACTGATGTGGTGCTGATCACCATAGGACTGTCATTTGTGTCATTAGTGTCATTTGTCATTTCAAAACATATATTTAACTACAGTTTCTTACTAAATATCATACACATTTGATTAAAACAGCAACCTTCCATGTGTACTGTCTCAAAGTGACTTGAGATGCTATTGTGGTGATTATAGTGAACAGATACTAACTTGACAGAGTTGTTTGGGGTGGAGTGGTGGCAAAATAATCTTAGGTTCTTCCTAATTTTCCTTCACATTTAGTCAAAAGGGTTAAGTCGAGCTCTGCCTTTATCAAGCATGGCCTTTAATGAATCCTTGATTTTTAGGAAGCTTAGACAGCTTTCATTGTTACCTCAACCTGGCCATGAGACAGAGAGGGATATGTGTACTTCATTCAGTATTTGAAATGTACAGTAATACAAAATACATTTTGGAGGATTTGTTTTTATTTGTTTGTATTAGTACAGGGACATTGTTTAAAAGCATCAGACATTGGAACAATATAACTCAAACAACTCTGATCATTTTACGAAAAAAAACATGATTACGGTATTACTTTCATTTGTAAAATGCAACGATCAACAATTTCACCGATCAGTGGAGAGTAGCTGGGATCAGTGTTCAATAATTCGGCAGAATAGAATCAAATTAAAAACATGAAAAAATGAACATTGGGTAGGTTTACAATGAGTGGACCCTTACACCAGGTTTGTATACAATGGTTGCCATGGTGGTGGTGGCAGAGCAGAAGCAGAAGCAGTGCCTCGTTTTCAGTTAGAAAACACTTTCAAGCAGAACCTGACATCTTTCAAATGCATTTTCCACAAAAATTCCACTTGGTATGCCAGTAGCTTGAGATAGTCTGTAACACTTTAACTTAGTGCATGCAGTTATAAATGCATTATAAAACTTGTAATAATCATGTATGATTGCATTATAGAATATCATCTCATAATGATCCTAAGATCAGTTTAAAAAAACAGATTGTACACAGACAAACATATGATACATTATGAAGACATTATAAGTATTTTTTTCTGATTGGGGCAGTCCCACTCATATATATATTTTTAATGACAGTTTCAGTGAAGATTTAGACAGGAAGGATGGGTGAGAGAGAGAGGAGGGATGACATGCAGGATATGTCTCCGGCCGGAATCGAACCGGGACCCTGCGGTTATATGGTCAGCGCTTAACCCGCTACGCCACCTAAGCGCCCCCCTTATGAAGACATTATAAGGCATCATACATGCCTTTAATAAGGGATACTGCATTATGTGTGCCTCATAGAACATTTTGACCCTCTAAATATGTCTAGTACAATGATTCCTCACAACTAGACTGAGACATCCTACTACTCCTATAATGGAGATTATTGCCATGTTGAAACAAACTGTGTAACATTTTCTTCAGGTGGTTCTTGAATTTAACCCCGACAAAGACATAGAAGACAGGATTAAGGCAGCAGTGCGAGAAGGCAACAAAGCGGCAGACATAAAAGGCCAAGTCCAAGTTATTGCTGGCTTCACATAATTCAGAAGGTGTGCGTGAGTCAGTAACATTTGGCTTGAAATGAGACTTCACAAATATGACCACGTTGTACGGCGCCCATCCCACGAAGAAAACAACCACAAGACTACAGATCAGTTTCACTGTCCTTTGCCGTCTGCGAGCTGTGGGTCGCAATAGCCTCACTATTATCTGAACATAACAAAAACCAAACACCAAAAATGTGACTACAAAGAGGATGTTTTGCTGATAAATCCCCCACAATTGCCACTTGACATCGGCATCACTATACTCTATACAATATTCCTGTTCGGGGTTATAGTCGGGGTCAGACAGGACGTTGCTAAAGATGAGAGCTGGGGTTGCTGCTAAGATACTCACAGTCCAGACGACCACTGACATTAAGATACCATGGCGGCCCTTGGCGGAGACAATGTCGGACAATGGATGCATCACGGCCAGGTAGCGATGAATCGTCATCATTATCAGGAAGATCCCACTGCTGTAATAACCAGTATAGAATACAAAGCTGACTGCTTTGCAGGTGGTCGCCCCTAAAGTCCAGCTGTTAAGGTGGTGGTAATAGGCCCAGAAGGGTAACCCCACAGTGAAGATCAGATCAGACACAGCCAGGTTCATGATGAAAGTGTTGGTGAGAGATTTGAGATTTTCATACTTGGCCAGAATGACCAGGACCAGTATGTTGCCAAACAAGCTGAGCACCGTTATCAGTGAGAACAACACTGGTGTTGACTTCGCTCCAAACCCGATCACAGCTGTCTTGTCACAGCCTTCATCCACATAATCTTCGTCGTAGTCATAGACCATTGTGGTCGTCATGAGCCCTTCTTTTCCACCTGTAGACATGTCCGTTGAGAACTGAAAATATATACAGTTAGTGAGATTCGAGATTGAAGAATAGGTCAAATAACTTTAACTTAAGATACCAACACTGGGTAACATATATATTATTGTAATCATTTATTTGAGGTGTGCTTGATGTAGCTTTCCTTGCACTTAGATGGTTTCATTCCTGAGACTATTCCAGTGCATCCACTGAGGAAATCAAACACACCTTTCATATACTTTTCAAACATTCAAATATATATTTTGTCCAGGTGGTCAAGATGAAGTGAAAAGTGATTTAATCATTCCTACCTGCATGTCATAGATCATTCCTATACCTGCAAGGTGACCCTGTTTACCAAGAATCCACCCAACAGACATTCATTTGAGTAGTTGAGTAACAGAGTGTCCCTGTCCTGTGACAGTATATCCAAAGAATGGAACCTGTGTTGACCTAAAACCTGATAATGTACAGTACAGCATGCCAGTATCAGTTCCGCATGCTTACATTTTCTTTTCCCCAAACACAAGCGCGGGTAACAGGTAACAGGTAACAGGAAACAGGAATAAGGTTTTAGTCAAGATATACACTACCTTTCATCTTTGTTCCTCTCTGTTTTTTTTTTTTTGCATTGGTAAATGGTAAATGGACTGCACTTATATAGCGCCTTATTCCAAAGAGCTTTACAATGGCCTCTCATTCACCCATTCACACACACATTCTCACATCAATGATGGCAAGCTACCATGTCAGGCGCCGGCTTGCACATTGGGAGCAATTTGGGGTTCAGTGTCTTGCCCAAGGACACCACGACACACTGACAGCCAGGGATCCAACCGCCAAACCGCCGACCTTGCAATCATTAGACGCCAGCTCTACCTCCTGAGCCACAGCCATCCCAAAATTGTTTTCAAAATCAGTGACAGTGGCTAGTTTTTGGACCCTTATTTTGGGAGTCTAAAAGAATGATAAAGTTAATAGTTTAACTAGTTTAACTATTAAGCCATTCATGGAAATGCACTTGCACCTGTAGCTCTTGATGAAACAATATAATAATAATAATAATAATAATAATAATAATAATAATAATAATAATAATAATACATTTATTTTATAAGGCGCCTTTCATGGCACTCAAGGTCGCCGTACAACAACAAATTTAAAAACAGTTACAAAATTCAAAATACAAAATATCAATTTTTACCATATTTTTACCATATTTATACCATAAAAACCATATTTTTTACCATATTTTTAATATAGGAGATAAACAATACATTCGACTCGTATGCACAATAAAGATGTGCTTATGGTATTGTAATAACCGCGGCTGATAAGTAGCCTGCAATAACAGCTGACATGTCATATGATTTCAATGGCCCCCCACCAGAAATGCCCCTACCTTCTTAATACTCTGCAACCAAACTATGGTGATTTTGCAGTTGCAGCACGTGGCTATTTACCCATTGAGGTGTCAATCATTAATAATCCCCGCCTTCCTTGGTAACAAGTTTGTCTGTGTCTGTTAACTAACTGGACTGTTTTGGAGTATTCTGTAGCTTACACGTACGTTTATATCTATTTCCGTTATTAAATAGACACTGGGTAGTCGTTAATTACAACCGGTTGGTTTTGAATGACCGATAGGCCAATTAGTATTAATTGTTTCTCGATTGCTTGTAATCTGCTCGGAGGAGCAGGTGCATGTTGCCATCGCTTATTCGCTTAAAATAATGTACGATCATGACTGAAATGCTGTATTGACACTAATATTAGAGTTTAGAAGTTGAAATGATTGACCGATACTTGACCGAAAAACAAGGTGCTATGCGTCAACAAGTTATTACGTCAGTGGGGAAATCCCATGCCAGTGATATTGGGCAATCGACGAGTCCCACTACTGGATACGGTGATAGATTAGGTGATGTGGATAGATCAGGCATGCTGCATACATGCTTATGGTAGGCCATTAAAGTACAATACACTTTAGATAGCTGAAGCAATAGGAAGGTAAAGGAATAATGTGTCATCCACGATATTTAAAAAATAAAATCCTAGTAATACTTAGCAGGGCTGCCAAGTCTCACGCAATCACCGTGAGACTCACGCATTTCAACCAGTCATATTGATCTGTATTGTATATTGTATTTGTATCTGTATCTATATTAATATTGTACCATATTATGTGAATCTTCATTCCTAGCTAATTTAGATGAGGAAAGACAGTTACTCAGGCTTGAATTAGATCATTAGATGAAATAGTCAATATAGTGACAACAAAATAGTGGAACACGATCCATGCTGAGTTTGTGTGTGTGTCAACCCTAGTTGTGTATGTAGCTCTGGAGATAAGTTATCTGGTTTAATGGGGCAATTAAGGACAGGGCTACTGTGTCCTAGTGTAGCCACAAACAGGCGTACATATAGTATCCTTTCATGTCCTTTCTAGGCCTAGGCTTTCTATCTGTCTGGGACTAAACTGCCACTCAGTCACACTTCACTCTCAGTAACTACCCTGGGATTGAAATGTTGCTGGCAATGTTCCTTATTTTAACTTTATCATAGGATGCTGTTTTTAACATGTAAATATTTGTGTATAATGTTTTGCCTCCACAGAGAGTCTCTGGGACCCCTGACCCCACTCCCCCCCCCCACCCACCCCACCCCACCCCACCCCACCCCACCATGGCCTCTGCATCCGTTGGGGAGAATCAACTCCAGAGGATCATCAGAGATCTGCGTGGTAAACACATCAACGTCATATCTCTAGTACAGTATAGTTCTACGTCTAGTATCTGTATGTGTTTAATACAGTACAACGGTTGTTGTATTACTGCAATATTAGTAGCCTATGTTAAGGGCACACAACTATAGTAACTACAACTATAGCAAATTTTCTCCATCGAAGTTAGGTAATGAAGAGAGAATATCTGTGGCTGATGTTGATACATGTGTGTATTCTTTATTTGTAATCTATCTTCTGTATGTCTGAGCTGATGGTCCTTCTCTTGTTTAGATGCCGTGGCTGAGCTGAGTAAGGAACACAGAGAGTTGGGGGAACCCATGACAGATGACAGCTCCAACCTGCACAAGCTATCGTACAAAATAGAGTACCTACTACAGGTATGCTACTGTTATACACACACCTGCATATGTGTAGAATGGTGATTACCGCAAACCATTGTTGACTTTGCGAACGTAAGTTCTTCAACAGTAGTTTGGCCGTTTGTGTGTGTTTCTACCAGTTTGACCAGAAGGAGAAGACAACCTTTCTGGGCAACAGGAAGGACTATTGGGATTATTTCTGTGACTGCCTGGCCAAAATCAAAGGAGCTAATGACGGCATCCGCTTTGTTAAGTCCATCCCTGAGGTAAGGTAATCCTGAGCTTATGGGAACACACACACACACACACACACACACACACACACACACACACACACACACACACACACACACACCCACACCCACACACACCCACCCACTTACTCACCCACTCACATAATGCAGAGTCACACTGTGTGTCTGCGTAATCGAGCATTATGCACATGTAGGCCAGGTAGGATTCCGGGGCGTCAGTCGTGCTAACGTTGGCTTGTTGTTTTGCTCATGTCCCTGCTCCCTTGTGTCTCTGCCTCCTCTCGTGGGACTTTGAAGTGGTGAGTACAGTAACAGAGGACAACAAAGGCTACTGTACGATCTAGGGCGCATTCTGGGCTGCTCTCTGAATCATCGACATGAATTGAATGTTCTCTTCTTCTGTAAGGACTTGTAACTGAGTTTTTTACTGTGATTCAGTATAAAGGTTTATTTATGTTGTCTACTGTCCAACAAATGACTTATGTCTGTGTTGAGTGTTGAGACCTGGGATAGATTCTAAGAGGACATGTCTGAAGGCTCCTAGATGGTTTCTACTTGGTTTATCCAATCAGGTGGTTTCTTGAAGTTTCAATTTGTTCAGAGAGGAATACCCAGTTATAGCTAACTGAAGATAGAGGTCCCTGTATATAAATAGTCAATAGTGCTACGGTGCTATGTTCTTCTAGCTAGTAGCTATAAACATTGCCTTTGTATATGCACTGTTTAGTGTCATTTTACGTATGGTGTATAATATTAGTCTAAACAGGTGTTCTACATTATGAACAGGTTAGTGAGGTATTCTCCTGTCTGGTGTGCTTTCCCGTCTTTGATGTTGGCCACATTGGAGTAATCCTTCCCAGCTGCCATTGGGGCTCTTAACCTGAGGAAGGGTCTCTCTTTACAGAGCAGGGGTACACTGTTCTGGGGGGTTTGGCAACTGTTAGATGATGACCTTTGAACTGTGAGAGACTGTATTCAACATACAGTATGTTGGTCACTGTGATCCTCCACATATATTATTATTATTATTATTATTATTATTATTATTATTATTATTATTATCTATACAGCTTTCACCCATCAGTTTGATGTGATTTTTTGGACGTGGTTACTTTCAGTATTTTGATCATCTGACAAATACAGGTATTGTTATGTATTACTGTAACAATGTATTACTATTATTACTTCATGTTACTGTACTGTTACACCGTTGTCATCCTCGGGCAGATTGAAATAACATTTGCCTATTTTGCCAGTATGAGAGCTATGACTAGTGTTCAGCATTTCTCAGTGACTGCGGGTCACAAACTGGTTTGGTGTGGCATCATGACTCTGTGTGACTCTGTGTGTTCCAGCTGAAAACGTCGCTGGGGAAAGGCAGGGCCTTCATCCGCTACTCCCTGGTTCACCAGCGCCTGGCTGACACTCTGCAGCAGTGTTTTATCAACAAGAAGGTCACCAGGTAAACACACACACACACACACACACACACACACACAGGTCAGAATGAGCACAATGTCAATATCACACATGTCAGAATGAGCACAATCTGAAGTGCAGTAATAGTAATAGTGTCTATTTGCCATGGCATAACATGAGTTGCAGTCTGGTTCTTTTAACCAACTGGGAAAAAACACCCTACAGCTGTTTCATATACAGTTCTATTTAACTCAACTGAGACAACTGTGTCCCCATATCCTGATTTCTGTTCCCTAATTTAGTTTTACTTCTTTAATGTTAGTACCGTGGAGCCTCTGTCACTTCCTTTCCCAGTTTCTCAGTGGTCTGTCTTTATTTTAAAAGTGTGTGTGTGTGTGTGTGTGTGTGTGTGTGTGTGTGCGGGTGCGGGTGCATGCGTGCGTGCGTGCGTGCGTGCGTGCGTGTGTGTGTGTGTGTGTGTGTGTGTGTGTGTGTGTGTTGCTCTCCGCTCTCTCTGCAGTGACTGGTACTACGCTCGCAGTCCCTTCGTCAAGTCACACCTGACCTCTGACATCATCAACCACCTGTATGAGCTCAACGAGATCCAATTTGATGTGGCTGCAAGAGGTCACGACCTAGATGCAGACTGGCCTTCCTTTGCCAGGTAACCAATCACCTCCCAACACCAATCACCTGACAGTTGTACGCCTCTGTTGGATCATTCTGTTGTGAGAGTCTGAGGCCTACTGTTTTGTAAGGGTTCCCTAATGTAATAGATTAGGAGAAGTATGTAGAATGTATGAAGAATATACATTTGTTAGGATTTATATCATGCTAAAATTAGATAACGGCACACTCATTGGGAAACTGAAAATGCTTTCTAAACTCCAATTATACTGCATTGGCTTGTGTAAGGCCAGAGTGAGCACTGTGCAAAGTTCATCTCACAGTGTTGGTGTTTTCACAACCAGAGGTGAAACTTGCGTTAACGATCTGAAAAGCCTGCGATTCACGGAGGTTGACGGATGTTGTGTGAACATTACGTGTTATTTTGTGCGTAAATTACGTGTTAATTATTTCCAAACCGTTCACTTCCTGCTCACAATGTGGTAAATGGCTGCTTCTTCAGAACCACAAGGTTGTGACTGACGTTGTTTGTTTGTTGACGACTATGGCGGGAAAAAAATGACTTGCCTTAACTTGATGTTGAGGTTGAAGTTGTGTTGTTTCTGAGAACATGGTGAGAACATGGTGAGAACATGGTGAGAACATGGTGAGAACATGGTGTACAGTAGAGTTATTTCTGTACGTAACATATTGTGTGTTCATTCTGTGGGTAGGAGGACCTTGGGAGCTAACTCTCTCTCCCACCTGTGGAACCCCCCCAGCCGCTGCTCGAGCATCAACAGCCTGGTCAGCAGCTACTCACAGGTACACACACACACACACACACACACACACACACACACACACACACACACACACACACACACACACACACACACACACACTCACACACACACACACACACACACACACAGGTGTATTGACTTTACTTTACACATTCTCACAGTCTCTTTATACCATAGCTCACAGATTTGTGTGCGTATTCTGTATATTCTGTGAAGCTATTCGAAACTACATGAACTTACTGCCTCTGATATGTGTATGTTTCTCCATTTTGTTAGCAGGCACCAGAGTTCCTCCCCATCCCAGACTTTGGCCACAGTCTCCTGGGTGACCTGGGAGAGCTCGGGGAGCCGTCCCCTTGCAGCATTGCAGATGACCTCCGCATCGAGCTTGACCAATCCGAGTTGAGACAACAGGAGCTGTTGGTGCGTGTGCGGGAGCTGGGCAACGAGGCGGCGGAACTAAGGTGTGTGGTGAAGGACCTTCAGGGAAAGCTGCTCGCTGCCCAGAGCGCCCCCCAGGGGCAGGAGGAGTTGAGCACAGCCCAACCCTCAACATCACAGAGGAAGCAGGAACCTGAAAAAGCCAAGCAGGATTGGGTGGAGCACCTGCAAGCAAGCAGAGAGGCGTCAGAGAGCCACCTGCAGGCCAGACTGAACATCGCAGAGAACAAGAACATGGAGCTGCTCTCCAAGCTGGACGGGGCTCTGAGTGAGAAGGGCCAGCAGACGGCCAGTTACTGCGACTCTGCCTGGAAGATCCAGGAGCTGCTGGACAAGCTGAAGGCCGCAGAGGGGGAGAGGCTGGAGGCCCGGCGGGAGAGCGAGGACCGGGCCCGGCAGGCCGAGCGGCTGGCTAAGGAACTGAAGCTCCAGGAGGACGCGGTCAGGGAGAGCCGGGAGAAGCTGGCCCAATTAAAGGCCTCGGGCCAGGAGGAGCGTGATACAGCGCTGATGCAGACGCAGGAGCTCCAGGCCTCCTTCAGCAGACTCCAGGGAGCGCTTTCCCTGAAGGAGAAGGAGTCGGGGAACCTCAGGGCCCAGCTTCGAGACCTGCAGAGTTCCACGGAGGCACGGGAGAGGCAGACGGAGGAGCTGAAGTGGAGGCTTCAGGAGGAGAGGGAGGAGGTGCAGCGGAGGAGCGGCGACCAGAGGGAGGCGCTGGAGAGCCAGCTCCGAGATCTTCGAGAGCAGCTCGGGGCCAGGGGCAAAGAGCTGGCAGTGAGCTCAGACAGAGTCAAGCAGCTGGAGGAGCGGCAGGGTCTGGGCAGCGAGGTGGCGGGAGTAGAAGGTATGGCCCATGACCAGGTCAGGAGGATAGAGGAGTATAGAGCCCAGTGCGGAAGCCTGATGGAACTCAATGGCAAGCTGCTCCAGACCGTGAAGAGGAGCGAGGAGAGCACCAGGGAGATGGCCGAGAGCAGGGCAGCCGCGGAGGAGCAGCTCACTGCCCTGAGGGCCTCAGAGAAGCATTTGAAAGGTAGGGTGGAGGCCGCCAAGCTGGGTGTGGAGGAGAGGGAGAGAATGCTTCTGGAGGACAACCAGCGTCTGGAGGACATGGTTCAGAAGGCTCTGATTGAGAGAGAGGCTTCAGAGGGTGCGGTGCAGGGGCTGGAGCGGCGGAACAGGGAGATGATGGAAGTACAGGCAGCTGTGAGGAAGCAGCTAGCGTCAGCGCTGGAAGAGCTGGGTTCAGTCACAAGCAGGGCTTCTGAGCTGGAGAAGAACCTTGCGGCCGCCCAGAGGGGCCAGGCTGAGCTCCAGGCCCGGCTAAGGGGAACAGAAGCTCATCTCCAGGACAAGGCCAAGAGGTGTGAGGCTCTACAGGCCAGGGCGGACGGGCTAAAGGGCAGGACTGGGGAGCTGGATAAGGAGAAGGGATCCACAGAGAGCGCCGACACGGAGAAGCTGTCGATGGAGAAGATTCGGATCCAGCACCACTCCTCCTCCTCCTCGTCCGAGGCCCAGCAAGCAGCCTGCCGGCTGGTGCTGGCCGAGGCCCAGCGGGACCTGAACCACAGGGAGGTGCTCAGGCTCCAGACAGAGGTGGTGGAGCTGAGGGCCCAGCTTCTGGTGGGGGCGGAGGAGAGCATGAAGACCCAGGCCGTGCAGGAGGTGACCGAGGCCTCGCGAGAAGACCTCCGCACCCTGTCGGAGCAGCTGAAGGCCCAGGTGGAAGAGATGAACCGACGCCACGTGGGGGAGCTGCTGCACTGCAGGGAGAGGGAGGAGGCCCTGGGCCACGAGCGCAACGGCGAGGCCCACGCCCGGGCGGGCCTGGCCGCGGAGTTGACGGCGGCCAGGGAGGAGCTTCACACCCTGAAGAAACGCTACGAGGCCACGGCCATGGAGAACGGGGACTCCCGGGAGGCCCTCCACCGGGCCAACACGGAGACGGCGGAGCTGGGAGTGCACGTGTGCCAGCTGACGGCGGAGAACGAGGAGGCGCGCATGCGCTGGGAGGGCCTGTCCACCAGGCTGCTGGAGCTGGAGGAGGAGGCGGCGCAGGAGGCGGACAGGCTGAACGTCAGCATCACGGCGCTGCGCCAGGAGAACCACAGCCTCCTGGAGCAGCTCCACCAGGGAGAGGGCCTGCCCACGCTGGCCATGCTGGACCAGAGGGGGAGGCTGGCCAAGGCCCAGGAGGAGGCTAAGGGACTGGTGGAGGCCAGCCAGGAAGAGATCCAGGCTGTCCGGTTCCAGCTCAGCAGCCAGGCCATGAACAACCAGAACCAGCTCCAGGTCAGTCAGAGGCTAACACATAGAAATAGAATATCTAGAGAGTAGGCTACATATAATAGATAACATAGATGTAGACACATAGATCCTATATCTTTCTCTCTGATTCAGTCTGCCCGTCTGCTCCCCACCATAATCAGCTCTTGACTATTCAATACCAGCACTTCATTTCTGGCCATGAATACTATTATGTTTGCAACTTTGCATGATAATATAGTGATACACTTTCTAACATGAGAGCGACACACGAACGCAGGTCGAGGTGTTGGTGTCCAACTCTGCTTCATTAGCATCAGAACATTGTTACCGATTACACTTAACAGGTGGCATAGAGCGGACCCACAATGCATGGGATTATAATGACAATATCAATTGCAACATTTTCTCCCAACATAATAAGGTTGTTAACATCACTACGGTCTCTTCAGCAATACCTTTAGAACTGAAATGCGCAGCATTTCTATGCATTTAAACTTGTTTGATCTTTAAACCCAAAGAACTATTTGAAGGCAACTTTGTGTTCTCAACACGTACCTTTTGTACAGTCTTTATTTCCTGCCAGTTCAACTTTGACCTGAACCATTCTCTTCCAAAAAAGTGGTGGTGCATTAGGCTACCTCTCACCACGAACAATGGTAATTCAGCTGACAGCTGATTGTTCAGTTTTAATTCACATGAATTACTCCTTCTGGTAAACCTGTATGTTTTCAGTATAATGTCTGACGGCTGGAATGGAATGTGTCTCAAAGCATCTTCCTCTTTTTCCTTTGAAATCAAAGACACAGCACCAGCAGAGCTCTAGTCCATCGTTTCCATCGTTCTACCTTCAATCTCTGGTGTAACACAGATGTGTGTTAATTCTTCTCTTTGAGTGATCATATGCAATGGCAGTTCATTATCCGCGTTCGTTTCATCACTCCGTACGTCATGCGCCTCCAAGCGATGCGCTCTCTTTTTCTTTATCATGCTGCTTGAACGTTCTTCCTTTAATCTAGTTTTTTCCTACTCTTTCATGTTTTTTTTTTTTTTTTACTTTACACATTCGCTCTATGAACACGCTTCCCACAGTCATGGCAATCTTGGTCTTTGTACCAGCAGGCATGATTTCCTTTCCCACATCTCTTACATTTATGTCTTGTTTTGGGAGAGGACAGGGTCACTTTGTTTACCTTGATGGAGCCCAAGCTTCTCTTGCGACTGTCTCCACAGACACAGCGATTTCCACTACTTTGTGGAAGGTGAGAAGGTGTCCTCCGTCAATAGCCGTTTCTGGGTAGCTTCACTCTTTAATCCACTAACAAATCTGTCCCGAAATGCGTCTTCCAGATCAAAATCACAATATTCCGAGAGTCTCTTCAAAACTGCTACATACTGTGCAACAGTCTCCCCTTCCTTCTTCCTGGTTCTGTTTATAAAAAAGTTTGAGTTTGAATGTCATTTTATAAACAATACCATCGTCGCTAATTTATATGATGTTTGCATGGTAATATAGTGATCCACTTTCTAACAGAGCAACACACACACACATAGGTTGAGGCGTTGGTATCCATTTTAACTCTGCTTTATTAGCACCAAAACCTTGTTACCAATTACACTTAACAGGTGGCGTAGAGCGCCACCTAATGTACGGGAATAACACGGTGTTCCAGTTCGGACTAGTGCATTACATTCACATCAGCCTTGAGATCCTTTTTGTGACCATGAAACACTGAAAGTCATTAACAGTCTTGGCCCCGAAGTCAATCGTTGACTCCCCCTCTAGTATGTCACACCGTTTAAGTGGATAAACTGTGTGATGAAGTGGTGTTGTTGCATCTGCACCCAGGGTGTGAACGAGGAGCTGCAGTGTGTGAGATCACAGCTGGGACGGGAGCTGGAAAAGGTGTCCCTCCTGGAGAGCACCCTCAAACAGCTGGAGGTGAGAGAGAGAGAGAGAGAGAGAGAGTGTGTTATTGTGTTGTCTGGGACGGTGCTAGCATCGGCTCACATTGCCTGTAAACGCATCTACTCTGGTTTTCCTTCCAACGTCGTTCCATTCAAACACAGAGATACAGTAGTGGTAGTAGTAGTAGTTGCACCAGACTGACCAGCGGTACGATTCGTATACTTTTTCTGTTTCCATTGCAGGCTGAAAAAAGGGGCTACTCCCAGACGGTGGAGGATAAAGACGCCCAGATAGCCACGTCGGAGAGTGTGATTCACCAGCGTGACGAGGAAGTGAGACATCTGAGAGGCGGCTTAACTAGGTCAGTCTTCTACTCTGCATCAAACTGTCCAATCCAGTCTGGGAAAGATATTATCCAAAAGGAATAGATATTATCTGCAGAAATCATACCTTTAGTTGTGTGACATTTGGAAAGCTTCACCGTACACACACAGATTAAACTGTACATGAACTGTAGTTCCTTGTAAATATTCAGTTACACGAGTTCAGATCAAGTCTTGTTGCTTTAGAGACGGTGATTTGTATGCGTCTAATTTCCGATTGGTTAACTGACCCTGTCAGGTCAGAGGAGGGCCTGGCGGTGGCTCAGAGGGCGGGTCAGGAGCTGAACGACAGTCTGAGGAAAGCCAACATGGAGAAGCAGAGCGTCCACATGAGGACGTCTGCGGAGCTGGACGACCTCTACCGCACCAAGATCAACCTGGAGGAGAGGCTCATAGAACTCATCAGGTACAGCACTCTACTGTACTCTACTGTACTCTACTGCACTCTGCTGCACTCTGCTGCACTCTGCTGTACTCTACTGTACTCTACTGTACTCTACTGCACTCTACTGTACTCTAACTCTACTGTACTCTACTGTACTCTACTCTACTGTACTCTAACTCTACTGTACTCTACTGCACTCTACTGCACTCTAACTCTACTGTACTCTACTGCACTCTACTGTACTCTACTCTACTGTACTCTACTGTACTCTACTGCACTCTAACTCTACTGTACTCTACTGTACTCTACTGTACTCTAACTCTACTGTACTCTACTGTACTCTACTCTACTGTACTCTAACTCTACTGTACTCTACTGCACTCTACTGCACTCTAACTCTACTGTACTCTACTGTACTCTACTGCACTCTAACTCTACTGTACTCTACTGTACTCTAACTCTACTGTACTCTACTGTACTATATTGCACTCTACTGTACTCTACTGTACTGTACTTTACTGTACTCTACTGCAGCCCTTGTAAACTGATCTAGGACCAGCTCTCTCCATGGCTTCACCATGACCAAAATAACCAAACCAGTCCTTGGATCAGTTTGTTCAGAAAATAAATGAACCGAGAGCTGTGTTTCTGTTTGGTTTTGGCTTCTCAACACGTTCGGAGCCTGACATTTGTCTTGTGGCGCCCCCTGCAGGGAGAAGGACGCTCTGTGGCAGAAGTCTGATGCTCTGGAGTTTGAGCAGAAGCTGCGGCAGGAGGAGCTGACGGAGAAGGAGGTCAACCACTGTCTGGGCTGTCACAGCCAGTTCAGCTGGTGGCTCCGCAAGCATAACTGCAGGTCAGTATAAGAGAGTCAGATTCTTAGGCTTCAGTTCCTCGACATTGCCGCAACAAGAGAAATAAAGTGGCAGTAGTAATAAAAAAAATAAACAAATAAGGCAAAAAATAAATAGAGTGGCAATACTTATAATAAGAGACAAGTGGGACAAATAAGACAAGTGACAATAGTTGTAAGAGAAAAATAGGACAAGAGACAAATTGAGCAATACAATCTACCATAAAGTATAATACGTTACTACTACTACTACTATTTCCATTTACCACTACTTTTACCACCCCCTCTATTGACACAGCTATAACTCCTACTAGCATCGGTGATGATGAACTATAACCCCTGTCATTCTCTAGGCTGTGTGGGCGTCCCCTCTGCTACTACTGTTGTAGCAACACCGTGAGCACCCAGCAGGGCGGCAGCAGAGAGCGCTGCTGCACGGACTGCTACACCCAGCACAGCGCCGTGGTAGAGCGCCACCCGCAGGAGGAGCTGGCCAACGCTCCGGACACGCCCTTCAGCCCGCTGCCCCAGCCTTCCAGGGCTATGCCCAGTATCTCAGGTGAGGAGGGATACAGGTATATCATATATTTAATAATTTATAATTTTGCCATTTAGCAGACGCTTTTATCCAAAGCGACTTACAATTACGAATTACAGGGACATTCCCCCTGGAGTAACTGAGGGCTAAGTGCCTTACCCAAGGGCACACTAGTAGTGGTGTGGCTTAACATACACACCAGGGGAGGCTGGCGGAGGTAGAAATCGGAGGATGGGCTCATCGTAATTGCACGGAATGGAAAGAGGAGTGGTATCAAACAGGTGTTTAGTACCGTTCCTCATTCCATTCCATCCATTACACACATCGTATCGTCCGTCCACACATTTCTGTTTATGCGTACCTATGTGTGGGAACACACACACCGATAAAGCTTCCACTTTCACACACCCGTGCGTTTATATACAATGTCCCCGTCTTATCGCAAGCCGATATTGACCGTGTCGATATTATCAATGGGGAAAAGGTGACGAACGCTTCCTGATAGGCTTTCTGTGTGTTTACCCGCTTACCCCGGAGCAGATCGGAGTCCAAAGCTCGACGACGGGGTGTTTGACATCATCACAGAAGAGGAGGTGAACGGCGTCTATGACAGTGACTCACTGTCCTACACCACCGCCTACACTCCCACCAGGAGCCAGCAGGGGGCACCAGAGCTGTGAGTAGCTCCAAACAGAGAGCAGAAACCAGACCGACAGACAAAACCGTACACTCAGGGGGATAAAGAAGCCACAGACTCGTACACAACAATATCAAGATCATGCAAATAGGACACAGAGACAAACTCTGACACACACAAGTAGTGGTACATTTTCACACAATCTGTGTTTAATGTAAAAAACAGATATTTTTCCCAGAATGTTTTCCTGGATCTCCCAGAAAAACCCGGGAACAAAGCTAAGACAGCTCCCTAAGCACGACCCACAGATACTCTGCCTCACAGAGCCCCTAATACGACTGTTGTTGACGCCGCACGCTCTCCACAGGAACAACAGCACCAGCGCAGGAGACACCACGTCTGAGGACGCCGATGACGTCAGCCCCTCGGTTCAGGACGCAGAGATCTGCCTCCTCAAGTCTGGAGAGCTCACGTGAGTTTGACCGTCACTGTCCGAGAATAACATCCACATTGTAAAAAAATAAACAATGAATGACAGAATCGTAAAAACATAACAAATACTCATCACAAGTCATCGACGTCAGGGATCAAACGGGGGGGGGGGGGCGATATGAAACGGTCAGAACATCTACAGCTAGATACGCCTGGGGGTTGTGACGGGGCTCCTGTCCTTTGTGCTCTCCCATAGGCTGTCCGTCCCGTTCACTGTGGACGACATCACGGAGTTTTGCGACGACACCGCCAGCGAGCTCTTCGTCAAGTCCAGCTGTTACAGCACCATCCCCATCGCCGTGGGTTACCCCGGCCCCACCATCAGCTGGGTGTTTACCTCGGAGCCCAAGAGCATCTCCTTCAGCGTGCTGTACAGGGAAAACACAGAGACCCCTCTGGAGCAGGCCAAGGTGAGAGAGAGAGACACACACACACAGGCATACAAACATACACACACACACACACACATACAGAACGCTCCCCTTCCCAACACACACACACACACTTACTGTCAGGTGGTACTTTGCTGTTCCCTTCTTTTTTTTTTTTTAAGTTATTTTTTCTGAGTGGGGCAGTCCCACTCATATTTTTTCATTTTATTGATAGATACAGTGGAGAATTAGACAGGAAGGATGGGTGAGAGAGAGAGAGGAGGGATGACATGCAGGATATGTCCCCGGCCGGAATCGAACCGGGGACCCTGCGGTTACATGGTCGACGCTTAACCCGCTACGCCACCTAAGCGCCCCTGCTGTTCCCTTCTTAACGTACGTGTCTCTGTGCTGTATGTCCTCAGGTTCTCATTCCCCTGACACGCTGTAACTCTCACAAGGAGACCATCCAGGGGGAGCTGAAGGTGCGGAACGCTGGAGAATACACACTCGTCTTCGACAACTCCTTTTCCAGGTCTGACTCCCTTATGTCCAAACAATCCCATCAATCAAATGTATTTGCGTATTTTCACATAGACAGAAGTCTCAAAGTGTGTTATAACAAGATCGTTACAAACAATAAATACAATACAAACAGATATGAACAATATGAACTAACAATACAGTACAATACAAATACAAATATTTAATCTTGTACTGATTAACAGCCTACTCCATATCTACCTCAATAAGGGGAGGCTGGTGGAGGTAGAAATCAGAGGAAGGGCTCATTATAATGTATGGAACGGAATGAGGAGTGGTACAATGATTCCCTCCTCCTCTGAGTATGTCCACACTTCTTCTTCCATGTTTCACTCTCATTCTGTCCACCCTGCGTCTGTGTCTAACCAGGTTCATCTCCAAGAAAGTGCTCTATCGCCTGAGCGTCAAGAAGCCTGTCATCTACGACGGGAGCGACTGACTATAAAAAAAAAAACTGGGGTGGACTCGTTCCAGGTCTTCACTCTGCTGCCTCCAGTCCACTCCCCCCCCCCCCCCCCCCCCCCGGTGTCCCCTAGCTGTGTGAAACGTGTGGTGTGTTAGACTTAGAGGCCAGTCCCTACTGTTTATTCACGGTACTCATTGTTCATTAATAGAGTACAGCCCTAATGTCAAGGGGGAACTCTGGCCGTGATTCAACGGGCACGGTCTGAGACGACTTAATACAAGGCCTTGACATTTTTGGAAACATCTCCCTTAGCTGCTCCTTCATGAGGTGTTTGTCCACTTACGCGTGAATCCTGATCAAGGGAGAACTGTCTTTGAGTTTGGTAGTACTTTGGTAGCGAAGGCCTACGTGTGAAGTCAAAACACTGGTACACGTTCATTCAACGAAAGCATGCACTACCTACTGTAAAGGATTGACTGTACACACTTTATATGTACTGTACCTATGCATAGAGAATGTGAGTATAACCATCGCATTGGCTAATACAGATTTCTGTTAGATGCTTTATCAATACGGGTTTGTGACGAGCCTATATTGTTAGGTTACTATAAGGGCTTTAATATTCTGACTATGCATGGTGTCAAAAGATATTGCAATCGAGGACTTGCCTCACTTGAGTGATTGTGTTTCTACTGTGCACGAGCGAGACGCTTATGACTGTCACTCCTCCTTTCGTTTTTCAAAAGAAAAATAGGATAATGTTAGTTTTCACATGTCTGCAGTGCTCAGACTAGCTAGCTACAACCGTGAGCCCATTGTAAGTGAACACTGATGTAATAGCATATGGATTAGGGCGGTTCATCCATATGTTTCACATATCCAAAGCTAATGCTAACACGGAAATTGGCCTTCAACTTGCCTCAGGTCTTGTAACTTGATCCTGTGGTAAAAGTTAACTGCGGGTTTTGAATGGTGGCCTCCGCAGAATTTAGAAGATGATTTTTAATATGTTACTATGGTGGCCTCTCTGTGTTAGCACTGGTTATGAGGTTTCATGGCCTTACTGACAATATGGCTGACCGGAGGTAGACATTAGAGGATGGGGTTCATTGTAATGCAGGGAATGGAATAAGGAATGGTATCAAACGTGCTTGTTTCTACCTTCTTCACCCCTAGGGGCTTCCATGCGTTACAATGAGCCCCTACTCTACCTCCAGCACCCTCCCCTGGCTGACACAGGCCCACTGCACTGCACAAGGAAACAATGTCTTCCAGGGTTTGTCAAACAGTTTGTAACTGACGTTTGCATTAATATTTATCTGGATTCCTATTTATTTGATACAAATTATGAAATAATAAAAAATAGAGAAATTATGAAATTATAACTAGAGGCATTTTTACAGTATCCAAATGGGTGAAATATTTTTCTGAATATTGTATTGCCAAAAAATAAATGTCTATTTTACTGTCTGTACACAATGGGAAATTACATTTCAAAGCATATCAACATCTCCAATGTGAACGATGCACTTTTCAAGGGCTATTTTAAACTTTATACCAGTTTTGGAGTGTGATTATGTATTGTAGAAGACTATTGCTGAGTTTGTCAGAAGGGGACAAATGCCTTCTGGCTTCTCTGTAAATAACTGTCTACAGAAGTTACATAGACGCTGAATGATTGTGAATAAATAAATTAGTATTGTGTGATTCCTAATATATGTGTGTGTCTGCTGTTTTTACTCGATCGTCAAGTCGACAATCTGAGGCAATTTTGTATGCATCTTCTTGTTCTGCGTCCTTTCAACCCCACCCCTTAACACACAAACACACACACACACACACACACAGGGTTAGTGACTGAGGTAATGTAGATTCACATCACTGCCGTGCCTCTATTATTCTCCCAGGGTAGGGCAGTGACAGCCTGTGCGTGTGCGTGTGTGTGACTGTGTGTGTGTGACTGGTGTTTAGACTGAGGTGTCCGTCTGAGAGACAGTGCGTGTATGGTGCAGAGGCCAAGCTGTTTCTCAAGGTTAATGATCTCATTGTAAATCATGTCACATCCCTCTGCTCTGCTCCTCTCCTCTCGCCTGCCTGCCTCCACTGATCTGTGATCTACACTCACACAGGCGGAGAGGGGGGGTGGGGGAGGCAGACCAGTGTGTATGTGTGTGTGTGTGTGTGTGTGTGTGTGTGTGCACGCTGAATGCCAATGTGGATTGGAGATGGACAATGCACACACATCTCAGACATGTACACGTCCAAACAGAACACACGCAGATAGACACACACACACAGTTTCTGTCTTTCATCCGTCTAGCATAGGTAAACTGTACACACACACACAATCTTTTTTTAGACCAATTTACACTGCAAGACACAACGCCAGTTCAGATGTTTCATCGTAATGGAAGCAAATCAGCTGCTTGGTAACCCCCAGGGGAAGAAGGAGCCCAGCATGTCTGCTATAGCCGGGGTTTAGCTTGTTAGTGTGTTGAGAGAGAGAGAGAGAGAGAGAGAGAGTCAAAAGATTGTGTGATTGTCAGCATCCACCACCTTGAGCAGACTAATATCATTTTCCTGTCGACCTGTTCAAATCTGGAGTGGCTGACACACATGCACTTGTACATAAGTACTGTGTCCAAGGGGATTGCTGTACAGTGGCTCTCCCCTCCTCTCATCCTGCCCTCCTTTACCCCCCCCCCCCATCTTCTCTCCTCATCTCTATGCAGCTTTATGGTAAACACTCTGAGAGAGGGCAGGAGAGGTGTTTTTTTGTTATAAAACCTGATAAAGAATTGGGCAGGGTCCAACCTTCAACCCTTAAAACAAAGGGAAACAACGTTTTTTTTTAAATTATTATTGCCGGAGCTGTGTTGCACTTGCCCCCCCCCCCCCCCCCGCAACTCCCCCTCACCACCCCCACCATCCATCATTCAACACTAAGGGCAATAGTCACTTTAGAAAGCACTAGGAGTATTAGATGTGATTCTCTGGGCACAGTCTTAGGCAGAGGGAGAAGGAGAGAGAGAGAGAGAGGGGGGGGGGGGGTGGAGAGAGAGAGAGAGAGTGAGAGGGGGGGGTGGAGAGAGAGAGAGAGAGAGAGAGAGAGAGAGAGAGAGGGAGAGAGAGAGAGAGAGAGAGAGAATGAGAGGTAGTAGGCAGCCATCTTGGATGTGTTATGACCAGAAATGTGACATAATAAATCTTGTGCCTAATGGCGTTCTGTCCATCGACTCTCCTCTCCTCTCCTCCTGAGTTCAATACCAGAACCACTCCGCCAGATGAATTAGTTGACCATGTCAACATCATGGAGAAATGTATTGAAATTATTTTTAATCATGCTAGTTAAGTAGGGCATCCAGTCAGAAATTCTGTGATACAAAGGCTTTGATTTAACATAGAATTGGCTAGGCTGATTTACACTGTGAATCTGTCTGAAATCTGTCTGTGTGGATATGTCCATTGCTAGTACATGCTGGCTTTTGCAGTGGAGAATATGCATGTAGGCTGATAAAGCAGTCAGGTGGTACAATGCCAAGGTGTTGGTTGTCTGCCTGTAATTCTTCCTTCCTACCCTGAACGTCCACTAGGGGGCAGTCTCAGCTATTACACACTATCACAATGTCGCATTACGTTTATACTTGCCTTCAGTAATAAACTGAACCAATGTAGGCACAACTTGTTGTGACAGGTTTCAGGGTTTCTCCTGTGCAGTTAACCATAATATAAGCCACAGTCAGAGTCAGAGACACTATCTTTTCAACATTATAAGTGGCCTAACTAACTGACACACTCTACCTTAGTTCTTTCATACACTTCCAATGGTGCCACTCAAAACAGCCTATCATAATAGTCTGCATTACCATAACTGAATAAAGATGTGTCATAATCGGTGTCCTGGCTGTCTCTGTGTAGAGGACAGTGTTGAGCAGAACTGTCCAGGCTGTCAACGCTATGCTGGGCAGTGTGTGTGTGTGTGTGTGTGTGTGTGTGTGTGTGTGTGTGTGTTAAAGCCCCCTGCAGAGGTAATAGATGCAGTAATGCCCCCCTCTCTGACTGTTTGCTCATGTCAAACACAATTTCACCTCAGCGTTTCCCCCCTCCGCTCCTCTGGGACGCTCCATCCCAAACTACAGGCCTGTCACAGAGACTCTGCCACTTCCTCCCTCTCCCTCTCTCTTTCTCTCTCTCTCTCTGTCTCTCTCTATGGCTCTCTCTTTCTCTCTCTCTCTCTCTCTCTGTCTCTCTCTATGGCTCTCTCATTCTCTCTCTCTCTCTCTCTCTCTATGTCTCTCTCTCTCTCTCTATCTATCTATTTTCTCTCTCTGTGTGAGTAATGTGGATCTTTTAAAGGGGCGATCTGTAGTTGGTGTATACCTTTTTGGTCACTCCTAGCTCTGTCTTTGGAATTGAAAGCGGTTACATTTCTCGAGCACTATCCACTATCAGCTGTTTACCAAAATGGCGGGGAGACCCGGCTTTGTTGTCGGAATTACAGATTGTGCCTTTAAGGGAAGAGAATTCGTCTGTAGGAGAGCTATTACCATCCATGTACTGCTAGTCTTCCCTTAATGTGCAGATTCCCACAACTGACATCTTCGATCAAGAACAAGTGACACGGGAGACGAGGTTGGTCATGTTATCCAGACCTCTCCCTCCAACCCCCACAGCGGTTTGGGGGTAATATTTCTGTGATGTTGTTGTCACCTTGTGGTCTATGTCATCCATCATGTCAGGTCCGATTGTCTCTCCTGGTTCCGGCCTGCAGCCTCTCAGACAGCCTCCCCACCATCACAGTCGTGTGGGTATGATGAATGGCAGAGGAGCAGTGAGAGAGAGAGAGAGAGAGAGGGCAGGAGAGAGAGATGCCGGGGAGAGAGATCATTAACTCGCCCCTAGTCCATGAGGAGGAGGAGGGCACCGGAGAGACCCATCACAGAGGCCTCCTCCGTCTGTAGCTCCTCTCACAGATGGTTAAGTCTCTATTTGCGTAGTGTTGGCTGCTGGCTTCAGGCTGAGAATAATAACAGTGACTGGTTAAATACTGCACACAGGATTTAGTTACATCACGATCCTCGCACACGTTTGAGTGGCATCATTAGAGCGTAATCATTGGAACCATCCAAACACATTTTCGTTATCTAGCACATTCACAAATTAGCAATTAGACTAATAAAAGCACACTTTATAATTGTTTAGTGTGTTTGTGTATGTGTGTGTGTGTGTGTGTGTGGGTGTGTGTGTGTGTGTGTGTGTGTGTGTGTGGGTGTGTGGGTGTGTGGGTGTGTGTGTGCGTCGGTGTGTGTGTGTGTGTTTCTGTGTCTTTGACGTGCAGCTATACACTTTGTGAGTGCCAATATTTGAATCAAGCAATTACCAGGCTGCTCTCGTAAAAGCACAAGACCCCCAGGGAAAAGTGAAGCAGCACGCTCGCAGGTATTTCGTACCCTTTCATCATCTCCCCATTTCTGAGCCAGTGAACGTCTTATGACCGCCATTAGATTCTGCATTCATTTTCTCTCTGTCAGGGAGGTTTATGATGCCCATATACTTCTACTTCTATTTCGTTGATATTGATTCCGCACCCCTGCATCCTGCATCCTACTGAGGTCAGAGAGAGAGAGAGAGAGAGAGAGAGAGAGAGAGAGAGAGAGAGAGAGAGAGAAAGAGAGAGAGAGAGAGAGAGCGAGAGAGAGAGAGAGAGTGTGTGAGAGAGACAGAGAGAGACAGAGAGAGAGAGAGAGAGAGAGAAAGAAAGAGAGAGAGAGAAAGAGAGAGAGAGAGAGAGAGAGAGAGAGAGAGAGAGAGTGAGAGAGAGAGGGAGAGAGAGAGAGAGAGAGCGTGAGGGGCGGGGGGGGCTGATCTGAAACCATTGTACTTGTTCATTTAGCTTTCTATTTAATGGCAGGTTGTGATACCCGCTGTTTCCATGGCAACCCTCATGTCAGGAGAACATAAACCTGTGCTGTAACATCTCAGAAACACAACCAACCAGACAGATTTCCAAAGCGGCCCCCATTCAGGATCGCCCAACGCTTTGAAACAAGCCCCCCAAAAAATCGCCAACAACAACAACAACAACAACAACAACAACCCTTAAAAAAAATAAAACAGACCCATAGAAAAACCACTCTGTTCTTGTCTGACAGGAAGAAGAGCAAAAACAAATGACCATCGTGGTTCTCTGGCTTCCGACTGCCAAAGGCTTTTCAGAAGGAAGATCTAACTCAGTTCCTTACAAGACAAGACAGTGATTCTGTAGATGAAGTGGCGGGCGTGTGGCAGAGCAGCATCTGCTCTTTTGTTGCGGGACCGTGATAGGAGACCGTCTCTGGGAACAGCGGCCGACGGAGCCAACACTACCGAAGAGCCGCAATTCACCAGCTATAATGAAGTCATTAAGGACTGCAGAAGAAGAGAGAGAGAGGGAGCGAGGGAGGGGGAGAAAAGCGGAAGAGAAAAGAAAGACAGAGGAGAGACACTTGGTTTTGTGACATGCCAAATCAAGACACAGTGACACCCCCACACACACACGCACACACGCACACATGCACACACACACACACACACACACACACACACACACACACACACACACACACACACACACACACACACACACACACACACACACACACACACACACACACACACACAACATCTAACCCTGAATTGACACTCTCAAATCAAATCTCTTTCCAAATGGCTGTTTAGCCAATGAAGGCTCTCCCTCTTTGATATATAATAAAGTGCTTGATATTTGTAACATAAGGATGAAATGGTTGTCATATGCATAACACTGTGTACTGTACGTACGTTGTTAAGTGAAATTTACAGTATATATCAGGGATGTGCCGTCCATATAAGCAGGGTAAGCAGTGCTTACCCAACGAAAAAAGAAAAAAAAGAAAATATTAAAATAAAAGTGCATGTAACCGTTTGTTTGTTTTCATTAAAAGAGTCGTATTTTAGGTCCCAGGGCAGCAGGAGTCATTCATTTTGACGTTGCATTTTTAGCGCCACCTGTAGAGGTAAAGCACTCCCTACTCTGCTTTGCATATAAGCACTCCTCTCTCTTCTTTCCCTCGCGTACATTCGAATGCGTGAAAATGTCTTTTTAATTTTTTTCCGATGCCTCAACCCGCTGTTTAATGTGACCAGGGTAAGCATGCTTACAGCCAATCAGAGTAGGTCTTTCATTCCGATAAGAGCTACTGATTGGCTCTTATCACTTTCAAGTTCACTTAACATTTCACCTCTCGCCCGGCAGAATAGCTTATGCCAGCTAGCTCAAACGATCTAAATAATAATAATCAATAAGGATAACTTGCTTGATTTTGTGAATATGGACATTACTGTCAGCGACCTAAAGGGATTTCGTAGACTGGACTGGACTGGAAAAACACAACTACTGGCTAAAGGCCGCCCGGCCGCTCGCTCACCGATGTTCACACTGACCCAGAAAGGGAGAGTCGCCAGCGGCTACAGCAAGCCTGGTATGAGCGGTTTATATGATGTATATGATTCGCGAGGCTGGTGGCGATCTGTGCTTGTTTATATGGTTTGAGTACTTTGAGAGGGAGGGTCTGTGATGTGATGTCAAGTGCCTGTGTGACAAAGTGTGAAAAGAAAGTGTGTTGTGTTTACTATGGAGGATGGAAACGGTGTGTGTCTGTGTTGTGCGTGTGTGCGTGTGCGATGTTGAAACTGGACTTGTAGATGTCAGTAGGTTGGCTACTTGAAAAGATCTTTGAACAATGAGCACCCCTGATATAGTCGAAACTGGCAACTGTTTTTTTTGTTTTTGGTAATCTGATCACAAAGTGACACTACAGTTTATTAGCGGGTTCTAGGGCATCAAAATTGCATTTCCTTGAAACTGCGTTCACTGATAGCGTGTATGTGTAATTACGTGTATTTCTATATCTTATGCTTACCCAATCTAAAAGCTCACGGCACGTGCCTGGTATATATGTCCTCAGTTGAATATATTGTGTTTATCCTATGCCCAGGTTAATAAGGGGATGCAGTGCTGTTGTTGTACCACTGGGGGCGCTGCATAAGACTGCAGGCTTGTGTGTTGTTCATATTGTAGCGAACGGGAACTTGGTAGTGTAACTCGATCCCGCATAACCGCGCTAACCACAACACCAAGAGAGTTAACTCCCTTGGTGGAGCTGCTAACGGACCTCGGGGGGGTTATGTGCGCGAAAGTGTAGTGCCCCATGCGGGAGTCGAACCCCGATCTCCCGCATAACCGCCGGCCGCGCTAACCACTATACCAAGCGAGTTAACTCCATTGGTGGAGCTGCTAACGGAGCTCATACAGGTTAGTTACAATATGTTGATGTGTTGATGCACTTGTCCGAGTTGTTGTCTACCATTCCAAGTTAGGCTAATGTCGCGCAGCTGCTGCCTCTCTGTTGGACTCCGGTACTGCACGTTACTCACAAGAGTTTTTTGTTTTTTTGGGGAAAGTAAAACATTCGGGGCTTTTCAGAAAACATCCGGGGCTTGAGCCCAAGTAGCCACCCCCTAGCCCCGCCCCTGACTGTGATCATCACGTGGCCTTGTCCTGTTGGGATGCAGGGCTCAGGTGACGTTATTTACATGAAAAATGCAGAATGACACATGACACGACTGGACCACATGATTATTTTATTTTTTTCAACCAACCAAACGATCTCCCTCTGTCATCCCTCTCTCTCTCACTCTCAGGACAGGAGGATGAGAGAGAGAGGGATATAAATATATTTTAAATATGCTCCCCCCCCCCCCCCCCCCCCCCCCCCCACACACACACACACACACACACACACACACACACACACACACACACACACACACACACACACACACACACACACACACACACACACACACACACACACACACACACATCTAACCCTGAATTGACACTCTCAAATCAAATCTCTTTCCAAATGGCTGTTTAGCCAATGAAGGCTCTCCCTCTTTGATATATAATAAAGTGCTTGATATTTGTAACATAAGGATGAAATGGTTGTCATATGCATAACACTGTGTACTGTACATACGTTGTTAAGTGAAATGCATTACAGTATATATGTCCTCAGTTGAATATATTGTGTTTATCCTATGCCCAGGTTAATGAGAGTGCTGTTGTTGTACCACTGGGGGGCGCTGCATAAGACTGCAGGCTTGTGTGTTGTTCATATTGTAGCGAATGGGAACTTGGTAGTGTAACTCGATCCCGCATAACCGCACTAACCACAACACCAAGAGAGTTAACTCCCTTGGTGGAGCTGCTAACGGACCTCGGGGGGGGTTATGTTCGCGAAAGTGTAGTGCCCCATGCGGGAGTCGAACCCCGATCTCCCGCATAACCGCCGGCCGCGCTAACCACTATACCAAGCGAGTTAACTCCATTGGTGGAGCTGCTAACGGAGCTCATACAGGTTCGTTACAATTATGTTGATGTTTTGATGCACTTGTCCGAGTTGTTGTCTACCATTCCAAGTTAGGCTAATGTCGCGCAGCTGCTGCCTCTCTGTTGGACTCCGGTACTGCACGTTACTCACAAGAGTTTTTTTTTTTTTGGGGGGGTGGGGGGAAAGTAAAACATTCGGGGCTTTTCAGAAAACATCCGGGGCTTGAGCCCAAGTAGCCACCCCCTAGCCCCGCCCCTGACTGTGATCATCACGTGGCCTTGTCCTGTTGGGATGCAGGGCTCAGGTGACGTTATTTACATGAAAAGGGCAGAATGACACATGACACGACTGGACCACATGATTATTTTATTTTTTTCAACCAACCAAACGATCTCCCTCTGTCATCCCTCTCTCTCTCTCACTCTCAGGACAGGAGGATGAGAGAGAGAGGGATATGCTCCCCCCCCCCCCACACACACACACACACACACAGGCCTCCTCCCCAGACCCTGTGGTTCCTCTGCGGCGGGAGCGCAGAAAGCTACAAACGGCTGTGTAATCCCAATGTACCGCTCCAGGCTCTCTGATGGACACGCTCGCCAGAACGGGTTTCCATGGAGACTCAATTTGTTCTCAAGCCCCTACAGCTCGTGTCATTGACTTCAATTAGCGAGGAGGGCCGTCTCTACTAAGCCACATACTTACAGAGAGAGAGAGAGAGAGAGAGAGAGAGAGAGAGAGAGAGGGAGAGAGAGAGAGAGAGAGAGAGAGAGAGAGAGAGAGGGCTGGAGAGGAGGTCTGTAACTCCTCTATTCCATCCGAGTCTCCCTGTTTGTACCTTGGTTGTGGAGGAGGAGAGAGAGGCTTTTACGCTGTTCTCTCTGGATAGAGTGAGGGGAGACAGTAGGCTTTAGGGGGGGGGGGGGGGGGTTAGAAATAAAAGCTATATAAAAATAGATCATGAAACGCAAGACAAGGCAAGGCAAGTTTATTTGTATATTTCATACAACAGGGGCAAGTGCTTTACATACATGATAAACACAAATACAGTAGAGGAGGATAGTGAGAAAATAATAATTACAATGAATAAAAAGCAAATATAAGAAATAAATAAAATAGGTAAAACATTTATATAAGATAATAGTGAATTGATAAAAATACATTGATAGAAGTGTTAGTGTTTAATCATAACTGCTGCAAAACATGAAGGTTTTTAGCTTAGTTGTATCTGTTTTTAGGGTTTGATTTCTTCAGGGAGTTTGTTCCAGGAGCACGCAGCAGAGTGACTGAAAGCTGCTGCACCGTGTTTTGTTTTTACTCTTGGAATGATTAGCTGACTAGTCTCAGCTGACCAAAGGGGCCTTGCTGGAATATAGGGTGGGAGGAGATCTGATATGTCGTTTGGTCCAAGACCGTTTTGTGATTTGTATGTAATTAGGAGTATTTTGAATTCAATTCTTCTGCGTTCAGCTGCAATTTACAAACAGCTCCTTTAGAAAGGCCTGTTAGTAGACCGTTACAAGATCATTATTACACGTTCTTTGCATGTGCAACGAATTATACTTCTCTCGGCCAAAGGGGAACGGAAACGATTCTATTTCAATAGTTTCCCCAATAACACATGTTTGGTTTTACTGCCTCTAGAATATTCTGCCCCCCAATCTCCCTCATACGCAACAGTGTTTGAAATCTCTCCACAGAGAACATCCAATAAGTGACGAGTCCTCCCTCCAGCTCTCGTCATTTCCCAGCAGTGAGAGCCTGCGACACACAGCAACAGCAACAGTAAGTGGTTTAGTGTGCTTTTAAAGTGATCCAACCTTGACTGTCCCAACTCATTATCCCCAGCACTCCGCCAGCTCAGTCCTTTATGACGGGAACAGGTGCATCGCTCAGCCCCTGTCACAATGGAGTTAAAGATTTAATTGAGAGATATTAACCCCGCTAATTGCGACACTGTGAACCTCCTCTAGAAACAAAACAACGATGGAATACGTCAGACCTGAGGGGTGGAGGGGAGGGAGAGAGGGAGAGGGGGGGCACTTTAGAGAGAAAACACACATTTATTTTCTCCTTTTTCTAGATAGAGAGTAGAGAGAGAGACCGGTGGGGAAGAAATGGTGTTTACACAGAAGACATTTCCACTGGCATTGCAAGGCGCTCTTGAAGAATGATTGCTTTTTTGTGTGTGATTGATGACTCTCCTGTGGATGGATGACTCCATACACTCATGCGCACACACGCGCACACATGCACGCACAAATGTTTGTGTGCCTCTGAATCTCACATGGAAGTTTTTCTTAGTTTGACAGGAAAGAGGGGTGAAAGTGTGTGATCCTTTATTCATCCAACCCATCCTCCATGTTTCCTCGCTTCTCTCCTCCGCACCGGAGAGCACGGCATCTGACATCCCTCACAGTGTGCCCACCAGCTGGTCTGGCAAAGGCAGTGAGAGGAGAGCAGGAGAGAGGAGGAGGAGGGCGCTGGAGAGAGAAGATGGGGGAGAAGGCCAGGAGGGACAGGAGACAGACAGAGAGGGGTGAACGGGGGACACAGACAGGTCAGAGAGGAGGTCTGGGTGTCAGCGGTGAAGGGGGACAGGCAGAGAGGGGACTGGGAGGGAGGAGTACATGGGAGTACAGTGATCCGCAACGCCCCCTACCCTGGACACCTTCAAATCAGCCCTCAAAAAACAAATGTTCACCAAGGCCTTTGGCCCCTAGTTAGTTAGTTGGCATTAGTTTATGTGTTCTGGGTTTGTCTGTCTGACTGTCTTTATGTAAAGCGTCATTGGGTCTCTTGAAAGCTGCTATATAAATCTCAGCTATTATTATTATTAGGGAGAAGAACAGGGATGGAGGGGGACAGAGAGAGAGTGGGGGACTGAGAGAGAGGGGGACAGGGAGGGAGGGAGGGGGACAGGGAGAGAGGGGGACAGGGAGAGAGAGAGGGGGACAGAGAGAAAGGGGGACAGGGAGAGAGGGGGACAGAGAGAGAGAGGGACATAGAGAGAGGGGGACAGGGAGGGAGGGGGACACAGAGAGAGAGGGGGACAGGGAGAGAGGGGGAGAGAGAGAGAGGGGGACAGAGAGAGAGGGGGACAGAGAGAGAGGGGGACAGGGAGGGAGGGGGACACAGAGAGAGAGGGGGAGAGAGAGAGAGGGGGAGAGAGAGAGAGGGGGACAGAGAGAAAGGGGGACAGGGAGAGAGGGGGACAGAGAGAGAGAGGGACATAGAGAGAGGGGGACAGGGAGGGGGACACAGAGAGAGAGGGGGACAGGGAGAGAGGGGGAGAGAGAGAGAGGGGGACAGAGAGAGAGGGGGACAGAGAGAGAGGGGGACAGGGAGGGAGGGGGACACAGAGAGAGAGGGGGACAGGGAGAGAGGGGGAGAGAGAGGGGGACAGAGAGAGAGGGGGACAGAGAGAGAGGGGGACATGGAGAGAGGGGGACAGAGAGAGAGGGGGACATGGAGAGAGGGGGACAGGGAGGGAGGGGGACAGGGAAGGAGGGGGACAGGGAAGGAGGGGGACATGGAGAGAGGGGGACAGAGAGAGAGGGGGACATGGAGAGAGGGGGACAGGGAGGGAGGGGGACAGGGAGGGAGGGGGACAGGGAAGGAGGGGGACAGGGAAGGAGGGGGACAGGGAGGGAGGGGGACAGGGAAGGAGGGGGACAGAGAGGGAGGGGGAGAGAGAGACAGATAGGGGTCAGAGAGGCGGCCTGGGTGCTGGTGGTGACAGGTGACAGACAGGGGGCAGACTGTGCTGACAGCAGCTCAGTCCTCAGAGCAGATGGTTGTGACAGGATCAAAGGCTGTGGCTCTTCTATACATGGCACAACACTCAGCACTCAACACTGAGGACCGGATAATGTGAAACCTTCAGAAATGTGAAACCAACATGTTCCTAATAACTGTGTACTGTATATCCGTTCTCTCAACAAAGCGTCCTATATCATTTCCTGTTTGGTGATCGTAGGAAAACATATCTGTCTTCTATCCGGTCTTCATCACTGCCTTCCAGGGAACTGTAATCCATCACCTTGTCTTTTTCAACCCTTTTAACCATTTGACTGTCATTCCCGCTGGGACCATATACTGAAAAATGTATGCGCTCACTGCAATGTAAGTCACTTTGGATTAAAAGCATCAGTTAAATGGCATATACTTGACATGACATCTACTTCCGCTCTACCCCCCTGTACAGTTTCTCTACTGTAAAAAAAACAAAAAACGTCCTTCTAAAACTACAACTGCCAATGGCCCCTAGGCCGAGCATTGATGACTTTTTCCTGCTATGACTAGTGGATGGATGATTCACTTACTTAATCAAATGTATTTGTTAAAAGCAGCTTTGGATAAAGGCATATGCTAAAAGCCAAAAAAGTAAATGTAAATGGCATATGTGACATGGTGTGGTCAAAAGGTCTGCATGTCGACAATTCTCAAGTCATGCAAATGACTAAAAACCTTATTTTTTCCCCAAAATGTGTTTTCTGTTGTATTTTCATATTACGAGTTGAAGGGTTTAGGATCACTAACTACTTGTAATTTGTGAATTGGATTCACTGTATCGTCTGCCATAGGCTACTGGGTTGATACATGGCTTGTAAACAAACTTACGTCTTAGGACGTGGTCAAAAGCAAGGACGGTGTGATCATCTGATTATGTGTAGTTATGTGTTTTTAGCATGTAGATGTTCTATGAACATGTTATGATGTGCTAAACATGCAGTTAGATGTTCATAGCGATGTGCCTTCTTATCTGCTAGCTACTACCAGCTGTTTTGCTACACGTGTTTTGATTCAGAGCGAGTTTCTCCCATTCTCTGTGTACCAACATTCAAATAAACATAATCTTCTTCAACTATTTTAATGTATGACACATCATTTGAAAGCTTACAATCTCCACTTTCATAATCTGGAAAGAAAACTGAAAAATGACCTTGCCCTACTTGAGGACATGTGACAGCAACTGGTGAAAGAGGGAAGAGGACCATTCCCCATTCCATTCCATGCATCACAATGAGCCTCATCCTCCGACTTCTACCTCCACCAGCCTCCCCCGGTGAGGGCATCGTTGGTTGTCGTCATTTCCTCTAGGTCAAGCCTGAGTGGAACGGATGTCGTTGTTGACGATCCGCTGTACTAAGTAGAAGCTTCCTGTCTGACACTTCACTATTGTCACCGTGGTCAAGCTTAAAAAATTAAATCAAAATAAACCTTATTTTTTAAATAAAGCCCTTCAATTTCACAAACTACCCATCGGAGGCCAAGGCTTTCGTTCTGCCCGTTATCATACTGTGTTGAAAGCAGCCGTTGCTGTAGGAAACGTCACAGCTAAGAACTTTGCTTTCATGTGGAATTGCTGGCCCTTCATCTCACATGTACTCACAGTACCCACCCTGAAAGAACTGGTCACCCTCCAACCCCTCTCTCTCCTCTATTTTTCACCTTTTTTCAACATCCCCCCAACCCCCCACCCTCTTCTTCGGCGTATGGGTAGTTGTTTTTCCTCTCCACTCCACCAGGCTCGGGGCCGAGGGGCTACCCTTTTACCACCCCGAGACCTGGTTGAGGGGCTCACCCGGTCTATATTTCTGGACACCCCTCCAGAAGCCACGTCATCGTCTCGTCATCTAATACCGACAGACCATGCATCCCGTTGGGTGGGTGGTACACCGGGCAATCCAGGATAATATGGTCTGCGGTTTGGTCCTCTGCGCCACACTCGCACGACGCATTTGGGGCCAAGCCCCATCTGTGCATTGATGAGCGGAAACGCCCGACGCCGGTCCGGAGACGATTGAGCCTCACCCAGGATAGCCTTGGCAAGTCCATCCCGAGGGGCTCAGCGCCGGCGACTGGGATGTGGTCGCGGAGTTTGGAGGTGTTAGCCTCCCACTCCGCGCGCCACATATAATCCGCCCATCCTGCCGCACTGATGTTGAGATCTCTGCATTGCTGCCTGAGATCCTGTGCGGCAGGCACAAATGGGTGTCTCGACTTGAGACGCCGGGAGGGCTCCGCTGTTATAGTGAGCCTATCATGGAGCAGATGGTTATTAAGCTCCACGGCCCGGCAGGCGAGACGTGCTGTGGCTCCCATGCGGCGGAGGCCTGCGGGCTGGATGCCTGCGGGCTGGATGCCTGCTAGGATGGGAAGGTTGTCCACGGGGGTAGGACGCAGGCATCCTGTCACAATGCGCAAGGCTTCGTTTATAGGCGACACTAATCACACAACACCCCCCTCTAACCCCCCACCCTAATCACACAACACCCCCCTCTAACCCCCCATCCTAACCACATCTCACCCCCCTCTAACCCCCCATCCTAACCACCCCCCTCTAACCCCCCATCCTAACCCCCCACCTTTAACCTCCCATCCTAACCACACCTCACCCCCCTCTAACCCCCCATCCTAACCACATCTCACCCCCCTCTAACCCCCCATCCTAACCACACCTCACCCACCCGTCCAGTGTCTGACGTCCTGCCTGCAGAGTGTCGCTGACTTCTTCAGGTCTGCTGAGACCTTTCAGCTCATGGAAGAAAAGAAGGAAAAACAAGCCATAGGAAGTGTGACACTTTGGTGCTCCGTGGTCTTTTTCCGTCCCTCCGACGCAGAGCTAGGTGCTCTAGGCGAGAAACACGAGGCAGACTTGGTCAGAGGGTTGCCATGGTAACGCAAGTGGTTGACAACATAGAGATATGATTGAGTATCTGGCAGGGGAGCGGACGGAGCATCGGAGACATGCTTCACCCCCCCAGCATCCGTCGTCGTGCCGACTGTCACCGCAGAATATGAGTATAACAGAGGGAGAGGGATAGTGAACTATAGAGACTTGATCCGCATTGAGTTATGACACGGTATTGTTACCGCGTACAGGTTTTTGGAAAGGAAAAAAAGATCCCGAACGCGGTTTGTAGCTACCATGGCTGAGAGTAGCCTGAGGTACTGGTGAGCATGTTAACTGTTGGATGTTGACTCTCCAAACTGTCTCGCCTTCCCCAAGCTATTACAGGAAGCTCTGTTTACCCAACACTCTCAGACACATCCCCTCCAACATACAGACAGACCCAATTAAAAAGCCTACATCTCCCGCCACATAAACCGACTAGGGGAAAGCAATATGTATTCATAAACACCATGCTCAGATTATTTATGTGTAAATATTGGCACATTCGCAAAGGATTAGATCACAGTGGCTGCATTTGGGATTTCCCCACAATCAAAACACTATAAAATAGCCTTTGGACAAACTCTGCAGTGTTCTGTTTGCATAGTAAATGACTCCAGATGGATATTGCACATTCCCCTAGTTTATGGATATGTTCTGTGCAGTCAGTTATAGCAACTTATTAATACGCAAATAGTCCAATATGACTGCATGTTTATACTATAGTTGTTGCCCAGGGGAAGGGAATGTGTTTGATGCCTTTCCTCATTCCATTTGATGCATTACAATGAGCTCGTCCTCCGATTCCTACCTCCACCAGCCTCCCCTGTTGTTGCCCTATATACACTGAGTGAGTTGACATAATAAAGAGTCGACATCACAGCTGTTTACTGAAATTGAATTCCCATATTTTGAACCGTGCAGTCCTTCCTTCGACGTAGAGAACAGGCCAACATCATAAAAGATGCAATGAAGTTCACACAGTAGCTACAGTACATGGATCTGTCATAACCGCGTTTAGCACATTTAGGCCTACTGTAGTTCAACCATAGAGCATGCTAACCGCTAACAATAACATATCCCAGTAGTAGGTCATGGGTCATGTGACAGTGACTTTGGGGGTTGGGGTTGGTGATCTACTGCAGTCAGAGACGCTGTAATTACATGATTACATGAGCAAAATAACATGATGCTCATCATGGGCATTGGGAGGTGCGCCCCTTTTTGACCAATGAGATGATTTCTGCGGTAGAGTTGTGACATAATCGTATAACCATGTAACTTGACAGTTATGGGCCTTGACAGTTTTTTTTTTTTTAAACAACTGTCATAACTGTTTAAATACAACAATAAAAATAAATACAAAATACAAAATTCAAGTAAATATACTGTATATATACACGTAGATATCAATAACAGGAGGGTAAGTGATTTTACATGGATGGAATGTCACTATCTCTCAAACTGTCTCCATCTTCTCCTCCCTCAAAAAAAATGCTCTCCCTTCTGATTCCTCACACCCTACAGCATTTTACGTGACAGTTAATCGTTAACAAAATGCCATGATCGTCACAGTCCTATTCTGGGCATATATTTTTTTTTAATTCTAACTATTTCTTCCTCCGCCTCAGACCTCTCCAACCCATAACACCCTACATTACCAGAAAAAAAGTAATTTCTCTACCACTGTGACTGCTGATGGCACTTGTTCTAATCAAAAGTCTTATTTAAGATGACTGTTGTATAGGTGATTCAATTACTTAGACAGATGTACTTATAGTAAGTCTCTTAAGATAAAAGTGTCTGCTAAATTATTTAAATGTAAATGTATATGTACATATTACTGTATGTCGATAATACCCAGTTGGAGACGTGTGTGTGTGCGTGTGTGTGTGTGTGTGTGTGTGTGTGTGTGTGTGTGTGTGTGTGTATGTGTGCGTGCCAGGCTGTAGTCTCATAGTCTAGCAGGAAGGGCCCTCAGATTTTGAGATACCCCTACCCGAGGTAGAGCAAGTTACAACAATGATTTTTCTTATCTTTAGGGTCTCCCATTAATGAAATTGATTGTTGTAAAATTTTATTTTTGGGGAAAAGATGTTTTTTTGGTTGTTCTTTAGAGCTACCCCAATCCCTGAAAAAGAGCCAAATTAGACCAGGCCGAATATGGGGAAGGTGACAAAAAAGCCCATAACTTGAGAATGATCACTCTTTTCCTCTTCAGATTTGCTGAGGTATGAACCAGGTGGTTGTCCTACATCACCAAATAGTCAGACAACTATTTACCTAAATAAATACTGAATTATAGTCCTGTAAACTTAGCTTTAGTTTAGACGGAAATTGTACTTTTTGGTGACAGGAACATAGGACTCCATCACTTTTCTCTCATTTATCAGAAAAACAGAAATCCCTGAAAAATATATCATTACTGAATTGTCTAGGGTGCTATTGAACAATAACCAGTAGTTGTATGGAAATATCTCATACAGTTCTATTGCAAATGAGATTTCTTTAGACATAGGCCTACCTCTTCTCTGATACAGTCAAATTCCGAATGGGGGATAAGTGGCATAATAGCCTATAAGTTAAGAATGCTCACTCTGATGGTCATCATATTTGGAGAGGGAAATACCAGGTGGCTGAACTACATCACAAAATAGTCAGAATAAGAGTAACCCAATAAAATAAAGTGTGTTAGTTCTAGAACCACAGAACATGGGATAATTGATGCAGCCATTGACAACTTTGACCAGAATGAAGAGACGCTGGATGGCAAAAATACAACACATTCCATGGCAATTGTTGTATACAGAAGAGGTGATGTTGCCACAGCACACAACCCCATCCTGAGAATCCCGGAGAGATCTCTCCATGCCCTGGACAGCTGTGATTTGGATAATGAAGAGGTTCAGAGGTAAATATTATAGACCAACTATCTGCCAGACACATGCAATACTTGATTGAAATGGCTCGGATATACTGTATGTTAATGCAATATAATCCAATATTAAAATGTTAAATGTGTAATGTGCACTGGAGGCTTCAAGTTTCACATTACACTTGTGTAAGTCAGACTAGCATTTGTCCAATATTCAAGTTACACATTATTTGTGAGGTCACACATCATAATCTAAGGAATCTGGAGTGTTGTTGTTTGTAAGGGAATTTTGTTAAAGATTGAATTATATGACAAAAGATGCCTAATGACTTGTTCTTGAATTTCAGATACATCAAGCCAGGTAGGCGATCTGAACCACCAGCAGTTCTACCACAGGTCCTCAAATCAGACAGCACAAAAGCTCAGGCAGCAGAAGGCCAAGACTTACTTTGGAAGGTGAGCCGTATCATGAAAGAAGAAGAACAGAGAATCCCAGGATGGTCTGCATTCAATGCCTATGTATCCACGTCAGACATCCCATTAACAACAGTACAATATATGCCCTTCATAAGAGCTTCACCATCAGACCTATCTACAATCTATACAGCTCTTTTGCAGCTCACACAGCTTGCTCAAGAACTGGGACAGAGGCATATACTTGTAACTGCTGACCTTGCCATCTACAGCAAAGCACAGCAAATTCTGTGGAGCAAACCTGAAGCTTTGGATGGCAAGATCACCATGAGAATTGGAGGAATGCACGTCACCATGGCCTTTCTGGCAAGCATTGGGAAGGTGTATGCAGACGGGGGCCTCTTTGACATGATAACCGAGTCTGGAGTCTATGCTGACGCAACAGCTCGGCAGATGCTTCAGGGTAAACAACTGACAAGAGGTGTGAGGAGCATCAAGGTTGTTTCAGAGGCTCTGTTCAGGCTCTTCTGGATGGCACTGGTCTCCTGGCTGAACAAAAAAGGCCAAAGTCCATTGTCTGCTGAACAAGAACACCTCCTGCGAGATGTGCAGCATGCCTTTCATGGCAACGACCAGGTCTCTGCCAGACAGTTCTTAAGTGAAGCGGAGACAGACCTTCCTGAACTGAGGAGAAGAATACAACAGTTTTCAGAGAGGGGAGTTCAACAATCAGCAACTTTTAAGTACTGGCTGAATTTCCTCAAAGGGGCTGATCTCTTACTCAGAATGCTACGATCAGAGCGTGAAGCTAACTTTGACCTTCATCTCAACTGCATGTCTGAAGCAATACCATGGTTCCGGGCTGCTGGCAGGATGAACTATGCAAAGTACATGCCAGTCTACATAGCTGAAATGAAAGCCCTTGAAAAAAGCCAACCAGAGTCCTACAAATTCATGAGAGAAGGAGGGTTTGTTGTGCGGCGCTCAGATGAGAGAAACTTCAACTGTGTAGCCACCGATCAAGCACTTGAACAAACTATCAACAGAGAAGGAAAGGGTCAAGGAGGCATTATCGGCTTCACACTACGAAAGGGAGCTCTGAAAAGATGGCTCATTACAAGGCATGTCACCAGTGAGTACTGCGATGCCATGACAGAGCTTTGTGATGCAGCGGCACATGCACCAAAATCCCACAAAGAACATGGAGCAGCCCGCATGGACAGGGATGAGAGGGAAACTATACAGATAATGGAGTTTGTGCAAGACAGGCAGAACCCATTTGATTTGGAGAAAGTTCCCGATGAGCTCATCAATATTTCAAGTGGACAAGTAGCATCACAAAAGGTGGCAAAAGATCTCTCAAGCTTTCTGGAAGATGGAGAAAAGCTAAATGCTAATTTCATTGATGAACGACTTAAGAGTGATACACCAAAAAGTTTCTGGGATCCTGAGAAAAGACATAAGTTGGCAACATTCACAGATATGATAGCAGTAATAAAATCTAGTAAATCTAAGCAGCTTCAGATGGATTCCGATGTCCTCTTCAGGAGACTCCTGGCTGTTTCAAAACAAAGGGACGTATCATTGGAGAATGTGATGCGTCATGAATTGGCTGCTGTCCCACCCTCTCTCTTCTATGACGATGGGGCGATGAGAAAAACCACAAAAGCAGACCTTGCAAAAAAACTGGAGTCGGTAGTAGAAGTGATGCAAGAGCTGTCTGACACCACAGAGAAATCTGCATACATCATTGATGGCATGGCTATGCTTCAAAGCCTCCATGATTCAGCCTTCCAGACCTTCAGTGAGCTAGCAGAATGCATCCTGAAGAAGATCTTGTCACTTCTAAATAGAAAACAAGAAATGCAATGTGTGGTCATGGTATTTGACAGGTATGACGGCCCACAGTCAATCAAAGACCTGGAGAGGCAAAGGAGAGGTGCAAGTGATGGAAGGCCTACACATGTTATCACTGGCAACACAAATGTCCCAAACTACAGGAAGTACTTGAGGAGTAGTGGAAACAAGACTGCACTGTGCATGTTTGTGAGCAACTACATTGTCACTGCAGCCCCACAGAGACTACACTCAGATGACTCCATCATCTTGGCAGGTGGATTTGATAAAGGGGAGGAGGTGAAGAGCATCTGCACAGCAGGAGTCAGCAGTTTGACATCACTGTACAGTGATCAGGAGGAGGCAGACACAAGGATGGTGCTCCATGCCATACATCTTGCAGAGTCATATTCCCGCATCATTGTGAGGTCTGATGACACAGATGTGGAAGTACTGCTCATATACTATGCAAGCAAAGAAATGTTTGGTTCATCTCTGGTGTACATGCATACAGGCCATGGAATGAGAGAGAGATATGTCCCCATCAACACCATATCTGAGAAGATTGGAAAAGACATGTCTAACTGTCTACCAGCATGTCATGCACTCACTGGCTGTGACACAACAAGTAGTTTGTACAGAATAGGAAAGACAACAGCATTCAACAAACTCAAGACCCATCTCAGCGAGCTCAAAGATCTGGCCCATTTTGGACTCTCTGCCAGCTTGGAAGAGTCTTTGCCAGTCGCAAGAGAATTTGCGCTTCTCCTATATGGAAAAAAGAAAATGGAAAATGGATTGATGTGCACAAACCTGGATGAACTGAGGTTCATAATTGCATCAACATCTGATACAGCCTCTGCAAATCTGCCGCCAACAGAGGATGCATTTCAGCAGCATGTGCAGAGAGCAATGTTCCAGACAGCGGTATGGTGTCACAGCCACATGCCCAAACCCCTGTTATGGAGTCCTATTGGCAAGGGGTGGATTATCAGAGATGGGGCCATTCAACCTGTCCTTTTTACAAAACCCCCAGCACCTACAGAAGTGAGAGACATCACTCATTTATATTGCAAAGATGCAAAGTGTGGAGAGAGTGGAAAGTGCCAGTGCCTCTCTGTTGGCCTTCCCTGTACAGAGTTCTGCACCTGCTGTGCAGAATGTCAAAATGTGTCCCCTAATGTTTGAGGACTGTATTTAATTGTACTTTGAATTAAGGTTCCAGTTTTAATAAAACCTGTACTATTTACACCTATGTTTTAGAGGCTTGTAATTTAGAACTAATAAACTTTATTTTATTGGGTTACTCTTATTCTGACTATTTTGTGATGTAGTTCAGCCACCTGGTATTTCCCTCTCCAAATATGATGACCATCAGAGTGAGCATTCTTAACTTATAGGCTATTATGCCACTTATCCCCCATTCGGAATTTGACTGTATCAGAGAAGAGGTAGGCCTATGTCTAAAGAAATCTCATTTGCAATAGAACTGTATGAGATATTTCCATACAACTACTGGTTATTGTTCAATAGCACCCTAGACAATTCAGTAATGATATATTTTTCAGGGATTTCTGTTTTTCTGATAAATGAGAGAAAAGTGATGGAGTCCTATGTTCCTGTCACCAAAAAGTACAATTTCCGTCTAAACTAAAGCTAAGTTTACAGGACTATAATTCAGTATTTATTTAGGTAAATAGTTGTCTGACTATTTGGTGATGTAGGACAACCACCTGGTTCATACCTCAGCAAATCTGAAGAGGAAAAGAGTGATCATTCTCAAGTTATGGGCTTTTTTGTCACCTTCCCCATATTCGGCCTGGTCTAATTTGGCTCTTTTTCAGGGATTGGGGTAGCTCTAAAGAACAACCAAAAAAACATCTTTTCCCCAAAAATAAAATTTTACAACAATCAATTTCATTAATGGGAGACCCTAAAGATAAGAAAAATCATTGTTGTAACTTGCTCTACCTCGGGTAGGGGTATCTCAAAAACTAAAGCCTTTTTTGAGGACTTGCTGCTAGACTATGTAGGAACTTCTCCTCTGGGGCTCCCGAGCTGTCATAGTCTGATGGCTTTGTGATTTAATTTCAGGGAATAACAATTTCCCTGTACATGCTTAAAAGTCTCTCCTCACACACACACACACACACACACACACACACACACACACGTCATATTGAATACAGGAGAGAGACTCAGATCACTTTACATAAGCCCTTGCAATAAGAGTTGTCTTTCTACGGTAGGAAAAATGATCCACTCTTTCTTTCTGTTTATGAGATATATGCTCAAATTGAATTGCGTGACTATGACTATTCTCTTTGTGGCACTCAAAGGAGGGATTAAAATGCTTGTGTGTGTGTGTGTGTGTGTGTGTGTGTGTGTGTGTGTGTGTGTGTGTGTGCAGTGTGTGTGTGTGTGTGTGCGTGTGCCTGTGCATGTACATTCGTGTGATGTCTTTTTAAGAAAATATATGAAATCAGCCTCAAACATGTTTGAAATTAATAATTCAGGTCCAGCAGAATGAACAACTTTTAGCAACATCCCCCCCCCGCCTTTCACATAGGATGATCTAAAGTCTTGTGATGAACCCCCTGAGTCTGCCATCCATTGTCTCTCCGCCAATGCAGTATGTATGACTTCTCCCTCTTCTCTCTCTCTCTCTCTCTCTCTCTCTCTCTCTCTCTCTCTCTCTCTCTCTCTCTCTCTCTCTCTCTCTCTCTATCAGATTCTCTTTCTTCTCCTGCCTCTCCAGCGTCTTTCTCACATGTTTTGATCAGTCACCACATGTCCTCCCACCTGCCCTTTAGTCACTGTTCTGGGGGAATTTGGGGGCCAGTAACAACAACACACTCTTCTCCATACTCGCCTGGGCCACACCGGATACCTCTACCGCAGCAGCGTGTGTGTGTGTGTTTAATTTCGGCGACCATGTTAACAGGTTAGAGCAGACACACAGCGTGAGACATCCAGGGGGGGCTGGTGGAGGCAGAGATCGGAGGACATTCCTCATTCGGTTGAGCCCGTCCTCCCATTTCTACCTCCACCCACCCCTCCTGGCACATAATACTACAGTATATCCTGAAAAAGAATCTGCAGAAATAATCGGGCCTGACATCTCGAATGTCATTATCTGCAAATGCAAAACCGCAGTATGTATTGCCATTTTAGGATTCTATGACAATGGGGATATTTAGTTTCTCCCTTCTTTTGCTGACACTGTGAAGGAAGCAATCAACATAATCCTGCCAAACACAATATACAAAATCATCAAGCTCGTCAGAGACCTAAAAGCTTAAACCACAGTATTGTACCTGGAAACACATTGACATCACACATTCACACACTCATTCAGTAGCAACAGGGCTAAGATGTCCATGTACAGTACACTCCATTATTTCCACTGAGCAACCGTTATTTTCCCATTGATTCAGCAAGAAAAACAATTATATATCTGTGTATGTCATTTAATAGTTGCCCATGTTCTGATAATTTGCCTCAACATTGTTATGCAATCACACAAAAAAATATGTTACCTAATATCATAAAGGGTTCTTCAGCTGTTCTTGTGGGAGCACTCTTTGAAGAACCTGTTTGGGTTCCAAGTGGAGTGGAGTGGAACCCAAAAGGGTTCTTCAAATGGATGTTCGCACAGGGAAAACTGAGGAACCGTAGTGTCATTCTGAGAGAGTGAACAGAGACACCATACAGCTGCTCTCTCCTCTCCTCTCCTCTCCTCTCCTCTCATCTCCTCTCCTCTCCTCTCCTCTCCTGTCCTCTCCTCTCCTCTCCTCCCCTCTCCTGTCCTCTCCTCCTCTCCTCTCCTCTCCTCTCCTCTCCTCTGCGCTCCTCTCCTCTCCTCTCCTGTCCTCTCCTCTCCTCTCCTCTCCTCTCCTCTGCTCTCCTCTGCTCTCCTCTCCTCTCCTCTCCTCTCCTCTCCTCTGCTCTCCTCTGCTCTCCTCTCCTCTCCTCTCCTCTCCTCTCCTCTCCTCTCCTCTCCTCTGCTCTCCTCTCCTCTCCTCTCCTCTCCTCTCCTCTCCTCTCCTCTCCTGCCCTCTCCTCTCCTCTCCTCTCCTCTCCTCTGCTCTCCTCTCCTCTCCTCTCCTCTCCTCTCCTCTCCTGCCCTCTCCTCTCCTCTCCTCTCCTCTCCTCTCCTGCCCTCTCCTCTCCTCTCCTCTCCTCTCCTCTGCTCTCCTCTGCTCTCCTCTCCTCTCCTCTCCTCTCCTCTCCTCTCCTCTCCTCTCCTCTCCTCTCCTCTGCTCTCCTCTCCTCTCCTCTCCTCTCCTCTCCTCTGCTCTCCTCTCCTCTCCTCTGCTCTCCTCTCCTCTCCTCTCCTGTCCTCTCCTCTCCTCTCCTCTCCTCTCCTCTCCTCTCCTCTCCTCTCCTCTCCTCTCCTCTCCTCTCCTCTCCCCCCCCCTCCTCTCCTCTCCTCTCCTCTCCTCTCCTCTCCTCTCCTCTCCTCTCCTCTCCTCTCCTCTCCTCTCCCCTCCTCTCCTCTCCTCTCCCGTCCTCTCCTCTCTTCTCCTCTCCTCTCCTCTCCTCTCCTTGGTAATAGTGGTCACAGACACAATGACTGTGATTAGCTCTACTCTCTGATACTGACAACCATTTATCTAACACACTGCAATCCAGTGATGGAGTGTGTTTACTGCATAGACAGTCCCTGTCTATCTATGTATAGACTCTCACATGTGCCCAGATACTCAGACCTATTATGTTCAAATGACGATCTTTTATTTAACCTTTATTTAACCGGGGAGACACACCGAGGCCGAGGTTCTTTTTGAAAGTGTGCCCTGTATACCATACAAACATGATTACAAATCAACATGTTAAAACACGACATAATCAAATACAAAATACATCCATTTATCAAGAGCATGTCTCTGTGATCGGGTCCCTATCCAAGGACTTAAAACTAGTGTTAGGGACCAAGTGCTCTACCCCCAGTTTACCCTGTCAATCATTCCATGTCTAAGGAGCACTGTAGATACAATTCTGTAGACACCCGTGGGACATTAAATAGTAGCAATGATTTAAAAGCAATGATGTGAGGTAAAATGGGAGTTTTAAAATAACTCCTTTATATACAAATAGAATCCAATGATAAGCCATTTTCAAAGTCAAAGAATCTCACGCCACAGACTGATAGCAAAGACAAGGGCGGTTATAGAGAACAGCATGACTATTTCAGCTCAAGCAAAGACTATCATTACTGTACCTGACCACTTCTGAGTAAAAGAGTGATTCAATGGCCTTAAAGACTGTACTGTATGTCCCTATGGATCCTGCTCTCACCCCCGAGGAAGATTGAGCAGCCATTCCCATAGTCATAAAGTGCTTTTTATTTTATTTCATTAAATTAGATTATTCAGAGAGGGGAAAATCACTTGTAAACGTTCTTGAAATTCAGTGTGAGAGGGAGTGAAATGGTTTCAATTAACCGTTATATGATGAAGGGAACTGTGAAGGATGGGTAGAACGGAGTTTTATTGCATTGCTTTTGAGATTATAAGAGATGTTATGATTAGGAGAGTCAGACTCAGTGTTTTTATCCCAAACATTACATAGCCCTTCAATATGAAATCTCAAATGAGATTAAAATACAATTTTAAAAACAATTTAAACAAACTTTCTGATCCAAGATTACTGCTGCCCACACATAGCATGTGTCCAATCATTTCCTCTACACAGTATGTTTCCATTTCCAAAGCTCCTGGGTATACTTTTCCGAAGGCAATGTATTATTGCTAACTATCTGGACATAATGTTCTCATTTTACGTAGTGTTCTCAGGACAAGCAGGGAGTCTTTATTTGTCAGGAGACATCCTGGCCATTTGTTGCATACCATAATCAACTCGATAAACCAAACCAGAGTATACACAGCTTGTATTAGTTTAATCAGTGTGCTGCGCCAAGCTTAACATGGCATTTCAGAGATACACAAATCCATGACCCTGCTCCTACCTTTGGTGGTCTGTCTGTTGTTGACTATAACAACAGCGTAGAGAGGGACGGAGTGCAGTCCAATTACTGCCTTAATGCTCCAGTTTATGTATTTTGGCTTTGAAATCCGGGGTCCCTGTTTGAAAATGGATTTGGATGGATGCATTTGCAATTGGAGTTGCAGTTTGCAATTGGATAGGTTCTGTTTACTGTCAAACTAATAACAACTTTTCATGAACTTTTCATGAACCCTGCTTTTTTTTCCCCCTTTTTTTTTTCTTTCATTCCTTCCCAAAATTGTCCCACAGTTACTTCACTGTGGATACAGGTCAGGGTAGGCTGTTGGAGGTGGACATCGGAGCACGGGTTCATTGTAATACATGGAAGGGAATGAGGAACGGTATCAATCACATTCCTAATTCCATTCCACACATAACGATGAGCCTGTCTTCCAATGTCTATCTCCAGCCTCCACTGATACAGGTACATCAAGCTTGGTAAACGTGACACGGTCTGGTTAAAAAGTCCTCAAGTAGGGCAATGTCATTTTTCAGTTGTTTTCAGATTATGAAAGTGCAGATTTGTAACCTTTCAAATGATGTCATATACTGTACATTGAAATCTGAAAATAGTTGAAGAAGATACGTTTATTTTAATGTTGGTTCACCTCAACTCAAATAGCAGAGAAACTAGCTCTCTGAATAAAATTTAAAAAGGCCACTTTCGCAGCATATTCTACATCAGAACATTGACACACCTGTGTGCAGAAGACGTGAATTGGAAGGGAAAATACGCTTCATCATTCTGGATTCAGACAGTACGACAGCAGACCCTTCATCATCACCACCACCATCATCATCATCATCATCATCATTGCAGCAGGATGTGTCTCTCTGCTGTGACTCCTGGTTGTCAGTTTGACATTTGAGGAAAAAGCCTTGCTGGATCTGGAAAACTGTCATCATCTTTTATGATTCTTCTGCTTAGAACTGTTTAAAATATATTTTTTCCTTTTTATTGTTTGTTACTGTTGGCACTATTTGCATGACGATCCATTACTTCTGACATGTCTTATGCATATACAGATAGAAAGCTATTAGCTATTGGGTATTATATCCACCACGTCCATTCAGCCAAGCCCAGAGGACATACCGTACTACAATTAACTCTCAAAGACACCAGTCTTGTTTTTAATGTTATATTATAGAGAGAGGTTGGTGATTATCCTAATAACACCTTAGAGATATTGATTTTGTAGACACATGGATGTATTAGACTATTCATGCCATCCTTCCTGTTAATAAGTATACGGTGTGTTTTCAAATGCACAGTGCTACATACATACATTCATTGAGCAACAGCATCTTATCATTGCTTAAAATCATTAACTTAAATAGATTTACAGGCACACCCATGCACAGGCACGCACGCACACACACACACACACACACACACACACACACACACACACACACACACACTCAAACACCCCCTGCCCCCCACAGAGGCTACTGACGCATGATTGGATCCTCATTTTTCCACACATAGATAATCATAATGACATTCGTCACTCATCGGAGCATATTTCATTGAGTTCCATCTCCACTCTCTCCGACAACCTGTAATTATATCAGCATGCTTTTATGAAGTCATTCCATGACACACGCAAGACACACATTAAAGGCAATCAAAGGCTTTTGATTGGGCTTGTCACACAGCCGAAATGCACAGACAAATGACATACAGCGTTGGCATTGACAGCTGCAGAGAAGGACACTGACAGTGACTATTTCAGGACGTTCAATTCAGACTTCATGTGGCGTTATAGACAAATAATCAATGTAAAAACACACAAACATTTGTACTTAATTACAGTACTTTCAGTGGTTTTGGTGACAGAATGTTTTTGGGTAAAAATCTTCAATGTGTGGGGTTAGGATTAGGGCTAGAGTGTGTGTTCCTGTAATAGACAGGCCTGATGGACTGTGGTGCACTAATGTGACAGCATGGTGAAAACGGTAACAAGTCAGCAGCCTATTCAATGTTCAGACTTTTATTCTTACATTTCAGCGTTATTGAAAATCAATGACACACTCACTAGTCAACTAACACAGCTTGGTTTGTCAGCCTGCTAACAATGTAAAGTAGTTTTATAGTTAACTAGGTAGTAGTGTGGATTACTCACCGAATCCATTGCATTGCAATGTTTTGCCTTGACTAGCCAGTGTGTCATTGATTTTCAACAATGTTAACATTTATTTAAAATGTTCAGAATAAAAGTCTGAACATTTTGATTGGTTGGCGACTTTTCCAGGTTTCACCAGCTGCTGTCACAAATGTGTTCACTCTCTGTCTCTCCTCTCTCATCAGAATGGACACATTGATTATTCCCTCCTCACACTCGGACTCAGCAGGAGAATGAGGTGCTGCAGGAAGAGCAGGAGAAGGAAGAGGGGGAGGAGGAAGAGGAGAAAGAGTGTGGACGGGGCCAATGTGTAGTCTCAGTTGGGCTCCTGCAGAGAGAAAGAGGTGGTGAGGGAACGGGTGGCAGGTAGCCAGGGGTGGGGGGCGGCAGGTAGCATAGGGGTTAGAGAAGCCGGGCAGAAATCAGTGGGTTGCTGGTTCGGTCCCCACCCCAGGAGAGAACCGGATGTGAGCTGGTGACTGGAGGGCTGCTGGCATCATATGCCTACCACTGCTATTGTGCTCCTATTGAGGTGGTGAAGAAAGAAGAACAGAAGGAGGAGGAGGAAGAGGAGGAGGAGTAGGAAGAGGAGGAGGAGGAGGAGGAAGAGTGTGGACAGGACAGCGTGAGGTCTCGGTTGGGCTCCTGCAGAGAGAAAGGGCTGCTATTGAGATGGGGTGGGTAGGTGGGCTAAGTGCTCAGCCACTTCAAGCATCCGTCCACATTGCGTCGGAGGCGGGTCGCCATGGCGATCCAGCTGCTGAGGGTCTGATTGGGCCGAGGCGAGGCGGAGAGAAGAGATGGCTCCCGCGGAGAGTCTTCATTAAGCCCAGGAGCTGAGGATCATACACACTCTGAAGAGGCTGTGTCGTCACCAATGAAGCCCACAGAGGACTCAAAGCCATAACAAGCCTCATCCGGACCCTTTAGAACAGAACCTTCGAACCCCATCAGAACCTCCTCCACCAACATACCCCATCCCGGAACCTGTGGTCCTCAGACATGGGTCTGCTCTCCCCTGCACCAACCTGTGAACCTTTGGGGACAGAGCCTTCAGTGTGGCAGCCCCCACCCTTTGGAACTCTCTCCCCAAAGTGATCCGCAACGCCCCAACACTAGACAGCTTCAAATCAGCCCTCAAAACCCACCTGGCCAAGGCCTTTGGCCCCTAGTTTAGCTATTTGCCATTGTCCCTGGATTTTATGTTTTTGTCTGTCTGACTGTCTTTCTGTAAATGTGTAAAGCGTCCTTGGGTTCCTTGAAAGGTGCTATATAAATCTAGTATATCATTATTATTATTATTATTATTATTTACTCAGCCCTGTCAGTTACTGAGCTGCACCGACCCTAATGGACCTAGCTCTGATAAGGATATGGTTGCTTTGGCTACCATATCTGTCTATGTAGATCGAAGAATCGTTTGAAGAACTGTTTGGTTCCTCTTTGTGGGTTATAAATAGAACCAAAGGAGATCTTCAAAAGATTCTCTTTCCCCTCCTTAACCAGAAATCAGAACTTACAAACACAGACTGATATACTTGTAGGTGCATGGTTGACAATAGCAGAGTTAGTGATGGACGGTGAAGGTCTCCCCTCTCTTTCTCTCTCTCTCTCTCTCTCTCTCTCTCTCTCTCTCTCTCTCTCTCTCTCTCTCTCTCTCTCTCTCGCTCTCTCTCTCTCTCTCCATAATGCACCCTATAAGGCCAGTGGTAGGGAGTCAGAGAGGAAATCTTTGCCTTGCCATGGAAACAAGTCTGCAGCCTCTGATTGAAAGTTTGTTTTCCCTGCTATCGATGTGGTAAAAATAGACTCAAGTCTGCTGACTGAAATGACAGAGTAATGCCCAAGTTCTCTCAATGGGAACATGTCTGAGTGTCATTGAGTACGATCCAATCACAGTAGACATCCTGTTCCGGTGGAAAAAGGAGTCTGAGGTCATGGCAGTGCACACTTCAACAAATTTGTCACCTGGGATAACCGCAGGTAAAGAAATGTCTTTTTTGATATATTGAGACTGTGCTGATGTTTATGACTATACCTGAAATGCCATAACACACACTTCGTCAAATGCATCAAATGGGATTAGGATGCAAAAATACATAATATTTTGTGAATTGAGACTACATTAGTGTTTATGATTTGAAAAAGTCTATATTGGTAATAAGTGATCACCCGTATCCTATTGTAACATCTAAGAGTATCCATATAGAGGGTTGTAATACGATAACACTTCAACCTATCAACCTGGCCCAGCTTAGTGATCAATCATTCCAGCCATGTGCTCCACACAAAACATATCAAGCCTACTGGCTGTTTCTCAATATGTTTGGCCTCACTTACCAGACCCAAGCTTAAAACATTTCACTTTCAGAAGTTTCCATAGCTTCAAATTCAACAATATATATAGTTTCAAATTCGACAATATAGCTTCAAATTAATCAAACATAATATACAATGTTCTATGAGGTATTGTGAATAGGTGTATTATCTGATCTGATAAGCCTACAGTACGTGGTGTAGCCGTATTACTTTTCGTGACAAGCCTACTACTAATCGCTGCCAGAGGCGGATGTTGTCCAAGGTCCTGAAAACAAATGCACCAGTTTCGCCAGAGGCCTTAATCAATTTTGTTTTAACTCCGGTTGGATCAACTTTGATCTGCATCTGCATGCACAGATTGTTATGCTTACAAATAGCCTACACATAGACAATGATCAGAGTGGACACCATATTAACATAAAACCATGTTATTTCAGTAGGCCTAGTTGGTTCCATTCAGAACCCTCTGATTAATTACGTACTAGTACCAAATTGTTAAGAGTTTGCTTTGGCATTAAAGGTCTCCAGACCTCCAGACCTCCAGCCCTAAGATACCGGATTTAAAACTCAGCAGCAATAACAAATAATAGGCTTAGCCTACACATTAGACAATGATCACAAGTCAATACTAGAATACTAGTAGTAGCATACTAGTATAAGACTAGTTACGAGAACAATCACACTTTGGACGTGATTAGTTACACAGAGCAACTTCATCGGTTGGCCCCCGGGGCCTCGAACATCTGCTCCGTGGGGAGGCGCAGGCGCAAGCCACGAAATATGCGGTTTCACAACAATGCATGGTTTAAGCCACCTGTCAGTTTGGTTGGACATTAAAAGTCTCCAGACCCTCTAGCCCTAAGATAGTGGATTTACAATTCAGCAGCAATAAAGAGGGCCTATATTAGGCTACTCTGTGTATGTTTTACTGCAAGCCTATTGCATAGTGTTTAGCTTACCATCAAACCTTAACATTCTGGACGGACTGCACTCGTGAGCTTAGAATGATAAGGTTCTATCTCCGTTTAGGGTAGTTCAGAGATATTGAGCTTCAACGTTTTTACATTCCATTATGTTTTGTGAGATGGAACCTTTGTATTTTATGAATTACTAACTCAAAAATGTCAACATTTAAAAAAAAAAAAAAAAAACACAGGCATTAATAAACACCTAATGGATCAGATTATGTAAAATAAAAAATAAAAAAATAAAAAAGACAAAAATGGAGATAGAACCTTATAATTCTAAGTCACGTGTAGGCTGCATTCGGTGGAGTTGCAATTTTCGGGCGAGCTGGAAAGCTTAGGGGTACCTAAGTCACTCCTACTGATGGTGCAGCCTGCACGGTGAGCGCTGCAGCACCTGTCATTACCAGACGATCTTAACGACCTGCGTGTCCCCAAAACGCTCAGGACAACCGACTGAACCGAGGTACTATCTATCGGGACAGGAAAGGAGACAAAATACTGTACATTAAACCCGCGGGAGACCAAATGGCTTCATGGTAAGACATGTGTTCCGCTGTTTAATCAATGACCGATATGCACATGGGAACTTCATTCTGTATAGTGGGTAAGTAAGTGCGTGGCTCAGACAATCACATCTCAAGCGATCGTCTAGTTGTAGGTGTGGGCTAAGCAGCATGTAAGTAAGGCAAGCCTGCTTTATTTAAAACCGCTAAAGGATAACGGATGGAAGATTGCGTGTGAGAGTGAGAGTGGAATGCCATTCACATTCACCCAATTTCCTTGGCCGCAATGGATTGCGTAAATTGGTGACTTGCTATGGGTGAGTGGGCATGCTTAGAAAGGTTTTTGCGGTTTTTGTTATCGGGACGGGCATAACGGTTACAGTGGACTATAGACTATCTCTTGGGGAAGGTATGTGCTGAATTCCTAAACAGGGGTATGCTTTTCTTTGACGTGTTTGCCAATGAATGCCAATGCAATGAATAGATACGTGCATAACGGAATAGATGGAGAGATACATGAATGATAAATAGTGTTTTGAGTCTGTATGGCTACATGAATTTAAGGGAAATTGTGATTTGTGTGTGATTGATTGATATTTCTTCGTTAATGTATCCTTCGTTCATATTTACCACACATGACTCACCCCAGCAATTCATTAACGAAGTATGTGAAATATTACACGCTGGTAGAATTATGAGGAGATGGTATGGTATGCTTTGCTTTGCTCAAAAAATAGCTCTTTATTTAAATATACAAATGAATAAATCATGGAACTGACAACGGGACATGGAATAATGTCACAAATAGAAAATGATACCATTTCAGAGATATATAGTGTCACACCCCATATGTAAAACCAGGTGTTATTATGATTTTGAGGTTTATATCTGAGCTGTGTTACATACATACATATTTGCTATGGAGATCAATACATTAATCTCATCCATTTATTAAAAGGGTGGATGGCATTTGGAATAGAGCATAATTGAAACCGTCTAGTGAGGATTTAATGCATGTCCATTTGAAGTTCATATCAAATATTAATATAGAATAGTGTTCAGAGGAATTCCACATCAGAGATGGGGGGGGGGAACATGTCAATTAGTGGCTTTACTCATAGGAATCTTATCGTACTGGACAATGGTGTTATGCAATTGATTGACAAATGAGCTCCTCGTTCTCCACAGAGACAGACCAGCTCAACCAGTTTAATCTAGCCACTGTTTGATTGTATGGATACAACCTCTAAGTAGGGCACTAGGTGGTGGATGTACATGTGATGTGCATGTGAACTCACATGGAAGAATCTCGAAGACTGTGATTAGCCGTAAGAGGTGTCTACTCACGGATGTGTAATTTTGCATGTCGTGGGTGTGTTGTGTGTGTGTACTGGGTGTGCTATTTTGTGCTGTGTGTGTGTGTGTGTGTGTGTGTCTTTATCTGTACTGTCAATGCAGGAGCTGTGTGTGCGAGTATGCACATGCACGCCCTATGGGGTTTGTCCTGAACAACTGAATTGAAACTAAACTTTAGATTATTTGGGGTTAATGTAGAGAGCTACAGATTGAGATACAGTAGACTTGTAAAAAGCACATGAATGTGGATCATAGGATCACCTCGTGCATGTACTGTCTTGTATGTTACCATGTTTGTGTCCTCAGCAGCAGGGCTCCTCACCACCTCAGGGTCCCTCACTCCTACTGAGGGTGAGAGACATCTGGTGTGTGCAAGCTGTCTCTCCCCCTCACTGGAGAAACTGGAGGGAAAGGCAGAGATCTGAGAAAATATGGAAATATAATTCTATATTCTGTGTGTGTGTGTGTGTGTCGGGTGTGTGTGTGTCGGGTGTGTGTGTGTGTGTGTGTGTGTCGGGTGTGTGTGTCGGGTG
>NC_137686.1:17940100-17975100 GCF_963989245.1 Nansenia antarctica | reverse complement strand
TTGAAAGACATGATGTCATAATCAAAATATAAAACCTGGTTGGATAAAATAAGATTATGTTGTGATTGTGTTGACATTGTTGTGATGTCAAAAGAGATGTTGGTTATGTAATGTGTAAAGTGGAGAGGAGATTGATCGGAACTGCAGGAGTTTTCATTACTAACGAATGATGGTTGATTATTATTATACAAAAATAATAGTAATAAATATTGCAATATTGTGTTATCATAGTTATGAGCTTCACAGTGATAAAGTCTGTTTATCGTGAACTTCACGCCGGCCGTGCCCGTAACATCAGCAGACAATCGACTGCTGTAAGCGTGTAAGCGTTGAAACCTGCTTGGCAGCTTTGAAACCCGCTTGGCTCGCTCATGAATTGGCAGCTATTGTTTGCTAATGGAAAACGATCAATAAGATTACCCTCCCCCGTGCATCAAGTGATTGTATGAAGTCAAGTGGTAGCTACATTGCAGTCGTCCCGCAGTTCTAGTAGATCGTCGACATCATGTTATTTGATGTACACATTTCACGGCAAGAGAATTCCGATTTGTGGCAAACACCCAACAATTGTTCGTTCACTAAACATTATAACATGAACACAGTTATAGCACCAGTTCCTAGCACCTAGTTTCCTAGCACCAGGGGAGCCCCCCCTCCCAAATTTCGTTGTTTGGTACCTGTACTATATCAATGACAAATAAAGACCATTCATTCATTCAAACAATGACAGTTACAGTCTCGCTCAAACTGTAGCGAGATTAGGAGACTACTAATTGAGAAAAGGAAAAGAAAATACATGAAAGAAAGGAGAGAAAGAGTACAGAATGATAAATCATTCAGAATGTTATTGGTTTTAATATTTCACAATCTGCCAGAATAAGCACGCTCCCTCGCACGCCCAGCCCATCATTTTTGATGCCGCTAATGTGTGTAATGAAAAGTGTGACAATGTTGAAAGACATGATGTCATAATCAAAATATAAAACCTGGTTGGATAAAATAAGATTATGTTGTGATTGTGTTGACATTGTTGTGATGTCAAAAGAGATGTTGGTTATGTAATGTGTAAAGTGGAGAGGAGATTGATCGGAACTGCAGGAGTTTTCATTACTAACGAATGATGGTTGATTATTATTATACAAAAATAATAGTAATAAATATTGCAATATTGTGTTATCATAGTTATGAGCTTCACAGTGATAAAGTCTGTTTATCGTGAACTTCACGCCGGCCGTGCCCGTAACATCAGCAGACAATCGACTGCTGTAAGCGTGTAAGCGTTGAAACCTGCTTGGCAGCTTTGAAACCCGCTTGGCTCGCTCATGAATTGGCAGCTATTGTTTGCTAATGGAAAACGATCAATAAGATTACCCTCCCCCGTGCATCAAGTGATTGTATGAAGTCAAGTGGTAGCTACATTGCAGTCGTCCCGCAGTTCTAGTAGATCGTCGACATCATGTTATTTGATGTACACATTTCACGGCAAGAGAATTCCGATTTGTGGCAAACACCCAACAATTGTTCGTTCACTAAACATTATAACATGAACACAGTTATAGCACCAGTTCCTAGCACCTAGTTTCCTAGCACCAGGGGAGCCCCCCCTCCCAAATTTCGTTGTTTGGTACCTGTACTATATCAATGACAAATAAAGACCATTCATTCATTCAAACAATGACGGTGTGCTGGGGATGCTGACTGTCCCATGGCCAGGCCTGATGCCTCTCCTGCCCTGTCTACCTGACAGCGCCCACGCTGAGCGCTCCGGCGACCTCCTATTCACTTTCTACTTTTTAAAAATATATATTGGTGTTCATATTAATTACCATACTTTTTACTTGGAAGAATTGACGTGAACATTGCAAGTAAATAAAAATGTTACTTGAATTATCTGTCTCTCTGTGTTCGTTTGTAGTAGAAATATCACATCTGATATATCTATGTAAATAGATTTCACTGCAACATGAACACACTATATTTTCACTTTTCACAACAGCTATTTTCATTTCATTTATAATGTGCAGTAAACAAACAAAATAATGTATACTCTCTGCAATTGGCTACTATACAATGGTGCCAAAATCAACTATCCAAATATGAATCTGCGTATATCTATGTACAACCCTGTTGTAGCCTATTATTATCATGGTCGACATGAGAATTGTTGGCTACTTCATATCACAACTGAACATTCATATCAGAATCAGAATCAGAAGACTTTTATTGCCATGACATGTAAACATGTTAGGAATTTGGTTTGGAACAATGGAGCACGGTTTACAGCAGGATAGGTGCAAGACAGGACAAGACAGTGCAAACCAACATCAAAGTGCAAGAGTCATAATTAATATAAATATAAAGTGCAGAGATCAAGTGTTCATATCCAGACAGTCCAAAGCTCTCTGGGTGGGGGTGGAGGGAGGGTAGATATATATATATATATATATATATATAGCCTATAGCATTATTTGAAAATTGACAGCGCTGTACAGGCATAATCATCAAAAAAGACATTATATACAATATTATAAATATCCGTTTGTTATATAATATTTGTTGATGAACTACTTTGCTGTGGTACCTATGTAATACCACACAGCTTGATAGGTACATACTGTGCAGTGTATCATTCATAACTGTACATAGGCTACACATATCATAATATCTTATCACTATTGCATGGAACTTGGGTGAAAAAAAGCAACGGTGTGCTGGGGATGCTGACTGTCCCATGGCCAGGCCTGATGCCTCTCCTGCCCTGTCTACCTGACAGCGCCCACGCTGAGCGCTCCGGCGACCTCCTATTCACTTTCTACTTTTTTTAAATATATATTGGTGTTCATATTAATTACCATACTTTTTACTTGGAAGAATTGAAGTGAACATTGCAAGTAAATAAAAATGTTACTTGAATTATCTGTCTCTCTGTGTTCGTTTGTAGTAGAAATATCACATCTGATATATCTATGTAAATAGATTTCACTGCAACATGAACACACTTCATTTTCACTTTTCACAAAAGCTATTTTCATTTCATTTATAATGTGCAGTAAACAAACAAAATAATGTATACTCTCTGCAATTGGCTACTATACAATGGTGCCAAAATCAACTATCCAAATATGAATCTGCGTATATCTATGTACAACCCTGTTGTAGCCTATTATTATCATGGTCGACATGAGAATTGTTGGCTACTTCATATCACAACTGAACATTCATATCAGAATCAGAATCAGAAGACTTTTATTGCCATGACATGTAAACATGTTAGGAATTTGGTTTGGAACAATGGAGCACGGTTTACAGCAGGATAGGTGCAAGACAGGACAAGACAGTGCAAACCAACATCAAAGTGCAAGAGTCATAATTAATATAAATATAAAGTGCAGAGATCAAGTGTTCATATCCAGACAGTCCAAAGCTCTCTGGGTGGGGGTGGAGGGAGGGTAGATATATATATATATATATATAGCCTATAGCATTATTTGAAAATTGACAGCGCTGTACAGGCATAATCATCAAAAAAGACATTATATACAATATTATAAATATCCGTTTGTTATATAATATTTGTTGATGAACTACTTTGCTGTGGTACCTATGTAATACCACACAGCTTGATAGGTACATACTGTGCAGTGTATCATTCATAACTGTACATAGGCTACACATATCATAATATCTTATCACTATTGCATGGAACTTGGGTGAAAAAAAGCAACGGTGTGCTTGGGATGCTGACTGTCCCATGGCCAGGCCTGATGCCTCTCCTGCCCTGTCTACCTGACAGCGCCCACGCTGAGCGCTCCGGCGACCTCCTATTCACTTTCTACTTTTTTTAAATATATATTGGTGTTCATATTAATTACCATACTTTTTACTTGGAAGAATTGAAGTGAACATTGCAAGTAAATAAAAATGTTACTTGAATTATCTGTCTCTCTGTGTTCGTTTGTAGTAGAAATATCACATCTGATATATCTATGTAAATAGATTTCACTGCAACATGAACACACTTCATTTTCACTTTTCACAAAAGCTATTTTCATTTCATTTATAATGTGCAGTAAACAAACAAAATAATGTATACTCTCTGCAATTGGCTACTATACAATGGTGCCAAAATCAACTATCCAAATATGAATCTGCGTATATCTATGTACAACCCTGTTGTAGCCTATTATTATCATGGTCGACATGAGAATTGTTGGCTACTTCATATCACAACTGAACATTCATATCAGAATCAGAATCAGAAGACTTTTATTGCCATGACATGTAAACATGTTAGGAATTTGGTTTGGAACAATGGAGCACGGTTTACAGCAGGATAGGTGCAAGACAGGACAAGACAGTGCAAACCAACATCAAAGTGCAAGAGTCATAATTAATATAAATATAAAGTGCAGAGATCAAGTGTTCATATCCAGACAGTCCAAAGCTCTCTGGGTGGGGGTGGAGGGAGGGTAGATATATATATATATATAGCCTATAGCATTATTTGAAAATTGACAGCGCTGTACAGGCATAATCATCAAAAAAGACATTATATACAATATTATAAATATCCGTTTGTTATATAATATTTGTTGATGAACTACTTTGCTGTGGTACCTATGTAATACCACACAGCTTGATAGGTACATACTGTGCAGTGTATCATTCATAACTGTACATAGGCTACACATATCATAATATCTTATCACTATTGCATGGAACTTGGGTGAAAAAAAAACCTCAGCTCCAACAAATCTGAAGGGATTGTAAAAGTCATACTGTACAGTTTATCATTTTCATAACTGTCTGTACATATACATATCTTATGTATCACTATTGCTATATATAGCCTATATATAAACACATTATGTTACAAATATCAGTCTTATCCACTGTATCTAATTCAGCACTGAAGCCTGAAGGTTGAGCACAGTGTGTGCCCCCTTGCTACCTCTGCTGATATAAAAGAGAATTGCAGCCTTGGAGAAAAATATGGCAGCCGAATCCCAAGGCAAATACACAGACACACACAGAAATACTGCAAAATCGCTTTATACTAACTCGATTTTGAAAATGTAAAGATGCTGGGTGGTAGAACGCACATATCTAGGAAAAGTCATGAAAGGAGGGTCCTGAAATTTGATCGAGTGCAAAGGTAGATTTTTTTTTGTACTCACTGGTGCTGTTTAACACCTCACGGCTGTTCTAGTGTTAAGGGGCTTTTCTTTACACCCTTCTGGTTCATGTTAGATGATATACTGTTACAGTGAGCAGATGAGGGTGCTTCCCCCAGAGTCTGGGGGTGTAGTGTGCTGTCTCCCAGCTGTGTGCTTCACACTCCTCTGACTCCTATGTCTGGAGCGAGAGTGACACAGCACAGCTGGGCCAATGGGGCGACGGGAAACGAAGAAACCGCCACGCCAACAAAAACAACAACAACAACAACTCAACACACTTCACAGAGACAGCGGCTATGTCTTCCGGAATGTGTGTGTGTGTGTGTGTGTGTGTGTGTGTGTGTGTGTGTGTGTGTGAGAATAGAATAATTTTTTGGCCTTTGACTTTGACTTAGGAAGCCAACCTTTCCTTGTTTCAGCATTTAAAATGTTTTCAGGGTTGCTGCAGACTGTTCATATGATGAATGGACATTAATTATCTCTCTACATCAAATAATCCTAATTTCTGGGAAGGCCCATATATGTACATAATATATTTCTTTTGTGAGGGAGAGAGAGAGAGAGAGAGAGAGAGAGAGAGAGGGAGAGAGAGAGAGAGAGAGAGAGAGAGAGAGAGAGAGAGAGAGCGAGAGAGAGAGAGATGAGTCAGCCACTGTTTTTAGGCTTAGGGGACATATAACAGCCACCCAGCATTGATACCATGTCCTTCATAGTGGCTTATGCCCAGGTGGCCTATCTAACCAGTGAGGCTGAAACTCCATTCATAGAGAGAGAGAGAGAGGGAGAGAGAGATGAGTCAGCCAACATTTTGAGGCCTAGGTGTTCCAGTGTTACAGCCCCCCTACGGTCAAAGAGAGAGACATGAAGGATATGGATAGAATGTGACAGAGAAAGAGAGAGTATGATAGAGAGAGCGGGCGAATAAAGAGAAGAATAGGGCCTGGGAGACACAGGGGCCAGTGGAAGTGAGTGATGGACAGTGTTGCCACAGTTACTTTGAAAAAGTATTCTGATTACTGATTACTGATTACTCCTTTAAAAAGTAATCTAGTTACTTTACTGATTACTTGATTTTAAAAGTAACTAAGTTAGATTACTAGTTACTTTTTTAGTTACTATTGGCAGCTGCCTAGGCACCCGACCCCCCCCCCCCCCCCCCACCCGCAACATAAAAATGAAAACTGGTTTTGCCAAAACTCACTTTATTTTAACAGTAACTTAAATTACATAATTAAACTTTAAACAATAACTTAAAACAACAAAATAAAGAGTCTTTCTTTGCCTCACCCAACATAAATACTTGTTTTTAAACAATAAAATAAATATAATCTTTATTTAAGTGGGGCTACCCCCCTCAAAACGCAATTTCCCATTTTTCCCCGATTTTGAGATGAGTTGCTCTTTTGCCTCCTAAACATGTTTTCTTTCATATTAGTGACAATACAACGTCGACAAAAACACATTTGGTTGTTTATTTTACTTGATTGTGGTGCATGCGTCCGTAAAATCCTCATAAATTCGCCAAAAGTTAGTAGTTTACGCACAGCGTTACCGAAACGGCTGCTGTCTGAAATACATCAAGCCTGGCCTTGTTTGAAAGATGTGTTTCTTGTGCTCAAAATGGCCGCTTCCAAAATTTACAACGCCCCTTGTATCAGCAACCAATCACTAAAATAGATAGGTTGCATTCTTTTAGAATACGCGATTCTATTGGTTGATGCGAAAATTCTCGAATGTGATTGGTTGTCGTGTCCCATGTGACGCGGAAGGCGGAACTAGCCTCTCCACTCAGCCGTTTAACATTGGCGACCTACTGAACTTTAGGGACACTTTTGGGACACTTCCTATGTAGCCAGGGGAACAGAAAAAGACACACACCATCAGTGGGATGCCAGCTTTCAGACAAAAGTGATTTCAAGTCTCTAGCCCAATGTATCACCAAACAGCGCTCAATTTAGTCAATCACTGTGACCCACCGTTTAACATTGGCGACCTCCTGAACTTTAGGCTCACTTTTGGGACACTTCCTATGTAGCCAGGGGAACAGAAAAAGACACACACCATCAGTGGGATGCCAGCTTTCAGCCAAAAGTGATTTCAGATCTCTAGCCCAATGTATCACCAAACAGCACTCAATTTAGTCACTCACTACCCCTCCCCACTCAGCCGTTTAACATTGGCGACCTCCTGAACTTTAGGCTCACCTTTGGGACACTTCCTATGTAGCCAGGGGAACAGAAAAAGACACACACCATCAGTGGGATGCCAGCTTTCAGACAAAAGTGATTTCAAGTCTCTAGCCCATTGTATGGCCTCCTGTGGCCAGAATTCATAACTCCCCTCCTGAGTGAGCTAGAGGTCTGGTTTTCACAAATGTCGAACATCTTCGGTCGCGCCTAGCAGAAAAAACTCGACAGAGTACGGGTGCCAAGCCCCTTACGAATGACCTCGTCGAAAACGGTGCGTCTCTGCGCCTCGGAACGGCCGCGCTGACCGAAAAGCATTTAAAAATAACTCAAATTCAGGCTTCTCGGCCTAGGCACTTCAGGTCAAAGTACCGCTGCGTCGCAACCGTACGAGCCACAGACGCCGTTCTAATATTTCCTGAATCGGCTCGGGCCCGCCGAACACATATCCGAGCCCCGACTCGGTTGCGGCGCCAGTACCAGGTTCTGTCCCTCTCTCACACACAGGAGAGGCAGATGTGCTCACACACCAGTACCAGGTTCTGTAACTAGGCTTGACACAAGTGTGTGTGTGTGTGTGTGTGTGTGTGTGTGTGTGTGTGTGTGTGTGTGTGTGTGTGTGTGTGTGTGTGTGTGTGTGTGTGTGTGTGTGTGTGTGTGTGTGTGTGTGTGTGTGTGTGTGTGTGTGTGTGTGTGTGTGTGTGTGTGTGTGTGTGTGTCTGGCTGGCTGGCTGGCTGTAGTTCTGTGTGCTGATTACATGGTGGTGCCAGAGGTTTGTGAGAGAGGGAGACACTTTCTATTCCATAACAGCCACTATTTGTAGCCTGTGTGCATTTCTGTTCAGTTTATGTTATTCAGTTATCAGTCAGGTGTTTAGGATGTTTATTGCTAATGGTTTGATTAGGTTTTGTGTTTGTGAATAGCAGTTTCAAATAAAAATGTTTCATATTTCACAATACAAAACTTTGAGTCTGTTTTCCCGAAAATTTGTTTTTATGTGTTTGTCCACACACTTGTCCACACACAAGGATTTTCCTTGCACCAAAACAGACCAAACTTTCCACATTTCTTCCTATCCATATTCTGCTTCTCTGCACACAAGAGTTTGATGATATATCATTCATAGCCCTGTTTATAGTACATTTTATACCAAAACCATGGCGAAAATAGATTTTTTTATGACTATGGACAGTATTTCCTGATGTATGGGCTGATACGAGGACATAGACACAATCTGCTGTGTGCAAAGTTTGTTTTCTTATGTGTCAACATAAATAAAATAAAAAAATAAAAAAATTGACAAATATGATGGTGTGAGTGATCCTGGAGATTTGGGTCCAATTAGCATCTAATTTGCATAATAAACATAAACAATAATAAATTCAGAAAACTTGCAATACATTTTTTCATAGTTTTTATGTACATAACAAACTGGGAATGTGTTCATAGTGATATCTATTTTCTTTCTTTTTTTGCCTATTGGCAAAGTCTAGGGGGGGTAGCCTCCCCTTAACAGTAACTAGCAAGGAGGGGTTTCACAAAACCTAAAACCTACCCTGACCATTCAGGCTTTTACCACAGGACAATATTTTCTTGCCAGCACAGAGTGTACAACGAACATTTATGTTCTTGTCATCCTTTGCTGACACAAACTCAAAATAATCCCTATATTTCCAGCTATTTAACGCATATCTCTGTTCTCGCTCCATTATACGCTTCTGTTTACACTGTGCAATCAGCGTGGTGATACACGTGAGCGATTCTGCTGCACCTCGTGTTGAAAACGTGATCACTGACGTCACTCCCCAAGACGCGAGAAAAGCAATAAATGTTTGTTTACTATCGAACATTACAAAGAAATACTGCATTTAGCCTAAGTTATGAGGTAGTAACGCAATAGTAACGCACAGTCACTCGAATAAGTAACTTTAATCAGATTACTGATTTGGAAATAGTATCGCGATAGAATAGTCGTTACTGGGAAAAGTAATCAGATTAGAGTATCGCGATACTTAGTATCGCGTTACCGGCATCACTGGTGATGGAGAACATCAAAGCCATTGAGAGAGGACTCTGAAGAAGAAAGAACGTCCACTTTTACTTGTCTGCCAAACGTTCTGTTGTACCAGCTCTGTGTTGGACGCCTGTGACTGTGGAATTAGAATTGTGTCTCTCTGTCCCAGACCAATAGAGAACTATTGTGATGCTAAAATGGGATGGTGGCATAATATTTGTGTTGCGTCGTAAGTTTTTTATTGCTTGACATTGTGTCTGGTCTTTCAGGTGAGCTCCATGCATTCAGAACTCTCCAACTGTGTCATCAAACGGGAACAGGAACGATGCATGGAGCGGATCGCGCTGCATGAACCCATAGATGACCTTGAATATGGTAAGGCTGTGTGTGTGTGTGTGTGTGTGTGTGTGTGTGCCTGCATGCGTGCGTGCATGTGTGTGTGTGTGTGTGTGTGTGTGTACGTATGTGTGTGGGCAGGGATGCATTTTCACAGACTGTACTTGTTTATGTGTGTGTTTGTGTTGCTGGTCACTTAAATGAATGTCTAGTAGTAAACCAGCTTGCATTTATCTTCTCCCTCTGGGAGTCATCTCCCCCATGCCCCTTCCAACAACACAGGAAACAGGGATGTGAAACCTGGAAGCAATTATTATTTTGGAAATGGAGTGTTTTTTTCTTTTTTGTTATTAGAGAATGCTGTATGTTCCCAACTGAGTTTGCTGTGAGAGCTCAGCCAACCCGGCTGCATCTCTGACTCATGCGTTCTGTTGGCAGTGACAAGGCCACTCCGGAAGAAGAAAATAGACGAGGACTTTAGAATAGAAAAATAACTAGTTTACGGGAAAAGGAAACCACTTTAAGGCCCGGATCATTTCTCAACTTGCGACCGTTCGTAAAGGTCGCGCTCGCTGCCTCGCTTCCTCTCTGCAGAGGAAGCACCGCGAGGTGGTCCGACTATCAGTCTAACCTTACCTCAGGATGGACCCCCTTGACATCACTGTAGAGGATCTATTATTGGGAGCCTGTAGGGTAGAACGATACCCATGACTTGTCTTCAGTGACGCTGTGTGTCTCGTACCTCACAGAGGGACACTTTGAAGAACAGAAATGTGTCTCAAGACAGAAATTCCATCTGGACTTCTGCTTAAAGGCAGTGGTGTCCTTCACCTGCGGTACACGGAGTACCATGAATATGAACCGGACAGATAAATAAGCCCATTTACTCTAGACTATTTCAGACCATGCTGTCCTATGCATGGGTCTGACCCACCCCTTTAATTGATCCCTCTCTCTTCCAGTCCCTGTAAAAGGAACAGTTCTGTTGCTTCTGCTGACAGCAAATCGTTGGGGGGAAGAAATACAAAAAACGCCAAGTTCGCACAAATCTGACTGTGGAGGGAAAAAAAGGAGAGATGAGGGATAGAGTGATTGAAACAACGAGCAAAAAATAAATAAAAAGGAAAACAAGGGAGTTAAGGCATTGGAGACACAGATGCCAAGAGATGATACAGTATCTCTGATTTAAAGCAGTGAATGAACAGGGACTAAAGGGATTAACAACTCATGACATTGTTCATTCATTAAACCTGATGAGGTCAGGTGATGAGTGGTCTAACTGTCCTTGAGGGGAGGTTAGGTACTTACAATGTAGATCACCAGCAATGACGTTTATGAGAGGTTTAGAGAAAGGCTCCATTAATAATGGAGTAATAATTAGGGAATAATAGTATTTATTATAGTGCCCGCCACAAAAAGCATCTTCAAACAGTCTGACCTCTATAGTCTAGCCCCTATAGTCTGACCCCTATTCAAAGAAGAGTCTGTGTACCCAACCATTATCATACAATATAACCCTATTATACTTTACTATCAGGGGAGGCTGGTGGAGGTAGGGGGGTGGGGTGGGTAGCAGCAAGGTTGGTGGGTAGCTGTAGTAGAACATCTATTTTTGTTTACAGGGTGGATGCTAGCAAAGACCATTTCCGTCGACGGGCAGGGGGGGGGCTGGTGAGGGGGGTGCTAGCGGTGAAAATTGCTCACTGGGGGGGCAAGACGCACATTTGCCTGTCCCCCCCTAGTGCCGGCCTTGCTCTGGCGCCTTATTGCTTAATGACCTTACAGGTTCAATGTTATTTTGTCCGTGATATCTGCATCAATGCAGAATCATCCCAGAATGTTCGCTGCTTTATAGCTATTTCTGTCAGTGATTCATGTCGCTCTGTTATGAGAGGGTTGTGTGTCTGTTTTTAGGAGCTATGCAGTGTGTTTTTTAGGGTCTATGGAGTGTATTTTAAGGAGCTATGCTTTTAACCATGATGCTTTTAGCAGGAATGTTGGGCTGAGGGAAGCATTGTGACGAGCTTAGGGTGAGTCCTGCTTCTGGAACGTTATTAAGATGAATGCTCTCTGGTCCCCTGTGTGAGTGCTATCAGATTGTTACTGATGAGGACAAATGAGTGTGGCTTTCTCCGCATTATTAGATGTGGGTACAGTGTGTGTGTGTGTGTGTGTGTGTGTGTGTGTGTGTGTGTGTGTGTGTGTGTGCGTCTGTGTGTGCGTCTGTGTGCGTGTGTGCTTGTGCATGTGCGTGTGCTTGTGCGTGTGCTTGTGCGTGTGCTTGTGCGTGTGCTTGTGCGTGTGCATGCTTGCATGCGTGCGTGTGCTTGCGTGCGTCAGTGTGCGTGTGAAACTGAAGTAGTGAGCAACATTTCGATTTTTTGGGACTAATAGAACGGTGAAGCTCTGGTTATGTACAGCATCTTCCATAACTGTTGCCAGCACGTCAGTCGTAGAAGAGTCGGTATAGCTGTTTAATCCGACACACGGTGAACGGGAGATTGAGTGTGTGATTGTGTCTGTTTCTGAGTGAAGCAGATAGAGCTTTATTTAGCTTGGTTACCTCTGCAGCTCTGCAGGGCTCATTTGGCTCGTGTTTGCCCTTTAAAAGGTAATTGGCTGGGTGTCCAGCTCACCAGACAGAACCAAAACAGATTAGAGCTCGTAGCAGGAGGGAAGGATTCTACCGAGACAGACAGACACGACCAGTCTTGTGCACCGTCTCTGCCTCTGCAGCGCCAGCACCGTAGAGAATAGAACAGGGTTGTGTCTTTCGCAGACAACACCTTTATGCTGTACATCTAACAACAACGGTAGTCAGCCCAGAGAGGGGAGGGAGGGAGGGAGGGAGGGAGGGAGGGAGGGAGAGAGAGAGAGAGAGAGAGAGAGAGAGAGAGAGAGAGAGAGAGAGAGAGAGAGAGAGAGAGAGAGAGAGAGAGAGAGAGAGAGAGAGAGAGAGAGAGAGAGAGAGAGAGAGAGAGAGAGAGAGAGAGAGAGAGAGAGAAAGAAGAGAAGAGAGACAAAGAAACTGTGAAACAGAGGATAATATTATATGCCATTTAGCTGACGCTTTTAACCAAAGAGACTTACATTGCAGTGAGTGCATACATTCTTCAGTATATATAGTCCCGGCGGGAATCGAACCCACAACCGAATGTTAGCGCCATGCTCTACCAACTGAGCCACAGAGTAACATGAGTTCAGCCAGCTTCAGGTCATTTCTAATTCACCATACTAAAAGCCAGGCCAATGATATGAGTCTTCAAACAGATTAAGATGCTGAAATGCACACGGTGTACAAAAAAGCACATTCATCTCTCCACTCACATAAGACTACCTACCTACCTACCTACCACGTAGGTTAGCCGTGAGCGAGTGACAGGTCAGCCAGCATTGAGCGGCTCCTACCGGTTTGGTAGCTTATTTGAAACAGAGTGAGAGGTGGGAGATGAAGGGGAGAAAACAACGGAGGAGATTCTGGGCTGGGGGGGGGGCTGTCGTTGAGGTGATGTCCGCCGGGGGTTTAACAATGAGAAAACGGAACCACTAAGCGTCCATGTGGGAAAACACTGCGTTCAATTGCGTTCAATGCCCTCGCTTCCTCCACCAACTGCTGAAATAGACCTGCTATTGATCATGCTGACCACATCAGAGATTCCAGAGGGACTAAGAAGTACTGCTTGGCAGTACTACCGTTACCTCCGGCTCTGCCTTTACTGCTCTCTTTTACCTCCCTGCTGGGAAGATCAGGGTGGACGATTCTGGCAGTGTATACTGGCGTAATAAAGTGTGCGGTGAAGTGTATATTAAACCCTGGCATATGACATAATTGTGTGTGTGTGTGGTGTGTGTGTGTGTGTGTGTGTGTGTGTGGTGTGTGTGGTGTGGTGTGTGTGTGTGTGTGTGTGTATGTGTGTGTGTGTGGTGTGTGTGTGTGTGTGTGTGGTGTGGTGTGTGTGTGTGTGTGGTGTGTGTGTGTGGTGTGTGTGTGTGTGTGTGTGTGTGTGGTGTGTGTGTGTGTGTATGTGTGTGTGGTGTGGTGTGTGTGTGTGTGTGTGTGTGTGTGTGTGTGGTGTGTGGTGTGTGTGTGTGTGTGTGTGTGTCTTCTCTCCTGCCCCCCAGGGTGCCCCTGGATGTGGGATAACCTGACGTGTTGGCAGGCGTCGGGCGTGGGCCAGGTGGTGGTGGTCAACTGCCCGGAGCTCTTCAATGAGTTCATGAGCCCCGACGACGGTAGGTACCGTGGCCAGCGAGCCGGTCGACGGTGGTGGAGGTAGAAATCAGAGCATGGGATGGAATGAGGAATGGTATCAACGGTGTCAACGGTGTCAACGGTGTCAACGGTCTCAACGGAAATGAACATTTTCCCTTTCACCAGCGGTGTCCAGTGCTGTTACCCGGACACATCCCAAAAGTCTTTCTATGAATACCCTTGGTTCTTGATACTTGGAGGTTGTACGTCGCATTGGATAAACGCGTCTGCTAAATGTAAAAAATGTTATGTGTTAATATATGTGTCTGATACCGTTCCTCATTCCGTTCCATGCGTTTACTACCTCCACCAGCCTCTCCTGTCTACAGGAGTACAGTATATTCATGGGAAGCATTTTGGTCTGGTCTGAGCAGTGGAGGAGCATCATTGTAACGGTATGTGGTGGTGGTGGTGGTGGTGGTGGTGGTGTGTTTCAGAGATGGGGAAGATCAGTCGGAACTGCACCGAGGAGGGCTGGTCCGAGACGTTCCCTCACTACTACGACGCCTGCTTCTCTGATGACAACACGACCAAACCCGTACGAAACCTCTCGCCCCCCATAACACCGATGACAACACTGTTTTAATGGCTGTCATAAACTGCTCCTGATGCACTCTCCCTGGGGTTATAAAGATGACTAACCACCCCTCTCCCTGCCCCCTACAGGATATGTACTATGCGTCGGTCAAGGCCTTGTACACTGTGGGCTACAGCACCTCTCTGGTGTCCCTCACCACGGCTATGGTCATCCTCTGCCGGTTCAGGTGAGCGTGATGTCTGTTGAGTCATGTATTCTACTAATGCCGCCCCCTGGTGGATCGGAGGCCACCCTGAAAGATAGTTCGGCCATTTTAAGTGCTGAAAGCGGTGATGTAATAAAAGGTTCTGTTCTGTAATGTAATAAAAGGATCTGTTCTGTGTGTGTGTGTGTGTGTGTGTGTGTGTGTGTGTGTGTGTGCGTGTGCGCGTGTGCGTGTGTGTGTGTGTGTGTGTGTGTGTGTGTGTGTGTATGTATGTAAGTGTGTGTGTAATGTTGGATGTTTGCTGTGATTCATGTGTGTGTGTGACAAAGACTTGTGGGCTAAATCTCACCTACGCAGTCAGGTAAAGAAACAACAACAGCAGCATGATGATCCCTCTGCCCCCCCCTCCTGCCCTCCATCCCTCCCCTCCCCTCCCCCCTCTCTCAATCCCCCTCCCCTCCTGCCCTCTCCCCCTCCCCCCCGCCCCCTACAGAAAGCTCCACTGCACCAGGAACTTCATCCACATGAACCTGTTTGTGTCGTTCATCCTGAGAGCCATCTCCGTGTTCATTAAGGACGGGGTCCTGTACGCCGAGGAGGACAGTGACCATTGCTTCATACACACTGTGAGTCGCGGCAACACCACGTGACGCCGACTACTGCTGCGACGGCTGATTGAAACCAGCCAATGACGCGAACGCAGAGAGAAACGACCCCTAGCGCGATGCTGTGACCTTGTACATGACACGACTGTGGTTTCAGAACAGGGGGGTGGAGGGAGAAATCGGAGAGAGAGAGAGAGAAAACGGGCTCATTGTAATGCATGGAATGGTTTGATACCGTTCCTCGTTCCATTCCATCCATTACAATGAGCCCCGTCCTCTCTCCGGTTCCTACCTCCACCAGCCTCCCCTTGTTCCAGAAGGTTGGGGAAGCCACAACCACTGATTGGTGGACCTCAAACAATAACTCTCCCTACTTATCGTCAGTTCAGTGACATCTGATCAATAGAAGCCACTGATCGATCTTGAAGTCAATCAGCTTGGTCAGGTTAGAACAGTCTATAGAGCCCCTGCACAAGGTTTGAGTCTTTCACCTCCGCACTCATATTACTGCTCCGTACCCTAAAAAGCACTAGACCTTTTAGTGAACTGCAGATATTCTGGAAAACGAAACGTACCAACACGATAACGACCGAGCATGACTGTAATATGTAACCCCCCGCCCCCCCCCCCGCGTGATAACAGCTCATTTCTCATTGTCCCTATGCTTGTATGATAAACATGTCTAATTACAACTCGCTGAATGGCTGCAGCCAGCCTTGGAAATATCCCATTAGCAGAGCATTACCATATCAATACCTGTTTAGCCCCTTGCAACCCCGGCGTCGCGCGCCGCCGCGGTCTCCATGGCGATCACAGGTCACCCTAATGACATCAGCGCCCGTCTGAATTGGATCAGCGGGATAATTGATTGAGCCCGCAGAAAACAGGGGGGTACTTTTATTACCTATCATGTTATGCTGATAACATCATGTTACATGTCATGATTCGATTGTTTATCCCTGTGCGATGTTCAGGTCACAGTCTTATGTTGTGTATGTCAATATGATAGGAGTAAGGAGTTGTGTTCTGTCCAATCAGGGGAGGCCGGTGGAGGTAGAAATCAGTGGACGGGCTGATTGTAATGCACGGAATGGAATGAAGAATGTTATCAAACACGTGGGGTATCAAACACGTGTGTTTGGTACAATTTCTCATGCCGTTGCGTGCATTTACAATGAGCCCGTCCTCCAATTTCTTCCTCCACTGGCCTCCCCTGTGTCCGATGTACCTATGATTGAACAAGTAATGTACTTATGTATGCCAGGCGAAGACATATGCTTGAAAGGTTGCGATAAAGAACAAGAAGTGTACCGTATAATGTATAATGTGGGCAGGTTTTATTTATTTCTTTATTTTCAATACTTAGTACTTAGTGTACCTATTGGGGGTTTGTTTCCAGGTGGCGTGCAAAGCGGTGATGGTGTTCTTCCACTACTGCGTCATGTCAAACTACTTCTGGCTCTTCATAGAAGGCCTCTACCTCTTCACACTACTGGTGGAGACCTTCTTCCCAGAGAGACGCTACTTCTACTGGTACACCATCATCGGATGGGGTAGGTGGAATAGACAGGGTTCCAACTCAGGTCTCCCGCACAAACAACCCAGGGTTCCACCGTTAGACCAAGAGGACATCCTCATACTCACTTTGAGTTTACAGGGCTACCCCATCATCAGATTCCAGAAACCACCTCCGCTACAAAGGCACTTGACTGTCGATGACTGTAGATGACTGTAGATTAGGTGAACTATTATGCAGTAACTGAATCAGCGGAACCAATTATGTTTCACTGAATAATTAGATGAATTATAGCACTGGACATTGACAAAGGATTTATCGCCATCCAATTAAAGAGTTCAGTGGAACTATTATGAGATCTAATTACTGAGTGTAAGTCTTAGGTCTGGAACTGTTCTCTATTGTTAGACATGTGTAATGTGGGAACCGTGCAATCATAGAATTACAATCATATCCCGGGGAGGCTGGTGGAGGTGGAAAGAAATCGGAGGACAGGTTAATTGTAATACATGGCACAATGACACACGTTCCCTTCCGTGCATTACAATGAGCCCGTCCTCCGATTTCTGCCTCCAACAGCCTCTCCTGAATCCTGTCCTGTATTGTTGTCATGTCTGTAGGTACACCTACCATTTGTGTGACCGTATGGGCGGTTCTGCGGCTTCATTTCGATGACTCAGGGTATGAAATATGTATTAAATATGTCCTATGTATTAAAACAAATAAAAAATGATATATATATATGTATCTATAGTTTTTTATATTATAGAAATCTTACATGATGATGTCATTTACATCATATCTCATCATATCATGTTTTTCATTGTTATAGATGATGAGTGTTGTGTAACTCTTTCTTCTCTAATGCCTAATGCAGCTGCTGGGATACGAATGACAACACTGCCCTCTGGTGGGTGATCAAAGGACCGGTGGTGGCTTCTATCATGGTGAGATAATTTATTGTATGACTCATGCATTCAATGCAGTCAGGAATCTATCATAGCTAATCTGCTCATTAGTGCAGACACTTGACAGCACTTCGTGACAACTTCTAAATTGATTACAACATTTGCTGATTGGCTATTGATGTGTGCTCTCTCTTGTCTACAAAGTGTGACAGCAAATATGGATTCTGCGTTTTTTTCTTGTTTCTTCCTGTAGATCAATTTTGTCCTCTTCGTTGGAATTATCATCATCCTCGTCCAGAAACTGCAGTCTCCTGACATCGGAGGAAACGAGTCAAGCATTTACCTGTGAGCCCCAGCTCTCTCTCTCTCTCTCTCTCTCTCTCTCTCTCTCTCTCTCTCTCTCTCTCTCTCTCTCTCTCTCTCTCTCTCTCTCTCTCTCTTTCTCTGTTACTGTCTCTGTATTTCTCTCTGTCTTTCTTTCTCTCCCTCTCTCTTTCTCTTTCTAACATACGTTCTTACAAGGACCATTTTGTCTGAGTGGGTGTGTTCACAACCGCTATGAAGTGTTACTATTAGAATAGAGATTTGCTTGGCATTGAGAGCATCATTAGTTTGTCCTGGAGTCTGACTACTATATTCATGGAGCAGGAAATGATTTAGCACTTGAGAACGCAACCGCTGTAGGTGCTGATTGGTTATTGCACATACCTTCCCTGAGAGGTAATTGGTTGATGTTCCCTTCTGCTCAGACCTGATAGGTTAACTCTGTCCTCCATGTGTATGGGTGGTAGAGGTGGTAGTGAGCCATGAGAAGTCATCACTGATGGACAAGCTCTGACGTTTACCTCATCAAGCCCTCAGTGTCCTTGCGTGTTGCCGAGTGTCTGACGATGTCGTCTGGTTGCGATTTATAGGTTCTAGAGCCTCGTCATCTAGATCGGTGTGTCACCACATTCCACCACGGACATTGTCTTTGCATCAAACGGGTCTTGACGCAGGATGTGTCTCACATCCCAGGGTTGGTTACCCTGCCCTCAGTTGAAACTTTCGAGAGAAACTTTGCTTTTCGTCTCTTCCTGGTTCTACTCCGACAACACACCGGTGTCCTTGGAGACCGTAGGCCCCCGAGTCTGTTGCGTTGTCGCGACGTTGTGACGACGTGTGGCCAATACTGTACCGTGTGTGTGACTGTGTGTCTGTCCCTAAAGACATGTTGTATTTGTTGTGTTGTTGTGTGTGTTGTCTTTGTGGTGTGTAGCAGCTGTGCTCAGAAATGCTTCAGTGAGCCCAGTCAGGCTGTTCAGCATTCGTGCAGGATGTCAGAGCTATCAGCCATCACACTGTAAGTGTGTGTCAATGTGTGTCTGTGTGCATGTGTGTGGGTGCCTGCGTGCGTGTGTGCGTCTGTATGTAGGTGTGTGTGTGCGTGTGTGTGTGTATGTGTGTGTGTGTGTGTGTGTGTGTGTGTGTGTGTGCGTGCATGCATGCCTGTGTGTATGTGTGTGTCTGTATGTATGTATGTGCGTGCGTGTGTGTGCGTGCGTGCGTGCGTGTGTGTGTGTGTGCGTGCGTGCATGCATGCCTGTGTGTATGTGTGTGTTTGTATGTATGTGCGTGCGTGCGTGCGTGAGTGTGTGTGTGTGTGTGTGTGTGTGTGTGTGTACTGTCCTCCATTACTGTGTCAGTCAGTTGTGTGTTCGTGTGTTCGCTCATCCCAATCACCACAGACTATACAGGACAACGACAGACTATTATACTCTGAAAAGGAAGTGTTTTGCATTGATTTGGGATTTTGTCTTCACCATGGAAACGCTTCAATCGATACGATGCTGATATGTGTTGTGACAGGAGCAGGTGTAGCGTTGCCTGAGTGTAACCGTGCTGTGTGTCGTTGACAGACGCCTGGCCCGCTCCACTCTCCTCCTCATCCCTCTGTTTGGTATTCACTACACCGTATTCGCCTTCTCCCCCGAGGACGTCAGCAAGAGAGAGAGACTGGTGTTTGAGCTGGGCCTGGGATCCTTCCAGGTAACCACTACTATACATACACTCCTCATAGATGGGGAGATGGAGGGATGGATGGAGAGATGGATGCATGGATAAATGGATGGGCCGATGAAATAGATGGACATATGAATGGGTTATGGGTAGATGGATGGATGGATGGACGATGAAATAGATGGACGTATGGATGGATAGATGGATGGACGATGAAATGGATGAACATATGGATGGGTAGATGGATGGATAGATGGATGCAAAGAAGGCCTGTTTACTCGGTGGCGTCTCTCATAGGAAGATCCTAAAGCCCTTCTCTTCCCCTCCAGGGCTTTGTGGTGGCTGTCCTCTACTGTTTTCTCAACGGAGAGGTAAGCTGGTTGGCCCCGTTGTAAATAAGGTCAGGTGTCCCACCAGGATAGCATCTTAACTTAGCCAATGTTACAATATTATCTATTATTGAATATTCAGGAATGATGTGACTCATTTATTCACAATGATTCACAGGTCTCTACAAATGAAGTATTCACTTCTTAATAAGAATAAGAATAAGAATACTTCTACTACTACTACTACTACTACTACTACTACTACTACTACTACTACTACTACTACTACTACTACTACTACTACTACTACTACTAATAATAATAATAATAATAACAATAACAATAACAACAATACTACTACCACTACAACTACTACTACTACTACTACTACTACTACTACTACTACTACTACTACTACTACTACTACTACTACTAATAATAATAATAATAATAATAATAATAATAATAATTATGTGATTGTGTACACTTTAGAAATGTTTTTGAAGACAATCAGATGAGAGAATATGAAGTAGTGGATGCCCTCGTGCACCTTTCCAGCTAAGTACATTAAAAATGACCTTGTGAAGTTTCTCCCTGAAGGTGCAGTCGGAGATCAAGAGGAAATGGCGCAGCTGGACGGTGAACAGGTACTTTGCTGTGGACCTGAAGCAGCAGCGGCATCCTTCCCTGGCCAGCAGTGGTGTGAACGGGGGGACGCAGCTCTCCATCCTCAGCAAGAGCAGCTCACAGATACGCATGTCCAGCCCCCAGGCCGAGAATGCCAACCTCAACCTGCCAACCTGAACGTCTGATTGGCTCAGTCTCCTAACAAGGCCCCGCCCGCCCGCCCGCCCGCCCGCCCGCCCAGCCACCCACCCACCCGCCCGCCCGCCCTCTTCCTCCTAGTATATCCGGCCCCCAGGCCCGAGAACGCCGACTTCAACCTGCCCACCTGAACATCCGATTGGCTCAAGCTCAACTTCCTCCTAAGGCCCCGCCCCACTTCCCACCCACCTGCTCCAATCAGAACAGGCCGTGCCAAAACGGTGGCTCCCTTCACGGAGCTCCGGCAGCAGCCATCAACAAGTTAGAATCTGAGGGAAATAATGTATTGATTTTGCATTAACTGAGACATTGCTCTAAAGTACTACTCTACTACATGCTAGATACATTGGCATTGCTCTGTTACTATGGGGCCTTGTAGTGTACACCAGGGGAGGCTGGTGCGGGTAGACATCGGAGGGGGTGCTCATTGGAATGCATGGAACGGAATGAGGAATGGTATCGGTGATTGATACCGTTCCTCATTCCCTTCCATATGTACAATGAGCCTGTTTCCGAGCTCTACCTCCACCAGCCTCCCCTGGCGTACACTACAATGGCATTGCCCTATTACGATGGTATACACTATTCTCCCTTAGTGGTGCTATGCACTCTTGGAGCATAGCTTGGAAATCTGTTACAGCGTGGAAATCTGTTACCCTATTATGAAACCCTTTAGGTTTTCAGACAATTCAAAGTCAATATTCAGTTGTGTTCAAAGGAGAGGTAACAGACAGACTTCCCCCTATAGCTAGGATGTATCATGTCATATTCTTCACTATACCAGAACTTCTAATCGACAGGTGTTATCGTAATTAATGTATTCACCCAAAAAAAAGATGATAACGTTGAAAAGGAAAAAAAGGAGAGAACAAAAAGGTGTGGAGATGGTCAAATATGGCTGCCGTGATATTTGGCATTCATGTTCGGTGTGTGTACATCGTGTAGTGTGAGCTTCAAAGTGCCATACGGGTTGCCTGATCTGATCTGCCAGGGATCCAAAGAGAAAGAGCAACCAAATCTTCGCCTTGCTTGTAAAAAACGCTCTATGTATATGTCCCATCTCTTTGATATGATTGTGAACTGTCTCTCTTTTTTTCTACAATCAGCCATAAGTACAGAGTATGTCAAAAAATTTGTGTATAAAACAACTCATGGATCACTGTCTTGTATGTAATAATTATATTTCCTTTTTGTTTTTTTGCATTCGCAGTATTGTAATGACCTTTTTCAAAAAAAGGAACTGGAGCCCAAATCTGTAGAGTGCATCCCGTACCCTGAGGACACGCTCGTGCTCCCCATCCGTCCTCCCCAATTATAATTGTTGGGCAGGAAGACTTTTCTCATCCTAATGTTCGGTATTATACATAAACCAGCCACCAGTAGCTCTCAGACGTCAGGTGGACATGGCGGTAGAGACTAAATGCTTTCCAGGAACAAAGTCTGAACATACTACATAGATCTGGGGAGGCTGCTGGAGCCAGAGATCGGAGGACGAGCTAATCCCAATGCATGGAACGGAATGAAAAATGGTAAATAGCATCAACCACGCTCAATACCATTCCTCGTTCCGTTCCATGCATTGCAATGAGCCCGTCCTCTGATTTCTACCTCCCCTGACACGGGCATACCCGTACAGAGATACTTCAGTATTCGTAAGTCAACTTGTTTCTATTCTCGTGACGACTAGCTCAGCAGAGCTGCTGATGTCAGGGAGTGACCTCTGACCTGACCGTCTCATGAGGCTCTCTGGAGATTCAACCTTAGAGCAGACGGGGTGGCCATCCTTCACCCGCTGATGGCTCCACCTTGCACGACCAACCCACTGGCATCCCCCCCCCTAACCCTCTAAAAATGCAGTTTGTCAATAAGATTCTACATTTCCTTAATTAACATTCCAAAGTGCCTGTCAGTCACAATATAACCGAAACATTGATTTAACTGAAAGCCAAAAGGTTGTAGAGTCATTTGATTTGATTTATTTCCTGAAAAGAATGTAAGGAGTGATTTTAGCATTGTGAATTGCTTTTCCAATTATAGATGCCTTTCAGATAGTGTTTGCTGAATTTGTTCAGATATATGAGGCAACGAGGGTTAAGAAATCAACAAGTTAATGTTTAAATGGTCGTCAGTTACACTGTATAATACTGTCTGATACATGTTTTCATCCACATGCGTGTGTAACTTGTAAAAAGCGAAGAGACTACTGCCTAGTTGTACGAATGATGTAGTGATGTGTCTCCAATGTTCAAACTTAATCTTCATTGACATGATTTGTATTTGTATGAACCGATAAGTTTCACTTTCACTCACGGTGTAGATACTAATACAAACCTACTAGAACCATAAAATAAATTCCATGGACAAATACATAAAAAGCAGTTCACACCAACAATTTAAAAATAAAAATAAAAGATGCTTTAATTTAGCAATGTTTGACAATCCTAGAGTAAGTGAACTCTTTTTGTATTCTTTGTTAAGAATACACCTCTTCCCCTCTCTCTCTCATCAGTTATCTACAGCACGTTCATTTCAACAGTGACAGTGAATTCAGACCAATCTAACACATTGTAAAGTCAACAGATCGTTTGACTCAAACAGTGGTGCAGGATCGTCCAATTGTGACAATGAAATTGTTCATGAACCAATATGGATGTTATTTATTTATTTATTTATCAACTGATGTCATCATGAAAACAGATGTCAGAAACAAAAACTGTAAATGTAATACTGTATATAAACTGTAGCACAGCCTTGCTGGCTCTGTGACAGATGTAAAATGTACGATTTTGATGTTTGACTCAAAGCTTGCAGTGCCGTACGCTGGTGTTAGTGCCATAATTGTACAGTAGGCTGTGTTGCACAATGATGCTGGTCTATGACGTTCTCCTCTCTGACCAGATTACATGTATGATGCTGTTGGACAATGTGAAGCCGCACATACTAGAAAGTAGGGGCAATTCTAGTGGTTTTCTCGCCTCTAGAGTGGAGAGGGATACTGATACTGTACCACTAACTGTAGGACAGCATATTGGTTCTGTAGAGAAACAGAAATACAAAGAGAGATTCAGATAACGGCCTACTCCACCTAGAAGCAAAAGTGGTTCTTTGGCCTGTCCCTATATGGAGAAGCCATTTTGGTTCTGGGTAGAACCCTTTTTTGGGGGGTGGAGGAAGGGTCCCATGTAGTACCCAACGGTGTAGTTATAAGGTGGAGGAAGGGGAGAATATGTGGGAGAGGAAGGTTGGAGAGGAAGCATCACAGACAGATGTTACTATGGTGTAATGGTGTGTGTTGTGTGCCTGCATGAGCCTACGACTAACGTTATCAAAAAATAACCACTGCTTCTCCGTGTTCTACTCACCAGCTGTCACTCTGAGTCTGCCTGGCTTGCCAGGGGCCACTCAGATGGAAACGACCATGTCTCAAAGCTGTTACTGTGTGTACGAGATGAGCTCCTCACTCAACGTGTCTGTTTGTGTGTGTGTCATTATCTCTAGCCACCACTAGGTGGCAGTGCGTGCTTATGTATTTTTACTGCGTTGAGTTGGGGAGGATGTGAAATGTAAAGCGAGGGATTTGAAAGGACTTTTTGAATGGAGTGTAATGGGTTACTACACTCAATGGTTACACTGTGGACTCTGCCTTTTTTGTGTTCACTTACTTCTGGGAAGCGCTTCAGGCACCAATATGCCACTCTTTTAACCTAATTTCATAATATGACATTGAGTTAAGAATTGATGAACACTCCACTGTGGTGCAGTCAGTCCATTTTAATCCCAAAAAGTTTCAAACAATCGATTCAGTCACTGAAGTACAAACCATAAGAATGTAATGTATTAACAATAACATGGACACCAACCATTTAACAGCACACAGTAAGTAGAGCCAGGGAACTTTACCTGTACCTGTAATCTGGCCAGGAAAACCTTCAGGCCCTAGGTGTAGCCTATAACTGGGGCCCATAGTTTTTCCTGGTCAGTAAAAAAAACTTCAATTTGACAGACAAGTGGCATATATTGTCTCAATCTCTCCCCACCCCCCCTCTCTCCCATTGCTTTATTTGGCAGTTGGGCCTGTTCATTGTGTACATGGGTATTGAGTGTGTGAGTGATGTTATAGTATCTTCACTGAATTCTGAATGTGCCATTGTTGCTAAGCTGCTCTGTACCTTTGCCTGCTAAGAATTGCCATGTTGTACAAATGATGTCTCTTGATTGATGTAGATATTTTTGGAATCTCATTACAGTAATGATAAAGACCGGTAATATTTGTGACTCTGTTTTTGTATATTTCGGTTTGTGTGTGTGTGTGTGTGTGTGTGTGTGTGTGTGTGTGTGTGTGTGTGTGTGTGTGTGTGTCTGTGTGTATGTGTGTGCATGCATGCACGTGCACACATGTCTGAGTGTTTGAGTGTGGCTTGTGTGTTGGATGACCTTTCATTGGAAAATACTTTATTAAATGTCAAAAAATATATCATCCAATGTCTGAATAAAACCTGTGACTGAACAATAACATGCTATCTTATGTATAACATGTACGTTGTGGTGTCCAAAACCATGTCCAAACGATATTTGTAAATCTGCCTGTAAAATAAAACCATCTGTGGTGAGCTATGTTTTGGAAATGATTAATTTCACTTCATAACATTACAACAGTTTTCCATCTTAAATAGTATTGATGGGTCTACCTTTCACATTAATAATACCTGCTCACAAACACATACTTCTACTGGTAACATGTTCGCTATACACATGGTACAGTTATCCTAGTCCATGAACTAATTTTGCTTTAACATGATCTTACAAGAATCATAAATTATTAAATACATATTCACAGTCAAAGTGCTCCAGATATTCACAATTAATCATTAACAGTCCATAAAAACTGATTGTTTGCTTTCGACAGTTTAGTAATTTGCTGTTTTACAGATGCCCCTTTTCCACCAAGGCAGTTTGAGGGCCGGTTCAAAGCCGGTGCTTAATTTCCAACCAGTTCTTCGCATTTCCACAGCAGAAGAACCAGCTGTCCCACGAATATCCAGCAACCGGTTCTTAGACGATTCACAAGTTGAACCAACTGCAAACCAGCACTAGCACTAGCCCAGAACTAGACCTAGGTTCCCATTGGTGGAAAAGAGGTAAGAGTGCAGTGAATTGACAGTAACCCTTAGAGACTCAGTTCCACTAATTATATTAGAATTTAAACCAATATATGTACAAATAATATTTACAAGTGTATGCAAATATACATAGATTCACACTCTGGAAAATCCAATTGCATTGCCATTGTGGAAACATTAATCATGGCCTTGAACCCTTTTGTTAGTGAAATAAAACGGGGCATCCCATCTCTTAACTCTATCAATACATGTGTTCCCCACTTGGGAGCGCTAACCAACTTCTCATCTCCCTCAGTGTAAGAGGTTGTATTTTCTTATCCTAACTGACATCAGTGTAATTAGCCACGCACATTAGAAAAACCCTACACTGAAATAGAGATATTTCCATCCCTAACGGAAAAAAAATGCTTATGAATATTCACAAACACCGCTTCAAAAGAATGCTCATCAAAGGACGTCAACAGACAACAAACAGCCCTGAACAGGAAAAATTGAGAAAGCTGTTGAAGTGAGATGATACTAGCAACAATCGGATTGGTTCGGAAGAGGGAAATCTCCATACAGAGGAATACCGTATAGAATAAGGTCCGAAATAGACCGGTCCCTCCTGGTCTACTCCAGTTAGTGAGCCATGTGTGCACTGTTCCGTCACCAGAATGTAGTGCATAGACTATATATAATATATAGTGTAACAACGGAATCATATACAGGAGAAGCACTCAATTGCACATTCAAACAAATACGGTTGGCTGCCTGCCTGCAACAAAAGTTGTGCATCTAGCAAACCAAAGACCAAACTAAGTACCCTAAATGCTCCTTGAATAGTGTTGGTGAGTTGAGGGCTCTTGACATTGACAGGAGTGCTGTTAGACGTTTCCCTGCTGACATCCCTCCAGACAGACTGTCCTGTCTGCCCAGCCAACCTGTCCGGTCCCCCCAGCTAGTGTGTCCCCGTCTCCCTAACCGGTCTCCCCCCTCCCCCTCCCCCCTCCATCTCCCTAGCCAACTTGTCCCATCTGCCCAGCCAACCTGTTCAATCCCCCCCAGTCAACCTGTTCAGTCTCCCCAGCCAGCCAGCCAGTCCCTGTCCCCCCCCTGGTCCCCCCCCCCCCCCTGGGGCTCTGGGCCTCACATCGTGGAGACGCTGCCCGAGGTGGAGAGGCCGCCCAGGGGAGCGGAGGGGTCCAGGACCGTGATCTGTGTGACATTGACGCGCCGCTTGGCAGGGCTCAGGTGACCCAGGGAGCGACACCTCCACAGCCTCCTCCTCAGCTCCGTCTGGACCTGGGCACATGGACACAGACACACACACACATATGGTACCAGTCAATAGTTTAGACACACTTCCCCATTGGGAAAGTGTGTCCAAACTTTTGACTGGTACTGTACCTATATTTCTACCTCCACCAGCCTCAACTGATATACAGTATACTGTATATATAAACTGTGGGTGATATACAGGTATTAACACTGTGTGACTATAGAATTACATACCTCTGCATTCATGAAACAGTAGAGCAGTGCCACCACAAATCCCTGCAACACAGAGGAGCCGCTATAAGCAGTGGTAACTAATAACTAGTATCTTCTAAGTTCATCCCTCCCCCTGAGCCCTCTACCGTTTATTACCTGGAAGGATCCAAGGCCCAGCTCGATGTAGAGTCTGGCTGCCACGCCCGTGTTCTCTGGCAGGAAGGCAAACACTGTGTAGTGCATCCCAAACAGAGGGATCAAGAACAGGGTAGACTTGGCCAACCTCCTGGAGAGGCAAGGAGGGAGAGAGGGAGAGAGGGAGGGAGGCAGAAGACAGAAAGAGATAGAGTGAGAGAGAGAGAGAGAAGCAGAGGGGGAAAGAGGGAGGAAGGGAGAGAAACGATGAAATCAGGCACTACTTTCGAGCTTTCTTAGCACGTCAGTGTCTCAGTGACCTCGGAGCCCTACAGCGACCCCGTGACACAACCCATAGAGACCACCACTGACACACTGCTAGGCCAACATCTCCACCAGGGATGGCATCTCCACCAGCCACCTCCCCATATGTCCTCATGTCATACCGACATGCAGCCATGATGATGTAATTTCATCTCGCATAGAGCGACTTCACTAAACGATTACGACCCAGTTGCAGAGGGCTAATTACCACGTCGTTCTAAATGCGGTTTCCTCACCCTACATCATGTTGAGATGTGGCTCCCTCGGAGGTATGGAGCACCGACAGACGACGATAAAGTGTGTTTGTGTCATGCACTATTTTGGGGATCAAAAGGACTCGCTCTGGAATGTTGACGGGTCGCTGAGCAACCGTAGTTCTACCCAAACACGACAGATGACTTCATCATCATCATCGGCACGATCAGCTTAGAGGATCAGTGGAAGACGGCGTACGTAGCCCGCCATAACCCTCAATCAGCTCACTGTGGACACACTCTCTCCTTCTCTCTCTTTCTCTTTCTCTCTCTCTCTCTCTCCCTCTCTCTCACTCATTCACTACTAGGAAATAGAACATCAAAACAGAAACTCTAATCTGCATAATCGTATAAATTATCTGAAATGAAGTCATGGCTGATCTTTTGTCACACCTGATCTTTTGTCACACCTGAAATTTTCAACCAGGCCATTGTGTCGTTGTCGCATCAAACAGCTCCTAGATCGGAATCTCTAAAACCGGGGATACGTGTTTGAACACACCAAATATCCATCAAACAGAATGACTGGTTTAATTCAGTAAATCCACCGTGTCTTTGGGCTCCGTTTTCAGTTTCCTCCCTGAATAAATAAATCAACTAAACCTTTCTTGCGCTGAGATAGAGTTGCTGTTGTTGAATATCAACCATCCTATCCCAGTGTTCACCATAGACATAGACCACATACATGTAGTTTGTCCATCCTGGTTTTGAAGGTTCATAGGGTAAGCCTATGCAGCTGTGAGTTCAGCTGATTCAATTACACCCACGTACATTTGATACCATTCCTCATTCTATTCCATGCATAATAATGAGCCCATCCTCCAATTTCTACCTCCACTAGCCTGACCCAGTGGGCCTAGGGAACCACCAGGACCACTCTAAAGCCCACTCCATACATGGCCTGGGGTGCTCCAGTGGTCTAGCACCATAGCCTACAGTGCACACATACAGTATGCCCATGTCGGCATGGGTTCGAATCCAGCCCATGCCCTGCTGACATAGCCTCTCCTACTTACCTTCCTGTCTTTCTTCACTATCTCACTATTCACTATATCGAATAATATCAAGACATAAGAGTGGAACTGCCCCACTAAAAAATAAATAAACCTTTAAAGCCCTCTCCATACTAGACTCACATGAAGTGGCCACTAAACGTTTTTTTTTTTTTTTAGGTCCTCCGATTTCTACCTCCACCAGCCTCCCCTGACCCAGAGTGCCTAGGGGACCACCAGGACGGCTCTAAAGCCCATTCCTAGACTCACATGAAGTGGCCGGCGTCGTGGCCTCCTGTGGCCGGCGACTTCAGCTTCTGAACCAGGATCCGGATCACGTTGATGAAGATGACGATGTTGACCTATGTGACCAATCACAGATGAGATAACGGAGATTCCAAACCAATCACACTCTAACGTCATACACAGGAGCCTAAACAAAGGAGCAGACTGTTTCATATGGATTAGAATGTAAGAATATAATAGAACAGAAGGTCATTCAACGAGCGGTAGACAGTTTGGGTTTCCTGTTGGTGGTGTGAATTCTGCAGGGGGAGGCTGGCGGAGGTAGAAAGCGCTCGAAAGGACAATGTGAAAATCTGAGCCAGCCAGTGTGTTTGATACCATTCCTCGTTGCATCCCCGTGCATTTACAATGAGCCCCGTCCTCCGATGTCTACCTCCACCAGCCTCCCCTGGAATGTTCTGGATGTACTCACAAGCAATGAGGCTGTTATCGGCCCTTTGATGATCCACCAGACACCCACGTTATCTGTGTCGTCCCAGCAGCTGGAATAAGACTCATCGTACGTTAGACCAATCAAAACAGCCTCCATTATCACTCCTTTAAGTTAGACTGGGATATGACATCATGCCGGGAAGTAACAATAAACTTTCACCAGAGATATATTTTTTAAGAAAGTAAAGACGTCCTTCTCTTTAAGGCTTCAGAAAGAGTTGGGGGGAAAAAGATGGGGAAAATTGTGCGATTATTTTGCCAATGAAGATGGTGATTCTTTGTACTGATTGCATGTTTATATGCTGTATTTGCTGATCCCATGACCTTGTGTATGTATGTATGTTTTTTTATTTTTGTTGTTGATGTTTGTTGTTCATAAAATGTGGGGGGAAGAAAAAGTATTAAAAAAAAGAAAGAAAGTAAAGACGAGAAGGACCGTAGGCAGTCGTGAGGCGTCGGCACCGTGTGCACCGTGGTGATAAGGGCGCCAGAGTTGATCATCTCCTTTCATTTCCTGATCGTCTGTGTTTTGTCTAACAACAAAAAACAAGGAGAGATCTTCTCCGTTTTGAAATTAACTCTGGTAGGGTTGGCCCAATTTTTCCCCCCATTGATGTTATATCCCAAGATCCTTTAATATGCACTGTTATAGTATAAATGCAATTCTGATTGAACACATACAGTTAGACAGATGTAAATGTACAGTATTTACAATATGGTAATAATCAAAACATACCCTCTGTCATCATAGAAGCTTCTGGTCAAACCCCACACTATAAGGACGGTGGATGGAAGACCTGGAACATGAGATTATACTTTAGGCCACGTCATCATCTTCTGTGTATTTGCATACAAACATACTGTACCTTGATGTCAACATTACCTTAAGACTTCCTGAATGCCATGCCTATGAAGCGTCTTTCAGTATCCCTTCTTTTTTTTTTAAGCCCGCCCATATCCAAGTTAAGCCTAACACAATCTGGTCTCTGCTCACCCCATCCAATGAGGATGTACCACCAGAAGTACTTTCTCTGGGAGACGAAGGTGAGGGCCAGTAGGGTCTGCAGGTACATGCCCTCCACCAGCAGCCAGAAGTAGTTGGCCAGGATGCTGAACTGGAAGAAGGCCACCGCCGATTTACACTCTGCCTGGAGACAAGAACCAAGGGAAACTCAGAGGTTACAAATCGGAAGGAGACTAGGAGAGGAGACTAGGAGAGGAGACTAGGAGAGGAGACTAGGAGAGGAGGAGAGGGGACTAGGAGAGGAGACTAGGAGAGGAGGAGAGTGGTAGTGGTAGTGGTGGTCTAGTGGATAGTGAGTTGGACTTGTGATCGGAAGGTTGTGAGTTCAAATCCCGCCTGAAACCACACCACTACTAGTGTGCCCTTGAGTAAGGCACTTTGCCCTCAGTTACTCCAGGGGGAATGTCCCTGTAATTCGTAATTGTAAATCGCTTTGGATTAAAAGCGTCTGCTAAATGGCAAAAATTATAATTAATTATAAAAATTAGGAGAGGGGACTAGGAGAGGAGGAGAGGGGACTAGGAGAGGAGACTAGGAGAGGAGGAGAGGGGACTAGGAGAGGAGACTAGGAGAGGAGGAGAGGGGACTAGGAGAGGAGGAGAGGGGACTAGGAGAGGAGACTAGGAGAGGGGACTAGGAGAGGGGACTAGGAGAGGAGACTAGGAGAGGAGGAGAGGAGACTAGGAGAGGAGGAGAGGAGACTAGGAGAGGAGGAAAGGAGACTAGGAGAGGAGACTAGGAGAGGAATCGAGGAAAGAGCTCTGATATTCATCCCAATACTATAGAACCAGTCACAGGGGCTTAACGCTCAAATACTGAATGTGTGAATTAAAATGAGAGAAAGCCTCAGAGGAATGGTTTGGCTGAGAGCAGTGCAGCTGGCATGCCTTAAAAAGACTAGTAATGTATTTTTACTATGAAAAGCCATCAAGTATTCATCATTACTGAGAGATATATGTCATACATTACATTTGACATGGTAACATCCAACCCATGGTTTGCATAGACAAAATCAGGCCAGTGCAGAGATTCCCTGTGTCCTTGTTATGTGTGTAGTATCAAACGTCTTGGACTGCATGGGGAGATGGGGATTTGTAATCAGGTCGATATTTTTTATGACGAAAATATAGCAGATGTGATTCAAAAATAGATTTCAAAGATTGTTGTTAACCCAACTCATCACTGAACTCGTCATTTTAGCAACTTGCATATCCTGCACATTATCAGCTGGAAAGAGAATGGAAAACACACACACACATTCATGGGGTACACAGACTCTCAGTATCCCCCCTTTAGCCTTTGCACTACTGCTGTTTTTGTGAATGACAGTAGTATGACAGAATTTCTTCCTGCTTTTTTTTTTCTGTACGATGATTTCTTATCCTTCAACACACTCATCGCGGCTGCTCCTCAATACTAATCCCCCTCAATCCTTTCCCTAAGAAGAACAGACTTGTATCTTAAGCTCTTATGAATATTTCAAATATTCATAAAGATTTCAGCTTTAACAAAGCCCCTTGTATTTCTGTGTGACAGGGACACTGAACATCAGAAGAATTTTGTGAGCAAATAAATTACGATCATCATCCAGCAATGGAGGCAGGTGGAATCAGTCCTCGGAGGACGGGCTCATTGCAATTCATGGAATGGAATAAGGAATGGTATCAAGGACACGTGTTTGATACCATTACCCATTCTATTCCACTCCATGCATTACAATGAGCCTGTCCTCTGATGTCTGATTCCACCTGCCTCCATTGGGGTAAAGTTAGGACATAGGGACAGTGGGCTTCATAAGATCCATGACAGTATGTCTCCCAAGAGCTTGTGCACTTGAGCTTGAGCCCGTGCTAACCCTAACCCTACATGACATATTGTCCTCTGGCAGGCCACTTTCTGTCTGTCTCACTGTTGACATGAAGCAGTGGTCCAGCGTCTCGTCAGCGAAGAGCACGGCGTCTTTGACGAAGACTGCGCTGGCCCGGAGGATGAAGGACGCAAACAGGTTGATGTGGATGTAATTCCGGGTACAGTGGAACTTCCTGTAACAGGGAAACAAGGGGGTTCATTAAACATGGACAATTCCTCCCCAGAGCCAGGAGAAACACATTTACAGACTATACCAACAACACATTAGCCTCAGATGGCACCAGCAAACTGACGAGCTGAACACACCCAACCACCCAGGGCCAGAAACACATTAGACAGCACATTAACACAGGAAGACGTGACGTCTATATCATAATACTATATTACGGCATTATGATAATATGGCAGTATCATCTAATATTATAGCATTCTAGCATGACAGTATTAGTATTATCCATTCTGGCATGACATCCCCAATAGGTTTTAACACTGTGTGTTGGTGTTCCAGACACACATCAAGCCTGTTCTCCTCAATGGACTGCCTGCCTCCAGCTGGCTCGATCTGGGTGATCAGATGATGTCTCAGTTGAAAGTGTGATTCTGTTCAGAACACAGGAAATGGGTCCAGGAAATGGGTCCCATTGAGTCATTAGGGAACCACAGAATAGACTGTGCTGGTTGTAACTAGTGTTGGGGGGTAGCTCGGAGCTTGGTGGTCATTAAACTAAATGAAATGATTATTCCAACCCCTGAACATTCGATTTCCCTACAATTTTTTATTTCTTATATTTCTCTTATATATTATATTATATTTTGTATATATTATATATATTATATTTCTTCCCTCACAGTTCTTTTCTTCCTGGTCACGCACCTTTTGTCCTAGTGACTGGTCACCTATCAGTAACTGACTGTCGTGTGTTGGAACTAAGTAGTTTCAATGTAGTGAGTTACTTCTTCAAAGTACATTTTACATTTTTACCATCTAGCAGACACCTTTACCTGAAGCGACTTATAATAATAATAATAATAATAATAATAATAATATCTTAGATTTGTATAGCGCTTTTCTCAAACCCAAGGACGCTTATTAATCTCTTATAATTAGAGATTACAGGGACAGTCTCCCTGGAGTAACATAGGGCTAAGTGCTTAAGGGCACACTAGTGGTGGTGCTCTCAGGTGGGACTTGAACTCATAACCTTTTGATCACCAATCCAACTCACTATCCACTCAGCCCCCGCTACAAATACGAGTGGCCACCACTACCGACTACCCCACAAAGTAGCTTTAGTTTGACAAACTATATTTCTCTCAAGGGTAGCTTCAGTGCAGTTCAATTTCTTTCCCGCTAAAGTGATTTTCAGAGCAGCTTTCCCAGCATGGGCTGTACCTGAAGGCAGTGAACACCACGACGGCCGTGATGAGAGAGACGAGGGAGGTGGCGTAGCCCACCGTGTAGACCTGGCGGAACGTCGCGAAGTAGCTGGTCTGGGTACATAGAGAGAGAGAAACGTGCTGTGATTGAGTAAATGCATCCAGAGAATGCGTGGCTGGACAACTTAAAGCACCAGGGGAGGCTGGTGGAGGTAGAGATCAGAGGACGGGCTTGTTGTAATACGTGGAGCGGAATAAGGAATGGTATTGTTGCAGTATGTTCAGGGGCTACAGCCCAACCAGTCTCGTTCCCAGCTTGGGTAGGGTTTCCTGGTTTCCTGTTTACGAATACAATGGAGACTCAAGGTCATGGGACGGGATGGGGGGGTTTTCTATTTAGGTGACTATAAAATGGGAAGATGAGGATATGAGGGGGGGGATCTAAATTTTTCTACATCTCTGCTTGTTGTATCATCAATCATTATAATAAAAAGGTCTTGTAAAGCCATTTGACTAGGCTCTCTGTGCTCTTCCTAAAATACATCAATCCTATCAGTAATCAATTAACTCTATGTTATGTTATGTTATGTTAATTTCATTTATAATGCGCCCCCCATCCAACTTTTACATCGGCCCGGGGCGCAGCCCGGGTAAAGGAACAGATAAAGACAAAGACAAGGAACACAGAGAGCAATCAGACACAGACGACTTAAACGTAAAACTCAGGCATACAATTCACAACAAATAGGGAGTAGATTTAGGGAATGTCATTTTGGAAGAGGTGGGTTTTTAACTTGGCTCTAA
>NC_137686.1:17882600-17937600 GCF_963989245.1 Nansenia antarctica | reverse complement strand
GCCTCTGGGGGTGCTCTTGAGCCAAGATCCTACAAAGTCATAAATAGTGCCCAGAAATGATGTCACTGGTCAGAAAGGACCACGCCTGCCGATGCCCATAAACAGGGCTTATTTTGAGTTTCTAAGACTAATCTTAGGCAAGAAATACATTGGTATTACATCATAATAGTATGATAAACATGTACTCAACATTCAAAATTGGAGGTAAGCAATGAGCAATTCAACTTCTGGGGGGTATTCCATCAACATCGCTAAAGGAAAATCCAGGTTTATTTTTGATAAAAAGAGTGTATCTTTAAGTAAATATCAGTGAAGGTAAAAACAGCATTTCTGTCAAGACAAGATAAAGCACATTCTCATCTCACATAGACATCTATGAGGGCCAACATTCAAATTCTGATTTCAAGTGAAATTTCTAAATTAACAAATTACTGGACAAATTACTGGACTGTGTGTGTGCATGTGCGTGCGTGTGCATGTGCGTGCGTCTGTGTGTGTATGTTAGAGAAAGAAGAGTGAATTGGGTATGGTGATGTTATTCATTATGTGCTGTAGTTGTGATGTCACATAGGTCACCACTCTGTAGGGGACTGTGTGGTTGTGATGTCACAGAGGTCACCACTCTGTAGGGGACTGTGTGGTTGTGATGTCACAGAGGTCATTAGCCTGTAGGGGACTGTGTGGGTGTGATGTCACAGAGGTCACCACTCTGTATGGGACTGTGTGGTTGTGATGTCACAGAGGTCATTAGCCTGTAGGGGACTGTGTGGGTGTGATGTCACAGAGGTCACTAGCCTGTAGGGGACTGTGTGGTTGTGATGTCACAGAGGTCACTAGCCTGTAGGGGACTGTGTGGGTGTGATGTCACAGAGGTCACTAGCCTGTAGGGGACTGTGTGGGTGTGATGTCACAGAGGTCACTAGCCTGTAGGGGGCTGTGTGGTTACAGAAGTGCTTGAGCCACCGATATAGACAGAAAGGCCTCAGAGAAACTGGGAAGAATGCTGGATGGATACTGTCCTTTTTTTAATAACCATCGCTCTAGACATGTCAGTAATACACTGATGAGCCAAAACATTATGACCACTTGCCTAAAATGCTGTTGGTATTATAATAATAATAATAATAATAATAATAATAATAATAATAATAATAACTTTTTATTTGTATAGCGATTTTCCTGCAAACGTTGCAGCTCAAAGTGCTCCAATCATTATATAATCATAATTTAATTATTTAGTCATTTAAAGGCAATATTAAAAAGATGGGTTTTTAGTCTTGACTTGAACATAATTTGCTGAGGTTGCATCCCTAATGTAAACTGGCAGTGCATTCCACAATTTGGGTGCATAAAATGAGAATGCATTGATTGCAAAATGATTATGCCTAATATGCTGTTGGTATGCCTAAATGCTTGCGCATCGATCAGCCTTGGGCGCCCAACACCCTGTTGCCGGTTTGTGGTTTGTCCCTCCTCTGACCACTGTCAGTAGGTACTCACCCCTGCTGACCAGGAGCATCCCACAAGCCTTGCCGTTTCAGAAATGCTCTGACCCGTCGTCTGGCCATAACAATTTGTCCCTTGTCAAAGTCGCCCTGGTCTTTACTCCTGCCCATTTCTCCTGCATCCAATCCAACACATCAACTTCAAGAACTGACTGTTCACTTGCTGCCTAATATATCCCATCCCTTGACAGGTGCCACTGTAACGAGATAATCAGTGTTATTCACTTCACCTGTCAGTGGCCATCATGCTTGGGCTCATCAGTGTAGTTGAACTCTGGAGAGTTCTTTGCTTCTCTGAGGAACTCTGGAAAACTCTTTACTTTCTCTGAGGAACTTCTCTGGTACTTACCTCGATTGCTGGAAAAATGCTGGAAAACGTCAGAACAGGAGACGTTGACCACTTGCCCCACGTCAGCTCTGAGCCAGCAACGGATCTCATCCCACTCCGTGCTACAACCTGGGGGGGAGAGATATGGGGGGCAGGGTCAGAGAGAGAGAGGAGGGAGAGGGACAGAGACATTAAATCATGTATCATCAGTCCAACAACATGAACCACTCCATCCACCTGTCAAACCGGCTACGAAACAGTACGTGTCCATCCATGAATAAATCACACATCTCTAATGATGCACGTTAAAAAGCCCTGAAGAGGCTACGGCATTTTTCAGTGGGGCTTTGGCATGAATTAATCAAATCAAATCAAATCAAATCAAATCCAATACTCTGAAGACATAACACCATCAGACTCCTCAGACGGCAGGCTACAAGCATCATGGCACTAGAGACAGAGGCGTTAGAGAGCCAATCACAGCCCTCCAGAGAGAGACAAGACAACAGAAACATCGCCCCCCCTCTGGGTCTGGATTCGCTAAGAGACAAATTAAAAGCCTGTGAGCCTAATGAGTGTGTAATTGGCTCAATCATTGATCAATCAAGGCGTCGTGTAGGCGGCAGGCGGAGAGGCTCAGGACTCAGATAGGCTATGACATTAAATGCCCCTCTCGTCCTCACAATTATTACTGGAGGATGGGCCCGTCCTCCGATTTCTATCTGCACCATCCCCCTGTCCCCTGCTGTGCCGTGCATGCGGAGCAAATGAAATTCAGTCAGTCCAGCTGTGATGACTATCTCTGTAATTATCATCATTCATCTCCATTCGTTATGCAAATAGAAGACACCAGCATTGTTCCATCAAGAACAGAAAGTCAGAGGGTCTTGTTTCTACTTTAAACTCCACTGGAGTGAGACCAAACGATATTATCAAGAAATCTCATCTGAGCGTTGAACATTTTCAGGCGCAAAATCAATGGCAGATACACATATCAAAATATATCTGAGGGGTCCACCTTTTCCCATTAAGATGTCCAATCTCAGCAGGGAGCAAGATGACACCGAGCCTAGGCGTGCTGGCTCATAATGGCTCCCCCTCTGTGCAGTTAATCCATCCGTAGTTTGAACATTTACTCAACTGACCTGCAGGCGTTGATGTTATCCAACAACGTTAAGGACGGTCCAGTGAATACGAAACTACTTGTGATATCATTGAGTATTCATCCATTGAGAAATGTCTCATCAGTGTATCTGGGAACCCAGAATCTCATTCCATGCATTACAATGAGCCCGTCCTTGCAATTTCTACCCGCACCACCAGCCTCCCCTGATCTCATCTCCATTCATGAAGAGACTGACAAGTGAAAGTTTGTCACTGACATCGAACACTGGAGTCTCGTCCAATATAGTCACGTGTGTTGTGTTAGTCATTGTGACTAAATAAATCTAAATAAATAAATAAATAAACTAAATCAAGTATAACATTGAAAGTTGTGTTGGTACATTTGAGAGGATTTTCAGCTATTCAGGAATAGAATATACCTAAACCAACCAGCATATTAGGCAGGTGGTTATAATGTTTTGGCTCATCAGTATATACATATTGCATAATATATGATCTATAATTTGGGTATATATAATATAATAATTTGGGTTGAATTTGATTGATTGTTCTAAATGGGCTCATATGAACACTCAGAGTCAGCTGTGTGTCTGTTGATCCTCTGGATGAATAGTGAACTATATTTGTCTTCAAACTCCTCCAGGGTCTGTACCATAGACTATCCACGCAGGTACTTGATTTGATCATTTTGGTAGCTTTCCTGAGGTGGTTGACATTAATCAAAGTCAATGACATTTTGATGGCATTTGGGTTACAGTTTTTAATATCTCACAACATCTGACAACTCATGCTCCCAAAACTAGCACGTCTTGCAGTAGGAACCGCTTTCTAGAAAGTTCATTGTCCTTCTCATCAACAACCCAACAACCCCATGATGAAATAACTCATGTGGAACAGACTCGACATCCGATTCTACATCCACCGAACCTAATCTTAGTCAGCTTCACGTGCGTGCGTGTGCACAAGTGTGTATGTACTCAGTAGTTCAGTTCCCTGGGCTTGTCGCTGTGAGTCTGGCTGAGCTGTCTGGGAGGTTTGCTTTAGCTCCCAGCCCCAGAACAGTTGTGTCATTTTCAGAGGACATTGGAATGTAGAAACTTGCTTGGATGTTCACAGTTATGAGAAAGAACAGTCATTCTCATTACTTCAGTATATCCCTGCACTGTGAGAGCATGTATATCAAAGTACTTTTGGTAAAAGAAAAGTTACTGCTCCCAAAGAAGAGAACATTTTGCCTGATAATCCATAACGCAGCTGGTGAAAGAGGGAACAAGTCAGCAACCGACCAAATGTTCAGACTTCTATTCCGAAAAATTTAAATAAATGTCATTGTTGTTGAAAATCAATGACACACTCGCTAGTCAAGCCAAAACATTGCAATGCAATGAATTCGGTGAGTAATCCCCACTGCTCTACACTAACTAAGTAGTAGTGGGGATTACTCACCGAATCCATTGCATTGCAATGTTTTGGCTTGACTAGCGAGTGTGTCATTGATTTTCAACAGGCGAGCTGCTGTCACATATTGTCCAATACTGAACCATTATTTCCCTATGGAGGTTCCCCCTCCTAATTATCCTCTTCAGATGATGATGTTTTTTTTCTCCATAAATGCCATTTAAAGCTGGACTAATGTATTACAGATAAGGACCGCCAAACTCCTCTGATCTATGATCAAAAGGACACAAAGTGGACACAAAGTGGACTACTTTGGTAGAAAACATAAATAATAGACATTCCATCATTGTTTGTTTCATTCAGCTTCATTCAGTTTATTTTTGTCTTTGCAGAACCACAGCAGGCGGTTCTGCCAAATTGGGTACTGAACTTGTTAGATGTGGCATTTCCCTATCTATAATGTATTCTGTCTTCTTCTCTCCCATCCACTGTGTGCTGCCTACAGCCTTCAATTAACATCAGCTTTATAGGTCATTTAGCTTAATCTCAACAGTTGTCTCCAGCTCTCGTTCCACATGATCGGAAAGACCCTGCTCCCCCCTCCGCCTACATCTTTAATTCCTCGACAACAACAACAAAAGAAGATTATCTTCATAGGACTTCATTCACAGACCAATCTAGAGGGAATGAAACAGTGGCCACGGGAGTGACAACTCATTTAAGATTAACGATGACTTTTGGAGTGACATTGGAAATTCAACTTCAATGCTTCCAGGACAGGGGAATTACATTCAGCTGCTCCCTGGCCCCTCGTTTATTAGAAAACGGCAGAATAGAGGCGGTTCTCCTCTCCGGGTGATTAAGGGAGATACGATCTGCGACCTGTGCGCTCCTCGGCTGGGTCGCTCCTTTGCATGTTTAACTGTTCTGCTCTACTTGGTCCGTCATCTGAACGTTGCTATTCTCCAAAAGAAAATTAACATCTGTTTAATAGGTGTGCAATACAGTGTGCTGCTTTGCAGATGAAGTGCATAGCTGCTCAGAGAGTTTCAGTATGGGTGTGTCGGCTACTTATGTTACCCACATCTGTAACTACATACTCCACATCTGTAACTGCATCATCCACATCTGTTATTCCATCATCTACGTCTGCTTTTCCAGGTTGATAGAGGTAAGATGAGGAGTAATCATGATTCTAGAAAGGTCTCGAGATGGCCTCACTGAGGCGTCCAACTGAGCCAGTTTAGAGCACTGGGGGAGAGCAGCCTGTGGGACACCGTAGTGTTTCTCTAGAAATTAAATATAGACATGATTAGTGACACATCTCATTAGAGCGCTGCGAGGGCATGTTGAGGAGCCTCTGGTCATGTCTGTTTGTTAGTGACTGACAGAGTGATTCAGGTCAGCCAACAAAGGTGACATGTTCATCTCGGGCGGGGGGGGGGGGGGGGGGCGTGAGGTGTCAGTCAGCATAGGTAACATCATCCTTCCTTCCTCTCTCTCGCTCTCTCTTCTATATCTCTGTCCCTCCCCCCCTCTCTCTCTCTCTCTCCCTCCCTCCTCCCCCTCTCTTGCTGTCTCTCTCTCTGTGTCTCTCTCTTTCTCTTTCTTTCACCCCCCCTCCCTCTCTGTCTGTATATTGTATACAGGACACAATAGATAATCTAATAACATTATAAAATATAGAAATAGTTGTAATTTCTCAATGGTAAAACCAATATGTACACTACTACCTCAAATAAAATCTGATCATCTATATTTTAACCTCATAGAAATTAAGTAAATAAATCCAAACATTTGGAGTATTTGCAGTATGGTACAGTAGTAGTACAGTATAGTAGACATTACCAGTCATGGTCTGATTGCGCGCCTCTGTTCGTCTGGTCTGGATGCAGAGCTCCTGAGCCTTCAGGTGCTGGGAGATGATTGCACAGTCAGGATGGATTGCTTCCGCCTGCAGCCAGGTGACAATGTGGTTATTGAACAGGGCAGGCCAGGCCCATGATACATGTACAGTATGCCCCCAAACCATTGAGTTAAATGTCTCCGAACGTGTTAACATCAATAAGAAAGGTACTCAGTTGTCATGGTTGTTAGACATGTGTCCTGTCTGGTCCCTGGAGCATCATAATTATAATAATTTAGCCATTTAGCAGACGCTTTTAATCCAAAGCGATTTACAATTACGAATTACAGGGACATTCCCCCTGGAGTAACTGAGGGCTAAGTGCCTTACTCAAGGGCACACTAGTAGTGGTGTGGTTTCAGGCGGGATTTGAACTCACAACCTTCCGATCACAAGTCCAACTCACTATCCACTAGAGTCTAGACCACCACTACCCCTGCATCAGTGTCTTCAAAGTGTCCCTAATACCCAAACCAGTTCAAAGACAGGCAATGGCCTCAAATCTAGATGAAACCTCTGGAACATACTGACTCCTCTTGGCGAACCAATTGATATTCTAATTTGTCTTGAATTTAGCCTTTAACTAGCACAACATTTTATTTACACAAAATCATGCTTTTTCAACATTTTTTTTTTTACTAATTGTGTCAGCAGTATAGTAAAGCATTCCATATATCATGGTTATGTTACTTCAGAAAGGTGCATGTGTAGGCTATCTCAGTTGTTAATCATGTGTTAGAAAAAGAACCAGGACACAAAGACAGATGTCTGCTCCCACTTCATCAGATGTCATTTCAGCCACCATTAGTGACAGTCACTAAGAATGGATATTTCAGACTAAAATGGGACTTAAAAGTGTGTGCGTGTGTGTGTCGGCGCCGTGCATGCGAGAGAGACAGAGAGAGAGAGAGAGAGAGAGAGAGAGAGAGAGAGAGAGAGAGAGAGAGAGAGAGAGAGAGAGAGAGAGAGAGAGAGAGAGAGAGAGAGAGAGAGAGAGAGAGAGCATGCATAGTCTAGCCTCTAGCTTCTATTCATAAATTGTAATACATGGCTCTGGGTCATGAATTTAATTTCACATTTGGGAATTAGCTAATTAAGATTAAGATATTTAAACATGCAAATATGCACTCATGTGAGAAAATGAAATAGTCAAAAAAATCATTAGCCAGTCATGTTCTAATTTGATATTCCATCAAAGTGAATACTTCTTAATATACAGTATGGCATACAGTACTAGACTCAAAGCGCAAAAGACACTTACCAAACTCCAAAGGTGTAGGCATATTAAGAGGAGCTCAATACATTTAGGATGTGGTCTCATTTTATACAAAGTATAGCCCAAGATAGCAAAGAAAAATCCCATTCGTGTAGGTCGTAGTGTCCTGTCTCTTGATCATCCCTTCGCAAACTCACAAAAACCTCATTTGACTCTGACCGCCGCCCCCAGATGCCTCTCTCACTCCCAGCTTTTCGGTGAAACCTAAATCCACTTCGTGTGTATTGAATAGACAAGACGGCACCAGCCGCGGACCCTGAAGTAACTGCCAGTGCATTGCTCCCTTCCTTCCTTCCGAGGGGGACGTGTGAGAGACTGTGAGACGCGTGTGGCGTCTTCTCTCCTCCAGGATGGAGTGGCGGCAGTCGCGTCGTCACTAATTAACATGTCACACACAACACACTAGCTGCGATTGGGATGCCCTGATGCAACTGTAACGAACATAATTAATTTTAATTAATTAATATGTTTTTAATTTCGTGTATGTTTTTGCAGGCTACTTATTACAGGTGACTGAAAACTAGTTTCAGCTATGTTAAGGCCAATGCACACGGCGTGCGATTTTTGTCGCCGGACAAAATTCGATTTGGAAGTTTTGCGAAAATTCGATTCCATTCGTTTAGAATGGGACACAGCACACGGCGGCCGATTTTTGTCGCACTGTCAAATTTTGTGGTAATTTTAGTTATAATTTTGCCATTTAGCAGACGCTTTTAATCCAAAGCGATTTACAATTACGAATTACAGGGACATTCCCCCTGGAGTAACTGAGGGCTAAGTGCCAAGGGTACACTAGTAGTGGTGTGGGTTTCAGGCGGGATTTGAACTCACAACCTTCTGATCACAAGTCCAACTCACTATCCACTAGACCACCATTACCCACGTGGTGCGACGGATTTTTGCATCACAATGGGACAATTGGGAAAACTTCACCTGGTCTATCTAAATTAATTGAGTCACTCATAACGGGGAGAGAGACTGGTGCATACATTTTACACGCGTCTTTCGGTCATAGACAGCTAGCTTGCTGAGCATCAACTAATTTTCCATAACGTAAAAAGGAGGCGGTTGGTTGTGGGTCTACGAGATTCTGCAGTCTCACAATGACATGAGAGTTCAACTTGGTCAACAGTTGAGGCTGTAGTGGACAGGAGGACCGCTCCAGACAACAGACAGGAGTTTGACGTGGATCTGGGAGAGATTGGAGCCGTCGTCTCCAAGATGCCAACCACATTGCGAGAGTATAAATATGTGCTTTAAGGAGGGTATTGTAGTGCCAAAAAACGAGAGTCGTAGGCGGAGCGGAGACATTTCGGAGCTAGCATCAAAACACTAGTCTATTACGGTACTGTACTGTTATAAACTGTTTAATAACAGCTTCCAATACAAACGGAACCAAATTAATTGTAACAGTAGTTTGAAAAACATTAGTGTAACATACATAATACATACATGCAATTTCAAATTACAAATATAGTGTTGTCAGGGCTTGACATTAAGCTTTTTCAGTGAACTTATCTATAACTTTGCATACCTGCATTCTTATGAATATGTTGGTTTTGTTTATACGTGCTTTAGGGAGGGTATTAAGTTATTTAACATGATGGCATATATTTACATGTGAATAAAATATTACTAAAAAGGTGTTATCATTGTTGTTATTTGTATTTTGTACTGTGCAGCCAAAAAGGCTATAGTAAATCTTTGAGCAAGTAACGTTATTTATACTTATAATATATACTATACTATTATATTAGTTTACTCAAAGATCTACGATAGTGTTTTTGGCTGCACAGGGTTGCCAGATTTCTAGCACGACTGAATGACCAGCCAAATTGTACACACGTTGTATAGACACTGTCCACTGAAAACCGGACATCTGGCAACCCAAAATTTATATTTACTCTACTGTACGTACGTTGTTAAGTGAAATGCATTATATATGTCCTCAGTTGAATATATTGTGTTTATCCTATGCCCAGGTTAATGAGGGGATGCAGTGCTGTTGTTGTACCACTGGGGGGCGCTGCATAAGACTGCAGGCTTGTGTGTTGTTAATATTGTAGCGAACGGGAACTTGGTAGTGTAACTCGCCCCATGCGGGGGTCGAACCCCGATCTCCCGCATAACCGCGCTAACCACAACAACAAGAAGAGAGTTAACTCCCTTGGTGGAGCTGCTAACGGACCTCGGGGGGGGTTATGGTTGCGTCAAAGTGTAGTGCCCCATGCGGGGGTCGAACCCCGATCTCCCGCATCACCGCCGGTCGCGCTAACCACTATACCAAGCGAGTTAACTCCGTTGGTGGAGCTGCTAACGGACCTCATACAGGTTCGTTACAATATGTTGATGTGTTGATGCACTTGTCCGAGTTGTTGTCTACCATTCCAAGTTAGCTCGGCTGAGCGAAAGAGTTTTATTCCTTTTGGTGAGGAGAAAATAAAACCATGCCCGAGGGCAAAACAGTTCATCGTCTCCGATATTGATTCTCCCCGAGTGCAACGTAGGTGGAAGCTGCCATCATAAACGTTAACATACGTGTATGTAATTTACCGGTAACCTGAATGGATGAAATGGATGACGAAAAGCTCATAACTTGTCAACCAGTCAACCTGAAATCTTCAATTGTGGATGGAGCAATCATCTATTTTAACGGTTTGACAGTCAAGGGCAAGATGTGAACATCACCATCAGCCAGCCACTACACCTATATAGCCCACAGCTGCAACTATACACATTACTACTATACGAATTACTGCATGCATGATTTATTTCCGTGTCATGCCACATAGCTACACGGCCCATCTCACATACAAGCAGTGTTGCCACAGTTACTTTGAAAAAGTATTCTGATTACTGATTACTCCTTTAAAAAGTAATCTAGTTACTTTACTGATTACTTGATTTTAAAAGTAACTAAGTTAGATTACTAGTTACTTTTTTAGTTACTATTGGCAGCTGCCTAGGCACCTGACCCCCCCCCCCCCCCCCGCAACATAAAAATGAAAACTGGTTTTGCCAAAACTCACTTTATTTTAACAGTAACTTAAATTACATAATTAAACTTTAAACAATAACTTAAAACAACAAAATAAAGAGTCTTTCTTTGCCTCACCCAACATAAATACTTGTTTTTAAACAATAAAATAAATATAATCTTTATTTAACAGTAACTAGCAAGGAGTGGTTTCACAAAACCTAAAACGATGACAACAAACTCAGTCACCACCCCCAAGCTGCATTGTAGTCCTCTGTCTCCCTCTCATTCACTCTTTCTCTCTCTCTCTCTCTCTCTCTCTCTCTCTCTCTCTCTCTCTCTCTCTCTCTCTCTCTCTCTTTCACTCTCTCTATTGCTGTCTCATTCACCCTTTCTCTCATTCTCTCTCTCCCCCCCTCTCTCTCTCTTTTACACATGCTCAGTATGAGCCTAGCTCTTCATTCATCCCTCCCTCCCTCCCTCCTCCTCCTGACCAACCAGTGTTGCTGCTGCTGTTCCCTCCTCTGCCTGCCTGTCTGTCTGTCTCCTCCTCCTCTCCTCTCCTCCTACACATTTACACCGTGCAATCAGCGTGGTGATACACGTGAGCGATTCTGCTGCAACCTCGTGTTGAAAACGTGAGCACTGATGTCACTCCCCAAGACGCGAGAAAAGCAAACAAATGTTTGTTTACTATCGAACATTACAAAGAAATACTGCATTTCTCATTAAGTTATGAGGTAGTAACGCAATAGTAACGCACAGTCACTTGAATAAGTAACTTTAATCCGATTACTGATTTGGAAATAGTATCGCGTTAGAATACTCGTTACTGAAAAAGTATTCAGATTAGAGTAACGCGTTACTTAGTAACGCGTTACCGGCATCACTGCATACAAGACACCTATATTACATAATAATAACAATCGAGCATGTAGGCACAATATTGTAGCGTGAACGCAGGAACATTCGTCAGCCAGACGGACTTACATATTGAGCCTCATCGGTTGGACGCAGTGCACCGCTCAGACCCCACGGGGGGTCTCAAATACCCGGCGAGTTACGTGCCCTTTTAATTATTTACTATTCAGCCAATATGTCCAATGTTTGTCTTATTTATAGGCCTATGATTATTTGAATGAGATGAATTTGTACTACTGTATATTTATGATGATTAATTGAGATGCATGATCAGTTGTGGAAGTTGAGTCCTAGGGGCGAATAGCTAGATGTTGGACTGTCTCCGTCCTCCGAATCTATGTCTGCCTGATCATCGCCCATAATAATAAAGTGGCTTTTATAATACACCTTTCTGGCTGTGTGTTTTGTGCGCTCCCTCTCCTGACATTTTACCAATACCCCTAAATCAGGGGACCCACATATTTTATCACAATATGTCCAGTTGTATCTTGTAGAAATTGTGGAAGCAAGGCAAGCAATACTGGTAGAGCCTATTGTAATCAGCCTGCCTGGTCCGACTACGTAACAATAAAGTAACAATTGAGAATGGAATGTTGTGGTGCGACAGTGAGAGAGCATGCATAGTCTAGCCTCTAGCTTCTGTTCATAAATTGTAATACATGGCTCTGGGTCATGAATTTAATTTCACATTTGGGAATTAGCTAATTGGATTAAGATATTTAAACATGCAAATATGCACTCATGTGAGAAAATGAAATAGTCTAAAAAAAATCATTAGCCAGTAATGTTCTAATTTGATATTCCATCAAAGTTAATACTTCTTAATATACAGTATGGCATACAGTACTAGACTCAAACTACGCGGCACAGAAGCACAAAAGACACTTACCAAACTCCAAAGGTTTAGGCATATTAAGAGGAGCTCAATACATTTAGGATGTGGTCTCATTTTTTACAAAGTATAGCCCAAGATAGTCAAGAAAAATCCCATTCGTGTAGGTCATAGTGTCCTGTCTCTTGATCATCCCTTCGCAAACTCACAAGAACCTCATCTGACTCTGACCGCCGCCCCCAGATGCCTCTCTCACTCCCAGCTTTTCGGTGAAACCTAAATCCACTTCGTGTGTATTGAATAGACAAGACGGCACCAGCCGCGGACCCTGAAGTAACTGCCAGTGCATTGCTCCCTTCCTTCCTTCCGAGGGGGACGTGTGAGAGACTGTGAGACGCGTGTGGCGTCTTCTCTCCTCCAGGATGGAGTGGCGGCAGTCGCGTCGTCACTAATTAACATGTCACACACAACACACTAGCTGCGATTGGGATGCCCTGATGCAACTGTAACGAACATAATTCATTTTAATTAATTAATATTTTTTAAATGTCGTGTATGTTTTTGCAGGCTACTTATTACAGGTGACTGAAAACTAGTTTCAGCTATGTTAAGGCCAATGCACACGGCGTGCGATTTTTGTCGCCGGACAAAATTCGATTTTGAAGTTTTGCGTGTGTGTGTGTGTGTGTGTGTGTGTGTGTGTGTGTGTGTGTGTGTGTGTGTGTGTGTGTGTGTGTGTGTGTGTGTGTGTGAGTGTGTGTGTGTGTGAGTGTGTATGTGTGTGTGTGTGTGTGTGTGTGTGTGTGTGTGTGTGTGTATCTATCTATCTATCTATCTATACTTTAATGCCATTGCTCACCCAGTTTAGCGTTGATGCTATTCTTATCCAGCAACTCTTTGTGTTTGTTGTCCAGCTTCTCCTCCATGTCTAAGAGCCACACAAGAACACACACCTAAACATACCTCGACTAAATAATATGTCCAGACTGGGGAGTATCAGAATCTAACTTTGTTGTAAATTATGAACTTAAAGTTAGCTTTCACTTCAGGTTTATTCTTGAGTTCTTCTTCATCTTTATGCTTGAAACACAGTACGATTTTTTATCCTTGGTCGTCATTCCAATATAAAAAAAAATCAGAAACATTATTGATGAATACAAAATATTGAACAATAATTTCGCTGCATGACAGGAACCCACCTTTGCATTGGGTCACCATTATCGTCTGTAAAATACAAATCATGGAAAATACATTGAGAAAGTATGAGTGATTACAATCACTTTTTAAACCATATGCATTCATCATTATGCATTTGTACTATATATCTGGGCTTACCTTTATATCTATATCTGGATCTAGGGTCACACCTGGGGGAACAACCACCTACAGGGCAAGAGAGGCACTTATCTGCTGTTATTTCCACTACATCATCAGTATAATGTAAATGTTGCACACACACACTAATACACATACCAAAGAACAACACACACTCAACCTGCTGGTTACTGGTCGGCCTCTCAGACACCTTGGTTATCTCTTACTACTGTTTATTATTACAGTATTAAAATGGTGAATGGACTGACTTTCCAAAGCGCTTTACAATTGCCTCTCATTCACCCGTTCACACACACATTCACACACCAATGGCGGCAAGCTACCATGCAAGGCGCCGGCCCGCTCAGTGGGAGCAATTTGTGGTTCAGTGTCTTGCCCAAGGACATGTGTCCAGCCGGGGATTGACCCGCCAATCTGCCGACCTTGCAATCATTAGACACCGGCACTACCTCCTGCGCCACAGCACAGTATACGCTAAGCTGGGCTGTGTATGTAAAGTGCTATTTATAAAGGTGTTTATAAATCAGCATTGAATACAGTGATAAGTGTTCTAGTTCGGGTTCTGTTCCACTTCTTACTGTGATGTTGTACTTCCCCAGGTCTATGGTGGTTAGACTCCTCTTTTCACGAATGGAGACTTCTTGTGATTCCTCTGTGCCATCAGAAAAAACTATAAAGCAAAGCAAAATATGTCAACTTTTAGGTGAATATATTGTGTAACACTGCACATTGTATTGTAGAAAACAATTTTCTCTCTCTTAATTTTATTTTATTTTATTTTTTAATTAAGAAAAAGATTAAAGAACTTCTTTAATAGACTGGAATAATACTATCCATGCTGGCTGGGTGAAACTAAAAGATAATATTTATTAAGTATCAAGGCAGTAAACTCATGCATAAACTGGCCTAAATCAATGTTTTCACATATATGTTTCACATAACATGGACTGTTTGTACAGTAGGCCTATACTAGGTTCATTGTGATTTTCAGAGATGACATTGAGTGCCAGTTTCCCAGACACAGGTTGGACTAAATCACACTTTAAACGAAAAATCTCCAGTGGATAAGCTTTTTTAGTCTTGCGCTAGGCTTAATCTGTGTCTGGCAAACTAGCCCTGAGTGTCTAAAGGAAGAAATTATCTTACCATGTTTTCCAAGACCAATCATCAAAAGCAAGAAAAAACAACTGGCAAAGAAGAGACCTTGTATCCCAGCCATTGTGTTGACTGACCACTGTCTGTCTGTCTGTCTGTCTGTCTGTCTGTCCGTCTGTCTGTCTGTCCGTCTGACAGTAGGAACCCTGTCTGCCTTTTATAGAGCTACTCTCTCTCCCAGTTTATATTTCTCAATCCACCCAATAGTTGGTATTTACACAACAAGTAGGAGGAGCGTCAAGTAACAGACTTATTGCTAAATCAAATCATTGTTAGTTTGATATTCATTTGTAGTCATCATTATTCAGTTTGCACGTTCTCTGCTAATGTATTCAATAATTTAGTTATATACAGAATCATCTATCTAAATGAATTAACTTATTGATTGGTGGTTTCAGAGCATCTATCAAACATTTCAATTACTGGTGTGGGGAGTCTGTCTGGTATTGACATCGATCCACAATCATCCAGTAACATGATCTGAACGCAGATAAAAGGGTAGATTATACAGTATCATCTACCCTTTTATCTGCGTTCAGATCATGGGTCAGGCATGGGTCAACAGCAAAGTTGGAGCATCACTTCCAGTATACCTGAGTTTAGATAAGACTGTATTCCTGGCAGAGGGGTTTGGTCAATGTTGATATTGCATTTTGGCAGTGTCTCCTGGGTCACATTCAGAGAATCAGGAGCATGCCAATTCTAATCTGTGTCTATCTAAAAGCCTATTTCACCCTGATCTTAGACCCAATAAAGTGGTTTGCATGATTTGTAACTGATGATTCACACAAGCATGAACTGCCTTTTTGGGGTGTGTAAGCTATGATTAATGAGTGCATGCACCAGCACTAACTATTTCACATTTATGGAGGAACATAATGTATCTTTATCTCAATTGGAATGTGCCTTATGTGAAAAATGGTGCATGTTCCTGCTAGAACAAATATTTTATAATATTGCATCTAGTGCATCTACAGCTAGAACAAATATTTTATAAGCCTATTACCTGACATTCGGGAGAGCCTAATTGCAACTGTTTGCCTTTCAAACTATGTGGAAGAGTGGAATATTAACAGACTCCCCCGGAATTCCAGATTTTCTGTTCCTGCTGTTGTATAACTTTAAACATTGGATTAAAGAGATTATTAAGTGGATACAACTATATATTAAGCATTGTGTCCGTATTGAAATTGGAAAATGTAACCCTTGAGAACGAAACTTACAGAGCCATGCCTACATAACATGATGTGATGTTTAATGCTGAAACCCTAACTGACCTGCCTCTATTTTGCAACTTGCCTGCCTTGGCCCTATCAAAAAGAGCCTGAGTGTTCTACAGTGGCCTTCCCAATCACCGGATCTGAATCCAATAGAACACCTTTGGGATGTGGTAGAACGGGAGATTCACAACTTGAGAGTGCACCTGAAAAATCTATCAAGTCATGATGGACCAGAATCTCAAAGGAATGTTTAACATCTTGTGGAATCTATGCCACGAAGGATTGAGACTGTTTTGAGAGCAAAGGGAGGCCCTACCCAGTATAGTAGGCTATAGTGTTCCTAATAAAGTGAGTGTAGTAGCCAAAGCCACTGTGTGATTTTATTGGACCATAGCGAAAGTGAGGTAATGCAGAAATGTAATTCATCTAAATGTAAATTTGACTGAATTCCTGCCAGTTTACATTAGGGATGCAACCTCAGCAAATATGTTCAAGTCAAGACTAAAAACCCATCTTTTTAATATTGCCTTTAAATGACTAAATAATTAAATTATGATTATATAATGATTGGAGCACTTTGAGCTGCAACGTTTGCAGGAAAAGCGCTATACAAATAAAAAGTTATTATTATTATTATTATTATTATCTGTTTACTGTAGTTATATCAGTATTACAAAGCATTGAGATGGGACAGTTCTGGTATTTTTGCCACCAAAATGCTAACTTTGATACACTTGGGTATCCATAAACCATAAAAGAGTTTTACTGAAAAGAAAAAGGGAAACGGCTAGAGCAATATATGAAATCTGTAGCTTTATGTCTATACACAGTAATGTATAAGAAAAAGGTTATTTAAACATGTGACAATGTGCTGTATGTTTCTACGTTGAACAGTTGTTGTAGAAAATGAACAAACAAATTAGTTTAATTAATTCTATTAATTAATTTCTATAATAAGTTGTTCTATGCTACTTGGAAGTTTTGAGTCATATTTCAACTTGTCTGATTGCGATGACATGATTTGTGATTAATATAGGTCAACTCTACAATTTAATTATTCCCCCCCCTCTCTCCAATGTCCTTATTCATGTTAAATACATCTGCTGGAGAAGGAATTCCTCATGAACCCCTAAATAGGTTTGCTGACAAAATGGACCCTGGCTATGGACTGTGAGGTCACAGTGTCTGAAGTTAGAATTCTTCTAAAACATAAGTGATTGATGACAACCATAGAACATGCAGCTGGAGTTCTAGAATCCAGCTAGAGTACACATGCCGTTCATTTACCTGCAATTCATCTGTGAAGAGCTAGATAGATAAACGTTATTCGTTCTTTTCCCCAAAAAAATTGAAGACATGAATCCTAGTGCGCCTATTCAATGGATGGGGTCGGCAACATTCAGTGGGGTCGGCAACATCTTCATTAAGGATTTAGTGGAGACGTTCAACAGCAAGCACCTCTACGACACGTTCTCGGAGTTTGGGAGCATCCTTTCCTGCAAGGTAGCGTCTGACGCGAATGGTAATGCTAAAGGCTATGGCTTTGTGCAGTATAACACCCAGGAGGCTGCTGAGAGAGCGATTAAGAGACTCAACGGCACGTTATTGAACGGCAGAAAAGTGTTCGTCAGAAAAGTGTTCTTCCAAACGCGCAAAGAACGAGAGGCTGAACTCGGATCCAGGGCCGGAGAGTTCACCAACGTGTATGTCAAGAACTTCGGAGAGGATATGGACGACCGACGCCTTCAGGAGAGGTTTGAAAGATTTGGACCAGTCCTGAGTGTCCGTGTCATGACCGATGGCGCTGGTAAATCCATGGGTTTTGGATTTGTCAACTTCGAAAGGCATGAGGATGCCAAGAGGGCCGTTGATGAGATGAACGGCCAGGAGCTAAATGGGAGGCGGGTCTACGTGGGCCATGCCCAGAAGAGAGGAGAGCACCAGACTGTGCTGAAGCGCCAGTTTGAGCATATAAATCAGGGCCACAGGACCAGATACCAGGTGTGTGTGTATATGAACAAACATATACTGTATCAGAAAGCTCATAATCTTGGTAAGCATTGTTGATGTATTTGAGGCATGAAAAACATCTTAGTAAAACACAGTTTCTCTCTACCAGGGTGTCAATCTTTATGTCAAGAACTTGCACGATTGTTTGGACGACAAGCAGCTGCACAAAGAGTTCTCCCACTTCGGAACAATCACCAGCGCAAAGGTGATGACGGAGGGCGGACGCAGCAAGGGATTCGGCTTCGTGTGCTTCTCCTCCCCCGAGGAAGCCACCAAGGCCGTGACCGTGATGAACGGTCGCATCGTGGCCACCAAGCCCCTGTACGTGGCCCTGGCCCAGGGCAAGGAGGAGCGCCAGGCTCGCGCAACCAACCAGCACGTGCAGAGTACGGCCAGCGGCTGCGCCGTTCCCAACCCAGGCATCAACCCCTACCAGGTTGCTCCCCCACCTGGGTTCTTCATGGCGGCCATTCCACAGGCCCAGAACTGTGCTGCACCGGACTTCACCAACCAGCTGGCTCAGCTGAGACCCACTCATCTCCTAGACACACCTCCTCAGCACTTCCAGAACACGCCCACCAACGCCATGTGTCCGTCGGCTACCAGGCCTAAGACCTTCAACGCTATGAAGGCCACGCCCTCCCTGGTTCCCCCTATGATGACCTCTCAGCGCACGGGTCAGTATATTTAGTGAAGTAATCCTGCCCCAAAGAGCACTATCCAAACATTTGCCATAAATATCCCTTTGATTATGATTATCTTCCCTCTCAGCTACCCAGGCCTTGAGAAAGCACCCTGCCAGTGCAGACGCAGCTACAGCACGGATGCACACTGTGCCCCGTAACAAGTACACAGCTGGTGTACACCTCCTGCAGCACATGGCTCCCCAGCCACAGATCCCCATGCAGCAGCCTGCTATCCATGACCAGGAGCTTCGGACTGACTCCATTTTGGCTGCCGTTCCCCATGAGGACCTGAAGCAAATGATAGGCGAGTCTATTTGTTTGTTTCAATGAATCCCCCATTAGGTTAGTATAATTACTGTTACTGATATTTATTCTCCCCCTCCCTCCAGGTGAGCGTTTCTCATCTATCCACAGCATGCACCCCATCGCTCCCAAGGTCACTGGCATGCTGCTGGAGATGGACAACTCTGACCTGCTCCGCATGCTGGAGTCTCCACAGTTCCTGCGCTCCAAGGTGGACGAAGCGGTCGCTGCGCTGGAGGCCCACTTATTCATTCATTCATGGAAGACCATTCATTCATTCACTGGGCTGAGGAGGCTGTACAGAAATCTGGCCACGTCCCAGTTTGAGTTTCAAGCGGCTAACGCGTAAAAAAGGAGACGCGGACTTTGAAACCTACTTCACCGATAACTATGCAAAACGAATAAATGACTTCATCACAAAATGAAATCGATTGACTCAGCTATGTCTAAAAAAAGGGTAAGCTGTACCTCGATGATGAATGTAAAAGCACTGGTTGGACCAGGCTACACGTGAACGCGCAAAACGGAGATTAGGGGTGAAAACGGAGCCAGAGCATACCTGTCAACATTGGGATTTGAAAAAAAATAAGGGATATTTTCCCGAAAATAAGGGATATCCCCTGCACGCCCCCGGGCCGTCCCCCCCCCCACCCCCACCCCACCGTCCACAAACCATACCCCTTACATTTAGACAAGGGTACACAGAGTCAATCCTAACATCACCACTAGACAACCATAGGATACCCCTTACATTTAGACAAGGGTACACAGAGTCAATCCTAACATCACCACTAGACAACCATAGGATACCTCGATTGAGCATGCTGGTCACTTGTGGGGGAAACATGCACTGATCAATGGGCGAACCACTGCCACGTGACCTATTTTGATCTACAAGGCTTCTCACTCCCTCTCTCTTATTCATACAATACGATATTACAATATATATTTTGCAATATTGGTTTTAACATTATGTTATTATTATTATTATTATTATTATTTTGTGCTTTGCATTCATAACATTATATGTACAATTGTGATTAAAATGCAAGGTAGGAAACTATCAATTAAAATGTGGGTATGAACGACTGTCTGTGTTTTCTTTTTGTATGTGTGTCAACACATTTTTCGACCTTATCTGGACGTGTAGAGCACATAATATAATGTGCAACAATACTATGTACATATGACAACCCTTGTGTACATAAGGTTCAGATATAGGAAAAGTTAGGATATTTATAGCATAGCATAGAGTACAGCACAGTGTTTTATTGTATAGCATAGTAGTATAGTATAGTAGATAGTGTACATAGCCTTTATTTATGTAAACATATTGTACACGCGTCTTTCGGTCATAGACAGCTAGCTTGCTGAGCGTCAACTCATTTTCCATAACGTAAAAAGGAGGCGGTTGGTTGTGGGTCTACGAGATTCTGCAGTCTCACAATGAAATGAGAGTTCAACTTGGTCAACAGTTGAGGTTCTCCAGACAACTGACTTCAGGTTGAACAGACAGGAGTTTGACGTGGATCTGGGAGAGATTGGAGGCAGAGCGGAGACATTTCGGAGCTAGCATCAAAACACTAGTCTATTACGTTACTGTCCCAGCCAGCACGCCCACGTGGGACCCATATGGGTTCAATGCGGGCTACTTGGGTACCAAGTGGGCATGGGCTGGAACTGGGCAAATTATGAGGGTCCCACATGGTCTGCATATGGGCTAACTGGGCATGGGATGGAAGTGGGCAAGCCCATGTGGGTCCCACGTGGTCTACATGTGGGCTAACTGGCATGGGTTGGAAGTGGGCAAGCCCATGTGGTTCCCACGTGGTCTACATGTGGGCTAACTGGCACGGGTTGGAAGTGGGCAAGCCCATGTGTGTCCCACGTGGGCTACATGTGGGCTCACTGGCATGGGTTGGAAGGGGGGGGGGTTAAGTTAAGACTTTGACAGGGGGCCATTTTCTTTTTTTTTCTTTTTTTATACTTTATTGCAGGGTTGTACATTACATTTCAAGTTCATTTCATACACTTTACAAGTTTTCTTCACTTGTCTAAGTTCATCCTGCATCATTTTTTTTTTTTTTTTTTTTTTTAAAGAGAACAAAAAATAAAAAGATAAAGAATAAAGAATAGAGAGAAAATACAGACAAAGAAGAGAGAAATTATAAGGATAGAGATAGAAAAGTAAGAGATAAAAGGAGGGGGGTGGGATCGGTGAGGGGGGGGGGGGGTTCTTCCTACTCATTCATTCGGTCCATTTACTCCAGTTCATAGTGAATTGCTCTTCACGGTTTCCCACTTTATAAGTAATTCTTTCCATTTATTTTATCTCTTCAACAGTTTTTTTCCAATTATTAACAGATGGTGGGTTTAAGTCCAACCATTTACGTGTAATTTGCTTTAAAGCTGCAATACGTAATATAGTGTACAAATATTTATCTCCCTCCCTGTGTATATCTAATGGAATAAGACCGAGTATAATATTGACTGGATGTATAGGATTTTGTAAGGTAAATGTATTTTTTATTTTTACTTGAACTGCCTCCCAAAACCTTTTCAATTTAGGGCATGTATAAAAAATGTGTGTGTGATTGGCTTCTTGTTCCGTACATTTCCTCCAGCATTCTGTGTTGCCTGTTGGCCTATATTTTGACAACATTTTCGGTGTTAGGAAGATCTTCATATTTATTTTCCAAGCAAATTCTTTCCAGAATTTTGATTGTGTTGTCTTAAATATTATTTTGCATGCTTCTTTCCAATCTTCTTCCGTAATTGTTATTGCTAATTCGTTTTCCCATTTTTCTTTAGTGTTATCTTCTTGTATCTTGATTTCTTGCATGATTTTGTAAAGTTTTGAGATTTTTGTCTTTTCGCTGTTTCTATTTTTGCTCAGATATTCCATCAGTATATGTGATCTTTGTTCCTGTCTCCTCTGTTGTGTTATAAGGTAGCTTCTAATTTGTAAGTACTTAAAGAAATGGCTATTACTTATATTAAATTTATTAACTAAGGTTTCAAATGAGTCTATCATGTCATTTGTAACCATCTGTGAGTACACCTGTAGTCCCTTCCTAGCCCATTCTTCTAATATGTTGTCTGTTTTATTAGGTAAAAAGTCTGGATCACTGGCTATCTTTCTCAAATAAATACATTTGTCATCACATTTATACATTTTACGAATAGTTTTCCAATTTATGAGGGTATTTTCTATGCATCTGTTATTTCCACTATATTTTTGAATATCCTTTAGACTCAGAAAAGGTAGTGTTCCTATTGATATTGATATTACTTGTTTTTCTATGTCTTTCCATTTGGTTTGAACCGAGTTATTCATCCATTTCATTATTGTATCTATTTGAGTTGCATGGAAATAGGACTTTAGATCAGGGAAATTAAACCCTCCTTTTTCTCTGGTTTGAGTTAGTATACTAAGTTTTTTCCGTTTACTTTTGTAGTTCCAAATGACATTTGAGAGCATTGTATTCCATTTTTTTAAGCTACCATGTGGAATGGGAACTGGTAATGTTTGAAATAAAAACAGAAACTGTGGGAGGACCATCATTTTGACGCTTTCTACTCTACTCATTAAGGATTCAGGTGTTATCTTCCATCTATTAAGATCTTCTCGTATTTTATTTTCAAGGGCTTGATAGTTGTCAGTGTATAATGTTGTTATATCTCCGGTGAGGTAGATTCCTAAATATTTGATTTTCTTTGCATCCCATTTCAACTTATATTTTTCCTTAATTTCCGAATCTATCTGTTCTCCAATTGTTAATACTTCACACTTACTTTCATTTAGTTTATAACCAGAGTGTTTACTATATTCTGGGTGGGATGCAAGACCAGCCTCACCCAAGGCCGTTACACCTGGCGGCACGACCAGGTGCTAAGGTGTCTTGCAGCAGTGCTGGAAAGTCAACGGACAAGTGTGAACGCCCTTCCTCCCCCATCATCCCGGTGGCAGCCAGCACCATTTGTTCGGGAGGGCGAGGGTCAAGCCAGCCTCACCACCATAAGACCAGACACTGGGCAGCTGGGCAGAGCACGGGACTGGAAGCTGCTGGCAGACTTGGACAAGAAACTCTGCTTCCCAGCTGAGATCGCAGCCACCAACCTGCGACCAGACCTTGTGCTGTGGTCAGCCTCGCTCAAGCTCGTTTACATCATCGAGCTCACTGTGCCCTGGGAGGGTGCAGTGGAGGAGGCCTACGAGCGGAAGAGGCTGAGGTACACTGAACTCGCAGCAGATGCCCAACAACAAGGCTGGACAGCGAAGGTACGCCCAGTGGAAGTAGGCTGCAGAGGGTTCGTAGCCACCTCAACATCCAGGCTACTCAGGGAGATGGGAGTGCGAGGGAAGACCCACCGGCAGGCAATCAAGGACCTCTCCAGGGCTGCTGAAAAGGGGAGCCAGTGGCTGTGGATGAAGAGAAAGGACTCGACCCGGGCGTTCAAATGAGCTGATCGCATCTAGGGAGTGAACCTGGGACGCTGGGATTCACTGCTGAACCCTCTGGAGGTGTCGTGGGCTTATCAGCGAAACATTCATGAAGGAGGGCGCCCACTTGACAACCCAAAGGATGCCATCGCTCATTTGAACACCACAGAGTCTCATCGGTGCCTTTAGTATGTATGTATCGAGGGATATCAACATCTAGTCCTACATAACAGATCTGATCATCTGGTGAACCAGTGACTGCTGTGAAAGTGCAGCTGGCAACAAGGGAAAGACCTTGCGACAGCATGGAAAGACAGCTGACAGGAGGGAATAGACCCCAACGGGGCCGCCATGGGCTAGCTACCCGTGGCGGCGGGATCCAGCACGAACAGTGTATGGGTCCCACCCAAACTTGGCTACGAAAAATTCTAAGAAGAAAATACCCCCTGAGCCTGCGAGAGCGGGGGCGGAAGATGGCTCATCGGCAGACAACCCGGTAACGAACACAGGAACGGAACAGACTACGAGATTGATGATCAGCATACCTGAGGCTCCGACAGCTACAGCAGGACACACGCTCCAGAACTGCGTATGTGGTTGGACAAAGGTTACTTCCACCCATGGCCTGAAGATACACCAGGGCAAGAAAGGGTGCCTAAAGAAGGGTCAACAGGGAAGTCGCATCGACAGCTACTTTTTGAGAAGCAGGCTGAGTCAGTCGACTGAAGTTCAGCAGCAGGACACACACCACAGTCTGCAGGACATCAACACCCCTGTCCCAGAGGAGGAAGAACAAGGCACAGGAGAGCAACCTGAATCCAACACATCACGACCACCAGCAGAGAAGAAGATCCAGGGGCGAAGGCCATTAGTCAAGTGGCCAAAGTCCTGCAACAAGACGCTGTGGAAGGAGGTCAACACTGATCTCTGCAACATCCTAGAAGGGATCAGAGGCACCACCATGAAGAAGTTGGAGAGAATGGGCAACCTCATCTATGCCTATGGAGTGGAACAGTTCGGAGTGGTCGAAGGCAAACGATCTACTCAGTCAATTCCCACCAAGTCCAGAAGGCAGACAGAAATAGACCGACTAGTCAAGGAGAGGAGGCAGCTGAAGAAGCAATGGAGGAAGGCCACAGAGGAGGAGAAGGAGGGAATAAACCTGCTGCAGGAAGAGATTAAGAGCAGGCTTGCAACACTGAGGAGAGCTGAAAACCTCCTGAAGAGGCGCAGAAGGAAGGAGCAAACAAGATCACGCTTCTACAAAGATCCTTTCAAATTTGTGAAGACTCTCTTCACAAAGGAGAAGAGCGGAAGTCTCTCTGTGGCAAAGGCCCACCTGGAAGAACATCTGAAAAAGGGCTGCACAGATGACCGACACCAGGAAGAGGTCACGCTCCCACCTGACATGCCACCAGTCAATCCACCAGAGCACGAACTAGATATCAGTCCACCCAGGTGGAGTGAAGTAGACAACACTGTGCGTAGAGCAAGGGCCGCGTCAGCTCCAGGTCCCAACGGAGTTCCATACAGGCTCTACAAAAACGCACCAGATGTCCTGAGATTCCTCTGGAAGCTGATGAAAGTTGTGTGGCAAAAGAAGGCGATACCAACGTCCTGGCGGAGAGCCGGAGGGATCCTTATCCCCAAGGAAAAGGACTCAACAGAAATCGGACAGTTCCGGCAGATCAGCCTTCTAAATGTCGAGGGAAAAATCTTCTTCAGCGTGGTCGCTCATAGACTGGCAGGATACCTGCAAAGAAACAACCTGATTGACACGTCAATCCAGAAAGCAGGCATCTCAGGCTTCTCAGGGTGTGTCGAACATGCTAGTGTCATCTGGCATCAGATCCAGGTCGCCAAGAAGGAGGGAACGGACCTCCACGTGGTGTTCCTGGATCTCGCGAATGCCTTTGGCTCAGTCCCTCACAACCTCCTGTGGACAGCCTTCGACTACTTCAGGATCCCACCAGCTCTCACAACCCTTGTCAAGGCCTACTTCCAGGACGTCCAGCTCTGCGTGACCACAGCAGAGTACACCACAGCATGGCAACATCTGGAAGTGGGAATCATGGCCGGCTGCACCATCTCCCCGCTGGCCTTCACCATGGCCATGGAGGTCATTATTCGGGCCTCTCGATGGGTGGTTGGCGGACAGCGAATAAGACCTGGGCTGAGGCTGCCGCCGATCAGAGCCTACATGGATGACCTCACAACACTCACCACGACCAAGGCTTGCACAGTACGGCTACTAAGAAAGCTCCAGGAAAACATTGAGTTGGCTCGCATGAAGATCAAGCCGAGCAAGTCCAGAAGCATCTCCATTGTCAAGGGGAAGTTGTCAGACCACCGCTTCCACATTGGCAAAGAACCCATTCCAACGGTCTCCGAGAAGCCTGTGAAGAGCCTAGGTCGTTGGTATGATGCCTCCCTCAAAGATAAAGAGCAAGTAGAGCAGCTCAGGAAGGAGGTAGCCAGCGGTCTGGAGAACATTGACAGAACCCTGCTTCCTGGCAAGCTGAAGCTCTGGTGCATGCAGTATGGACTACTTCCACGTCTCCTGTGGCCACTAACCCTCTATGAAGTTCCTCTCTCAAAGGTGGAAAAGCTGGAGAGACTGGTCAACTCATATGCAAGGAAGTGGCTTGGCCTTCCCAGGTGCCTCAGCAGCATTGGGCTCTACGGCAAAGGGATGTTACACCTGCCCATTTCCAGTCTGACAGAGGAGTACAAGTGTGCCAAAGTCAGACTGGAGATGATGCTTCTGGATTCGAATGATCCATTTGTAGCCCAAGCTGCCCCCATCCTGGCCACTGGGAGGAAGTGGACCCCATTGGCTGCAACTGAGCAGGCAAAGGCAGCACTCAGACACAGGGACATTGTGGGCCGAGTGCAGGAGGGGAGGAGTGGTCTTGGCCTCGGGATTAGTACACCGGCCTGGAGCAAGGCCAATCCATCTCAGAGACGCAAGCTGGTGGTCCAGGAGGTACGTCGGGAAGAGGAAGCAGGAAGGCGCGCACAAGCTGTGGCGCAGTCAAAGCAAGGGCAGTGGATGGCATGGGAAGGAGTGGAAAAGAGGAAGATCTCCTGGAAAGATCTGTGGGAGATGGAGGCATTCAGAGCGAGCTTCACCATCAGGGCTGCCTACGATGTCCTGCCTTCTCCTGCAAACCTAAGCCAGTGGTATGGCGAAGACCCCACGTGCCCTCTATGTCAAAGTCCAGCAACACTGAAGCACATCTTAGTGGGATGCAAGACCAGCCTCACCCAAGGCCGTTACACCTGGCGGCACGACCAGGTGCTAAGGTGTCTTGCAGCAGTGCTGGAAAGTCAACGGACAAGTGTGAACGCCCTTCCTCCCCCATCATCCCGGTGGCAGCCAGCACCATTTGTTCGGGAGGGCGAGGGTCAAGCCAGCCTCACAACCATAAGACCAGACACTGGGCAGCTGGGCAGAGCACGGGACTGGAAGCTGCTGGCAGACTTGGACAAGAAACTCTGCTTCCCAGCTGAGATCGCAGCCACCAACCTGCGACCAGACCTTGTGCTGTGGTCAGCCTCGCTCAAGCTCGTTTACATCATCGAGCTCACTGTGCCCTGGGAGGGTGCAGTGGAGGAGGCCTACGAGCGGAAGAGGCTGAGGTACACTGAACTCGCAGCAGATGCCCAACAACAAGGCTGGACAGCGAAGGTACGCCCAGTGGAAGTAGGCTGCAGAGGGTTCGTAGCCACCTCAACATCCAGGCTACTCAGGGAGATGGGAGTGCGAGGGAAGACCCACCGGCAGGCAATCAAGGACCTCTCCAGGGCTGCTGAAAAGGGGAGCCAGTGGCTGTGGATGAAGAGAAAGGACTCGACCCGGGCGTTCAAATGAGCTGATCGCATCTAGGGAGTGAACCTGGGACGCTGGGATTCACTGCTGAACCCTCTGGAGGTGTCGTGGGCTTATCAGCGAAACATTCATGAAGGAGGGCGCCCACTTGACAACCCAAAGGATGCCATCGCTCATTTGAACACCACAGAGTCTCATCGGTGCCTTTAGTATGTATGTATCGAGGGATATCAACATCTAGTCCTACATAACAGATCTGTAATTGCTTCCATTAGGCTTGGTAAGGATTGGGTTGGTGATGTTAAATAAACGACCACGTCATCTGCATATAATGCCAGTTTATGCTGTTCCTCTTTTATCGTTATGCCTTTGATGGTATTATTTTTCCTTACACTTTCTGCTAGTCCTTCCATGCATATAGCAAATATAACTGCTGAGAGTGGGTCTCCTTGTCTTGTACCTTTATAGATTGGAAATCTTCTGGATATTGTGCCATTTACTTTTACTCTTGACACTGGATTTTTATACATTCCTTGAAGCCATTTATTAAAATTCTCATGAAATCCAAAGCTTCTTACAATTTCAAACATGAATGGCCATAGCACTCTGTCAAATGCTTTTTCTGCATCCAGTGTCAAGAGTAGAAGGTTTGCACCATTATTTTGTGCATAGTCCATTATATTTAACGTCCTCCTTATATTATCTGACAGCAGCCTACCTGGTATAAAACCACATTGGTCGCTGTCTATTATATCTGGCACGATGTCCTTTAACCTATTGGCAATAATAGCTGTTACTATTTTATGGTCCGTATTCAGTAGCGATATTGGCCTGTAAGACGAACATTCAGTAGCGTCCTTACCTTCTTTATGTATAACCGTTATTATAGATGAATTCCTAGTAGTTGCCCAATTTCCCGTTTGTAATACATACTTATATGCTTGTAAAAGTAGTGGTATCAATTGTTTTTTAAAAGTTTTATAAAATTCATTAGTATATCCATCATCACCTGGTGTTTTCCCCATTTTAAGGTTATTTATTTGTTGTTGTATTTCATTTACTGTGATGTCCTTAATGAGCTGTTCATTTTTTGATCTTGTTACCTGCTTTAAGTTTAACTTATGTAAGAAATCTTTCATTAGTCCCAGGTCAATATTTTCTGTGTTTTTATAGAGGTTCTCATAATATTTTACAAATTCTTCAGCTATTTTATCCTTTTCCGTTATTGTTCCAGAGCCTTCTACAGTCTTCAATTTCGAAATGTGTGCTTTTTTAGTCTGTGTCTTAAGTCGATATGCTAGGAGTTTTAAAGACTTAGGTCCTCCATCATAATATTTCTGTTTGGTGTATGTCATTAATTTCTCCACTTCCTCTGTACGAATTTTATCCAACTCCTTATACTTCTTTTTTAATTCATTTTTTACTATTATTTCATTTGTATTTTTTAATTTGTCTTCCAAGTGTTGTATTTGTTGTTCAAGCATTTTCTGTTTTTGTTGTGTTTGTCTTTTCTTAAATGCACAATATGCTATTATCTGTCCTCGTAGTACCGCTTTAAGGCCCTCCCATATAATAGTTGGATTAGTATCTCCATTGTCATTTATCTCTACATATTCTTTTATGGCTTTATTGATTTTTTTCAACAAAGATCTTATCTTGAAGAAGTGAATTGTTTAATCTCCATATTTTTTCTCCCTGCTTTATATCCAAATTTATAGTTATAGATAGCGTAGCATGATCTGATAAGTCCCTTGTGCCTATTGTGCATGTTTCCAGCCTCTCTACGTCTTTTTTAAACATGAAGAAATAATCCAGTCTATTGGAAGTTGAAAATCGTCCAGAATAATATGTATATGTTTTTTTAGTTGGATTTAGCATCCTCCATATGTCTACTAATCCAAATTCTGACATTGCACTTCTTAAAATTGATGATGTTTTATCAGCTCTGTGTGGTTTATTATTTGAGGAATCTAGCCTAGAATTTATTGTAAGATTCATATCTCCTCCCATTAGGGTGATTCCTTTACATTTTGTCATTAACATTTCAATTATTTCTGACGTGAATTCTGGGCCTAATTCCGGTGGATAGTATACATTTAAGAATGAGACAGTAATTGACTCTATTTTACCAATTACTAAAACAAACCTGCCCTCTTTGTCGTATATATGTTGTTCTTCTTTAAATGGTATATGTGGTTGTATAATTATAGCAACACCCCTCTTCTGTGTTCCATATGAACTGGAGTAAATTTGTCCCCTACTCAATTTGTCATGTTCTTTTTTCTTTAAATGGGTTTCTTGTAAAAAGAGGACATCTCCTCCAGCTCTCCTCAGTTGGAGGATAATCTTTTTCCTCTTAATTATGTTATTCAAGCCATTAACATTTAATGATATTATTTTCAACTTTTTCATATCTCCGTTTAAGGGCTTCATTTTAAACTAACATTACAAGTATTTCATGGAGTAGGCATATTGTCGGGACTAGGAAAACAGTAGGAGGAGGAAGGACAGTAGGGAAAGGAGACAGAGGGAAAGAGGAAGAGGAACAAGAACAAGAAGAAAAGAAAAGTAAAAAGAAGAAAAAGAGAAGAAAAAGACAAAAGAAAGAAAACATTGACAGGTTCAATTGTACCACCTTAATCAGGTAGTAAGTATCAGTGACCTTTATTGGAGGAGCCAAAGTGGTCCCAAAGTGTCAGCCGCCAAAATATAGTTACTCAGCAAACTTTGCATTGGCATCAACGTAACAGTCTCTCTATTCCCCTACTGGGGACAGGGGGCCATTTTCGAACATCATGTGTACAGTATACTGTTAGCATGGAAACATGGAAAACAGTGTGAATAATGCATTGAATGCTGGGAAATGTAGTCTATCAACGGACAATTGTATTAATGTCAATTTAAACAAAGGCACCAAATTACCTATCGTCATAAAAGTGGAACACACATAATATACATCGCAACAACACGTTTTAATGTCGTAGAAGTGAATAACGGAGATTAATCTTCTCGAACGTTCTCGCAAACGCATGCTGTACGTTCGTAAACTCGCTCCGGAAAATCTGACCAGCACTCACAGAACGCCTCTTGTCCAATCAAATCACTCGGCCCACCTTGAAACCATATGGGACCCACGTGGGCGTGCTGGCTGGGTATAGGGAACACGGATTCACCAAGCGTTTTTAAGAACAAATTTGTTCTTAAGAACAACATTTGTTCTTAAGACAAAACTTAAGAAGATTTGGTATTCCCGAAGAAAATCTTATCTTAACTTTAGTTTTTTCTTAACTTTCTTCTTAAGATTTTTCCTAAGATAGAACTTGAGAACAAATGAGATTCTCCAAAACAAAGTTCTTAGATTTCTTCTCAAATGTCTTCTTAACTTTAAGAGAAGCTCTCACCTGTCTTAAAGCAGCTAAAGTGAAAGGTAAGTCTTACTTGAACAATTTTGTATTGCATTTATTTGATTTTATTAATATTTAGTTTAGCCCTAGACAATGTGTTAACACATATTGTTAATTCAAGTTGGTCAGAGTACTTTTGTGTGAATGTTTTGTGTGAATGTGTGAATGTCTATCACATGTTTGCATGGGCGTCAGCAGCTTTTTGAATGTGGGGGGGACACTTATTTTTCGGGGGGTCTGGGGGTCCTCCCCCCGAATTTTTTTAAATAGTAGATTCAATTTCCTGCATTCTGGTGCGTTTTACACCCAAAATAATCTCCCTCTTTCTTTGTTTTTCCTTGGAGCTGGCATGGTCTGCAATTACTGACTACTATTATGTTTTGGTTTAACTCACAGAGGCCTGACACTGACACGTGGCACTTTTTAGGTACTTTATTAAATATGAAGATTCAAAAAGAATCAAAGAGTGAATTAGAAAAGAATGAGGTAACTTTGAGTCAACAAATTGAATAAAAAGTTATGAGGAAACATAAAATATGTACCTAGGCTACTCAGAGCCTATTACAATCAAACTTAGCCCTCTTCAGTGCATTGCAGAACATACAACTATAACAAACAAAAAAAATCACAGAGTGAATTAGAGCTGTCTCCACTGCCCCTGCCTGCTGCCCCTGCCTCTGACTCACTCTCACTCTCAACCACCTATATCAGGAGAAATGGGGATGCATTGAGCACTTGTTCATATTGTTTTTCTCTAATAGAACATTTGACATAGAAATACAATCATCAATACAAAAAATACAATCACAAGCATTTTAGAAATAGAAAAATAAATGGAACAGGTGTTTTCTTCTTATTTTTTAACCCTAGCTCAAGCAATCAGATGCAAAATTGATTCTTTGGGTGGGTGCAATGGCCAAATTAAATAGTGCAAATGCTCAGGGCAATGAACACGGGCAGGAGATGCAATAATGACAGGACAGGTAAGCACTGTGAGGTGTTTGTCGCCATTCTGTGCTTTTGATGACATTTCGCCTGTGTCTGTTCTGCATTTAAACATGTCTAACCGCACTAGTAATGCCTAACAAAACTGCTAGTGCCATATAGCTGATCTAGCTCGTATTTGGTTGCTAGTAGGCTATGCTAATTATATTGCTAATACAGAGAATGTCTCATAAGGTGCTAACATTCTTATCAGAAAAGCTGGCTGTGTTTGACCTTGGGAGAACGCAATGTTGCTGTTTGGCCACTCACGGGAAAACTTGGATGACTTTGACTTACTTTTCTCTTCTTAGAAAAAAAAAATCCTTATATCCATCTTGGTGGATGATCTAAATATCGTCTTGCCTCAGTCTGAATGTTTTGAATCTGCGTGCGTGTCTGATGCTGCGTGCCGTTAAAAACAGAAGTAAAACGCGGAGTGGATTTCTGGATATGGGCAATCCCCTACTCATAAAGTGGAACGGATTTGATTGTGAAGCAATGAAAATAACGCTGACCAGTCATGCAACATATTTTTGATGGCAAATGTGGGGGGGTCCAAACGACCTTGTTTCAAAGGTGGGGGGGACACGTCCCCCCCCAAATATATGGTGGTGACGCCCATGCATGTTTGTATGTTTGAGATATAACTGAAATGGGCCTTTCAGCCTGTGTCACATGTAGGCCTATTCCTAGATTACACCACAATGTACTCAGAAAGTAAATCAAGGAGGCAGTTGTTGTATTTGATGTATACTACTTAATTAATCATTATGAACATGTTATTTAAGTAGGCCAAGTAACTGAAACAATGTCCTTACTATTATTTATTTTATATTCACATTTTAGATGGAAGTTCTTCATAAGTTCAAAAGAGAGAGAGAGAGAGAGAGAGAGAGAGAGAGAGAGAGAGAGAGAGAGAGAGAGAGAGAGAGAGAGAGAGAGAGAGAGAGAGAGAGAGAGAGAGAGAGAGAGAGAGAGAGAGAGAGAGAGAGAGAGAGAGAGAGAGAGAGAGACACAGGTGTAAAAATCACAGTTCAAAATCTAAGAACTTCTTAAGTGAGAAAACTAAGAAGTTCTTAAGACATAGGACAATACTTAAGGAAAAAAATGGTGAATAGCGTTTAAGAACATTCTTAGGAACATCTTGTCTTTTTTCTTAAGAATTGTCTTAAGAATTATCTTAAGAACACTTTGGTGAATCCGGCCCCAGGTAGACAGGTGATTGGTTGACAGGACAGGAACACAGGTGGACTTGATGATGGATGATTAACAGGGAGACAATCAAGGGATCACGAACACCTGGGAGAGAGAGAGAGACACAGACACAAACACAAAGCAAAACAGACAGGGACGTAACAGCAAGTAAGTAACAATAGTGTCATATATTATATATACTCATATATCATTTGGTAGTTGACATCGCATTCGATTTGATCCGTGTTTCAATTCATATTTATTGTGTACATGTTTGCAGCCAGACAGAGACAGCTTTAAAGGGAGCTGAGCTAACAGCTAGCTAGCTTGCTAGGTCATCTAACTTAACCGCATGGGTGAATTGGACGACTTCGATGATGTTATATTATGTTATATGTTATGTTATATATACGTTATATATTATGTGTCGATTGTATTCAGGAATTAACAACGAGGAATGAGGAACAAACATGTTTATTGTAATACATGGAATGAGGAATATGGTTCACACGTGTGTTTGATATCATTCCATATTCCATTATATTCATTACCTTATCTTTACCGATGTTGAACGAAATTAAAATGCATTTGTTGACATTATTATATACTGGTGGGTAGGTTTTATGCAGGCATATTATCTAGCCTGACCGTGCCATTCAAACGCGCATGGCACATTCTAAATCGGTGCGTGTCCAGTTGTGCCTATTCATGGTTCGGTTCTGTTTTTCCAGAACAGCTGGTTCCTGCAGAGCATCGTTTCTCAACGGGGGCGTTCAGACAACATCGGGGGCCGCTGGAACAAATATGTTTTAAAGGGGGGCGTTGAGGTGTTCTTGGGGGGCGGTCACGCATAAAGTATTTTTCTCATGAAAAACAGCTGTCAGCAGTGTTATTACGGGTACGTTAGTAAATGCACGAACGGTCAGTTCGCTCGGACAAACCGTCTTTTCAAAGGTAGTATGGGTAGATCGCATGGCATTGAACAAAACCCAAAAGGAAAAAAAAAAAAAAAGTTCGCCTATCATTCATCCTAATAGCCCCCCAGGATGCACCGATTGATGATGACATGATTGATGATGACATGAGATGACATGATTGATGATGACATGATTGATGATGACATGAGATGACATGATTGATGATGACATGAGATGACATGATTGATGATGACCATCATGTCCATCATTTGATTTGATGTCTCGGTGCTAACGCGTTAGCCAGCTAGCCAGGTTATCTGGCTGAGGTAGTTGTTGGTGATTTATTTGGTTAACAGAGAAGCTAATAAATCAAATGTGCAAACAAATGACATCAATTGACATATCTCAGCTAGATAAGTCAACTGTCCTGGCTGGCTAACCAACACATTTGCAAACCTGACAGCATAGAGAGGAGGAGGGGTTGTAGCTGTTGCAAGCAATCGGAAATGAATCAATGGACAACTTAATGCATTATTGTAATGGTGTCGTCACTGGCGATCATGTTTCATTCCCTTCATTGAATGATGAAGTCAGAGCAGTTCAATCATGTTGTTGAGTGTTTGTCTGCAACACACCAGTGAACGAACCAATCCCCTTCTGATGAAGCTTTCATTCATATGAATCATCCTGAACTCAACACTAACACTTGATCACACTAAGAATTATAATGATGATCCTTTCCTTGTTGAACTGTGGTACATACCGAGTGCTTTTAGTTGCATTTCATGTACGAAAGGCGCTATATAAATAAAGCTTTACTTACTTACATATTTAGCAAACTAAGCACATTCATTGTGATAGTATGTGCATATTATCTGCAATGTGGTCTCTGTTGTCTTAACCCTTAACCCTGTCTTATTCCTCTACTTCCCAGGCAGAGCGTTGCAGTCTCTCACCTCATACAAACATACAAACATCTGCTTACGGCTCCTATTGCTGCTGAACTGCAAAGCTCCCACCCTGACCTCAGCCTGCCACTAACTCCACCCACCCCACCAGTATGTCTCAGCTCCTGCTCCAGTACCAGTGTCCGGGTAGCCCCATGCCCAACGCCGCCACCCCCCTGCAGCTGCCCCAGCCCCAGCCAGGCGACAGCATCCCCTGCACCTCGGCCACCCTGCCTCCAGAGAGTGCCAGTCACCCCCTCCGGAGCTCTGCCCTCCCCTCAGGGTCAGCCACTCCCTTCAGCCCCTCCACAGGTGTGTGTGTGTGTTTCTCTGTCTCTCTCTCTCGATCGATCGATCAGTACTTAAACTGTCTGTGTTTGAGAGCTCAGCCATGGATTCATGATTGTTCTCTCTTATCCTGTCTGTCTGTCTGTTTGTTTTGTTTTAGAAACGTACATGGCAAACCCTAAAGAGAAGACCCCAATGTGTTTGGTGAATGAGTTAGCCCGTTTCAACAAGATCCAACCTGAGTATAAGCTGCTCTGTGAGCAAGGGCCAGCTCACTCCAAGGTAACGACCGTTAAACGTTAGCGACCGTTCACAACTGCTGACTCACGAGCAGCAACCCTGGGAGACCACTGTTTGTCTCCGTTCTGCTCTTGAGTACTGGAGTTTATTGCAATAACAGAGGTTTTACATGGTTACTTTATTATTACTTACTTTACTTATCTTACTTTATTCTATTGTTGTTGATTTTGTATCCTGCTGCAATGCCGACGTCCAATAACCTAAGCCTAAGAATAATTTACTCTTGCGTACCTGTACATTGGATGTAATACCCTAAAACCCCCCCAAAAAAACCTAGGTTTAGAAGAAGGTGATAGAAGGAGGTTTTTCCTTCTATCAATGGCCCCGGGCCTGAGCTGGATGACTCTTCCTGATACGACTGGTGGATTGATGATTCACTTGCTTAGTCAAATGTATCGATTGTAAGTCGCTTTGGAATAAGGTGTCTGCTAAATGCCAAAAATGTATAAAAAAAAAATCTATGTAAATACAAGCGATTCTGATTCTCTCTCTGTCTGTCTGCCTGCTGTGTCTCCCAGATCTTCTCAGTGAGGCTGACCCTGGGGGAGCAGCAGTGGGAGGCGGAGGGGACCAGCATAAAGAAGGCCCAGCACTCTGCCGCCGCCTCGGCCCTGGCCCAGACCCCACAGCAGCTAGCCAAACACGACGCCACAGCCAAGGCCCTGAAGACGCTGCAGAAGGAACCCATACTGCAGCAGCTGCCAGAGGTGAGGGGAGGGGAGGTGAGGGGAGGGGGAGACACAGAGGTGAGGGGAGGGGGGGGGGTGACACAGAGGTGAGGGGAGGGGGGGGGTGACACAGAGGTGAGGGGAGGGGGGGGGTGACACAGAGGTGAGGGGAGGGGGGGGGTGACACAGAGGTGAGGGGAGGGGGAGACGCAGAGGTGAGGTGAGGGGGGGGGGGAGGGGGTGACACAGAGGTGAGGGGAGGGGGAGACACAGAGGTGAGGTGAGGGGGGGGGGGGAGGAGGGGGTGACACAGAGGTGAGGGGAGGGGGGGGGTGACACAGGTGAGGGGAGGGGGTGACACAGAGGTGAGGGGAGGGGGAGACACAGAGGTGAGGTGAGGGGAGGGGTCGACACAGGGCAGCAGTGCTACATGGAGCTCACTGCCTCATCTGTTCTGCAACATGAAAGCAAATGTATGCCGTGCTGTTATATCACAGCACCTCATTGTTGGTACAGTACAGAGCCAGACAGTCAGTGTTCCCCCCCAGGTTCCCCCCAGGATGTTCAAACAGCGTGGTGCTGGATTGCATTATGGTGTTGATTCATGTCAGAATGCACACAGATACTACTACAACACTGAATTCACTAAGGAATAGGATCATTGTTTCACCGTTGCTATACTTGTTAACAACAATGTCATTGGTAAAGATAGTTACTCTAGTCATTACTAAACATCGTTTAATCTGCCTTCAAATGTTTACATAATGGCTCCTTCTTTGGGGAGACCATGAGACAGTGTTCTATGGTATATGTATATGTATGTTCTAATACAAACTCTGTTGGTTGCAGATGAACGGAGGAGAACCCGCGGAAGTGAACCTCAACAAGTCTGAGATCAGCCAAGTGTTCGAAATTGCACTGAAGAGGAACATGCCAGTGGACTTTGAGGTGGGCAGAGAACAGAACCCCAGATGGGCCCATGATGCTTCTCCCATTTGCAACTCATGACAAAATTGAGTTTTTTACATAATCTGATCCATTAGGTGTTTATTAATGCCTGTGTGGTGTTATTTTTAAAATGTTGACATTTTTGATTTAGTAATTAATAAAATACAAAGGTTCCATCTCACAGAACATAATGGAATGTAAAAACTTTGACGCTCAATATCTCTGAACTGCCCTAAACGGAGATAGAACCTTAGAATTCTAAGCTCACGAACTGTGCAAGTCATTTGTGGATCCTAGTCATCTCTCTGATAGCCTCCGTGTGTCTCCCTGTCCCCCAGGTTCTGAAGGAGGCGGATCCACCCCACATGAAGAGCTTTGCCGTGCGGGTGATAGTGGGGGAGTTCTCCGGGGAGGGCGAGGGGAAGAGTAAAAAGATCGCCAAGAAGCTGGCAGTTACGGCCGTGCTGGAGGAGCTGAGGAGGCTGCCACACATGCCCACGGTGAAATCCTTGAAAGTTTGTGAATTTGAGAAAAAAAAATCAAGGCCTTAAAAATAGACATGGGTCATTGAAAGTGCTTGAATTCCCCCTCTCTCTCTCTCTCTCTCTCTCTCTCTCTCATTTTTTTAATATACATGTATATTCAAAAATGTTTTACTTTCAAGCCTCTATTTGTAATTGTTGTCTGTGAGCGGATAATTCCTATTATATAAATTCTCATCTAGTTCTGTCTCAAATGCCGTGTTGGGTCCTTGAATTTGAGGGAATTGAGTCGTGAAAGTCCTTGAAAGGTGCTTGAATTGGATGTTTCAGAAGGTGTGGGAACCCTGTAATAATTACGACTCTCTCTCTTTCTCTCCCCCTCCACCCACCTCCTGCCCTCCCTCCAGCTGCAGACCAGCCCAGAGTACGGGCTGGGCATGCACCCCATCAGCCGCCTGGCCCAGATCCAGCAGGCCAAGAAGGAGAAGGAGCCAGAGTACTGCATGGTGCCTCGGCGCAGAGAGTTCGTTATGCAGGTGAGACGCCCGTCTTGTTGACGCCTGCCTTGTTGCTAATAATTCCAAGAGTAAAAACAAAACACGGTGCAGCAGCTTTCAGTCACGCTGCCGCATGCTCCTGGAACAAACTCCCTGAAGAAATCAAACTGGCCCAAACCCTTAAAATATTTAAATCTAAGCTAAAAACCTTAATTTTTTGCACCAGTTATGATTAAACACAAACACTTCTATCAATGTCTTTTTTCCATTAACTATTGTCTTTTTTTTTTTTTTCATTTACTTCTTATATTTGCTTTTATTCATTGTCATTTTTATTTTCTTACTATGCTCCTCTTGCTGTATTTTTAAATAATGTATGTAAAGCACTTTGACTTGCCCCTGTTGTATGAAATGTGCTATACAAATAAACTGGCCTTGTTGACGCCTGCCTTGAGCTCACCTCTAGCCTGGAAACTCTACCTGGACCACTGGATGTTCACCAGCTGCTGTCCGCTGTCCGTTGACCATCTCTTGTTCGGTCTGTGGTGTAGTCTAGGTGATACGCAGGACTACACCGTATACCCACTAGGAAAGGCCAAGGATTTCCATATACCCACTTAAACATGTGTGAGGATACGTAACAGCGTTTTGTGACAGAACTATTGAGATTATTATAATTATTATTATTGAGACTATTGACTATTGACAGAACGAGAAGGAGCCGGAGTACTGCATGGTGACGGAGCGAGGCCTGCCTCGACGCAGAGAGTTTGTTATGCAGACGCCTGTCCAGGGTTCGACAGTAACGCTGGTTTACTTGCCCGGAGCAAGTAAAACATTCGCGGGGTTTGTTAGCCTGAGCACGACGACGCTGCTGGATCCTGGATATGTTTACCTGTGTGCAGGAAGAACAACAGACGGCGCAGGCGCCAGACCAGACTAGATGATCGTGAGTGAAGATATTATCAAAGCGTACGGGTGATCGACAGGCGCGATCATCTAGTCTGGTCTCGCGCCTGCGCCGTCTGTTGTTCTTCCTGCACACAGGTAAAAATATCCAGGATCCAGCAGCGTCGTCGTGCTCGCGCAAACAAACCTAGAGAATGTTTTACTTGCTCTGGGCAAGTAACACAGTGTTACTGTCGAACCCTGACGTCCTGTTGACTCCTGCCTTGAGCTCACCTCTAGCCTGGAAACGACACCTGGACCAATGGATGTTCCCCTGCTACTGTCCGTTGACCATCTCTTGTTCGGTCTGTCCCTTGCAGTCTCTCTGTCGTCGTCGTCGTCCCCTCTTTCTCTCTCCCTCCCTCCCTCTCCCCCTCTGTTTGTTATCTCCCCCTGGCACCCCTGGCTCTCTGACCTGTGTACGCCCTGTGTTTGTGCCGCCAGGTGACGATCTGTGGCCAGTGTGCGGAGGGCATGGGCCCCAGTAAGAAGGTGGCCAAGAGGAACGCAGCAGAGAAGATGTTGGAGCTGCTGGGGATCAGTGTGCCTCAGCCGCAGCCGCCCAAACCTGCTCTGAAAACAGATGAAAAGGTGCAGCAGTGTTGATAATAATAATAATTCATTGTATTTATATAGAGCTTTTCCGAGTGTGTGTGTTTGTGTGTGTGAGTGAGACTACAGTCCAAAGGATGGACACAATGGTAAGTCCCTCTTTTGCCTACAATAAATAGGTTGCATATCTCAGAATTGCTCTTTTGGTGTCTCAACCCCTTATTTTCTCTTATAGGTACAACCTAACAGAAGATTTTTTTATTTTTTTTGATGGTTCACATAAAACGGACCAGGCATAAAGGTGGACCACAAGAAGACCATACATACATACATACATACATACATACATACATACATACATACATACATACATACCCTTATAATAATAATGCATCATGTCCTGCCGTTTGGACCTTATAGTGACATTCACACAAACACACATCCATCTGCTTTCATACAGTAGTGTTATCATTTATATAAGGGCACCATTTTAATTGTCTTTTAATTCAGCCTGCAAATGCATGTGAAGCCTGAAGTTGACCATGCTTCTTGTGAATTATCGTACTGAAATAAAGTACTGAAAAAAGGTCACTGTTATCTTTTTCTTTTCTTTTATATATACTTAGTTTTTATTTCAGTTTCAGCAACTTGTACAATCATGTCATGTTTTGTCTACAGTTTTTTCCATTATTTTAGCTGTACACATATTATGGTCTATGAATGTGGTTCAAAGCAAGACACACAAAGCAAAAATGAACGATCAACAAAGATATTGAGAGACATAGTGACAGAAATAAAAGTAAAGATTTTGAAATGAAAGAAAAGGGGTAGGGGGGAGTAGGGTCGTCACTGTTATCTTTGATGACGAATTGCATTGCCTGTATGAATTGCTTGGCCTCTTTGTGCACATAATAAGGCACCATTGTTACAGTTTTTTACGATTGCTAACTCACTATGTTCAATACTGAAACCACAGTTTCACAACTCTTCATACAGTCAGCAGAGCAGAAACCCATGTGAACAAAACTGTGACTCTTTCTCTGTGATTTGTGCATTGCTTTCATACAGAATGCATTCAATGACTACGTTCTCTAAATGCCATAACACTTCTCTCATTCAAACTCTAAAATACTATGTATTTGCAACACATTTTTTCATTGCTAACATACTGTGTTCAAAACTCTGAAGAACACGTTCAAAACTGAATTATTTGGTGCAATTTTGCAGTAATCATATTCCTATAATATATGACAGAAAGCTCGCAATAAACAGTTTTTTTGCACAGTGTTTGAGTGTGCAGATGCTGTTATTTTGCACTCTATTGATACTCTTCAGTTCCAGAACCTCAGCAAAGTCTGATAAGGGATGAGCGGTGGTATTTTCACTATTTGCAGTAATCATATTGAAATGTCTAGAAAATGTTAGCAGAATATATACAATGAAATGAAATAGACTAGATGCATTGCCAGGGAAGACATTAGATGTGACCAGATGCAGACCAGAGGGTGGACCAAAACCCTCAGGAGTGAGACATTTTTGGTGTGATTGCTATTGTATTGTAGCCCTGGAATTTCAGTTTTTATTTTTTATTTGAACTTTGCATCTTCCACTTTATTTTTCACTTTGGATTTTACACAAGTAAATGTAGTGTACTTTGAAGTAAATGTACCATAACTTACTTTCTGCAAAGATACTGGAAAAAAAAGGATAAAACATAGAATATAAAGGATAGAAGCAAAAGATAGGATAAAGGATAGAAGCAAATTGTGGCGTTTCTGATTCATTCTTGTTGCCTAATACTTTACAGTTTTACAGTCAACTATTCTGTCTATGAATACTATAAATCAAACAATTTTTATAATGAAATATTCATTCTTGTGAAAATCATTCAAACTATGTAATGCTCCCTGTTGTTAGTGTTTTGTAAGTCAGAATGTTATGAATGACAGTGTATGCTTCTGAGTGAACATTGTTGACAGTGTGTGGTTGAACGAGCTTCTTTTGAGACATGAATGAAGTCATTGGCCAACATGAGTGTTACGAATGCAGACTGTATGAAGAGTTGTGAAACTGTGGTTTCAGTATTGAACATGGTGAGTTAGCAATCGTAAACAACTGTAATCCATAGGATCCACAGAAGCCCAAACAGGCTCAGCTCTGAGTTGTGCCAGAAGGTTCTACTGCAGCACTTGGGCGCCATCTTATGGTACTTTTCTATGAAGCTCGGGAGGGAGGAGACAGATGACTGACGTCATCAAATCCACATTTGCGCGCGGAGAAGCTGTCCAAAGTCGACTGTCCAGACGCTGTCCAGACGCTGACCAAACGACGTCCAATCTAGGTTTGTGAGCAGGATATTATTTAATTTAGATCGAGAAGAAATGATGTTCATGTCTAACAAAAAAACTAAATGCGTGCTGTGGTGTTGACATGGGCTAGAGGTAAATAATCCATCTGAGGTAAATAATCGTACTGTTATAAACTGTTTAAGAACAGCTTCCAATACAAACGGAACCAAATTAATTGTAACAGTAGTTTGAAAAACATTAGTGTAACATACATACATACATACATGCAATTTCAAATTACAAATATAGTGTTGTCAGGGCTTGACATTAAGCTTTTTCAGTGAACTTATCTATAACTTTGCATACCTGCATTCTTATGAATATGTTGGTTTTGTTTATACGTGCTTTAGGGAGGGTATTAAGTTATTTAACATGATGGCATATATTTACATGTGAATAAAATATTACTAAAAAGGTGTTATCATTGTTGTTATTTGTATTTTGTACTGTGCAGCCAAAAAGGCTATCGTAAATCTTTGAGCAAGTAACGTTATTTATACTTATAATATATACTATACTATATATATTATATTAGTTTACTCAAAGATCTACGATAGTGTTTTTGGCTGCACGGGGTGGCCAGATTTCTAGCACGACTGAATGACCAGCCAAATTGTACACACGTTGTATAGACACTGTCCACTGAAAACCGGACATCTGGCAACCCAAAATTTATATTTACTCTACTGTACGTACGTTGTTAAGTGAAATGCATTACAGTATATATGTCCTCAGTTGAATATATTGTGTTTATCCTATGCCCAGGTTAATGAGGGGATGCAGTGCTGTTGTTGTACCACTGGGGGGCGCTGCATAAGACTGCAGGCTTGTGTGTTGTTAATATTGTAGCGAACAGGAACTTGGTAGTGTAACTCGCCCCATGCGGGGGTCGAACCCCGATCTCCCGCAGAACCGCGCTAACCACAACAACAAGAGAGTTAACTCCCTTGGTGGAGCTGCTAACGGACCTCGGGGGGGTATCATTCAGGAAAGTGTAGCGCGGCGCCCCATGCGGGGGTCGAACCCCGATCTCCCGCATAACCGCCGGCCGCGCTAACCACTATACCAAGGGAGTTAACTCCATTGGTGGAGCTGCTAACGGACCTCATACAGGTTCGTTACAATATGTTGATGTGTTGATGCACTTGTCCGAGTTGTTGTCTACCATTCTAAGTTAGCTCGACTGAGCGAAAGAGTTTTATTCCTTTTGGTGAGGAGAAAATAAAACCATGCCCGAGGGCAAAACAGTTCATCGTCTCCGATATTGATTCTATTGAGTGCAACGTAGGTGGAAGCTGCCATCATAAACGTTAACATACAGTATGTAATTTACCGGTAACCTGAATGGATGAAATGGATGACGAAAAGCTCATAACTTGTCAACCAGTCAACCTGAAATCTTCAATTGTGGATGGAGCAATCATCTATTTTAACGGTTTGACAGTTGAGGGCAAGATGTGAACATCACCATCAGCCAGCCACTACACCTACAGTATATAGCCCACAGCTGCAACTATACACATTACTAGCTATACGAATTACTGCATGCATGATTTATTTACCTGTCATGCCACATAGCTACACGGCCCATCTCACATACAAGACGCCTATATTACATAATAATAACAATCGAGCATGTAGGCACAATATTGTAGCGTGAACGCAGGAACATTCGTCAGCCAGACGGACTTACATATTGAGCCTCATCGGTTGGACGCAGTGCACCGCTCAGACCCCACGGGGGGTCTCAAATACCCGGCGAGTTACGTGCCCTTTTAATTATTTACTATTCAGCCAATATGTCCAATGTTTGTCTTATTTATAGACCTATGATTATTTGAATGAGATGAATTTGTACTACTCTATATTTATGATGATTAATTGAGATGCATGATCAGTTGTGGAAGTTGAGTCCTAGGGGCGAATAGCTAGATGTTGGACTGTCTCCGTCCTCCGAATCTATGTCTGCCTGATCATCGCCCATAATAATAAAGTGGCTTTTATAATACACCTTTCTGGCTGTGTGTTTTGTGCGCTCCCCCTCTCCTGACATTTTACCAATACCCCTAAATCAGGGGACCCACATATTTTATCACAATATGTCCAGTTGTATCTTGTAGAAATTATGGAAGCAAGGCAAGCAATATTGGTAGAGCCTATTGTAATCAGCCTGCCTGGTCCGACTACGTAACAATAAAGTAACAATTGAGAATGGAATGTTGTGGTGCAACAAAATCGCATCGCACGCCGTGTGCATTGGGATGAGATTTTCTATGATTTTCTCATAGACTTCAATGGTGTGAGTTGAAAATCGAATTTTGCGGTGCGACAAAATCGCATCGCACGCCGTGTGCATTGCAATCGAATGTTGTCCGGCGACAAAAATCGCACACCGTGTGCATTGGCCTTTAGAGTATAACCCCGACTGAAGGGAAGCCCATGCCATGTCCACTCAATACATGTAAAATGTGCATTTATGCTTTCGCTCTGACTGAACTTTTCCCAAACACACTAAAGGACATATCACGTAAAGCAAACCGTTTGTTTTATTATTTATAAACATGCGTGCTGAAGATCTAGTAGCACGTCATCAGTTTGACATGGTAAAACATAGGCCTACCTACTGTATACAGTGCCCTCCATAATTAGTGGGACAGTGAAGCATGTTTTCTTCCTTTGACTCTATGCACCAAAAGTTTGGATTTGAACTCAAACAACTACTATGAGGTTAAAGTATACATTATATTTTATTTAAGGGTATTTAGATGGATAGACGGGTACTTTATTGATCCTTGAGGCGAAATGAAGGCGTTACAGCAGCTCACACCACAAACAACAACGAAATAAAGTGACAACTGCATAATAGAAAAAGACAGTATTTAAAAATAAAAATAAAAAATAAAAACATAATCAGACATCTGATCTGAAACATTATACAGTAACAACAGCCCAGTATGATTTAACATACACCCAGCCTGACTCTGATCGCCCTGATCCAGCCAGCCGGAGGATGAATTATTGTGTACATACTGTTTCCCCATTTAGAAATGGTGGCAAGTTTTATATATAGTACCGCTATTTCATGGTGCATAACTAGCAACAGTCCCATAAACCCAATGAGAGGGCTCACAACACATCACACACTCCTACCCCCAAACCCTGTCCCAAGTTCCCCAAAAGTCCTCAACATCTCCCCGCGGTGCAGGTCAGGTCAGGTCAGGTCAGGTCAGGTCAGGTCAGGTCAGGTCAGGTCAGGTCAGGCCAGACCTTTCTGGGGGCTGTTCTCTGGGTTGGAAACACACAAGTCATTTTACATTTAAATGTTTGGTATTTAGCAGGCGCCTTTATCCAAAGCAACTTACAAGGCTTTGAGCCAAACATAAGTGCCAAAAGTGACAGTGGAAAATGAAATTACCGTAAATATTGTAGACATGTGTTTTATAACAGTATAATTAGAGGCATGTAACAACAAACAAACACAACAGCCCAATTATGTGAAGCAATGATATGACACTGACAGGAAAAACCTGCACACAGAACAGTGGAACATGTTTTTGTTGAATTCTCTTGCTACTTGTACATCAAGCCTCACGCTACAGAAACAGGCTCCTGCCCTATAGGTCATTAGGCTCGAGAACCATCGGTTCTCACGGCTACTTTCTTATGTGATCTTGACGACTTGTCTACTTTCTCACCTGGTTCTTGCTCTCTCTCTGGTATGCCAACTCCATCCTGCTTTCTTTCCTTCTCTCCCTCTTTTGCTGTCAACCTAAAGGCAAACATAACAACCAGAGTATTTATAATCTAATAAGAGGTATAAATTGATCCATATCAATTTATAACATCATTCTAATTGAATATTGGGTTGCTGTGGGCATTGCAGTCAGATAATGTCATTTTGACCTTACTCTCTCAGCTGAAAAAATGTGTATGTCCATCTATGGAAAAACAGACATCAGCCAAGCTTCAGCCAAGGCAAACAATGGCAGCCCGCCACTGATAGGAGAAATCGAGAAAGAAAGAAAGTCTGAGGTTTGGCAGTTAAGTGCGATTCTGACTGCATAACTTGAGACTTTTTTACTCAGCAAATTAAGAGATTCTAATTAATCTAATCTAATTTCTTATTAAAATCATCAAAACTAAGGCATGTTATAATAAAGTAAAAAAAAGAATTGATTCCTCTAACCCAGACCTGGGCATTGTACGGCCCCGGGGCCGCATGCGGCCCAATGGATGTATAATAATACTAATAACATGTAAATAACATGTAGAAATAACATGTAAATAAGTGTAGGCAATGCGTCCAGTACAATTGCATTGCTTTTATTTTGAAGGCGACAATTTTATTTTCAAATTACGTATGTGCGTGCGTGACTATGTTACTATGCTCGTTCCCCGCTGGTGGAATGAGCTTCCCACGGATGTCAGAACTGCAGAGTCATTCCCCATCTTCTGTCAGAGAATGAAGACCCATCTCTTCAGGCTACACCTTAACTGCTCCTCCTGACACATCTACTACCCCCCTGCAATGTGTCTCCAGAGACAGCTACTACCCCCTTGTACCGTTTCTCCAATGTCTATTAATCTTCCTTCTTCTAGCACGACGACTGCCAAAGGCCCCTGGCCTATGCATAGATTACTTTTCCTGCTACGACTGTTGGATAGATTATTTACTTAGTCAAATGTATGATTGTAAATTGCTTTGGAATAAGGCGTCTGCTAAATGCCAAAAATGTAAATGCCCAGTGATGGGCTGTGAGCACAAGTCACACTAGAGGACGTTGGGCCCTCATGCCACCCTCATGGGTCTGTTTCTGACAGTTTGGTCAGAAACATGCACACAAGTAAGCTGCTGGAGGTCATTTTGTAGGGCTCTGGCAGTGCTCCTCATGTGATGGCCTGTCTCCCGGTATCTCCTCTACGCTCTTGAGATTGTGGGGCGGCTGTGGCGCAGGAGGTAAAGCCGCCGTGTAATGATCGCAAGGTTGGCAGATCGGCGGTTCGAGCCCCAGCTGGCCACATGTCGAAGTGTCCTTGGGCAAGACACTGAACCCCAAATTGCTCCGAGTGAGCGGACCGGCGCCTTACATAGTAGCTTGCCGCCATTGGTGTGTGAATGTGTGTGTGAATGGGTGAATGAGAGGCCGTTGTAAAGCGCTTTGGAATAAGGCGCTATATAAGTCAGTCCATTTACCATTTAGATTGTGCTGGGAGACACAGCAAACCTTGCGATGGCCATCCTGGAGGAGCTGGACTACCTGTGTAACCTGAATGGGCTGGAGGTAGCACCTCATGTTACCAGTAATGACAAGGGCACTAGCAAAAAGCAAAACAAGAGAAGAATCAGTCAGGACTGTGGCCACCACCTGCATAACTACTTCCTTTTGGGGGGTTGTCTTGCTGTTGCCTCTCCTGTCCACCTGTTGTCGCTTTCATTTGCACCAAAGAAGGTGAAATTGATTAAACAGAAAAAAAATGTAAGGAATAACTAATGAAGGGACAGAAGGACAAAAAAACGGAAGCAAGTATGGACGAACAGACGGATGGAAGAACAAAATAATGAACAGATGAAAGAATGTAAGAAATGAAGAACGAAAGAACCTAAGAAATGAAGAAGGTAATAACATAAGAAATGAAGAACAAAAGAATTGAAGAATGAACCAGGGCCGACCCAAGGCATGTAGGCTGTTGTTTTGTTGTTAACATAGTTAACTAATTTGTAGTGTTCACTTTATTTATTTGGAATATTTTGCACTCTTAAATTGATTGTTCATTGCTATTTATTTGTCAAAAATATGTTCGTTTTTTATTGGTGTTCATTTGTCATTGTCTTTACTTATAGACCTTGTTATGTGCAAGTTTGTTGCTTTTATAGTTTAAATGTTGACTATTATTTTGAATACTTTGCAGTTGTTGTAAATAGTTATTTAGTTTCTATAGTAGCCTAGCTGTTTTGTAGTTAACAGAAGAACAACAAAAACTAACTAACGGAAGAATGAAAGAATGGACAAGAGAACGAACAGAAGAATGAAAAAGATGAAGAACGGGCGGAAAAAAACAACAACTGAGGAACGAATGGACAAATGAAAGAACTGAAGAATAAACGAATGAAAGAACGGACAGACTGACAAATGAAAATCATCTTCATGGGGTTGGGGGAAGTGAATCTTCATCCTCATCATGGGGTTGGGGAAATGAATCTTCATCCTCATCATGGGGTTGGGGAAGTCAATCAATCATGTTTGGCATTTAGCAGACTTATTCCAAAACGACTTACAATCAATACATTTGACTAAGTAAGTGAATGATCTATCCAACAATCGTAGCAGGAAAAGTAATCTATGCTCAGGCCAGCTGGGCCATTGGCAGTCGTCGTGATATAGAAGAATTAACGATTATTATAGACACTGGAGTAGAAATCTTAGAAGACACAGAGGGAGAAGCTGCCGGTTGACAGCTTAACCCTTAAACGACAGTCCTGATTGGATATCAATAATAATTGGCTAACATCATAACTGCCACCTGCTCACACCTTCATATGGTAATAATAATAATACTTCTATCTCTTTTGAAAATGCAGGGTCACTCCTCTAAAATGGTTCATTTAATTAATTCCCTGCCCTGGGCCTATACATTGCACAGGAGAAGGCCCCCTTTGGCATGTTCATATGATGTTCCCTGGAGCTGTGTTCTGCTGCGGTTGCTGTGAAGCTGAAGAACACACACACACACACACACACACACACACACACACACACACACACACACCAGGGTTCGACGTTACGTTTTTTTCCTACTTGCCCTGCAGGGCAAATATACTTGCCCCATCTAAATTTCTACTTGCCCTGCCTATCGTCAGAAACTGCAATATGCAAGAAACAAGCAATATGTCAGAAACTGAACCTATCAATCAGTAGTCATTCAGATCAGTGAAATGATAAGTGCTATTTCTGAATATTCAGACGGGGCCAATTACACCCTCTGTGCCCTCTCGGAACAGGTGAGACACCTGTTTAACGCCGGTCACAGTTCACATTAGGGGTGGGAATCACAGGGTAGGTCACGATACGATACCAATGGTATCACAATACAGCGATTCTGCGATAATCGATACATAGTAAGACAATTAATCAGCGATACATCACGTGTTAACATCACTGTGTTAACATCACTGTGTATACATACATCACTGTGTTAACTGAAGAACAAATACCACTATAAAGGCAAAAAGCAGGAATTATATTTTTTATTCATTCACTTTGTTGCCACTGGTTGTGAACAATGAAACAAACAATAAATTAGGCCTAGCCTACATCTTTTTTACTCTTAGCTTAGTGTCTCATACACACACACTGACTGCAACTTGTCCATGTGTGCCTGCATCATTCATACAAAATAAAGTGCCAAAAGGCAGAACTGCCCAGAATGCAGGAAATGTTAAAGGAAGGACTATAGAATGTGAAGACTGATGTCTGTCCTACTTAGAAAAGAGGCTACAGTGCAGCCAGCAGTATCATTATGCTATATACACAAGTCAGTGGAAAAGTTTCAAAACATCTGGAATGGTGTAATTAAACAATGACTATAATTAGTTAGTGTCTCTCTTCAAATCGGTCTCTCAACCATACAATGGGTGCGTTCGTAAATACGCTCTGAGAGCACGGGAGCGCACCCGGGGTGCTCTCTGACCCTTGGAAATTCACTGATTTCAGTTGAAACCAGAGTGCTCTGAAACCAGCGCAGGTTTCCAGAGCGTATCTACGAACGCACCCTTTGTGTGTCATTGTGAGGCAGTATCTTCATTGAAGACCTCTGATGAATCCTCGTTTTAGCGATCTTGACAGTGATCAAGATTTTTAGCACAAAGTTCCTCACGACTTATGTTAAATGTCAACGATCAGTCTTGTGTTTCCACTGCGTGAACACGTTTATGCCTTTCAAGATGTCCTTGTTGAGCAAAGTCCTTTCCACAGCAGGTGCACTGATAGGGCTTCTCACCTGTGTGAATCCGGTGATGAGCCTTCAGGTGCCCTAGCTGAGAGAAACTCCTGCCACAATCAGAGCATCGGTGAGGCTTCTCACCTGTATGGGTCTGCTGATGTTTCCTCAGGGCACCTGAATTAATAAAACTCTTTTCACAAACAGGACAGACATATGGTCTTTCCCCTGTGTGAATCCTTACGTGGTCTTTGAGGGCTCCCGAATGGGAGAAATTCTTCTCACACACAGAACAACAGTAGGGTCTTTCACCTGTGTGAACCCTAGTATGTTGAATTAATTGACCTGAATTGGAAAATTGTCTTCCACACTCAGAGCAAGTATAGGGCTTCTCTCCTGTGTGAGTCCTATTGTGTATCTGTAGATGCTCTAACTTGGAGAAGCTCTTTCCACATTCCGAGCAGTGGAATGGCTTTTCCCCTGTGTGGGTTCGCTGGTGTTTCACCAGTCCTCCTTGTTGACTGAAACTCTTTCCACATTCCAAGCAGTGGTACGGCCTCTCTCCTGTGTGGATCATCTGGTGACTCTTGAGGTTTCCTGAGTGAGAGAAAGCCTTCCCACACTCGGAACAGCAGTAGGGCTTCTCCCCTGTGTGAGTACGCATGTGTCTCCGGAGATTTGTTACACTTAGGAAACTCTTTCCGCAGTCCAGGCAAGGATACGGCATCTCATGGGTGTGAAACAGCTCATTCCCAATGACTTGTGTCAAAGAGTTTTTCTGTGAGCTTGGTGTATCGGCAGATGATGATATTAGGCCTATGTCTTCTTCTGTCTTTATTTCAGTTTTCTGTGCAACTCTACGCTCTTCATAGAGTGATGAGCCTGCGTGCTCATGTAAGAGGTGGTCATCAGGGTGGGAGGTAAAGTCACCGGTGCAGGACATGACACTAGCCTGGTCTACACTGCCATCTGCAGAAGAGGAGGGGAATCGCAATGTAATAGAACAGTAATATTTCATGAATGTATTAATTCAAACAATATTTGTATTGAATTTGAGTAGCACCCTTCAGTTTCAGGCACAACATACTCTCAATTTGCCAATGGTAGACTTACTCTGTTGATCAAAATGACAAGGCACCTCTTCTTCCTCCTGTTTCACATCCCAAGAGGTAACTGGTTGAGAGTGTGGAATAGAAATTCTGTTATTTGCACAACCAACTGCTATTCAACAGCCTGCACAGCCGCCTACACATCGCACCACTGGCATAGTACTAACACCCTCAAGTTACAATTAGCCTAAAGTTAGTTCTACCTCATTGAACAAAATGTTAATAATCGTCTTTGCCCCCTTCATGCTTTTGATATTCATAGATAGAGCCCTAAGTAGAGGGGAGATAAAGTAACGAAATGTAGCCAATAATGATTATAAAAAGTAGCCAGGATCAGTAGTGTACTTAGAATGGCTACTTACTTGGAGCAACATTTACCATTTCTCCTTCTTCATCCTTCACTATAACGCGAATTCCAAGTATTGGATCATATTCCATTGGGTTGACAGCCATTGTTTCACGGTTACGTGCTAGTGATGTGGCTGGTTGTATCAATCAATGACAAATATTATGTTCCATTCTGATAGAAAATTACATGGAAATTAAAACTACTCTCGTAGACGAAGAAACTGAGGCAAAACCATTCCTAAAGGACTACAATGGCGCACACAAGTGACATCATAAGATTATTTAAGAAAAGATAGAAAATAGAGAAACAAGAATCGATTAATAAAGTATCTTGGTGTTGCGTTCAACAGTTTACATTAGCAACTTTTTTGAGAAAAAAAATCTCGAGATGCAGAACATAACTTTACCTGGATTCTCGGGTGGCTAGTGCATCATGGGAAATGTAGTTTAATAAGATATAACCATCTTTTTGGATCATACCAATTTAGAAAGTACAATGGAATGTAGTAAAAAACACACACTAGGTTTTAACTGTCGTGTAAAACAAATTCAGGTAGAACACTCTAGTTTTATATGTCGATTTATATTAATTCCAAAACATTTACATGTGTCACTGATGACATAAACGTGAAATTAGCCAACTCCCCACCCCCCCGTCGGTTTGAACGAGTACTCACTGTCCATCTGTTCTAGTTCTCTTCGATCATCGGATTACAGCCGAGAGCACGCGCAGACTTCCCATCCATCTAGAAACAGCGATTAAATTCAGAGTGAGTGAAACAAATAACATTTTTTCAAACCACGGAGTATTTCCAGTTCACTTCACTACTTGTGAAGTCAAAATGCATGCTCAGATGTGGTTTAATTAGCGCCACGTGGCCGGTGGAAGTGCACCGTGTCCGTGTCAAACTTCAGATGAAGTTTCAGTGCAACAGATGATAGGCGGGTATGTGTTGCACAGATTGCCACAGTTTTGCCTGAAGCGTCTGTCTGCCCAATAACATGTTTGTAGTGAATAACAAATCGTGACGTTAGAATTATAAGGTTCTATCTCCATTTGTCAAAATTGAGTTTTTTACATAATCTGATCCATCAGGTGTTTATTAATGCCTGTGTGGTGTTATTTTTAAAATGTTGACATTTTTGAGTCAGTAATTCATAAAATACAAAGGTTCCATCTCACAAAACATAATGGAATGTAAAAACTTTGACGCTCAATATCTCTGAACTGCCCTAAACGGAGATAGAACCTTATCATTCTAAGCTCACGAAATGTTTGACGAGTTAATTAGAGCATAGATTGTATTGTAAAGTGCTTTGAGTTGCATTTCATGTACGAAAGGCGCTATATAACGTTTTACTTACTTACTTACTTACTTACTTACTTACTTACTTACTTACTTACTTACTTACTTACTTACTTACTTACTTACTTACTTACTTACTTACTTACTTACTAGATATAAAATAACAAGTGATTATCTATCTGAACCAATTTGGACTGGTTTAGTTTTTATATTCAGTTACTTACTATCACCTGTGCCGACAAAGTTGGCTATTTCATTGACCTTGAGGTCCTATATTGTCCGCGTATTTATGAATGCTTCAGGGCGTAAACTTTCGTGACACTGTAGACTTATGAAATTCAAATGTAATTAAAAACCACATTCCTAGTGACTGTGTAAAACTCATCGTATGACATTCCTGTTCCTTTATGGGTCATGTTTACAGGGTATCCGCGGTGTCTTGAAAAGTATTAAAAGTTGATAAATAAATGTTGGGAAAATCAAGACCCTTAATAAGTATTAAAAAGTCTTATCACGTTTTTATGAGGTCTTGAATTTTGTTGGTATTTTTCTGAATTAGACTCTGTCCAAAGAGTTTGAGTCCTAAAAACGTTTAGTAAAAGTTCGTGAATTTATTAGTTTTATTAAAAAACAAAGATGAACTGGAAATTGTGTTGTATGATAGCGGTCTAGTCTATTGCAAACTAAACCTGTTAAGTTAAAGGTGTCACTGATGTAAATGGTTACAGCTCGAAGTGGTGGTAAGGTCTGGAAAAATATTGACAAGGTCTTTAAAAAGTCTTAGAAAGGTATTGAAATTAACCTCAAGATTCCTGTATATACCCTGATCTAGCATCTCACTGAACAGTGAAAGGTGAGTGTTCCTGTGAGGGAGACTGGTGTATTGTAGTGGCACTTTATTTGAAGTGATGCTCATTGTTCCACAGCAGCCTGAATATCACCATAACTGTTTAAAGTGGAAAAATAACAGAAATGTGATTCATGGTTTCAACATGAATAAAATACGTTGAAAAGTGTCTCACTGTTGCGTTTAGTTTTGCTTGGCTGTTGTGTGAAAGTGCTGCATATATGCATGAATGAGAGGAAGTTGTCCGGCAGCTCATTGGAGTTCTTCTTTTGTCCAGTTTTTCGCTGACAACTTGCAACATGCAGCAGGCATGTGATGGCTGTGCTTGCATTGCATTGTCAATAAAGTTCTATTCTACAATTTGATAGTTTTGAGCATCATTTTTCTAATAATACTGAATATCGCCATTGTGAATAGTTCCAACAACAAAACACGAGGAAGGATATCTCACACGTGTGTGTTGGATATAAGTAGTCTGTTTTATCAACCTTGTATCTTGCACTAATGTCAGACCTATCACTGCATCTTGACTATGTTCAGCTTTTGTGAAGTAGGCTATGCTTTTCATGTATTGCATATATTGCTTGTGCTGTTTTATTTTGGTTTTGAAAATGTGAGATGTGTTTTTCTGCCAGAAAGTTACAGTAGACTTACTCTATTCACACTTACTAAGATGCATACCATGTTAGAGGAATGCATTGCACCTGTATGGCAATTCTAAACCTCTCCAATGTTTGAGAATGAGAGCTATTCTTGATCTTGACAACAATTCTGTTGTCAAGTGGACGTTAACATGCAAGTTTATTGTTATGAATCCTCAGTGTCTCTCCTTCACCAAGACCACATTGGCCTCACCAAAACCCGGCTGTGCTGCTTTTGAGCTTTGAAACGCACTTCCTTGTGCCCTCCTCCTAACCCTGCATTTTCTCTCTGATACTAACTTCTCTCTAAACGTGTCCCCTAGCTTCTCCCTGTCGCTTTTCCCTTTGTCTCTTCTTCCCTCTGCTGATTCGTGACTTAAGATGGATCGAAGAGACCCCAATTACCAACCAACGGATCAACCCAGGCCTAACCCCCATCGCGGAGGCAGGCCCCAGAATGCACCTGCCGCAGCCGGGCACACACAGGGGAACGGGCCACGAGCCCAGGGGAACGGACCACAAGCCCAGGGGAGAGTTAACCTGAACGGAGATGACATCCACGTGGGGAGGAGGCAGAGAAGGCCGGCCCGCGTGTCCCAGGCTGAGAGCCAGGGCCCTGCGGCCGAGGAGGAGTGGGCGGCCCGGGCCCTGACGGAGGCTGGTTCCTCCGGCCTGAGCCCTGTCCTCCAGGGCCTGCAGGGGGACCATGTGTGGTACGACCGTAGCGCCTACGAGGAGGCCGACAGCTCCTACCACAGGAGGAGGGCCGGCGGAGGCCCGGGGAACGGAAATCATCCGCCATCCTCCTCCCCCAGGAACAACCAGCCCTCCAGGGCACCCAACACCTCCCGCACCCTCACCTTCCACGCCAAACGCACCAGCAGCCAGCAGCAGCAGCCCTACCAGGAGCAGACCCCCTCCCCTGGCACCCCCCGTCGCCAGCCGGGAAGGAACCGCAACCGCTCCTCCTCCGAGGAAGCCAACGGGAGGAGGAGGAGGAAGGGGAAGAGGGGGCAGGAGGAGAGGTTTCTCTGAGAGCGAAGGCGGGCCACGGAGGGACAAGTATGACAACCTCCCCCC
>NC_137686.1:17862443-17882400 GCF_963989245.1 Nansenia antarctica | reverse complement strand
TGTAGATGGTTGTGACCAGTTCCTAATGTTGTTTGGCTTTGAGCAGTGCGACACGAGGGGCCCGTCTGTATGTAAGACCCTCATTCCTCATTTTTAAGCCCCCTCTCTGATGCTAGCTATATCCATCCTCCCCGGTGGCCCAGCCTAACCTCCTCTAAAGGGGAGTGGTGGGCAGTGGCCAAACCATTGTTCAGATAAATCCACTGTTTGCAGACGTGGCAGTTTTATTGCATCGAGAGGGGAACAGACACATGCCTGTCTGGGGGGTGTTAATGCATCACTAAAGGGAGCATACCTGCTCCTGGCCTCATGGATGGTCTTAACATGGATTTAAACAAATTGTAGATTTAAAAAAGAAGAAAAGGCTATTGCAAATGTGTACACATGCCACTTGAACAAGTGAATATGATTTTTAGGAATCATATATCTAGGTCTGTTTTTTTTGTGCTTGTTTTACCATAATTTGTTTGTCTTCTGTTTGGTTTTGCAGTCTGTCCTGTCTCCCTATTCCTGCCATGATCTCGTCTGTGACTTTGCATGGTGTTTTGATTAGGAATGCACCGAAAGTTTAGCCACCGAAATTATTCGGCTGAAAATAGCAGGGGAAAAAATGCATTCGGTGTTTGGCCGAATGTGTGAAAAGTGTGTGAAGTTTTTTTGATGACGCGATCAAACAGTGCAAACAACCCATGCTGTTCTGTGAATGAGACAAGCATGACTGCGAGACAACGAGGGGCACATTCTGACTTGTTAGGACTTGATTAGGACAGTTTTCGTCACTTCAAAATACAAGCGTAAGCTAAGCAATCACTGGAAACGTATTGGATCACACAGTATTATCTGTCAGCTACTGGTGAAAGGGGTAACAAACAAGCAGCCAATTTAATGTTTGGACTTTTATTTAGAAAAATACTTTTTAGTGTTGTTGAAAATCAATGACACACTCGCTAGTCAACTAACACAGCTTGTTTTGTGAGCCTGCTAACAATGTAAAGTAGTGTTATAGTTAACTAGGTAGCAGTGGGAACTACTGTTTTTCTAAATAAAAGTGAAAATGTTTATTGGTGACTTGTTCCCCTTTCACCAGCCACTGTCACAATTTTTACATCTTTAATGAAATTAGGAAATATTACGCAACAAAGTATATAGAATTTCAAACATGTAATTTTGCTAATGATAATTTTGCATTTTACAAGAATAAGCATACAAGCATGACTAAAAAGCTACATTTATTTAATTTATGCAAAGGTACAAAAATTGGCTAAATAAATGAAAAACTGCCGCTACGCACTCTGTATTCGGCCAGGTGTTTTCATTTTTGGTGCATCCCTAGTTTTGATACAGTAAAAGCTGCTCATCTTCCTAATTCTAATCGTGTGCAGTGCAGTGCAGTCTGTCATTCTAGCTGTCATCTATCTATTCAACTAATGTTGGGAATGGAATTTTTTTTTTTTACACTGACCAATGTTCTCCCCTCTCTCTCTCTCTCTCTCTCTCTCTCGCTCTCTCTCTCTCTCTCTCTCTCTCTCTCTCTCTCTCTCTCTCTCTCTCTCTCTCTCTCTCTCTCTCTCTCTCTCTCTCTCCCTCCCAGTATCAACATGAGTGGACTCGAGTGCCTTGCCCAGGAGACCATCTGGTTCGACAAGTCCCAGTATGATGAGGCTGAGACTCGCTTCTACGAGGGAGCCAACGGCCCCTCCCATCACCAGGTACAGCTTCAGCCCTGTCTGGGTCACAGAGCTGTCAGACAGACCACGGGAAAGCTGGTCCCGAACAAGGCCATCTCAATAAGGCTATCATAATAATCACATTCATACTCTAAGATGTATTTAGGGGGATATACAAGAGTTGGTTGAGTTTGGAAAACCTTTTATTTAGCTATGATTGTGCTGCAGTGTCGCAGCCAGTTAGGTTATCATACAGAGGTGTGTGTGTGTGTGTGTGTGTGTGTGTGTGGGGGGGGGGGGGGGGTTTCCTGCCACAAGGTTGCATTAAGAACGTCATAGATGGACTCCCTTCACTTTCGCTCTGTGCACCCGCCTGGTGCCCATCTCAGATAGCAGTGAACTGTCTGCAGCATGACTGGGAATTCTGCTTGAAGCTCATGTTGCTTCTCATGGCAACAGCTGCATAGCCTGTCAGTCAGTGGCCTTTTGCACAAGGGCTGTCGCATCTCACACACACACACACACACACACACACACACACACACATGCAAAATGCTGCCTGAACTCGGTGGGGGTGCGAGTGAGTTAAGCCACTAAACTTAAAAGTAGCTCAGCTGATGGCGGCAATCAAGTGGTTTGGCAGCTGTCCCCACTGTTCAAATTGAGGCGGTGTCAGTGTCCATTTAGTTAGGACACCTCCCCAGTGTCTCCCTCACTCCTGCTGGTACACTGACTGTGTACATGTGCTGTCCTGTGTGCTGCTAGCCTATAGCCTGCCAGAATGTGTTGAGTGTCCATCTCCAGATTCACCATCCATGCTCACCCAACGCTGCATATGTCAAAACTGACATGCGCTGCCTGTACTGCTTGTGTGTGTGCGCGCATGTGCGCGCGGATGCCTCGCCCCTACCCAGTCTGTCTGTCTGTTTATTGCTGTGTCCCAGTTCTCCACCCCTCGCGCTTGTGTACCCCACACACACTCAGGACAAGGGTGGCGAAATGGGCCGCAGCATCATGTGTCTGTCGGGCTTCCCTGCTTCTGTCTGTTTGACCTGCTCCTCTCCTCTACCCCACCCCTCCACCCCCCACCTCCGTTCCACCCCACACCCTGAACGCAGGAGACAGAAACTAGTGCCATCCTGCAGGAAATTGCTAACGCCCGCCAGAATATCCAGAAATCCCTAGACGGAGTGAGTACTGTACTCTTAATGTCCCACAATCCCCCTGTCCCAGGAAGTCCTGTCCTGTACTCTCGTGTACTGGCACCGGCCCCCGGTAAGGGACGAATAACAACACCGTTACGGTTTATAACAGAGTTGTAACGCTAACAACACTTAGCTTGTGGGTTCGATTCCCGCTGGGACCATATATACTGAAAAATGTATGCACTCACTGCAATGCAAGTCACTTTGGATATAAGCTTCAGCTAAATGGCATATATTTTTGAGCTAATATTTCAGTATTCTCTGTAATACCGAGTCAGTAACATAGTACTTATTCCCCCTAAATGAAATGAGTACTGATGTCGAATGTCCAGCTTACATGTAGGTTGCTGTGTTTGCTCTTTACCCTCACGTTGCCCATCTCATCACGGTCCTCTGAAGCCTGCTTGCCCGCGCTCTTGTGTGATGAATAACCAGCATCTTTATTCCTGCACATGTTGGCTGCGTTCGGAAATTCGCTCTGAGATCGCCGGAGCGCACACTGGGTTCAACATCATAAAGAGACCAAGTCATTTGATTAGACAAAAGGCATTCCGTGAGTGCTGATCAGATTTCCAGAGCGCATTTACGAACGCAGCCATTATTGAATGATCTGCATCGTCTATCAATGCGTGTGTGAGAGATATGGTCCGTTTGCAATGTCTTGCGTAATTCACTGTAGGGTAATGCATGGTCACTCTGTTATGTTTGCAGGGACTGTTGCACAATGTCACGTCAGTAGCTGTTTCTGGAAAGTGTCATTAGTGTGACACGTCAGCGGTGTACCAAAAAAAGGAATTGATGTAGTTCAGTCAATTCTCTCCGTCAGATTAAGGCCTGCTGCCCTTAAGCTACCTGGTTTCAGTCGGTCACATTTCCGTGTTTCAGAAGTGTCAACGTTGAACTCAGTCCCTTGATCAGAAGCAGGACATTGCTGATGCAAGAGCATGCAAGACCAATGTCACCCTATGGAGCTGGCCCTGGTCTCCACGGCCCAATTCATTCTCTTTTTTCTTTTTCTCCATTCTCTCTCTGTCTCTATCTATCTCTGTCTGGGTGCAGAGGTAGCCCCCAGGCGTACAGTCCTCACTTCTCTCTGCATGTAGCCGGGTGTTAATGTATAGAACTACAATCGGTATCTCTCTTCTCTCTTTCCTCTGCCTCTGTCTTCCTTCCCTTAACCCCCACCATCCCTGTATTAACCACCGGGCCCAGGTGAAGACCGCCCTGGAGCCAAGCAAAGCCCGCTCCCGCCCCAAGAAACGCCCGCACCGCACAGTAAGGGCCTCCAGCTGGGAGGTGCATGTGTTTGTGGTGCTCTGCTCTCTGGAATGGCGTGTGACTGGCACAAGACCCCTGGATGCCTCATCCCTCCCCTTCACACACACAAACCAACTATAATCATTTCTCTGGGGGGCTGACCTGCATGTTCACCCTCTGGAAACGTGTGTTGAGTTTGCCTCCTGAAGAAGTCATGTTGTTTACATAGTGCTAGGTGTTGTTAGGGTAAACATTACCTAAGGGGCTTGGGAGTGTTACACTCCTGACGTCTGAGCTCTGGATAGAGCATGCGAGTGTCTCTGAAGCATGGTGTTACTGTGTTCCTCAGGGGTGCAAACTACTTGTCACCTTTTGACGAAATGTTACATTTTTACCTCAGAATAGTCATCCATGTGAATCGTGTAGATCTGGGGGGGGGGGGGACGACGACGACATTGGGATGTCGATGTTGTCACCTTTTTGGGACACCATCAGTTTGCACCCCTGGTTTCTCCTCGTCAGTCCAGCATGTCACCCTGTGTTCCTATGTTGATTTACCTGTCAGTCCCTCTTCAGACACTGTTCTATGGTGCTGAAATGAACCAGACCCCATGTCGCTGTCACTGTGACCTTACTGCCTCCCAGTCGTTGACCAGACTCTGTGTGTGTGTTTGTTTGTTTGTGTGTGTCTACTCTACAGTCCAGCTCACACGCTGGAGGGGACCAGGAGCTCGTCTCACGGATGAAGAGCCTGGAGCTGGAGAACCAGAGTCTGCAAAAAGGTGTGTGTGTGTGTGTGTGTGTGTGTGTGTGTGAGAACTGACTGTATGGTCTTTGATGAAATGTGATGCTCTCTTTCTCCCACACTATATTGATCTTGTCTTTCTGTGTGTGTGTGTGTGTGTCAGTGGTGGAGGACCTCAGAGCAACCATGTTCAAGCTGGAGTCCAGAGTGTGTCTGTTGGAGAAGTCCCCCTCCGCTATCCCCTGTGCCAAGGTGAGGGACAAAGGATTCGGTTCACCAGTTCACCACAAAAAAAACGTACCTGATAATACTGAAAAGTTTGCCCGCCCTGCAGCCAAGCAAAGGTTATGTATGTATGTTAAAGAAACGAGTAATCATGTTCCCCTTTCCTCTGCTCAGGCTATCCCCGTCCATCAGGTCAGGGTGGTGGAGCAGAACGGCGACGACGACGAAGACAGCGACGTCGACCTGTTCGGCAGTGACGACGAGGATGATGAAGAGGCCGACCGCCTCAAGGCGGAGAGGGTGGCTGCGTACACCGCCAAGAAGTCCAACAAACCCAAACTCATCGCAAAGTCCTCCATCTTGCTCGACGTTAAGCCTGTACGAACCCCTTGCCACCCCGCCCCCCACCCACCACTGTCCTCCGTCTCACTGTTCTGAAGGCCACACAAGCCGCCACCTCATCAACTTGTTGACACATTTATTCTCTACAGTGCAAATCTTCTCCTTGTGTCGTTGAGAGCTGTTTAATCTGTTTACCACGATTAGTCAGTAATCTTTGTATATCTAATTCTCTCCCTCCCTCCCTCCTGCCTCCAGTGGGATGATGAGACAGACATGGCTAAGCTGGAGGAGTGTGTGCGTACTGTGGTGGCTGACGGTCTTCTGTGGGGCGTCTCTAAGCTGGTGCCCGTGGGCTACGGCATCAAGAAGCTCCAGATCCAGTGTGTGGTGGAGGACGACAAGGTGGGAACGGACATGCTGGAGGAGGAGATCACCAAGTTCGAAGACTACGTGAGTACTGCTGCCAGCCCAGAGACCGCTCACTGTCATCAGCATCATCAACACTGCCCAGAGACCGCTCACTGTCATTAGCATCATCAACACTGCCCAGGGGCCCCGCAGTTTTAATACAGACAATCATGTATTTTATAATAATGTATGTTTTTTTACAATTATTTTTTAATATTGTATTTTATTTTTGTATAATGTATTTTACTCATACATATAAAGAAGTGGTGCACCATGTCTTGAATTCATTTATGTTTGAGTGTTTAGTTTTTTTACACTTGAACAAATGGCACACCACGCCAACATATAATTAGTTGATTTTTATTGATCATCAAATATACAAAATAAATAAATGATATGAAATATCACAATGATTTGGCTTTGATGATAAGGACTCACCCTAAACATTTGTTTGTCCATTTCAGGTCCAGAGTGTCGACATTGCTGCCTTCAACAAGATCTAAGCCCCACCCTCCCCTACGTCATCCAAAGCTGTTACTGCTGCTCTCGGCTTGCACGGTTGATAATAAAATGCTGAGCCTAAAGCACAAACATGTCTCTGTCCTGGTTTCTTTTAGGATTCACACTCTGAAAGGGGAAGGTGAAGATTGTATACATTTACGTTTTTGACATTTAGCAGACACTTTTATACAAAGCGACTTACAGTATCGAGTAAGACATACACTTAATAAATAAATAAATAACATTACAGTATTGCGAACAGTTCATACAGGATGTTTATTAGTAGAGCACAATTTCAAAGTGGAGCCCAGACCCACCCAAAACCCTGGGTAGAGGGGCTGAGTGAAGGCTGTCTTGAGTCTGTGAAGGAGGGTCACAGTGTCTGAGACACTGTAGAAAGACAGAGTTCCAGCCCTGAAGTCCAGATACACTCCAATCCTCCTGGAGCAGGGAACAGCTATCGCCACACTGCGCTTATCGTGTTGTAAAGAGCAGCCGGAGTGAGAACAGTCCAGACTCCAGGATTTGGAGTTGTGTCCCAGCTTGCAGTCACTTCCCCCTCCGTGTCGGGTCATTCCTCTGTAACAGACTCCTATGGAGACCCCACCGCTGCCGCCCCACTCTGCCTCCCAGTAGCAGCGGCCGGACAGGGCCCTTCTACACAGGACCTGGGCCCAGCTGGTGAACCGGTCTGGGTGGTCCGGGTATGGCTGAGGCTCACCCCGTGTGGTCACCTCCGTCCTCCCCTCTGAGAGACTGAGATAGGGGTTTGCGGTGTTCGCGTCTAGCGTCATGGCAACTGTGTCTGTGGCAACAGTGTGCAGAAGATAGTTTGTGTTTACATTTTGGACATTCAGCACAGACACCTTTTATCCAAAGCAACTTACAACAAACGCATTTGTCTAAGAAGTGAATCATCTATACATCAGTCATCGTAAGAAAAAGAAAGCAATGCTAGGACCAGGGGCCATTGGCAGTCACAATGCGAGAAGAAGGAAGAATTACGTTTTTAAAATGTATTAAGAAGAAACCAGGGATGAAGAGATCTTTACGAGGGGCAGTCAAAATGTAGCCTGGAGAGATGAACGTCTTCAGTCTACGGTGGAAGATAGGTGGTGACTTTGTCAGGGCCCTATACTAATAATATGTATTATGATAAGCCATTAGTCACGTTCTTTTTCACAAGATAACCAAATGATGATTACTTACATTGTAGGAACTCTGATCTTGTCCTAGGCTCTGAGATGTGGGGTGAGATGTCTGTGTTTTTCACTGGGAGAAGAAAATGAGATTTGGTAGAAATAAGTTCTGCTCTCTACCACAATGAAATGACTGTTTTTTGCAATAATTCAGCTGACATACCTGTCTGATTAGAGGTACTTTGGCTGGTTCCCTTCAGTGAACTCTGCTCCTCTTTCACTACAGATAAGAAAAGGGAGAGAAAATCATTAATTGTGGTCATTATTCTCTGTAGCCTGTCTGTCAAATGTGTTTATTTGGATGAACACTGTTGAAGCATTAGCTACCTTTATCAGAGATCTTGATAAGCTCTCTCTCACACACGTCCTCCAGACGGTCTTTCAGATCAGAAAGTGATCCTCTCACAGTTTTGTGCAATAGATACGGATGGACATCAACGCAGGCCAAGTCCAAACTCTTCACAGGGGAATAGAGAGACTTGCACTTCTGGATAGATAACACACAATGAATAAAAGATGAGCTTGAAAGTGGGGAGAGGAAGTCATTTTGTTATCAGATAGCGTCTATTCAAATAAATAGAATGAAACTCGACATTCAAATAAATTGACAACGTCAGTGAAAGTGACCTGGAGAAAGTGGATGTGGTCCTCTGTGAGTGAAAGCTGCTCTAGCTCCGCGTGTCTCCTCTCCAGCTCATCCAACTCCCTTCCGATCCTCTCGAGAAGCCCCTCGGCCTGGCTCAGAGTGTCCTTCTCCTGGGCTCTGATCAGGTCTCGCACCTCACCACGCCGGTTCTCAATGGAGCGGATCAGCTTCGTCAAGATCCTCTCACTGTCATCCACCACTGCGTCTGTCGAATGCTGGTTGGAGGGTGTTATCGTTTTACAGTTACGCATATATATGATGTATGTATATCTTGATATCTATATCTATATGATGTGTTCCTTCAATCAAACCATTTATATAGCACAAGTTATACATTGACTCCATGCTGAACATAAAAACAATAGTAAATAAAACCCAACACAATAAAACTAGGAGATAAGAAATTGATTTTTAAAAAGATATCTACACTCTGCCACCCTAAAGTCCTTGTTTGTTTGTCATACTATAGCCTCATGTGTGTGCTGTATGGTTTCCTGCAAAATGATACTAATTAGTACAGGTCTGTATGCAAAGTGACCTATTTTACATATCATGTACTGGTGGAGGTAGAAACCGGAGGATGAGTTCATGCATGTAAAACGTGTTTGATTACCATTCCTCATTCTGTCCCATGCATGACAATGAGCCTGATGTCTACCTCCACCAGCCTCCACTGGTACAGTCCCTTTAAATGGTTCTGTACTCACCTTGATGTACCTCACAACATGTCTAAGCTCCTTCTCTCTGTCCTTGAGTTTCTGTTTAGATCTCATGAATGCCTCCTCCAACTTTCTCTATGGGGGGAACATAGGGAGGAATTATCAGTATGCGTTGTGTGATACAGATAGTTGAAAGCAATTTCACAACAGAAGTTTTAAGTTCAAAGGGTAGTGTCATTAGTGCTGGGATACAGGGGGATTGCCCTGTTGCATAATAGCCAAATGAAAGAGTAATAATACCTGTTGTGCTGTCCTCTCTGCTGCCATGGAAACGGTATCATGACCCTTGTGTCTTTCCTTTGTACACTGAATACAAACACCCTGGTTATCAGTTCGACAATAAACTCTCAGCAGTTTGTCATGACGGGGGCACAGCTTCTCCTTCAGCTGGCCCGAAGCTGGGATCAGTTTGTGTGCCTTGTCTCTATGGCGCTCTTCATGTGCTTTAAGGTGAGTCTGGCAGTAGGAGGCCATACACACCAGACATGATTTCACAGCTTTGTTCTTTCTCCCAGTGCAAACATCACACCTAGGGTCCTCAGGTTGAGGACCACACCGAGGATGTGCTGCTTGGGATCCTGTCCTCTGGAACTTCTCCACCACCTCAGCCAGCACAGTGTTCCTACTCAGTGCCGGTCTTGGGTTGAAGCTCTGCCTGCACTGGGGGCAGCTGTACAACTCTTTATGCTTGTTCTTGTTCCAGTAGTCCTCAATACAACCCATACAATAGCTGTGTCCACAGGGAATAGTCACCGGGTCCCCCAGCACATCCAGACACACTGGACAACAGAACTGCTCCTGATCTACTGAAATACTTGTTGTTGTTGCTGCCATTCTCCACTAATACGAACAGGATCTGAGAGAGAGACAAAGATGGGTGTGTGCTGGAGGTGGGTGTGGGCGGTAGTGTGGATGAATGGTTCTCCAGTTTCACCCCTGCACAGCCTGCAGCGTCCAATCAAGAACAGGGGCAAAAGAATAGGCTGATCCATGTAAGCAAATATGGCAAGTAGACACACACACAGATTATTCAAAATCATGCTACCCCACACACTTACAGTATAATTCAAATTGATAAATATGAAAGAGTTTATGTAGGCCTAAATGTTTTTTGTATTTTTATAAACTGACGGTCAGATTGAGTATACAAACATACACTCGTAGATGGAGTTACTGCTCGTTACCATGTTAGACCAGTTTTACAGAGGTCAGCCAATAGCCCTTATTTACAATGAGGACAATGGGAGGTAAACACGAGGGCAAACACTCAGACAGGCTGTCTGAGAATTCTATCTGTGAAACATGACATTGATTCCACTGTTCAGGAACTCTTAGATCTTATGTACTTAGATCTGTGTGTGTGTGTTTGTTGTGTTATGAGCCTAATAAAAACTATCAAGAAAGTCAAGACTGTAAAAGTTAAATCTTCTTTTTAATGTTTTTCTTTTTTAATGTAATCATGTCACAACGTTAAACTTGTTATATATTACAGTTGATGAAAATTAATTGTTATAGATCTCTCTCTAGAAACAGAGAATACAACAAAAACAACTTTATAAAAACTAATACTGTATCACATGCATGCGGAATTAAATTGAAATGAAATTTAAAACAAAGTAAAACAAGCTTTGGCCACAAGTGTGGCGATTACTATTCTATAACAATGTCGAATTTTAGGTTGACTTGGTCTTCCAAAACGACACTTTAGCGGCTAGAGTCTAGCCAAACGTCTGGAGAGCCTCTGCCCCCCCAGGGCTACTTCCTCCTGGATTGAGAGCGTCGCTGCATCAGCCTCTGTCTGGTGCTGGGCAGTTTGGAGCCTGAGCAGACAGAAGTGGAGTTAGACAGGAGCAGCTTGGGGGAACCTGGATTAGAGAAAGGTGCAAAGACTGGGATAGCTCAAGTGCAGTGATAGCTCAAGTGCAGTGATAGCTCAAGTGCAGTGATAGCTCAAGTGCAGTGAAAGCTTGAGTACCGCCAAAACATTATTATCATATCTTTATTAAGATCATATGAACAATTTGTATAGCATTTCTCAAACTATCCTGCATGCAAATGCGGGACGGCCTCAGCGGAGGCTGGTGGAGGTAGAAATCGGAGGACGGGCTCATTGTAAACGCATGAGCCAGTCCTCTGATTTCTACGTCCACCAGTCTTCCCTGGATGTGCTGAATGAACTTTACTGAAATCAAAGCCGTTAACAATTTTGCATTTCTAATTGCCGATAGGATGATACTGTACTTACCAAATGGTGAGAACGCAAAGCCACCGAAGGTTGGGACCGCAAGTCCTGGCACCCCGAAGGGGTTTGTGCAGGCACCAGGGCTTTGGTCTAAACCAGGTGTAGAAGGAGTCACTGGGAGAAGACACACCCCATTAGTAACTGCTTCAGCTATCCTTCCTCTGGTTTTATTTACCTTTCAGCCTGTCCTTATTTGCCTTTACACAATCTCAGCAAACACACACTTTCTGCTCCTGATAGATGTTCTAGTTATGCCACCCAGGGGTTAAATAGTAATGTGCTTCTTCTATGCAGTTAGGCCTCAAGACATTGAGCACCTTGACTCACCTTGTGTTGCTTCTGTCAGGAAGTTGGACTTTGGAGACTCCACTATAGCCACATCTCTCACTAGAAAGGAAAACAGTGTGTGTGAGAGGTACCATATGTAAAAACAGAAGAATTGAATTTATTAAATGCTTTTCTCAATTTCTAATTTCGATCGGATGTCTCTGTTGCACTGTCCCCCCTCTACCTTTTTCATAGATGCCAACAAATCCCCCCTGGCAGACTTCCTCCAAGAGCCCCTTAAAGTCAGCCACAGCAGTCATCACCAGGCCAAAGGTGAAGTTGGGGTCAAAGGTGACAGCTGGCATGTCCCTGAGCACAGGAGGAGCACTGAGGGACTTACAACTCTGTAATAAGAAACAGACATAAAGACGCAGGCGGACAAATCAGAAAAGTGTTTGAACAGTGTTGTTTGTGTTTCTAATCGACATTTTCAGAGAACTAGTTACCTGTAGGAATGCGATGTGGTCCTCTGTGTGTGACAGCTGCTCCAGCTCTGAATCTCTCTTCTTCAGCTCAGAGATCTCCTGCTCCAACTTAGCCAGTAGCACCTCGGCCTGACTCACGGCAGTCTTCTCCTGGGCTCTGATCAGCTCTCTCACCTCAAAACGTTTCAACTCAATGGAGCATATCAGCTCAGTGAAGACCTTCTCACTCTCCTCCACTGCTGCCCGTGCAGAACGCTAGCGTGACAAAAAAAAGATATTAACCTTATTATACACAATAACATGTGTTGTCTCCTGGTTTCCGAAACAGATGAGGACCATGACTAAAAGGAAAACAGCAGACTTCGCACAACATGGCAACAATACTCACAGTGAGAGAACCTATGGCCTGCCTCAGCTCCTGCACCTCCTTCTCTCTCTCCAGGACCCTCTGCTGAGAGCCTCTCTGCAGCTCCCCGAGCTGGCTCTGAGGATGGACGGTTCATAAACATGTGGTTAAGTGGCATGTTACTACATTGACATACATTTGCAATGGTAGTTTCTTACATAATCTCATCGTTCTGCATTTCTCATGCCCTACTGTACTGTACACTAATCAAGGTTTAGCTTGCCTTGAAATCTTGAATCTTGTTTAGCTTGAACACAATAGATTAACCCTATCTGCTTGTCTTGAAGTGAATAAGGATGAAATAACACAGGCTATCCGATAACATAGAGAGGAGTAGTCATAATAGATTATGACAATATGACAACCCTCGGGTACATAAGGTTCAGAGATAGGAAATGTTAGGATATTTATAGCATAGCGTACAGCACAGTGTTTTATTTGTATAGTATAGTGGATAGTGTACATAGCCTTTATTTATGTAAACCAGCTCTTTTTCCCTTCTTGTTTTTAGTATTTTTCTTCCTAGCACCAGGGGAGCCACCCCTCCCAAATTTCGTTGTTTGGTACCTGTACTATATCAATGACAATAAAGACCATTTATTCATACATTTCCCATGCCCTACTCTACTGTACACTAATCAAGGTTTAGCTTGAAATCTTGAATCTTGTTTAGCTTGAACACACTAGATTAATCTGCTTGTCTTGAGTGAATACGGATGAAATAACAAGCTATCCGATAACATAGAAAGGAGTTAAACATAATAGATTAGATGGACCTGTTTCTCATTCACTTCTGTTTCGGCTAGAACGGTGTCATGGCCTTTGTGCGCGTCTGTCAGGCAGAGGTAACAGATGCACTGCTGGTCTGTGCGACAGTAGACCTCCAGCAGCTTGTCGTGCTGAGGGCAGAGGGTCTCCTGGAGTCTCTTGGAGGCTTTGACCAGTTTGTGCTTCTTGAAAGCGGGCGAATCGTAGTGGGGCTGCAGATGGGCGTCGCAGTAGGAGGCCAAACACACGAGGCACGATTTGACAGCTTGTTTTTTCCTCCCAGTACAAACGTCACACTCCACGTCCTCGGGTCCGGCGTAGCACTGACGCGGAGGACTCCCCTGTAAGTACAGAGTTGTCTTCTTAAATCTGTCCACCACCTCGGCCAGCATGGTGTTTTTGCCCAGCTCAGGCCTGGGGTTGAACGTCTGTCTGCACTGTGGACAGCCATAAACCCCGATGTAATCGTCCTGGTCCCAGTAGCCCTTGATACAGGCTTTGCAGTAACTATGTCCGCAAGGAATGGTCACGGGTTCCCTCAGGACGTCCAGACATATCGAGCAGTTGAATTGATCTTGGTCGAAAAATCCACCTTGTGCCATTTTTCCCCGAACGAAAACTTCAGCGGTTATTAAAGGGAAAGAAGGAGGGTTGCTTTTGTTTACAGGAAGTGGAGGTGGAAGCAGTGTGGCCGTGACGTCAGGAGAAGGCGTGGTTATTATTTACAAAACAAAAAGGAACATGAGAGAACGTACTACAGGTACTACCTAATTCCAAACCACTTGTTAAATCGTGACGTATTTCCGGGTCCAACGTTGGCTGAGGCGATGTCTTCGAAATGCCGAAATAATAATAATAATTAATTATATTTATATAGCGCTTTTCCGAGGCTCAAATACCCTGACAATATGGGGACAACGGGAAAGTGCTGTGTCCCTTGTTGATGAATAGATCCGAGTCTAAAAAAACGATTAAACTGTCATTCTACCGCTGTAGTTCACAGGTACTCTGGTGCGGAGAATTTCTGGTTTGGACTCGGAAATGGCTAAACGTCACTTTTGACGTCAGACTTAACAAGCGGATAGGGAAAGAGAACAGAGGTTATTCTCAATGCAGAAAATGTGAGAAATATAATGTGGGTCCACGAAACTTCTTCAGTTGTGAGGGACAAAGCCACCAGTTTCGAGCTTTCGCCCTATTATGCCTCAGAAATGGCATAGAACGGGGCCTTCAAATACACTACTTATAATATGCACTAGATGGCGGTATTGACCGTTAAATCAGCTGAAATCAGTCATGACGTCACCAGGTTGTAATCTTTGATTATTGATCCAACAAATCCAACAAATAAAACACTACCAAAGTAAAAACAGTTGTAGTTGTCAAGTATTAGAGATGTCACACCATTAGGATACATTCCAATACATTGTTTTATTCTAAATGCATTTAACAGAATTGACATTCATTTCAAATAAAATCTAATGTACTCTGCATCCACTTCAATATTGTATCTGTAAACAGCAACATACAATTAAAAATAAATAGATGATAAATATTTGAAAAATAATTAAATAAACATGAACAATATACATTATTAATTCCCAGTGCATTGAGAAAAAGACATCCTCTTTTTAAATACACGGTACGGACAATTAATAGTTGTCATATATATATATATAGAACAATACACAGACATGTTTCCTTTGGCCATACCCACAAAGAAGAGGCTTTGGTGCGTCAGGTGTGTGTAACATAGGACACAACATTTTGAGTTCAGAGACCCAAATCAGACATTGGAAGCAATAACTTATTGTTCCAGAAATTCAGCAAATGAATGATTTGCATGCCATATATAAGCAGAAAGATGAGAGATTGACAGTTAAGGAGTGTGCACAGTCGCTGGACAGTCAAGGCCAACAGTCAGACATCAGACTTCTTCCAGCACTCTATTAATCCAGGTTGATGTGTGTCTTGAGGGAAGGTCATGAAATAGTAGTCATCACCACCAAATATAAGCAATTCAAGTTTCAGAAACAAATCCCTTTGTGGAAAAGGTACAGTATTGCTGGGAATTGTAACTAAGTTCAAGTCCCTTAGGGCAGAATCCTAACTTGAAATATGTGCACTCTGACAACTCTGTTGTCTATAAAGCATGCGATGGAAGGGGCGGAAAAAGCAATTTTGGAAAAAAGCAATTTTGAAAAAAGCAATTTTGCATGCAGTATCTCAAGATAGGATTTAGCCATTAATAATTAGCAGTACTATGGTCCTTTAGGGTCTACTGGTCCATTATACATGCTGAGAGCATGGAGAGTGCTCCCATTTCACATTGCTTTTATCCCTTTATTCTAAGGGGGAGCGATTAAGTCACCCCAATGAAGGCGTTTGGAGAAAAAAAGCACAGCTTCGATTTCCAGCTGTGCCTTGTTCCCTGTCCATACAGTACAGTGCATTTCAGACAATTGAATTCTTCAAGTTCATCTTATGCAAACCCAGACCTCCTGGGTAGCCTAAATTCTGCTCATGTCATAAATATAATATGAATAATACAGCCCTGTAAGATGGGCTAAAAAGGTTCTCTATAACGTTTCAGTGTGTCATGTCTGTGCATGCAGTGATATGAGTATTCGTCGGGTGGGCAGCAGGTCCTGGACTGGTCTCACTTGTTCTTCTCATCTAGTCCACTCTCTGCCCTCAGAGCCTGGCTGCTGGAGGTGATGTAGCTGATCCAGTGCTTGAGGTCTTCTGGATACTCCGGGCACTCCACCTTATATTCAAACACGCGCACGCACACACGCACACACGCACACACACACACACACACACACACACACACACACACACACACACACACACACACACACACACACACTAAGTTAGGACTTAGACCACAAAGGCTAGAAAACTGTTAACCCAACTTATTGACACACTACCAAGTTGGTGGAATGTATTTCCACCACGGCGGGGAGCTCTACAATCACCAACCTATACAACTATGGCCATCAGGGGGAGGCTGGTGGAGGTAGACATCACGGGGACGGGCTCATTGTAATACATGGAACGGAACACGTGTTTGACACTATTCCTCATTCCATTCCGTGAGCCTGTCCTCCGATTTTCTACCTCCACCTCCTCCACCATCCTCTGATGACCATCCACTATATTTTCTCCCCTCCCTTCTCACTGACTTTTCTCTTGCACAGGTGCTGCATGATCTCGTCCGGGCTGCAGCGCACCACGTTCTGCCTGCAGAGCATGACGGCGGAGATGAAGCCGTCCTTCTTGGAGACGAAGCGCTGCTCCACGTAGAAGGACTTGTCGTCCCAGGCTATGATGCGGGTCCGTATCTCAAACTCCTCGCCGAACGCCAGCGATCGCCTGTAGCGGATGGTGGAGGCCCCCACCACCATCGTGGCCCCCAGTGTCCTGCTGGCGTTGAACAGCCCGTTGCGGGAGTAACAGTGGAACCTGGCGAAATCGCACTCCCTCAGGTACCGGGAGTTGTTCATGTGGCCCATGTAGTCCAGATCGTGTGGGAGCACTTTCCCATTGACAATCTGCTCCGCTAGAACATCCTTAATGGGAGGTTGGAGCCACGCCTGGACCACCACAGCAGCGCCCCGCAGGAAGTACCATACATCCAGACTGCAGAAGAGCAGGAGCAGAGCACCAATCACCCACAGCAACATCCCTCTGTAACACCAGGGTAGACAGACAGACAGGTTAATGTTGATGAATAACACATGATGGGACACCTTTAAGTTTTAATGCTGCTGCCTCTCCAGTATCTAATGGCTATCTGTGTCCTTCTGCAAACAGGTTCCATGTCAGTTCAACAGACTTGTGGAAGATGTTCTTCAAGATGAAAATCACTCGAGGTTATTATGGAGGAAATTGAAATGACTTCCTTGCAGCCATCCTTTCTACATGGGAGATGACCTCATCAATGACAAAGCTAGGGTCATTGACTGACTCAACGGTCATTCGCTCCATCAGCATTCGCTTAGGTGAGACTATTCAATTAATGTTATATAATCAGGACATAATTATATAATCAGGATATATATAATCAGGATATAAGCGACACTGATAGCCTGCTAGCCACAGCACATCCGCTAGCTCCAACCGCAGTCTAAATCAGGAAACTGTCATCTTTTTTCATTAAGTTGTCTCAGCTTATAAGTTTACCTTAATACCTAGAAATATAAAAATCTAGCAGAATGTGTTCAAGTAATGACGTGTCTACTCACACAGTGTTCTCCACACGATACAGTGCTGCTTGAGGACCGAAAGAAGCCGGTAGAATATTGCAGCACCTACTTCCGGACCTATCAAACTACTCAAATTCTATTGGTCGAGGTAATGTCATGCGCTGATTGCGCTCCACTTTGATATGGCTTCAAAGTAGTATGTAGATATTTCTGTCGGATGTTTTATAGATAACATTTTAAGTTTAAGCTCACTTAAAATCCGTTTCGGCAATTATATGCGTGCAAACTGCGACACTTTAAATGAATGTGCAATAATACTATGTGCAATATGACAACCCTTCTGTACATAAGGTTCAGAGATAGGAAATGTTAGGATATTTATAGCATAGCATAGAGTACAGCACAGTGTTTTATTTGTATAGTATAGTAGTATAGTATAGTGGATAGTGTATATAGCCTTTATTTATGTAAACCAGCTCTTTTCCCTCCTTGTTTTTAGTATTTCTTTTCCAAGCACCAGGGGAGCCCCCCCTCCTAAATTTCGTTGTATGGTACCTGTACTGTATTAATGACAATAACGACCATTCATTCATTCATTCATATTTAGCAGAGATCAATGGTCATCACAACACTCAGGCCAGGAGAAAGCGCCCAAACTACTCCCTGACCTCTCTGGGTTCATATCATCCTAACAACCACACCACAGTGTTTTAATTAGGAGCTGTTGATAAGGAAACCACCAACCATCATTCATCTTATTATTATTATTATTATTGAGTCTGAACTAATGACTTCACAGTTTCAACACCTCAAGACATTCCACAGAACTCACAGCCATTTCCCTTCCAGGGGATGGTAAACTTGAGACAATGGAAACGTTCCCTCTTCATTATTATTCATGTTTTAACTGTCAAAGAGATCAAGTCACTGTCAGTTGATTAAAGAGAGTGTTGGTCAGTGTAGTGCACCAATGTGTACAAATACAAGAAAAGGCAAGCTCTATACAAGTAGATTGTAAAAATAGGATTACAACCAATGTTCATTTATTTGATAGAAACAATACAAAACATAGTTTAATCTTTTGCCCCCTCATTTCCATATGAAACCATTCACATACTGTAGATTCACCCGGTGCACAGTAGGCCCTAGGTGAAGTAGTTGAACAGCAGATGGTGGGCTGCATCATGCAGGCGATGGGGGCAGATGCCATCTGAATGTGACGCGTGTGTTTCCATCAAAAGGCACCAGGGAATTGAGGTCTCGTCAAAAACATGTCAGTGTAGAAAGGAGAAAAGATCCCGCAGTCTCAATGGAGGAGGTTTGAGGGAGAGGCCTGGCTTACACACACAGTCCATTATAGCCCCCCCCGAAATCAATCTTCAACACTCCACAAGTCTCTGTTTGTTCGTGCGTGTGTGTATATATATTCGTATGCGTGTGTGTGTGTGTGTGTGTGTGTGTGTGTGTGTGTATGGCACTGGTGATGGCAGCAGGTCCTGGACTGGTCTCACTTGTTCTTCTCATCTAGTCCACTCTCTGCTCTCAGGGCTTGACTGCTGGCTGAGATGAAGTTGATCCAGTGCTTGAGGTCCTCTGGGTAATCAGGGCATTCCACCTGCAACACACACACACACGCACACACGCAAATAGCATTTACACAACTAGGAAAAAAACCTGTAGCCCTTATAATGGAATTTGTCATTTGCAACTTGTGTCTCACATTGAGGACCTTCATTGATTGACACATTTTAACAGCCAACTCCTGTTCTACCCTCAAAGGTCTGATGCTGCCTAATCTCAAACCCCGCTGCTTACCTTTCTCTTGCACAGGAACTGCAGGATCTGGTCTGGGCTGCTGCGCAGGACGTTCTGTTTGCAGAGCATGACGGCCGACACCAGACCGTCCTTGCAGGAGACGAAGCGCTGCTCCAGGTAGAAGGACTTGTCGTCCCAGACGACGATGCGGCTGCGTATCTCAAAAGCCTCGCCGATACACAGCGGCCTGCGGTAACGGATGGTGGTCGCCCCCACCACCATGGTGGCCCCCAGGGCACGGTTGGCCTTGAAGACCCCGTTACGCGTGTACAGGGAGAACCGGGCAAAGTCACACTCCCGGAGGTAGCGGGCGTTGTTCATGTGACACAGGTCCAGATCGTGGGGGAGAACGCGGCCCGTGACGCTCTGCTCGCCCGTGACGTCCCAGACGGGAGGTTGGAACCAGGCCCGGATCACCACGGCAGCCGCCCGCAGGTAGTACCACACATCCAGACTGCAAAAGAGCCCGAGCAACGTGGACAGCACCCATTGCAACATCCCTCTGTAATAAAATAAATAAATAAATACAACATCAATATTAGATCAAGGTTGTTGTTGTTTTTTGGGGAGCTATTGTGCAATGTCAAACAGTGCAGGGCCTTTCTCTCAGGGTGTGGAAGTGACAACAAGTCATTGTGAAACAGTTTCAGTGTGACCAGCCTCTACAAGAATGCACCTTACTGAAGAGCTACAGGGTATGTCCCATGTGGGATTTTCAATATGTGCAAGAACTGGTTTGGCTGGAAAGGTGATGCTGTAAAAAAAAAAAGTTTTAAACCTGTTTGAATGGTTCATGGCTAACTGACACTGTCAGTCATTTCAGACATTCTTCTCAACAACTCTCTCAAC
>NC_137686.1:17814943-17857443 GCF_963989245.1 Nansenia antarctica | reverse complement strand
TCCCTATGTCCCTGTATCCTTGTGTCCCTGTGTCTCTGTGTCTCTGTATCCCTATGTCCCTGTGTCTCTGTGTCCCAATGTCCCTGTATCCCTGTGTCTCTGTGTCCATTTGTCCCTGTATCCCTGTGTCCCTGTGTCTCTGTGTCCCTGTCTCCTTGTGTCCCTGTGTCTCTGTGTCCCTGTATCCCTGTGTCCCTATGTCCCTGTGTCTCTGTGTCCCTGTCTCCTTGTGTCCCTGTGTCTCTGTGTCCCTATGTCCTTGTATCCCTGTGTCTCTGTGTCTCTGTATCCCTATGTCCCTGTGTCTCTGTGTCTCTGTGTCCCTATGTCCCTGTGTCTCTGTGTCCCTGTCTCCTTGTGTCTCTGTTTCTCTGTGTCCCTGTGTCTCTGTGTCCCTGTATCCCTATGTCCCTGTGTCTCTGTGTCCCTGTCTCCTTGTGTCTCTGTGTCCCTGTGTCTCTGTGTCCCTGTATCCCTGTGTCCCTATGTCCCTATGTCCCTGTATCCCTGTGTCTCTGTGTCCCTATGTCCCTGTGTCTCTGTGTCCCTATGTCCCTGTGTCCCTGTGTCTCTGTGTCCCTGTGTCCCTGTGTCCCTGTGTCCCTGTGTCTCTGTCTCCCTGTGTCCCTGTGTCTCTGTGTCCCTGTATCCCTGTGTCCCTGTATCCCTGTGTCTCTGTGTCTCTGTGTCCCTGTATCCCTGTGTCCCTATGTCTCTGTGTCCCTGTGTCTCTGTGTCCCTGTCTCCTTGTGTCTCTGTGTCCCTATGTCCCTATGTCCCTGTGTCCCTGTGTCCCTGTATCCCTGTGTCCCTGTGTCTCTGTATCCCTGTATCTCTGTGTCCCTGTGTCTCTGTGTCCCTGTATCCCTGTGTCCCTGTGTCCCTGTATCCCTGTGTCCCTGTGTCTCTGTGTCCCTATGTCTCTGTGTCCCTGTGTCCCTGTGTCCCTGTGTCCCTGTGTCTCTGTGTCCCTGTGTCTCTGTGTCCCTATGTCCCTGTGTCTCTGTGTCCCTATGTCTCCGTGTCCCTATGTCCCTGTGTCTCTGTGTCTCTGTGTCTCTGTGTCTCTGTGTCCCTGTGTCTCTGTGTCTCTGTGTCTCTGTGTCCCTGTGTCTCTGTGTCCCTGTGTCCCTATGTCTCTGTGTCCCTGTGTCTCTGTGTCCCTGTGTCCCTATGTCCCTGTATCGCTGTGTCCCTGTGTCTCTGTATCCCTGTATCCCTGTATCCCTGTATCCCTGTGTCTCTGTGTCCCTGTATCTCTGTGTCCCTATGTCTCTGTGTCCCTGTGTCCCTGTATCCCTGTGTCCCTGTGTCCCTGTATCCCTGTGTCCCTGTGTCCCTGTATCTCTGTGTCCCTATGTCCCTGTATCCCTGTGTCCCTGTGTCTCTGTGTCCCTGTGTCTCCCTGTCTCCCTGTGTCTCTGTGTCCCTGTCTCCTTGTGTCTCTGTGTCCCTGTATCCCTGTGTCTCTGTGTCCCTGTGTCTCTGTGTCCCTATGTCCCTGTGTCCCTGTGTCCCTGTATCCCTGTGTCCCTGTGTCCCTGTGTCCCTATGTCCCTGTATCCCTGTATCCCTGTGTCCCTGTGTCCCTGTGTCTCTGTATCCCTATGCCCCTGTGTCTCTTTGTCCCTATGTCCCTGTGTCCGTGTCTCTGTGTCCCTCTGTGTCTCTGTGTCCCTCTGTCTGGCCTGAGAATAATTTGCAAGTTAACTGTAAAATCTATAGGAATGAGACGTCTGGACACCCACCTCTCGGGCTGCCCTGCTTCCCGTGCTCCTGATTGTGGTTTGTTGATCTACTTAGTGTGTACCTCCCTTGACCAGGCTGATGGATACCACTAAGTCATTCAGTGTTGGATATGATAATTGTTGGAGGAGGAAATTAATTAACTTTGCCCATGCTTATGTCCTGATTTTGCCCTCAACCCAAATCTCTCTCTCTCTCTCACACACACACACACACACACACACACACACACACACACACACACACACGCATTTAAGTATACTAAATGTGGGTCAGCTCATCCTTTTGATAAGTAATGCGGGGGATATGATGTTGGGGATATCGACAGGATCAAAGGGAATATGAATTGGACTCAGATCCACTTAGACTGACTTAGAAAAATAACCCAAAGTATTCAGTACACCAACAGGAGTGTGCTTGGGCTTCTTATCACCATGACAACCTGCCACCAGATGCTTTCTTGTCGTCTTTGTTGTATTACCTTGTCCTAATCTTATCTGTGTGTGTTATGGAGACGGAGAAGAAACCATTCAATCTTGGCAAGGAAGTCGCTGTTCGTTTGATTTATCGCACTGCTTATCCAGCAGATTGATTATAGTATTAGCCTGGCTGCCAAATGTGTCGCACCCACAGGAATAGAATCATACTACTATCTCTATGGTGGTTGCACCTCTATGTGGTCCTGTGTGCTGGGCCTGGATGTATAGCTGCCCACTGTATGCTTTTCATATAGGTATAATTGGTGTCATTGATGATGAACCCACTCTCTTTGACTCTGTATGTGTGTAACCCACTCTTTTCTTTTCTTTACAATGATAATTTCATCATTTTGAAATGTTCACCAATCAAATCATAGCACCCATTCACCAAAGAGAAGGCTTTCTCTGGAGTCCACACAAAGAGTGCACACATAAGTGCTCACATCACACATTGTTATTATCACCTGGAAATATTGTAGTCATGACAACATGTTGGAAATGCCCTTAGAATGTAATAGGAAATAGAATTTAATATAACCTTAGTTCGGTTCCCTCTGACAACTCAGATGGGCCAAAGCCATTTCCTGCATGGCCATAGTAATTGAATGCAGGTTTTGCTGAATATTGAACGGTTGTGAATATGTTCAGGGGGGATCTTGAATTAATCACTGGCCTGAGCCTGATAGGTTGTGGGATGAGTTCAGTAAAAAAAACAAAAATATATTCATTTTCTATTTATATATTCATTGTTGCCACAACAGCAAATGGTGATGAATGTGACATTGTCATTGGCTGCGACAGAGCACAAGTGAATCTGGCCATCTATCATTTCAATAACAATGCAGCTATTCTTCAGCACCCAGGACCTTTAGAACAAATGTTGCTCTCCGCGGTGCTGAAACTGGCCGTCAGATGAATAACTGCATTGCTGTTTGGACCTGCATGCATTTGTGCTTTTGAGTCCTTTTTGTGGAAGTATCTGGTCTATTTGAGTTGACACTTGGTTTAGTGTGTGTGTGTGTGTGTGTGTGTGTGTGTGTGTGTGTGTGTGTGTGTGTGTGTGTGTGTGTGTGTGTGTGTGTGTGCGTGCGTGCGTGCGTGTGTGTGTGTGTGTGTGTGTGTGTGTGTGTGTGTGTGTGTGTGTGTGTCGGAGAGAGGGAGAGAGAGAGAGAGAGAGAGAGAGAGAGAGAGAGAGAGAGAGAGAGAGAGAGAGAGTTAGAGAGTTAGAGAGATAATCAGATAAAGCAAGGATAAAAGGAGGAGGAGTGAACTGTGATTGGAAGACAACATCAGACATCAGACGGTGGAAAACAGAGGAACAACAGCCAGAGGCCAGGCTGGTCATAGATAGTCTCATTCTGAAGTCATTCACATTGACATGAAGTGTTGTTGTGTTCAAGCCTGGTATTTAAAACGGACGCCAGCGCTGCGGAACACGGGATGGAGACGTCAGCAAATTATTGAGTCGACCAGAGGAAGGATGCTCTCTGCTCGGACCTGCATTTGAATAGTTAAGTTGGAACTCGTCAGTTATCCATGTAGTGATCGTTTTTACCACTCTGTTATTAAACCGCCCGGCGCAGTGAGGACATCGCCAAGACCAAGAGCCGACGCATGCAGACGCGTATCCCAGCATTCGAGTTTGATTTATGAAAGGTTGGTTACAAATCATTTGTCACGTGCATTCTTTACAGTTTATAGGCTATTTCAAGAGCTTTTAAATTACTTGAAATGACATATATCGCATATACACAAACTGTCTTATTAATAGCATTCAGTCATTCTTTAACTTGATGGAGCAAATCAATTGATTATTTAGAAGCTATTTATTTTGACAACAATAATTATGTCTCATTATGCCGTTATAAATTGAATGAATCACTGGAAATAGTTAGTCATGGTTAATTTTCACACTGCCAGACGTGCATGTGGCGTTTGGGAATTGGTGATCTTCGAATTATAAGGTTCTATCTTTTTTACATAATCTGATGCATTAGGTGTTTATTAATGCCTGTGTGGTGTTATTTTTAAAATGTTGACATTTTTTAGTTAGTAATTCATAAAATACAAAGGTTCCATCTCACAAAACATAATGGAATGTAAAAACTTTGACGCTCAATATCTCTGAACTGCCCTAAACGGAGATACCTTATCATTCTAAGCTCACGAATTGTCAACCTTATTACTTTTTCTGTTATGAGAGCGCCAAGAGTTCATAGCCGTCAGCTGCTACTCGATTGCGCGCGCGTGCTCAGTCAATTGGTATTCTGCACGAGAGGCAGTAGACTCGACTCGAACAGTAAGTTGGATGTGGGATTCGTTTGTTATACTCAACGGCATCTTTGGGGTTGACAGATATACCAAGACAAGTGCAAACACTTGTGCGTATCACAGCACACAGTAATCAGCCTCTAGTGCTCAAACATAACAAACGGTGTGAGTAAGGGGAGAAACTCTGCGATCGGACACCAATCTGGGAGAGTATATTTTTTCTATGTGCACGATGCCCAAAGGGTAGTCCCGAAAATGAACAAAACGTAAAACTGCCCTAAAAATACAGCAAGGTTAAAACACAATGGCACAAGGGTAGGAAAAAAAGCAATGGCTTTGACAAGATAGGCTGGACCTCCTGTAGAAAGCACTTATGAAATACATCATCTGGTGATGCACCTGGACACATCATCAGTAATGGAACCTGGGTTCATTGGGAGTTTCCGGTCTTTCGGCTATTGGACTCTCTCCCCCAGGCGACCCGACCGAGGATGATCCAGCCCCGGCGTGTCCAGGTAGCACTACCTCACCCACGGCTCTCCTCTGCTGATCCACAGCCACCGAGAAGCAACTTCTGCTGCCTTGGTGGCCAACTTGATGGCCCTTCACCTATACTGGCCCCTGTGATGCCCAGCATATTGTAGGCCCTGCAAAGGGAACGGCCCACAAATCCTCTGCATCCCACCTTGATGGGCTCGCACCTTGCTCGCCACCCGTTCTTTCGGCATTCCTCCAGTAGCTCAGCGTACTTTGCCCTCTTCCTCTCATTGGCCTCCTCAATGCCTTCCTCCCAGGGAACGGTGAGTTCTAAGAGAGTGACCTGCTTGGAGGCTTTTGAGATCAGCACCATGTCCCAGTTTCTGGGAACTTCAGTTGTTTCCCTACTAGGTCGACTTTCAGCTCCCAGTCTTGGCCAGCGGAGGTGGTCCTGCATGGCAGCTGATGTCAGCTTCTCCCCAGCCCTGACGAAAAGTGGTGGTCTTCTTCACTGGGTGGAGGCGGTTGCAGTGGCTGATCCCACTGCAGATGGTGTCCACTTTGGCTTTCAGGACTTGGTCATGTGGCCAGCGGTAGCGCCCCTCGCCCAGGGCTTTTGAACAGCAGCTGTGTTCCAGGGTCCCTCTCTTCAGGCACAGAGGGCAAACTGGTGACTCCACCAGCCCACAGCAGAACATAGGTTGGATGGGCTTGGTAGAACGTTGTAGTTAGTATTACATCATTTACATTAAATTAACATGAGAATATTCAGCCATACCAATGGAATAGGTACATACCATTCTATTCTATGAGCCCCCAGGTTCTGCTCTCTGTACTGTATATCACTCTTCAAACCTTTAATTATTTTAATACACAAGTACAGTACCAAAACATTTAAGAATGAATGAATGAATCTTTATTTCGAACATGATTTAAAAAAACAAAAACTAATAACTAATAACGAAAAGAACAGGTATCACTGTTCGAAAGGGAGTAGGATTGATTGATTGATTGATTATACTTTATTGTCAATACTTCATTCAGCCACATCCTTCAGCCTCCCCTGAAATATACCCCCCCCCCCCCCCCCCCCCAAAGCAGAGGGATTGATCAGAGCAATTCTATTCACCGTATGTTCATCAGACAAAGTCTGAAGTCGCCTACACACCTTGTGCTCATCTCCATCATGCAACAAACAGCCAATAAGACATCTACTGAAATCAAGTGATATTGTGTCTTGGGTGAGGGGTAAATCACATTTACATGACAAAACTCATTATCTGGGGTATGTTTCATATGATCAGATTTAGACTACCAGAGGGTTTCCACTGTAATCATGTGCAACATGCTCCAAGAAAGCACTCCGTCAAATCAGAAACCATAAGGAACCATAAAATAATTGCAACAGATCCAGCAGGGATAGGAAGGAGATAGCGGGGGCGGGGGGGGGGGGGGGTACATCTGACTCATTCTCTGCTCCTGATCGTTTAGAACCACCTGGTCACTCATCCAAACATGTTCACTGATGCTTCTGGCATTGGTCCATTCCATTCCAGAATATCACGGTGTGTTTTAATTCAAACCTTTCCCACAAGGTGGACAAATGACCAGGTTATAAAAAGAGTCCATTTTAAACCTCAGTGTTCATGTGTTTCCCACAGCAGACCTGGCTGGTGAGGAAGGATTGGTGCTTCTGTTTGTTGAGAGACCACACGGTCACTCAGCCAAACCTACGGTATGTTCCTTTCTGTTGGGAAACCACATGGGAAATTCATTCCACTCCAATCATGTGCAACATGCTCCAAGAAAGCACTCCATCCAATCGGAAACAATGGATAATGTCAATATTGAACAAGTATATGAGATCAAATTTCGAGGACTAATATTAGACAGTAAATTATGTTGGAAATCTCATATAAGATACGTTAGTATATATATATCCAAAGTATCAAGGAGTATTGTGCAGGGCAAAACATATTCTGGAACAGAGGATGTTGTATACTCTATATTGTTGTCTTTTCTTACCATATTTGAGTTACTGTGTGGAGATATGAGGGAATGCATACAAAAGCACTATAACACCATTGATTACACTACAGAAAAAAGCTAGGAGAATTGTAAGTAAGGTCGGATTTCGTGATCATATAAATAACTTGTTCCTAATGTCAAATGCCATAAAGCTTATGGACTTATTCAAATTTAAACAGGCACAGTTAATGTATAAAGCAAAGACTCATGAACTCCCAGGTAACATTAAACAATTATTTATAGAGAGGGATAAGGGATATCATTTGAAATGTAACTGCAACTTTAATAAGGGTTATGCTCGCACCAATCTCAGGAGCAGGTGCATATCATTATATGGAATTACCGTGTGGAATGGGCTAGATGAAAAAATGAAGGAAAGCAGAAATATTGCTCTATTTAAAAAGAATGTATAAAGGAATGATATGATAAGGGAAGGTGACTATTGTTAATCTTCTGGATTCTAAGCTGTGGTTTTATTTGTCTTTTTCTTTTGTATTACATTGCGAATACTGATGTTTGTTATTTATTGATTTTGTGTTGTTTCAGTATTAAGAATGGAAAATTATGTTTATTTATTTATTTTGTGTTGTTTCAATATTAAGAATGGGAAATTATTAGTACTGTGGATACTGTAATTTATGTATTAATTAATGGATTATATAATATAAAGTATTATTGTTCTCACTTGGAAGTGACGGATAGGGGTAGGACATGATAAGCTTAGGCTTCATCCTGTCTCCCTGCAATATATATTTATACCAAATGATGCCATGTCCAGGTGGAAACTGCTGCCAATGTCACTCAATGTTTGTTGCTGTCCTGTTGTTTACTTTGTCTACTGTATGTTGTATGTATCGTCTCTGTTGCACTTGAAGCATGAAAGTACCATGCCGAAGACAAATTTCCCCTCTGGGAATACTGAATTTGTAATGAAGTCAGAAGACAGGCTCATTGTAATGCATGTAATGGAATGAGGAATGACAACACCATATGATGATCCCTCTCTGGACCTCAGGGACACAGAAGCTGATACTGTATGATGTGTGTGTGTGTGTGTGTGTGTGTGTGTGGGGGGGGGGGGGGGGGGGTGTTTGCTTTTATACAGTACATGTATAATATTGATGTCAACAGTATTTAAGCATATGTATGTATGCGCGTGTGTGTGTGTGTGTGTGTGTGTGTGTGTGTGTGTGTGTGTGTGTGTGTGTGTGTGTGTGTGTGTGTGTGTAGACCGGAATAAACTGAAATCTGTTTCCGTCAATTATATTTGGCAGAGACTTTCAGCTATATTTTATTGATAGAAATATATATGTTTGGATAGACTCCAATATAGTGTAATTATCACTATTTCACAAATAATTGTTGAGACTGTGCAAGAAAGGTCAAATAGAATGAATCATATGAGGCTTTAATAATAATGTATCCGTATACATCTATTACAAGGCAAATACTTAATAAAATAGAGAAATGTTCTATTCTAGTACAGAGAGAGAATAGAGAGAGAGAGAGAGAGAGAGAGAGAGAGAGAGAGAGAGAGAGAGAGAGATGACAACAACAACAAGACAAGGAACAAGAGCCAGACCTAGTCCCTGACCTCTCCTTTTATATCATCCTAAAAACCACAGTATTGAAACTAGGAGAAATAAGGAGACAACCAATGGGGGAGCCTGATGGTACTTGGACATTTTCCCTCCTCATGTGTCTTTGGTACATTTTCCATGCAGGTATCATAAGGGGGAGATTGACAGAATCGGAAGTCAGGCTGATTGTTCGATACCATCCCTCCAGGCATTACAATTGTCCTGTAAAGCATGTCTATGGAGGTCCAGAGACCCGTTGCTTCAGTCCAGACAGTCTCCACTTGGAGAAGTGATACGGTGCTCTGTCTGGTCTGATTCATCCTGGGGCTTTGTGTGCCACGCTCACACAGTCTCAGTTTAAAATGCTTCTGCATGTGTTCATGGCAAAAATCAATCTGAATGAGGCTCAGCTGGGCCCGGCGGTGGTGGAAAAACAGGAAAATCAATTCAGGTTTATTAACCGAGCGGGGCATCCTTCCCCAAACCACAGACACTGCATGCGTCATTTGCGTGCGTATATATATATATATATATATATATACGTATATGTGTGTGTGTGTGTGTGTGTGTGTGTGTGTGTTTGTGTGTGTGCGTGTGTGTGCATGCATGCACGTACCTGTGCCTGCGAGCACGTGAGTGTGTGTTTGTGTGCTTCCAAGACCATTCTTCAATGTCAAAGTGCTGTGGTTGGTTGACTCACTGTCAACGGCCTCATTCTATTTGTGGACAAAAGGACACCACGAGACAGACGATTTAGCACCTGTCAGTCAGAGGGGAAGGACAAGTAATGAGAGAAGAGCTAAAGGAGGTCATAGAAGGGAGAAGGAGAGAAACAAGAGGATGGGGAGGGAGAGAAAGAGAGAGAGAGAGAATTGATGGAGGGAGGAAGAGAGAGCGAGAGATATAAGATGCACAATCTCCCTCCGGGTCATTACAGATCTCATGTTCCTGTAAGCAATTTTGGAGGGGAAATGACAGGCTCTATTTCTGGGGCCTGTTATCCTGACAGAGGCTGCAGGCTTGGCCTTCAGGAGACAGACCTCACCCTCATAACCGTTTCCATGACAACAGATAAGGCCCAGTTCTGAAATGACCAGCGGGCACAGATTTGAACTTCTCCCTCCCTCCCTCCCTCCCTCTGCCCCTCAAGCTCTTTGTCCCCTCCCCTCCCACACAAACGAACACACACACACACACACACACACACACACACATACACGCGCACACACACACACACGCACACGCACACGCACACACGCACGCACACACACACACACACACACACACACACACACACACACACACACACACACACACACACACACACACACACACACACACACACACAGTTTTTGCACCCCTGGCCTGAATTACACTGGCCTATTACTTTGTTGAATATTTGTGAGAGAGGAAGCCGTTTTGACAAACGGCCAACGATAAATCTTCTATTTTCATTTCAGGACCTCCTCGTTCCAGGACAATCACTGCCCTATTGTGAAAGTGTGAAAGTAATCACTATTCAAATGCTCACTGCACACTTTTCCCTGGAGTAATTCAAATTGGCAATGATACTGAATGCAGTACAGCGCTCTCACTAACTCACATTTAGTCTGATGGTTAGATTTTAGTCCCTGGCATGAATCTAATTTAACCTATTTGTATACATTCCAGGCGCATAGCGATGTGTTTGTGACCTCTTTCTGAATACTGATCCGAATACCCTCTACATGAACGCATGCTCCCGGGTGAAGCTTAACTTAACGAGCATCTGATGATTATGGGGATTATGTTTGTTTTTCAGAGGATTACAGTGACTGAAATGAACAAGTTGGCTTCCCACCAGTGCAATCCTATGGCATCAAAAGACAAAAGAACCAAAAAATAAAAGTAGCTAATCAAGACACAGTGAAATGATGGAATACCTGCTATAGTTACAGTACTATCTGCAGATGATGATGATGAGATCAATATCTTTTAATTAAAGTCTTGCAGGCTGTATGTGACATGTTGTCTGATGGCCTGATGTGTTAACCACTTTTCTAGATAAAAACCATGTCCTAGAGGTTTACGCTGATGACCAGTCTAAACACAGCTATTAGAGTTTTTCTAGCCCTCATTTTACTTTCTATTTGTTTGTTTTAATAATAGATAGCAAAACATGTGCTTTACTTACTTTTAACATTTTAATATTTCTCTTTTTTTAATGTTCTCTTCTTTCAGAAAATCAATTTCTACCTTAAGTCAACCCACTGCGAAATAACAAAACATGTGCTTTACTTACTTTTAACATTTTAATATTTCTCTTTTTTTAATGTTCTCTTCTTTCAGAAAATCCATTTCTACCTTAAGTCAACCCACTGCGAAATAACAAATGATTGCTGTTGGGGCCAGACCTCATTCAAAATTTAATTTTTACTCAACAAAAGAAAGGCAGAATGGCATTCCATGAGCGAAAAAGCTGCAGAGCATTGACAGAAAATGGGATTCTTGAGCCAATGTTTATCTCCTTTCTCCTTTCTCATGCATGAAGCGGATAGAATTGCTTACAGTATGTAGGTCACATTACATGAATCTAGCTCACAATCCTCATAAATGGACTTGGAATTAAGCGACACGCATGAAATATTCAGGTTCTGATGATTCAGTTTCTGTGAAAATAGAAGAGAATAGAATGGTTCAAACACGGTATGGGTGTCTGAACAAGGTGTGTGACACTCAAATGAAACATGTCCCTATTCTAAATACTGTGTTTGCGGAACATTCTGGAAACTATCAGACTATCAGACTAGGGTTCTGTCTGGTATTATCACAGTAACTACAACTTCCACTGTCGTAACCAGTGTGAAAGAGAATATTGGGATTTTAACATTGGCTGATCTGCGTTGATCCTAAACAACCTGTCCAGTGGTGAACCTGTTCTTTGAAGCACTGTAGAACAGCACTATAGCAGCACTATAACAGCACTCTATCAAAGCTGTGTACTGGAAAACCTTGTTAGTGCCTAGGTGAAGTTATGGGCGGTGGTGCTCTTTTTTTTTTTTGCGGCCTTTGACAAGCCATAACTTCTCACTTAAAACATAGCTTTTGGTCATTCATTTGTATATCGTCACCTTGTTAAAATAATGGCTTACGTCACTTTTGAGGAATGTATTTGCCTAAATGTCATAGAGTTTATTCTGTTTTTCGCAAAACTTGAAGATATGACATAAGCCATTATTTTAAGAAGGTGACGATATGTAGGTGCTGACCATTCTAGTCTCGCTGTGTAGGGATAGATACATAGATACATGGATTCATGGTGAATTTGATATCAAAGACAAACATGGCTGTTGGGCAAACAGAGCAGCAGTTGTTTTGATCAGATGATTACACCTCGGGGGGGCTACTGGGTGGAACAGTCAAAACAGAGATTCTTGTTTTCTTCAGTGTGTGTATGTGTGTGTGTGTGTGTGTGTGTGTGTGTGTGTGTGTGTGTGTGTATGCGTGTGCATGTGCATGTGCATGTGTGTGCATGAATTCAGAGCTCACTTAAAAAAGACACGTTGTTGTTATTGAAAGCCAAGGAGAGGAGACCATAGAAGTAGGCTGCTCATTCGATCTCCAAATGGAGAAAGCCTTTTCGACAGAAGTGGCCAAATACCAGCCTCTAGTGACACCTATTAGTGGCCTTGGCTTCAAGTTTCAGCTAGTAATACTGATATTTGGCAGCCTTAGACATGTGCGTGACCTGACAGGATGTGGGCAAAAAACAGCTTGCAATATTGTCCTGTGTCAGACGAAGACAGTGCTACGGATATCCATGATTATATCATTATATCATATCAATATTCTTATATTTTGTAATGCTTTACTGTGAACCCAAACAAAGTATTCAAATGTGTGTGTGTGTGTGTGTGTGTGTGTGTGTGTGTGTGTGTGCGCGTGTGTGTGCGTGTGTGTGTGTGTCAAAGAGAGAGACAGAGAGGGGGGTGGGTGGTGGCAACAGGAGGCAATCCCCGTCTTTCATTACATCTTCAATGAACTGAAAGCCACAACAGAAACAGCACGCTTGAGTTCACTAACAAGACTCAAAAGGAAATCATTGTTCTCGACAACCAGATGCCCTCTGTCAGCACTGTTCATGCATTCTCCTCACAGTCCTCCATTGGCGTGCTGTGTACCTACGTTAAGTGGTATGCTAACTACCCCTGTGCACAGGGGTGCTAGTAATGCATTCTATGTTTGATCTCTTTTTTTTCTCTTCCCCCCTCCCTCCCTCCCCCCTCCCTCCCTCCCTCCCTCCCTCCCTCCCTCTCTGCTCCTCCTCTTCTCTCCTCTTAGTTTCTCTGAGTGTCTCTCTGGGGCTGCTGGTGTGGGTGTGATGGGTCTCCCTCAGTTCTCCAGGCTGGCTCTGGCCCTGTCGACATTCCTCCTCCCTCTCCTTCCCCTCTCCTCGCTGGGCTGTCCCTCTGGGTGTCGGTGCTATAGCCTGACAGTGGAGTGTGGCTCTCTAGGAGTCCGAGAGATCCCACAGGGAGTCCCCTCCACCACTCAGGTGAGTAGACACTGTCAGACTGAGAGCTTGAGCGGCGGTGCCTTCACTGACATTTTTACATTGACATTTTTGGCATTTAGCAGACGCCTTATTCCAAAGCGACTTACAATCATTACATTTGAATACTAAGCAAGTGAATCATCAATCCATCCGTTGTAGCAGGAAGAGTAATCCAGCTCAGGCCCGGGGCCATTTTTTTTACACTGGAGAAACAGAGAAACAGTACAAGGGGGGCAATAGAAGTTCTTAGGGACACAGTAGAGGAGAAAGCGGGTGTCTTTAGGAGACGTAGTGGTGAGGGTCAGAAGATGTCTCAGGAGGACTAACACCATGCACTCTATACACGTCCATTTTCTGTGTCCCAATTCTCCACCCTTTTAGTCTTTCTGAAGTTGTGCACTTGTATCCAGTCCCCTTTTTGTTTTCAAGGTTCTTTTTCTCTGAGTGGGGCAGTCCCACTCATATATTTCATTTTATTGGATAGAGGTAGTGACGGTAGACAGGAAAGTAAAGAGGAGAGGGCATGTCAGCAGGGCATGGGCCCGATTCGAACCCATGCCGACATGGGCATATGTGTGCACTGTTAGACCTCAGTGTTAGACCACTGAACTACCCCAGGCCACATCCACCCTTTTTTCTTTCAGAAGTTGCACTTGTGTCCATTCCCCCTTTGACAATCCCACGTGCACACTCCAGGAGGGAAGTGTGGAGCCGTGTGACGCAGCGATCGTCTCTTTGATCATTTGACACCGTCTCATCAAGCTAATCCATTCTCGTTAGCCACAACAATCCCCATGAATCAGATCGATGGTATCCTTTAGATGTAAGCCACAGGGCAGAAGTGCTCTGATAGTGGGTGTAATGATTTATTCCTCGCTGGGTGTTGGCTCGTATCTTCGGGCCCGATCCCTTGTTGCGATAGCCTGAACCATTATGCTGGGACCATCCCAGGGTCACAGCCCCAAGATCACTGCAGCTTGCTGGTTATTCATGAAGGCCGTCCTGGGTACGTCGTTCTATTAACCTCCCGAACACGGGCCCATACAAATCACACTCCACTTTCCCCCCGGTTGTTTGCAACTTTGATAACATCAGCAAAGAACGCACGCTAACAATGAAGCTGTCATGCATTATTTATCGTACACAACAATCACCACCGGAGACAGGTTTTTCATTTCCCGGACAGTGTTCCCCTTCAAAAGCGGTGTGATTGATGCGTCGGATCCCAGCGCGTCGTCGTGACAACGTCCTGACATCCCTCTGTTGGAGACTCAAATATCCGTATTTATGTGTTGTGTTTTTGGGCATTCCATTTTTTTCTTTCATAAGCGGGGGTTTCTAAATCATCTTGACAGTACAGACACTCATTGAATACGTTGTTGTTCCTCTCCTCCTCTCCTCCTCTCCTCCTCTCCTCCAGACCATCTTCCTCCAGGACAATGCCATCGTTCAGATCCGTGTGCACGATCTGTCCAGACTGGGGCTCCTCCACTACCTGTACCTGCAGAACAACAGCATCTCAGCCCTGGAGCCCGGGGCCTTCCTGAGCCAGGGTCAGCTGCTGGAGCTGGCCCTCAACGGGAACCTCATCCATCTGGTCACCGCCGACACCTTCAGGGGGCTGGAGCACCTGCGCATCCTCTACCTGGCTGGGAACCAGATCACACGCCTGCAGGACTACACCTTCAGAGGCCTGCAGGTCAGACAGGGCTGGGAGAGGAGGGTGGTGGTGGTGGTGATGAAGATGAGGATGACGAGGGTTGTGGTGATGGTGATGAAGGTGGTGACAACAAAGACAACGATAATGAAGTTACAGAAATGGTTTTCATAGTGATCATGATGATTCATCCGTTTTTCTAATATAATAATCTATAATATAGTATGCCATTTAGCTGACGCTTTTATCCAAAGCGACTTACTTATCGCAGTGAGTCCATACATTTTTCATTATACATATGGTCCCAGCGGGATCGTCTGTAGGTGAATGAGAAGGAGAGGATAGAGAATAAAAGGGGGATGACAGACAGAGAGATGCTGTGACTCCCCACCGATTGATTTGTTTTATTTATTGTTTTTAAACCTGAACATTTAAAATTGTTACTGTATCTGTATTTTAATTTGACTGAATTTGATATGATGACCCATTTTTATTTTTCACTTATTAATTGTTATGTTATCTGATGTGTTCATGCAAAGCACTGTGTGTATATATTAAGTTGTATGAATATGTACCATAGAAATACATTTGCCTCTCCGTCCCTCCACCCACAGCGTCTGCAGGAGCTCCACCTGCAGGAGAACAGCATCGACCTGCTGGGGGAACAGGCTCTGCTGGGCCTGTCCTCCCTGGCCCTCCTGGACCTCAGCAGGAACAACCTGAAGACCCTCAGCCCCGCCTCGCTGAGACCCCTCGTCAGCCTGCAGGTGCTGCGGGTCACAGGTGAGAGGAACAGGAGGGAGGACGACCAGAACAGTCTTGTTATTGAATACTGTGATTTAGTGTGGATCCGGTTACACCTACAGTGTTGTAGAGTAGGACGTACTGAAGGTGAAATAACAATAGCTATTGTCTTGTTAGCCTCTTATACCTCTTTATTCATCTATTTATCTATTCCCCCACCCCTCTCTTTTTATTTTTCCCTTTGATACCTTCACCAACCTTGCCCCACTGTCCTTTCGTTCCCCCATCCCCCCTCCTCCTCCCCCTCTCCTCTCCTCCACCCAGAGAACCCGTGGCGGTGTGACTGTGCGCTCCACTGGCTGCGGACCTGGATCAACGAGGAGGGCCAGCGTCTGCTGAGCTCCGCCGAGCGCCGCCTGCTGTGCGCCGAGCCCCCCCGCCTCTCCCACCTCAGCCTGGTGGAGGTGGCGGCCAACAGCCTGGTGTGTATCCCCCCCGTGGTGCAGCTGGAGCCCGGCCACCTGACCGTGCGGCTGGGCGAGAGCCTGCGGGTGTCCTGCCAGGCCTCCGGCTACCCCCAGCCACAGGTGACCTGGAAGAAGGCCTCCCACGGCAAGGCCCAGATGTCCCCCCGTGGCCTGCTGCAGGAGCTGGGGCCCGACGGGGAGGCGTACAAGGCCTGGGGTGGAGGTGGAGGTGGAGGTGGAGGTGGAGGCGGAGGCGGGGGGCTCGTGACAGCCCGGCCGGGGGGGAAGGCGGGGCAGGGCCCTGTGCGGGGTGCCGAGGAAGGGGGAGAGAGGGAGAGCTTCGATCCGGACACGGGGAGCGGGATGCTGTTCCTCAGCAACGTGACAGTGGCGCACGCGGGACGCTACGAGTGCGAGGCTTGGAACCCGGGAGGCGTGGCCAGGGTGACCTTTCACCTCGCCGTCAACATGTCCTCTTCCTCTTCGCTCTGGCCTCATCTGCTGCACTCTTCCTCCTCTTCCTCCTCTTCATCCTCCTCTTCATCCTCCTCTTCCTCGTACTACCACCCCGAGGCGGTGGACGTGAGCCAGGAGCCCCTGTATGAGTCGGAGAGTATGGACTTCAACGCCCTGGGCCCGGCCACCCAGACGGCCATCGCGGTGGGCATCTCCCTGCTGGCGCTCACCGCCCTCCTCCTCCTCATCATGATCTACAGCCGCCACCAGCAGCGGGTGAAAGAGGAAGGGGGCGGAGCCTACGGCAGCAGCAAGGAGGAGAGCATCCTGTACGTCAACGACTACTCCGACGGCCCCACCACCTTCGCCCAGCTGGAGGAGTACCGGGACGAGTGGGGCCACGAGATGTACGTCCTCAACCGCGCCAAGCCCGTCCTGGCGTCCACGTGCGCCGCGGTGAGCGCCTACTGCCAGCAGGGGGCGCTGAAAGAGGCTCTCCTGGACATGGGGGAGCAGGTGCAGACGCTGAGCAGGTCAGCAGGGATGGGGCCCCGGAGGACCCCAGCAGAGGGGGGAGAGGGGCCCCCACTGGACCCAGAGGGACTGTTCATCCACCAGGGTCTGCTGTTTGACACACAGATGGCCTACGAGATCCACTGCTGACTTTGAGACGGACTGGGGAGGGGAAGGGAACCCACCACGTGGGGGGAAGTTAGGAGGTTAGGGATCATAGAGGCTTGCGGAGAGGCTCGGATGACGGATGAATGTGCCACCAACAGCATCCCAGAGACATGTATCTTTTTTGTTATGTTGAAATGTAAAATGTTCTCTAAGATTAAAACTCACATAACTAACATTAAAAAAATATAATACAAAATAAAAAAGATCTATTATTATCCCCCAGTTTATGAAATAGTGTTTGCAGAGGGGGTGTAGAGGCTAACTTTCTAACGTTCTGTAAAAAAAGAAAAGAAAAGAAGACCAGAGGACTTGGGGTTAATAGTTAAACTGGGTCCTCTTAAAACAGCACCAAAGCTGCATCCATATTGAGGACAGAAAAAAGCCCAACTGAATGACTAGGGGAAGAAACTCATTCTTTTTGGTACAAAAAGGTTTCACTTTTTGATGTGTGTTTTTTATGTTTATTGTGCAATTGTTTTCTAATTGTTATGTAAATGTGATGATTGTTTTTCTTCATGAATTTTAACAGCAAAGTACTACAGTACTATATTGTTTATCTTGTATTGTTCCTTTTTCCATGTGCATTTGACCCAATGTGTACACTGTAAATCACATGAGTGGGTGGATTGCTGAAATACAGGTTTACGGTTTAATATTCCTTAATTTCATATGTATTCCTCAGTGTTATCCTACAGCATTATCAAGAATTTGGTGTTGGGGTTCATCTTCATTTTTTTCTTCACATAACAGTGATTACAGTCTTTAAACGATCTACTCACCAAATCACTGTGGACATTTTGGGAGATTGATGGCAAATACAGTATACAAAATACACAGCAAAGTATTGGTATTGCCATGTGTGAATGTGAACCTAGAAAAGTCTATATTCACCCTCAATGTAACATTCTCTCTGAAGTCAGTAACTCAATTACTAGTAACCAATAAAATGTGTTTTAATACACCTGCCTTTTTTTTTTATTACAATGGCCTTATGTCTACAATCAGTCAGCAGCTTGTGTGTGTGTGTGTGTGTGTGTGTGTGTGTGTGTGTGTGTGTGTTTGTGCTTCCCTGCTTGTGTGTGCATCCATGAGTGTGGGTGTTTTATGTGGGTGTATTAGGTGGGTTTATGGATGATATCTGTGCCGTGGTGTGAGCAGAAAACAGAAAGAGGATGTACTGTTCTGTCCATTCAAGCAGGAAGATATGAAAGGCCTGGCTCTGTGACCCCTACAGAAATGAAGAGCGCAGCACCGGCCATTACACACGTCCTTATCGCCGACAGAGTTGAGTGAGAGCAGAATCGGAGATACTATCTGAGGCTCAGAGCCATTGAGGTGAAAACGGTTTTCCCCCATCATCCTTTCAAGTAAATAGATTTCTCCAGTGCTATGGTTGTGATACAAAAGCGACTTCCACATGATTAAACTTGAAGTCCCATCTCACTGTTGGCACGGACGGATGCTGTGAGTTTGAGAGACTCCTTTTTACACCCTTCAGTGGTTGTCATGGTTACTTGGGAGTTGATACACCAGCAGCATTGGTGAGAGGCAGCAGTTAAACAACTGTCCTTCTGGGAACAGACTGATTGTAGCGTAAACATCATACATTATACATTTACCCTTCTAAGACTTAACTGACTAGTCCAGACTTGTATGCTGTAGAACCTTATGGGACTTGTAGTAGATGCGTGTAGTTCATGGTTATACCGTGAAACCTTATGGGACTTGTAGTAGCTCAGTGTAGTGCATGGTTATACATTATATATGATACCTGTCATCAGGGAAACTGGCTGATTGTAGTACATTATATTGTGAAACATTATGAGAGTTGAAGTTTAGGGCTATAAATAATATATTGTACTGTAGATCTTATGGGACCTACAGTATAGTTTAGTTTATTTGCTTGCACACAGAACATAATATAAAAGCACAACTTTCAAAGTACAGGTCAAATACAAGATATATGCAGGTAAGGTTAGGATACTCAAAATATTTCTATAAAAGTTCCTCACCTTAATCCAAAACATGCATTTATAAACACTACACAAACACTAGTCTGATTGTTATACAAAAAATAAAAAGAATAACATATATACTATTGGACGTAAATATATGATCTACTTTGATATCATTCCTTGCTGAAAATGTCCTGACTGTCATGCCAAATTGAGCTTAGAGTTGTACTACACTGATATTGAGGTATTCAGCTATTCAATAAAAGAGAAAACCAAAATCAATGAGGATATCTCCTGGCTGTAGGGTTAGACACAACACAGCTTATGACACCAGGCAAGGGGAGTAAAAGCCTGGATCTGCTACAATAAATCCACATGCCTGTCTGTCTGTCTGTCTGTCTGTCTGTCTGTCTGTCTCTCTGTCTGTCTGCCTGCCTGCCTGCCTGCCTGTCTGTCTGTCTGCCTGCCTGCCTGCCTGCCTGTCTGCCTGTCTGCCTGTCTGTCTGTCTGTCTGCCTGTCTGCCTGTCTGTCTATCTGTCTGTCTGTCTGCCTGCCTGCCTGCCTGTCTGTCTGTCTGTCTGCCTGCCTGCCTGCCTGTCTCTCTGTCTGTCTGTCTGCCTGCCTGCCTGCCTGCCTGTCTGCTTGTCTGTCTGCCTGCCCATCTGCCTGCCTGCCTGCCTGCCTGCCTGCCTGCCTGCCTGCCTGTCTGTCTGCCTGCCTGCCTGCCTGTCTGCCTGCCTGTCTGCCTGCCTGCCTGCCTGTCTGCCTGTCTGCTTGTCTGTCTGCCTGCCTGCCTGCCTGCCTGCCTGCCTGCCTGTCTGCCTGCCTGCCTGCCTGCCTGTCTGTCTGTCTGCCTGTCTGTCTGTCTGTCTGTCTGCCTGCCTGCCTGCCTGTCTGCCTGCCTGCCTGTCTGTCTGCCTGCCTGCCTGCCTGCCTGCCTGTCTGTCTGCCTGCCTGCCTGCCTGCCTCTGCTGCTCCAGACAGCTGCTGAGCTCCACCTAGTGGCAGAAGGACAATCTTCTGCTTTCTCTCTTCACCAACTGTACCAGAGGATGACAGGGGAGCGTCTGTTTGTTCCTGAAAAAAAGAGCAGGTGTTTCAGTTGCAATGCTACACATTGGCTAAAGTAGGTGACTGTATTGACAATGTCTATGAATGGCACAAATGCTTAAATCTAAGGGGCATAATATGTTTTAGTAATGTTACTGTGTTGTTTGGATAGTGTGATGTTACATTATTTGACTGTGCTTTGCAGTAAGTCACCTCTCAGAGCTGAAGCACCACTGAGCTGTCTTCCATCTCATCATCAGGGTTCACCTTGGTATTCTGAGACTGTAATATGTGTTTACAATCAATTCACAAAACATTCTTCTGGAATTATGTATTTTCTCTCAAACTTAAGATATGCAATTAGGTTCCCTACAATTATAATCAGAGAGTGCCAGAGTTGTTTTGTCAATATTGTAAGATTCAACCATTTGTGTGCATGCTCACCCTTTTCTTCTGGGGTATGACTATGTATGACACTATAGACGGCTTCTGGCTCTGGTTCAGCTGAAGGTACAGACTATGGAGAGATATTTAAAGATGCAGTAATGATAATTACAGTTTTTCAACCAAAAAAAGCTTTTTAGAGGGTAATAATGTTATGATTAAGTAGTCAGTTAGTACACTGACATTGTATGTCAGAGCTGTTTTGTCAATATTGTAACATTTTAAAATGTTCACACATGCTCACCTTTTTCTCTATGGGTAAGACAGCACTATATGTGACTTCTGCTGAAGGTACAGACTATGGGGAGATATTTACAGGGTTATAAGGTTATAATAATAATAATAATAATAATACATTTATTTTATAAGGCGCCTTTCATGGCACTCAAGGTCGCCGAGTGATTCATAAGGTCGTTATGAGTGATTCAGCTGAAGGTACAGACTATGGGGAGATGTTTACAGGGTTATAAGGTTATGAGTGATTCTGCTGAAGGTACATACTATGGGGAGATATTTACAGGGTTGTAAGGTTATGAGTGATTCAGCTGAAGGTACAGACTATGGGGAGATGTTTACAGGGTTATAAGGTTATGAGTGAGTCACTAGTATACAGTAGGACAGTAGGGAAACATCATAATCTTACCTCTTCATGTCTGTCAGCTAGAGTGCTGTATGTGACGTCCTGCAGAGAGAAATACCAGAGATTCTAGATGTTTCAACCCTCTTTGGATATACTGTACAACCCTCAACCACTCAAACAATGCTCATCCTTTACCTGTGGGCAACATTATTATCAACATGGTCATTTAGTCTCTATCTTTGAATTATACATGGACGATAAAGCAATGTAACGCGGGTTAGTGAGGAGGGCTTTAAAGTAAGAAATACTACAAATAACAAAGGTGAGATGGCCTATATTGCGAGATGATTTAAACCTGGTCTGCAGGCTGTTGGTTTTTCCGTCTCTTGACGAACACTGTACTGTAGCTCAAATCATCTTCTGTCCGTTTGGTCTGTTATGGGAAAGATTATGATTATGAACATTATAAAGTCAGTCTTAGTGTTTGGCTGTTTACATGCAAAAATAAACCAGTAAAAAGTCAAACATACTGACCGTGTAGCTGGGCCCAACACCTTGTACTTCCCCTTCAGCTGTAGTTCTCTCTACAACAGGATGTGTGGTTTAGCATAATATGATGACATGCTCTGATCTGATCTATGATCTGCCTTTTCAAAGCCACAAACTTGAGTGCAATTGAGTTTCTTATGATTGAGGTAAAGTTGATAACTCACTGCGTGCAGCCCTTAGCCTCCAGGTTACCGTGCCGACCACCACCAGTAGCAGCAGCAGCAGTCCAGACACCACCAGCAGCCAATGGGAGGTCATATTGCTATGGCAACACAGGAGAATAGGATTTGTTGAGGTTGTTGAGGTGCTTGTACAGCACACAGTCATTGCATTTACACTGGTTAATAAAGGACATGTAGAATAGACAAGATATGAGTCAAAAGAGAAGACAACACACACATTCTTTGTGGTAGGATCTGCATAATGAAAGACTCACGTTCCTGTGGCATTGGCTGTTCCATTGACTGTTCCATTGACTGTTCCAATGACTGTTCCATTGACTGTTCCATTGACTGTTCCATTGACTGTTCCATTGACTGTTCCATTGACTGTTCCAATGACTGTTCCATTGACTGTTCCAATGACTGTTCCATTGACTGTTCCAATGACTGTTCCATTGACTGTTCCAATGACTGTTGGATTCACTTCACCCATACCTGTAGTTACAGTTGGTGTCGCCACTGAACCAAAGAATGTCAATAGTGATTGAAATGACCAAAAATTGTGGCTTTAATCGGTGAGTTGACAATGAGTTCATTGTCAGTTGAGAGTAACATGACTGACAGTCTTACCTGTGGTTCTCTTTGTGACGATGATGTTGACAGGGACGTGAAGACCTCCTGCAGCGCACCGGTACCAGCCTGCGTCCCTCATCTCCAGCCTCCTCATCGTAACGTTGAAGGATCCCTTCCCATCGTCACTGAGCTGGAGAGATGCATTCTGGGATGTCTTGGTCCTCCCCGCTGTTGGACAAAAGCTCAGCCCCTTGCACCACCTCTTCTCACTTGTACGGTAACTGTGGCTGTAGAGACACCGGATGGTGATGTCCCCTCCTTCCTCTCCACTCACCGTGCTGTTCACCACTGACAGACCGGGAAGACCTGGATAAAAATAGGCTATCATTTACATCAACTAAACATGTACAAGACATTCATATTAACATTTCAATTTCAATTGATTTACATTGATTTCTCTTATCTCTACAGATAAGAGTGGTGGTGTGAAGTGCTGAACTATACCTTTAGTAACAGTAAGGTTAAGCTGTGTGGCATCATCACCTAACCACTTGTCCACAGCACACCAGTACATATCAGTGTGCCTGGTTCGCAGGTCTCTCATGGTCACAGTGAAGAGTAGCTTGTCTGGATCATCAGTCAGTGACACCTGACCCTCTTGCTTCTCAGAGTCAGAGCGAACCAGGACGGAGCAGAGAGTCAATGCTGATCCTTTGCACCAATACTTTACATGGTGTTTATACCGTTTGCCATAGAGGCAGGGGACAGTCACTGATCCTCCACTCTGGACCTCCATGCGGTCCACCGTCCTCACGCCAGAACCACCTGTGGATGCAGGACTGTATTACACATGCTTCCTGTTACTGTATTACACATGCTTCCTGTTACTGTATTACACATGCTTCCTGTTACTGTATTACACATGCTTCCTGTGGATACAGGACTGTATTACATATGCTTCTGGGCCTCCCTGATTCTTATGGGAATGGTTCAATTTGTTCGATTTTCTTGTTTTTCTTGTTTTTTGCTTAAACTGTCATACAAGTTCTCTAGAGTGTTTTGCATCTCCTGCACATTTGTTATTCCATATATTATTTGTCACTGTCTTTCATGTTTGCTGTTAAATAGAGAACATCACAAATAAGCCTTGATGACAAGAGACTGTTGGCTCCAGTTTGCATGTGCAGAAATTTATCAAATGGGAAAATAGCCGACCATCTTTACATTAATACAGTACTACTAACGGAAAAGTAGTGTTTCCATGATACAGAAATGCATTTTCAGACCAATTACTAAAACTCTGGTTGAATAATGAGTATTTTAGTAAACAGTCTCAAAATGCATTTCCGTATCATGGAAACACTAGTTTTCTGTTAGTAGTACTGTATTAAGGTAAAGGTACCTATGGTTATATGGTACATCATCTAGGCATACACATCAAGTACAAATTACAGTATGTACATGTATGAAAATATTCTTACCTTGAGTGAACAGGAGGAGCAAATTGATCAATAAAAAGTGATCCATCTGTGTGTGTGTGTGTGTGTGTGTGTGTGAGTGAATGAGTGGGTTTGAACTTTAAAGTGACTTTCTGCTGCCCTATAACAGCTCTCTGCTCTCTTCCTGTTTGTGCTGATGCTTCCTCAAAATGCTCAGAAAAGACAAAACCCCCCATGGTTAATATGTACTCATGCATGCACACGCACACATGCACACACACACACACACACACACACACACACACACGCACACGCACACGCACACACGCACACGCACACGCACATGCACACACACATACACGCACATCATGGATACAAGTATAAGACACACACCTCTTCAATTTCATTCTAATTATTCATAAATGTTCCTTCATGTTTTGACCATGAAATCAGTTTTAATGCCTTTAGTCCTAACAGATTAGTTAGGTGGATAACAATGATCAATGTTTTTAAGAAAAATACTGTAAGTCAGCAGCTGCTTCAAACAATTTTTTAATTTTATTTTGGGGTTAGGGAGCTTGTTCCACCAACAGTAAACAATACTAGCCAAGCCTACCACAATGTAGGTTAATGCTAAATGAATGTGTGCAAATGCGAGCATGGGAGAGAAGTTGAGGGAAAATAATAACAGAGCTCAGTCATTTTGGCAAACACATTTCAGGATAATATTTGGAGATTATTTTTTTTGGGGGTGGGGCCCACATTGACATTTCAATTATTCCAATATTTAATCAAAGAAGAGACCATCATTAATTAAAGAAACCAAAAAACATATTGTTGAACATATACAGTATATGCATGATCTACTTTGATATCACTCAGTGTTGTAATTGTCCAGATGAATCTCACGCCAAATTGAGCTTACTATTATAGTACACTGGTATTGAGGTATTCAGCTATTCAATAAAAGAGAAAAACAGGTCAATGAGGATATCTACTGGCTGAAAGGTTAGACAGAACACAGCTTATGACAGAATGTCACCAGGCCTGGGGAGCTAAAGCATGCCTGGCTGTCTGTCTGCCTGCCTGACTGCCTGCTTGCCTGTTTGCCTGTCTGTCTGCATGCTTTCCTGCCTGCCCGCCTCTCTGCCTGCCTGCCTGTCTGTTGCCTCTGCTGTAGGACAGCTGCTGAGCTCCACCTAGTGGCAGAATGACAGTACTCTTCTTTCTCTCTTCAACTGTACTAAAGGATGATGAAAGAGACGAACATCTGTGAGTTGTTCCTGCAACATAAAAAGAGTCACCACACTACAAGGCAATCTGTTTATTGGAGGCAGACAGTGTACAGTGAAGAACCAAGCACTTCAACATCAATTGAACTTGTAAAATCGCTCCTTGAAATGTCATATAAATGCAAATGCATCTACCATTGGAAAACATTTCATACACACTCAAAGACAAGCAGGAAAGATTTCAAAGCTTATAGGGCCCATTCATAAAATATCTGAGGGACAAGGATTTATCTGTTGGACGAATCTGGGGAAGAAGAATTATAGACTCTGTAATAAGTCATTTGAGCAGTTGTTGTGGATATAAGCAGTGACCATGAGCAGTGTAGGAGTAGTTGGATATAGTTAACGTATCTGTTGCAATGTACCCTTTTTTTTTATTTTATTTTTTTATTTTGTGTATATACATGTGTATAGGTACGTATGTGTGCAGTTATATTATTACCTCACCACCTCACCAATTATATATTTTTAAAGATTTGTTTTAGCATTTTCATAAAAACTCAATAAACATATTGTTGGGGGAAAAATGAATGCAAATGTACAATTAAAAAATGAATCACATCACACACCACATCAGTTACAGGACATACACTTAAGCTTATATAACATGCATTGTAGGGCCATTATCAGCCATAAGATGTGTGTACTCAGCCTCTACCCAGGGTCACTAGGTAGCACATATTAGTGTAGTAGCATTATCATCTTTGTTATGATTCTCTGTTGTTATTTTGGCCCTGGTCTGCAGAGCGATGAATGGATGGTGGATTCTGCAGAGCAGTGATTGGACATTTGGGTTGGGGTCAGGGGTCAGGGGCCAGGGGTCAGGGATCAGAACACGTGGACCGGCTGTGATGCGGAGTTGAGGAAAACGACCGAGGTGTTCTGCCAGTCACCTCCATCGCCTGGGTGTTCCTGTGGAGGGATACACTCATAACATACCTACAACGTCTTAAAACAAGGGTACTGTGGTGCCGAATTTAGTCCGCCTCCAAAATTAGTCCGCCCTATGATGTAATCTTATCTTTCAAACGCCGTTGCCATGCCGAAATGCATTCCTGACATTCCTGGACTGATGGGCCAAATAGTGTCTGCCCTGAGACGTTGCTATGCCATTCTACCGCTGTGTGCTTACTACCACAGATTAATGCATGTATCATTAGCGGGTGTACGTCTCCTAAAGACACCCGCTTTCCCCTCTACTGTGTCCCTAAGAACTTATATTGCCCCCCTTGTACTGTTTCTCAGTTTCTCCAGTAATAAATAAAATCAAATTTAAAAAGTTTTAGTAGAAGGCGATAATAGGGAGAAGGTTTTTCCTTCTATCAGTGGCCCCGGGCCCGAGCTAGAGTACTCTTCCTGCAACGAATGGTGGACTGCTGATTCACATGCTTAGTATTCAAATGTATTGATTGTAAGTCGCTTTGGAATAAGGCGTCTGCTAAATGCCAAACATGTAAATGTAAATGTATCATAGGGCGGACTAATGTTGGAGGCGGACTAAATTTGGCATGACTACAGCACCATGCTTGATAGACAAGCTGATATGAGGTTTAGGGTGGACTTACACTGAGTCTCGCTTTGAGCTCCTCTGCCTGCCTTCGCTTGTGGGCTTTCTCTGAAAATTAAATGATAAGGATTTTGTTGTAGTATTATAATTCAAAAGCATTACATTCGGTGTAAATAATAATAAAATAGTAACGGATAAAAAATGTCCCTTACTGTATCGATGCCACATCTTCCATGGTAACATGACAAGGACCACTAGGAGAAAGATGGCTCCACATACCATTAGAGGGGACTCCATGAAGTGCCTACAACCCCCCCCCCCCCCCAACAACAACAATATCAACAACTCAGACACCTACTATCAACTAAAAACGGTTTGACTGGCAGTAGCTCGAGTCAAAGGTGTGTATTGGGGTATGGATGAATAGACACTGCAGCATTGTCAACAGTCAAGCCATTGTGAGAGGTTCATCACTTCACTGTTACCTTTGGGAGTCCGATCCCTTAGCGATGGATTTAGGATGTGGCACATGTGATGACTCTGGAGCAGACTGAGGATGGTCAGATGTGGAGGTCACCATAGACACCGCAGCTGGAGAGTAGATAAGACAAGACAGGATACAATACAGGGAGTTTGACTCTGCATACCCAACAAAGGATTACCACAGGTGCAAACAGAGAAAAAAATGGTTCTTGATATCGCCATTATCAACAAACTGAAGCTTGAGATTTTTGGGGTGCTTTTGAAATATGATCATTTTACAATCTTTCGCTGACATACTTGTCGTGGGTCGAGATGTGACCGACACGTGGATGGCCATCTGTTGCTGTCCAGCAGCGCACCAGTACCACCCCGCGTCCCCCTTCTCCAGTCGGCTCAGCGTGACGGTGAAGGCCCCCGTCCTGTCGTCTCTGATCACCAGGGACGTGCCTTCATAGCTGCCCTCAGCATCTGTCACCAGACAGGAGCCCCAGTCCCCACTCCTGCACCACTTCTTATCACTCTCCCTGGCAACACACAATCACACCGGCATACTACTTTGGTTGTTGAAGAACAATTAGATTCTAGATGATCTAAGGTTAATACAAAGGCATTAATAGTAACTTGATAATCAAGTAATAATCAAGTACTAATAATCAAGCAAATGGAGAGAGGTAAAGGTACAGTACATGTAGGTACAATACCTGTATCTCTCACTGTAGAGGCATTCCACACTGACACTGGTTCCTTCCTCCCCGCTCACCCTGCTGTTCACCACAGACATACCTGCAGGACAGAACAGACACACCTAGCGTATAACCACACCGCCCCATACCAACCTTCTATAGGTCTAGACTGTCCCATGTTCACACCACTCCCTGCTCACCATGAATGACGTTGATGTGCAGTGAGGCGGTGACGTCGGCGCTCCACATGCCCCCCACCTCCACCCCGCACCAGTACCACCCCGCGTCTCCCTCCTTCACGTCCGTCATGGTCACAGTGAACACCTGCTGGACCGGGTCGTCAAAGATGGACACCTTCTCCTCCTCGTGTACAGCTGTGGAGCGGGGTGCGTCCGTACGGGCTAGACTGGTGCAGAAGTCCTTCATCCTGCCGCGGCACCAGTACTTCACGTAGCCGGCATACTGGGGGTCATAGTGACAGGGGATAGTGAGGGGCCGGCCCTCCAGAACAGAGAGGTCTCCGACAGTGGTGACCCTACAGAGAGCTTCTACGGAGAGAGAGAGAGAGAGAGAGAGAGAGAGAGAGAGAGAGAGTTAGGAGGGGGGGCTGTTGTGTTTAGAGAGGTCATTGACACTGACTGGACATGATGAATATCTATAGGAAGCGTGGATGTCATTTTTCATATATAGAAAATAGGGAACAGTGTGTTTCTAAATGGATTGTTCCCCTCTGACAGTTTCGTTTTCCCCAAAGAAATATTTTGACACTTTCATATCCCTCCCCCTCTGTCAGCCTCTGCCAAAACACACAGATAATTAAGGTGGGATATGAACATGGGAGCGCACAGGCAATGTCTATCTCCTTATGCTTGCTTGGGGGCATACTACAGTGAAGAGGCTTCCTTAAGGAATGCTACTGTTTTTTCCCACCGAAAGTTGTATATATCGTAGTATACTAGAGGAGTATTTCACTGAACTCTTGTCCCAGTGAGCTTTTCGGGAGCAAGGAAAAGACAACATTGCGCAAGAAACTCAAGAATATCAAAACCACATGTCTAGCACTAGCCCAACTTCACTCATAAAACCAACACCAACAACAAAACATTTCTTATAACAACAAACAGTGAAAGGGTTTGGAGGGGCTACTGAATACGTATCCCCCCCCCCTCCCCCCAGCTATACAATATGAAAATCTATCTATGCCTTTTTCATCCATTTAAATAAAAAAATAAAAAAATAAACAGTCACAATATGCCATTTAAAGGTGCAATAAAGAGGTAAGAGGTATAGATCTCACCTGGGACACAGGTAAAGAGAACGGTGAGTAGGAGCAGCAGAGGCATGTTCCTGTGTCTGAGGCAGCGGTGGTTTGAGAAGTGATTCTCCTCTCCACCCAAAACACAGACCGTTCCGCAATCCAAACTTCCCCTGGGTCATGTGACCACATGTGGCCTCCAGATGTTATGCATGTTATTAACCTGTTCAGCTCTGGACACTTTTTTTAATATCACCCTTTTCCCAATAACTACAGTATGTCATACTGATTGTACTGTATTAATGGGACTGATTCTAATTATGCACAAGTATAACATCACTTTCAATAATTTTTTTGTATCACCCAGCTAATAATTACTTATGACGTACTTAATCTGCAGCACTCTAATTGCCAATGTTCTCATTTCTAATTTGTTTGTGAAACATCGTGCTTTGGTATGTTTTTTTCTTAACCCTTTGGTATGTTTTTGGACAAAATGATAACCACTCCTTTATTAGATCCCAATAAAAAACATTCACATACACTTTTCTGTGTTATTTATTTCAGTTTGTCTCAAGTGCAAAAGGGAATGTGGTACAGATAAAAAAAAAAAAAAAAGAACATTATCTGTAAGAAAAAAAAATCTATTTTGTATCATAACTGATAACAACGGGTAATCAAATGACAGAGTGAATGGAGGGTCGAGGGTTTCAGTTCCACAGTTCATCGGCAGAGAGGATGTGGCTGCTCTACAGCGGGAGGTCAGGGGGACTTCGGCACTTCAGGAACACATCTGGATGATCTATGACAGAGAGGGATGAGGATGAGGATGAGGATGGGTGACAGAATTGTGCTCTGAAGCCAACAAGAGGAATCTGAGGTCATGTAACTGGTCATGCATAGCTATGAAACATTCTTATTCATCTTATGAGCCCATCAACTAGCCAATACAATATGCCATTTAGCTGATAATAATATATGCCATTTAGATGATAATAATATATGCCATTTAGATGATAATAATATATGCCATTTAGATGATAATAATATATGCCATTTAGATGATAATAATATATGCCATTTAGATGATAATAATATATGCCATTTAACTGACACTTTTATCTTATTATTTATTAAGTGAATTACACTGCAGTGAGTGCATACTTTTCAATATGGTCCCAGTGGGAAGCGAATCCACAACCTAAGCGTCATCAGCACCAGGCTCTACCAACTGAGCCACAGAGGATCATAGGACAATTAAGAACAATATACATTTTCACCAGCACTGTGAATTCTGCCATTGCATACAATAACAAAAGACTGGGCATTAAGAAGAGACACTCTGAATGAAAAACTAAGGCTGTTGGACAACTTCAAGAACGCCTCCACCCCTTCTTTTCCCCTTCAAGTAGGCTGACTGGATAGATGTAAACAAGGGCTCCTTGACATCAATCCAGCCAGGTCCAAGCACCACGATCAGCCCCTCAATTCAGACAAGCAGCATCGTATGCAAACCTAATGCACACCTGACACCTACACACCTGCTGAGGGCGGGGGATAAGATGGCAGGACGCATTGGCGCTTCATCCGATGAAATTCATGACAACGAGATGGAGAACAGTGTGGGCGAATAGGAAGTCAGCGAAGGCCCTCTCTGGGGAGACAGTCATGAAGTCCCCTTTGTTCTGAGGGTTGATCTGGATACGAAGGCACACTGAGGGAGAGAGAGAACAGGCTATGAACACACAAGGGGATGCAATGGACAAGCTATGCGCAGTACAGGCCTGCAGTATAGCTCACCAAACAGATTCATTGTACAGTAGGATAGTAGGTCGGCTCCATCAGTGGGGGCATAAATCAGAGGACGGGCTCAATGTAAGGCATGGAATGGAATGAGAAATGGTATCAAACACACGATACGCACACCATTCCTCATTCCATGCATTTAGAATGGGCCCGTCTACCTCCACTAGCCTGCCCTGGGTATATGCCTACTAAACTATTTGGTGTCTTGTTACTATGATCATAGTCATAAATTATGACTATGATCATAGTCACAGAAAATGTGTAATTCTATTGATTATGACTCATAATCAATAGAATTACACATTTTCTCTGATTGGATTACACCAGAGTTAGCTAGTGATTCCTAAACGAAACAGCCAATGCAATTGAATCCAATAGCCTACATGAATGCAAGCCAATCCAATGCAATGCAAGCTAACCCAACTGACTAACCTCAACAACATTACGTGAGTTTAGAATGATAAGGTTCTATCTCCGTTTAGGGCAGTTCAGAGATATTGAGCATCAAAGTTTTTACATTCCATTATGTTTTGTGAGATGGAACCTTTGTATTGTATGAATTACTAACTAAAAAATGTCAAAATTTAAAAAAAATAACACCACACAGGCATTAATAAACACCTAATGGATCAGATTATGTAAAAAAAACTCAATTTTGACAAAAATGGAGATAGAACCTTATAATTCTAACGTCATGAATAGCTGACTAGATGACTTAGAAGATCAAATAAATAAATTCACCTCCAAGGATGAAACATCCCACACAGGAGATGAACCCTGACAGGAAGCTATTGAAGGGGAAGGTGCCCACCAGGAGACAGTAGAGGAACTGGATGGCCCCTGTCAACAGAATGTACAGCAGATAGGCGTCCACTGCCTTCAGCTTGTTGGTCGTGGTGGTACTGTACTCCTCCAAGAACCGATAGGCGACAGAAAACACCGAATTAGACATGGCTTATGTTTTGGTAGTGCTGATAATTGATAAATAAATGATAAGAATTGCTAAATATTCTTCATGCAGAAGCTGTGGACCCTCTTCCTCGTTTAGGATAAACTGACGTGTCCACAAGGAAGGACCGGATGTCAGTGTTACACCAAATATATTCCGACTAGCGCCGAGTTCACGCAGATAAAATAAGGTTCTATCTCCGTTTAGGGTAGTTCAGAGATATTGAATGTCAACGTTTTTACATTCCATTATGTTTTGTGAGATGGAACCTTTGTATTTTATGAATTACTAACTCAAAAATGTCAACATTTTAAAAATAACACCACACAGGCATTAATAAACACCTAATGGATCAGATTATGTAAAAAAAAACTCAATTTTGACAAAAATGGAGATAGAACCTTATAATTCTAACGATGTCAGTGTTACACCAAATATATTCCGACTGGTCTGGAAAGATTAACCTATATTATTTTATTAAAGGCAAGCGGAAAGACTTTGACAAGCTGTGGGAACCATACATGACGAACATGTAGGATAGAATACTTTATACAAAGAAAGTGGAGGAAAGTTTTGTTTTTGCATTGTTTTTTCATTCAATCCAAAATTGATGCAAGTTGTGTGTGTCTATGTTTGTGAATTGTTGTTATTGTATGTTTCTCTTTTTTTGTTTTTTGTTGTCTCGTCTTTGATGTTGGTATATAAAAATGATAATAAAAATATTGTAAAAAATATATATATATATTCCGACTAGCGCCGAGTTCACGCAGACAACTGTACGAAGCCCCGCCTACTTTACGAAGCCCCGCCTACTTTACGAAGCCCCGCCTACTTTGAGTCAGCTGATATTTATTGGAATGTACCGAGTTACAAAACATTGAACACGGATGTGGTCAGGCATTGTCCTAAATCCGCCAAGCCCCCCAAGACAGACGGAAACGTAATTGTAATCGTTTGTTGTCTATTTCAGTTTGTGTGTCGTGATCGGATTATGTCATTCAATGGATCCTATAATAGCTCCGATGCAAAGCGAACCTGAGACAGAGTAAGTATTGTAAACACAGGTGGTTTGTTATGTTATTTAACCATCCTCCATGCTATCCTTGGCTTCATTCTTCCTTTCATAATCGTTCTCCGTTTTGCCGTCAGGAGGACACAATCTAACTAATAAAATGTCTAGATAATTGTAATGCAGAATCGTTCCAAACAATTCCATTTATAAACATAAGATCTATTTTTAAAAATGCATTATTATTGTTTTTCCATATGAGCCTGAATGTTGTTGTCAGTGTTAGTCTGTTCCTAATCAATCATTCACTACCAGTGTGTCATGTTAGTCTAATATACAGTACAGGCCAAAAGTTTGGACACACCTTCTCATTCAATGTGTTTCCTTTATTTTCATGACTTTTTGGTACATTGTAGATTCTCACTGAAGGCATCAAAACTATGAATGAACACATAGGAATGATGTACTTAACACAAAAATGTGAAATAACTCTAAATATGTCTTATATTTTAGATTCCTCAAAGTAGCCACCCTTTGCTTTTTTGTTGTTAATAAAATAATTGTGTTGTTGTTGTTAATAAAATATATAATAATAATATTAAATATATATATATATATAATAACATTATTATTAACACATATTATATTTAATATTATTATTATATATTTTATTAACAACAAAAAAGCAAAGGGTGGCTACTTTGAGGAATCTAAAATATAAGACATATTTAGAGTTATTTCACACTTTATTGTTAAATACATAATTCCTATGTGTTCATTCATAGTTTTGATGCCTTCAGTGAGAATCTAAAATGTACCAAATAGTCATGAAAATAAAGGAAACGCATTGAATGAGAAGGTGTGTCCAAACTTTTGGCCTGTACTGTATGTCTGACCATAAAACATCGTTATCTCTGTGTGTTCATTGAAGAGCTGTGCCTGTGCACCAGTGACTCTCTGGGGAACCGGTCACATGAGTGACACAGCACGTTTTGCGTCGCGTGTCAACTACCACCCAACCCAAGTGTATTGCTGTAATTAGTGCCCCCCACCTGAGCTGCTCTACCCATACAAAACTACCGCTCAAGGTACAAGCTGTCCCTAACTACAGATCTATAAGCACTGCTCCTAACCTAACCATGGGTGACCAAAATGGTCTGAACCCATATTAGTGGGTAGTGGGTAAAGGAAACTTTGACCTAGGCCTACTCCCTGAAGGTTTCTATAGCCTCTGTGTGTGTGTATTGATACGCTGATGCTTGCAGTGATTGTATTGTATCCATGCAATCATGTTAACATTGCCATCTTAGACCTTTACCCTCATCTCCTCTGTCTCTGCATTGTGTCATCCATACGATAACAGCATTCAGCTTCTGTGTAGCTCGAGTAACACGGTCTCTCTCTCTCTGTCACTCTTTTCCTCCATGGCTCTCCTCTCTCCGCTCCAGGGCGATCTCAGGGTGGGGCTGGTGGCCTTCTTGGCGTCCAACCTCTATGTCCCTCCTGAAGAGCACAGAGACCAAGATCCTCTCATGTAAGACCATGTTTGCTTTCCTTTACTCTACGTATTACCGCCCTCGACACTGGGAATAGTATTTCACTTCAGGAGTATTATACAAGTATACTGTCTCACTTTTATTCGTTTGACACCCGTGGCTTGGAATAGGATCTTCTGGTAATGTCACTCTGTTGTGTGTGCACTTGTTGCTTCCTGAACATTGTTTGTCTTCATCTCTGTGTCGAACAGGTATTCAGAATGAACTGTGGGCCAGGTTTGTGACCCTACCGAACCATGACAGGATATGGACTCTGACGTTGACCAACAAGGCCACCCGCAAACCTGTTGAGCAAGGTATTCCTATGGCCAACAAGATAGCATCTCACTGAATGCAGTAGGCCTCTTGGAAGAGATGTTTTAGTTAGAATTAACTTCTGTCTGTGTTTTGTTTTTTCCCTCCTGTCTCTCTCTCTCTCTCTCCCTCTACCCCCCCCCCCCCCCTTTCTCTCTCTCTCTCTCTCTCTCTCTCTCTCTCTCTCTCTCTCTCCGTCTATCTCCCTCTCTCTCAGCCTCTAAGACTCCTCTAGTAATGGTCCATGGGTTCGGGGGAGGTGTCGGCCTCTGGATCCGTAACCTGGACGTGTTGAGTCGCTCTCGGCCAGTACACGCCTTCGACCTGGTGGGGTTCGGCCGCAGCTCCAGACCCCCCTTCCCCACGGACGCCACCCTGGCTGAGGAGCAGTTTGTCAGCTCCATGGAGCAGTGGAGGGAAGCAGTCGGCCTGGAGAACATGGTCCTGCTGGGACACAGCCTGGGGGGCTACCTCGCCACCTCCTACGCCATACAGTACCCTTCCAGGTGAGAGGCCGTGGTTTTCATCACTTGCATCGATGTCACAATAACAACAATAATAATATTGTGTATAACATATACATAAACACAATAAACGTGGTATAGGCTACTGATGTGTACAGCTAAATGGCAAAAAAATGTAAGTCAAGCCCAATGCACACAGCGTGCGATTTCTGTTGCACGACAACATTCCATTGTTGTCATGAATGGAATCGAATTTTCGCCGTGCGATTAAAATCGGGGCCGTGTGCATTGGGATGCGATTTTCTCATAGACTTCCATTCAAACTTCAAAATGGAATGTTGACGTGCAACAGAAATCGCACGCTGTGTGCATTGGGCTTCACAGTGACATCGTTCTTTTTTACCCTGTTATATGTTTTAGCTTTTTTTTTTTTTTTTTTCAATTTTATTTATATCCACTTAATCTCCCTCCCTCAGGGTGAGTCATCTAATCCTGGTGGAACCGTGGGGTTCATTTTAATTTCTAGCCACTTAATCTCTAGGGGGGTTTCATTTTAATTTCTATCCTCTTAATCCCCCTTCCTCCATCTCCCTCCCTCAGGGTGAGTCATCTGATCCTGGTGGACCCCTGGGGTTTCCCTGAGCGCACCCCACCAGGGGAGGAGACCCAGGACGCTCAGAGTCCAGAGACCAAGAGACCGGGTCCCCCTCGCTGGGTGAAGGCGGTGGCCTCGGTCTTCTCTCTGTTCAACCCCCTGGCGGTCATCAGAGCAGCTGGGCCCTGGGGTGAGACCACGGAGGGCTGGGGAGGGAGGAAGGCCAGGAGAGAACACGTCCAGCTCGTTCAACTCGTATTGTTTTAGAGTCTTAACGACTAATGTCTCCATTATTCCCCTTTCTTTTCTCTGTTCCTGTCGTTTGTTGTCGTTTTTGCCGCCAGGTCCAGGGTTGGTGAATAGATTCCGTCCGGACTTCAAGAGGAAGTTTGAGGACCTGTTTAATGACGACACCATGACAGAGTACATCTACCACTGTAATGCCCAGACACCGAGGTACGGGAAGTCACAGCTTGGTGTCAATGCCACCGTTTAACCGACGGAATACCGGGCACATCTGCTGTAGCATTCTCCATGGGGGACATGGTCTCCTTAGCCTCCATTTAATGGCTTTTATCCCACATTCTGAAGGACAGAAAATAACAGACTGTTTTTCTCATCCACTCCCCCCACTCCCCTCCCTCTGTCTGTCCCTCTCACTCCACCCTCCGTGTCCCAGTGGGGAGGTGGGCTTCAGGGCCATGTCGGAGTCCCTGGGCTGGGCGAAGAGGCCCATGCTGCAGCGGGTCCACCAGCTACCCCCCTCCATGCCCCTCACCATGCTGTACGGGTCGCGCTCCTGGGTGGACAGCTCCTCGGGGGAGAAGGTCGCCCAGATCAGGCCCGAGACCTCCACACGCATCGTGGTGAGTATGAGGGGGTTAGGCTGCATAGAGACACTGAGGAGGGAGGGAGGGAGGAAGGAAGTGGGTGTGAAGGATGAAGGAAAGTGGGGCAAGGTTTTGAGAGAGACAAAAAGTCATTGTTTGTTGATGGATTGAGAGGAAAGAAGAGTTGGAAATGAATGGTTGGTCTGTGAAAGAATAGGCTAGAGAATAACAGATAACTGTCAGATGCACTTGCAAATGCACAGCACCATACATACACATGGTAACACACCTGTCTCTTTCTCTGTGACCTCAGATGATAGATGACGCTTCTCACCATGTGTACGCTGACCAACCAGAAGAGTTCAACAAAGTGGTCCAGAATATATGTAACTCTTTAGACTGAGAATGTAAGCAAAACTGACCATAGAGACCCTGTGTGTGTGTGTGTGTGTGTGTGTGTGTGTGTGTGTGTGTGTGTGTGTGTGTGTGTGTGTGTGTGTGTGTGTGAGTGTGTGTGTGTGTATGCAAGCGTGCGTATGCGTGTGTGTGTGTGTGTTTGTGTGTGTGTATGCAAGCGTGCGTTTGTGTGTGTGTGTGTGTGTGTGTGTGTGTGTGTGTGTGTGTATGCAAGCGTGCGTGTGTGCATTATGTACATTATGTACAGTCCATGGCTTCAATGCTACACACCAACGGTACAGAATGGAACATCTTTGTAAGATGGACCTGCTCTGTAGTCCATATGCAGTTTGTATGAGCGTGACCATCAACAAGTTGCTCTCAACCCTGCACTTTTTATCTGAACCGATCCTATCGGTTATACACAGAAACACGTGGTCAGTCAATGTAGTTCACACTGCTGCCCCCTAATGGCTGAATTTAACTCTTTATTCAAAGTGGTCTGCATGAATCAACTATTGTCCGTTTTTTCTGTTGTTAGGGGATGGAAAATAAGCAATAGGTGTTTGTGTATGAAATTCAAATGTGTAGGGTAAATATACTACTATTTATATTTATATTTCTTTCAGTTAATATAGCCGATGCCACTGAAGCATGTTGTTATGTGCCTGTGTTTGACAGTGAATTGTTAGTTCTGTTTTCAGAGCTTTTGATCGGTGCCACTGACTGTATTTAAACTGCTGTCTGTATTTTATATTCAATAAACATTTCTATGATTAACACTGGTTGGCTGTCTTGTCACCATTTATCTGTCTGTTGTCTGCCTTTAAAGGTGTCATACGTAGCATTAAAGCTTTGTATTGGTTGCCATGACTATTACAATTGGCGAAGGTAAACTTACTAGATTTCAGCACTGAAGCTGTTCTGGGGAATGTTGATTAAAGTAAAATGTCTATACCCTGTGGGATGTTAGGCAGTTGAAAGGCTTGAGAATAGATTATGTCTCTTAATATGACCACTAGGGGTCAGTATGTATCTGTTTATGTTCTTGTGCCCGACACTTTGGGAGTTTCCACTCTGTGTAAGCTGTGTCTCTTTTGATTTTGTTGTGGTAACATGAACCACAAATTCATAGTAACCACATTGTGATTTTGGATGCTTCCTATTGAAAACCCATTGAAGAAAAGTAACCAAAACATTTATGATCAAGTACTGTAACTATGACTACCTGTCCATGACTACCTTATGGGGCGATCCCCACCCTAGGAGGGAGCCGGGTGTGAGCTGGTGACTGGAGGGTTGCTGGCATCATATGGAAGGTATCCTACCGTCAAGGATTAACACTGGTTGACAGTGTTAATCCTTGGGCCCTTGACCTTACTGCTCCAGGGGTGCTTGACGGGGGCAGACCCTGTGCCCAGAGCTCTGTTCTTTCTAGGAGTGTGCTGTGTGCGTCATCTTGGGGGGGGGGGGGGTGCAAAAAGATTATTTCCTCTAGGCGATCAATAAAAATATATCTTCTTCTATATTCTGTCACTTTTCAGTTGAATGATAGAACATACACAAGCCTCGGCATGAAGCTACCCAATGTTCGTGTCTACTGATATGTGTCTATGTGTCTGTCTGATGATAGGTAGTTAATGCCAATTAGTTATGAGAAGAGCCTATAGTTATTGCATGCGAGTACTTGCTGCCACCATGAATACTGAATGAAGTCATCTTTTTAGCTGTTCACACCTTCTACCCAGTCAGGGCTTGTCCTTCATGGGTAGGATTAACATGCTCAGACCAGCATCACAGGTCTGTATATGAGTGGTGGCATATGGGCGGCGTTAGCCTAGACTAGAGATTAGAGAGGTTGGCTAGCAATCGGAAGGTCGTCGGTTCGATCCCCGCCTCAGGAGGGAGCTGCATGTGCCCTTGAGCAAGGCACTTAACCCCTAATTGCTCCAGGGGCGCCGACTATGACTGACCCTGTGCCTAGAGCAGACAATACCAAATTCCAACAATTGACTGACAAGTTGATTGCCTGGCAATAAAACAATTATTATTATTGTTATATCTGTTTTATTAGCTATACAACACTGACAGTAGAAAAAACACATATCGATAAATAATATGATAATAAAAAAAGTTGATATAACAGTTTCCATTGTCTTTTAAGTGCAGGGTAAAAAGATACACTCAAAGTAGGCACAGCATCTCCAAGCTTTCCGGAGATGATGCAGTTTGGCACAGTGATATCATAAGAGCACTTGATGGCAAGGAGAAGCATTGAGTAATGCACTATAATGCTGACTTCAGTTCATTCTTACACACACACACACACACACACACACACACACACACACACACACACACAGGACATTGAGAGAGACCGTTATATAACATGGAACACAAATGTGTTCTTTGCCTTCATATAAGCCATGTAAGATACATTTTGTCTAAAATGTTACAGTACATACATATAGTACATAATATGTACATAATATTACGTGTATGTGTCCAACACATTGATACTCTGCATACATCTTGAATACTGTATATTTGTATACTAAATGATGATGTTTACATACAGTGTGTTCATGAGCACCCTGAAATCGATTTTGTTCAGTACAGTATATTCTACTGAAAAGACCATTGGTATGATTATATCTAGATCATTTAACTGGCTACAGAAGCATTTCAGTGGCTACTCTAACATAAAATGCTATCTTTCGATCTCCTTCATAGGTTTACAGTAAAAAACAATAAGGCACTCTGGTGACTTTCCTGGATATGAAGTAGCTATTATCAATCACTAATTAAATCATTAATGCTGATATCACAAGAGCTATATATTTCTATGTCTACTCACTCAGTGTATGTGCACTCAGTAGGTCCATGAATATTCACCATAAAATACCAAACATTGTCCAGTAGGCTACATTGAAAAAAACATTGACATTCAAGACAAAAAACGAAACAATTTCCCCTGTCCTTGCTGTAACCAGTTTGCCAGTTCTCCAATGTTGGCAAGAACTGGTGAAGGTCATTGAGAAACACAGTCAACACAGTCTACACACAGACAGACAAGTGGGCAGTGGAGAGATACTAGAGAGCTCATTGGTCCAGGACGATGATGTCAGCCACGCCGTGCACCTGTGTGAGCTGTTTACAGTCCAGAGCTGCCACCAGCTTCCTGGGTCCTGGCTGAGTGGGGATGAAGTGCTCAGTCAATGTCACCGTGGAGTGACTCCCAACATCACTGAGAGAGGGGAGGAGGGAGGGAGGGAGGGAGGGAGGGAGGGAGGGAGGGAGGGAGGGAGGGAGGGAGAGGGGGGGGGGGGGAGAGAGAGAGAGCAGGGTTAGCTACACATGAACACAACCTCTGAGAGAGAGACGGGAAGGTTGATTCTACGGTAGAAAAGAAAAACAGGGAGGAGGTTGACATTCTTTACATCATGGTGGGATGGAGAGAGCGGAAGAGAGAGAGAGAGAGAGAAACAGAGAAAAGAGAGAGACAAATGAACACAGTCCTGTATCTTACCCAACAACCACCTCGTGGACCCTCTGCAGGCCCAGCCCCTCCACCCTGAACACCACGTCCTTCAGTGTCCGTGGCAGCGGATTGGTGAAGGTGATCTTCGCTGCCATCTCCTTGCCCACCACAGCATCCCCTACAGCCTGGAGGACAAAACAACAGGAAATACCACTTTTACAATGCTACTGTATCATCCCAGCGCCATGGCCCCGAACCAAGACATCTGTACTTCATTTGGGATTGCCTTTGGGGCCGCTGCTGAATAGAGACCAAGGAAACATAATTTCCGCTAGGCCTGATTTACAGTAAATCTATGTGATACACGTGACTGCGGCTCAGTGTTTAAAGGGAAGGCGAGGAGCCCGAGTGGCAGCAGCTGGTACTGATACCGGATGCAGGAAGTCTGGTCTCACCTTGATGCTGAGGTCTGGGGTGCGGAGCCTGAAGCTGGTCTGACTAGCCAGGACCTGCTGGGTCTCACTGACCCGCCCAGACAGGGTCAACATCAGCGCAGCCTGGTCCACCAGCTGGTCCTGGTACTGCTGGTAGGGCAAGACCCAGTCTATGGTCTTCTCTGAGAACACATGGGATAAAAAAAAAGGATTACAACAGACCCTATGGTCCCATAGGGAACTGACTCTGATCATGCAGGTGGTTGAGATAGTAAATGTGGGCGGAGCATCTGTGGAGGAAGAAATCGAGAGACAGGCTCATTGTAATGTATGGAATGGATTGAGGAACGGTATCAATCACATGTGTTCGATCTCCTAAATTGGGTACGTCAAGGTAGAGTAGTCTGATCCTAGTTCAGTTGGTCAAGATAAAAAAAAAATATATATGCCGTTTGGCTGACGCTTTTATCCAAAGCGACTTACATTGCAGAGTGCATACATCTATCAGTATATACGCTCCCAGCGGGAATATAACCCCAAGTCCCAGTCTACTGACCTTCATTGGGCATGAGTTCGACGGGCAGCCTCTCCTTCTTCACGGTGCCCTTGAGCACGCCAGTGTAGTACATGACTGCCACCTGGCTGTGGAGGGTGGTCTTGCGGGGGTACGCGCTCAGGTTCTTCACCACGATGGTCAGCTGGGCGTCGGCCCCCATGCGCGGCCCCTCCCCGTCCATCTTCACCTCCACAGACACGTCCTCCGCCATGGGCGCCGAGTACACGTCCGGCCTGGTGCCGTAGCGACTGGCCGTTTCTACAGCGATACGCTCCTCCTCTGACCCTGGTGGGGTGGAGGGGAGACAGAGAGAGAGGTTATGACAGTCTTAAAAGAAAAGCTGATGTCGTCGTTATCATTATCATCCACCATTTCAGTTTTTTCCCTAGGTGTGCCAGGTTATTGAGTGTCAGTCAGTAAGGTCGTGGGACGTGGCCCTCTGAGGCTAGCTCAGTTAGTGATATGACGTCCGTCGTACCTTCGGGGTGTTTGTACAGGTCTGTGATGTCGGCGCGCTCGTCCGAGCCCACGGCCTTGGTGCTGATGTGGTGGCCCACCGCCTTCTTCTCACTGTGGATCTGGGAGAAGGTGCCGTCCAGGTCTCTCTGCCAGTAGATCTTATCACTGTTCACCTGACCAGACACACACACACACACACACACACACACACACACATAGACCGGATCAGAACCACTCACAGATTACACCAGGGAGGGGACATGAGAGTTTGAGCTCAACCAAGGGGCCGCTTATATAAGGTGCTTAGAGTCTAATCTAAGTCTAATCTAAGTGTAATCTAAGGAGCAGTTTTGTGGGTTTTCCCTCCTAGTTCATAACGAGGAGGAGGAGGCCACGTCTGTGCCCCCAAAGGGCTTCTCCCTCTTGTACCCTGCGGCACTCACCTCGGCGAAGACGAAGGGCGTGTCGTGTTTCAGGTAGACCTGCCCGGTGCGGATGGCGGTGACGGAGGCCGGGCCGCAGCGGAAGGTGCCCTGGCTGGTCTCCTGGGGGGTGGCGTCTAGAGCCTGCCATCCCCCC
>NC_137686.1:17784943-17812443 GCF_963989245.1 Nansenia antarctica | reverse complement strand
TCCTCTCTCTGTTCTGTTGTGTACCTGTCCAAAGTTCCATGTGCGAGCTCCGATCTGTTTCTCCGTGCCGTAGTAGAGCCGCCCTGTGTCGTTCAGCACATACTCGTTCCTCTCGTCATCGTTGTCCATGTACACTGTGTCCTCTGGGACGAGAGAGTTAAACGGAGGGAACGATGATTAAGAAAAACTACTTTTTAACCGATACTCATGTTTTACCTATGAAATGCACTGCAGTTTTGGAGGGGGAAGAGAGAAAAAAACAACGGGAATACAGATAAAAATACTGTGACTGACACTGTACACTTCCAATATCAACTAAAACTCCCATTTTACCTTATGAAATACACTACAGTGTTGAAGTCCTACACAGGCTGTACTACTTTTTAAATTTATTTTATTTTTATTTGTTTTTCAGATTTTATCCCTTTTTCACCCAATTTGGTATCCAATTGAACCCAACCTAGCATCCAATTATCCCCTGCCTATTGCGTAGGATCCGCCGCACGACCCCGTGGCCGGCAGCCCCAGAGGAGACCGCCAGGCAGACTAGCTGACTGGCTCCTCGAGCCCAGCACCGTTATTCCGGCACCCCGGGGGCGCTGTTGCGCGACGGATCCTTGTCCGGAAATAGTCCTATACCGCCCTCTGGAGTGGCCGCTCAATATGCCGCTCCCTGTGTGCCTCGGCCATATCCGGGTCTGGCGAGACCGGGATTCGATCCCAGTCCCCGGTGGGCAGCTTGCACTAGTGGCTAGTGCTTAGACCGCTACGCCACCGCGGGGCTAAGGCTGTACTACTTTGATCAGAAGTAGAGGGAGAATCTGAGAGGCAAGGAAAGGGTTAACCACTGGGGCCGGTACAGGCTCAACTAGGGGGAAAGAGCTACATTGTTGTGTGACATCACCATGGGTGTGTGTCTGTGCGTGTGTGTGTGAATCCACCGCAGGGTGGGAGGGGGAGCCGGGGGACCCTCGGACAGGAAGATCTGGTTGCGTTTTCCATCTGTTTATTGTCTTAACGCTGACCTCATGGGCTTGGTTATTAGAGAAACACCTTGAGATATGGAGAACGCTGCAGCCCATCAGGAGAGGAGGAACGAGAAGAAAAGGGAGGCAGAGTAAAAACAAGAGGGAGGGAGGGTGGGAGAGAGAGAGAGAGATATGAAGGGGCAGAGAGGTTAAAGGATATGCTGCGAGGGAAAGGGTTAGGAGAGAGTGAAAGGAAGGAGGCACAAAGAAGTTACATAAAAGGAGGGGCGAGGGGAGGGGAAGGGGGGGGGAGAGGGGAAGTTGGAGAAGAAAGGGAGGGTGTGAGGAAGGGGGGTTAGGAAGGAGATGTAAAGTTGTGGTTGAGGGGAGGAGTAGAAGAGAGGGATTGGTAGGATTACAGGGGGGGGGAGGAGGGGGTGTGGAGGTTTTATGGGAGAAAAAAAGCAAGGAGGTACTGAAGATTAAATCCCTGACTGGATCTATTGGCTGAGATTTGGCTGACTTTTTTCTCTCTCTTACTAAACATCTCTGGCATGCAGGAAGAGAGAGGGAGGGAGATAGAGAGAGAGAGAGAGAGAGAGAGAGAGAGAGAGCGAGCGATATTACCACCAGCTGCCCTACAGCAGGATATGGCTCTACAGCCCTGAGGCCTTCTATATCGTAATTGTGGAATTCTTGGTTTTATGAAGGAAGGAGGGATCAGGCTCACTGCCAAACAGGCTCATATACGATCAGAGACAGACCACCCTATTCAATCAAACCGGTGCCCATAAAAAGCACAACTGTTTTCTTCTCACGGCGCAAGAAGAGGCAGCATGTTTGAATCAACACAACTTGCTTGGATTTTTATTTTATTTTATTGGTTTGGTTGTTTTGGCTTTTTTAACCAAAAACAAAAACAGATATCCAAACCTTTCAAGAGGAGCTATGTTGTGTCTTATAGTGGTGGCCTAGTGGATAGTGAGTGGGACTGGTGATCAGAAGGTCATGAGTTAGCTAGTGTGCCCTTGCGTAAGGCACTTAGCCCTAAATGACTCCAGGGAGACTGTCCCCCGTAATCTCTGATTGCAAATCGCATTGGATAAAAGCATCTGGTGTAAATGTAATGTCTTATTGCCGAAAACTTCCAAATGCAGTTTATTTTTTAATTGAAGCCGTTAGACAACCATTCTAAGAAGGCCAACGTAGTGATTTGGCATAAAAACAGTCGAGTCACAAGCAAATGGACCAACGTTCTTGACGTCGAGCCAGAGACCCAAACAAACACTCTGGTCACAAAGGGTCAGGCTGGGACTTGATGGATAGTGGCACATTATTGTATGGAGAGAGAACATTCCCGCCTATGTGGCAAGTGACATTAACAGTTCTCTGAGAGGCCAAGAGGCTAAATACAGTCCTATATAGATGACCGTGCCAACCTGCACCAGATGAATCATGACCCTGTGGCTACCAGGGTCTGCTATGTGCTCTGGAATGTTTGGTCTGGTGTCTGGAATGTGACAGACAAGTGCTTGCCTCCATCGCAATACCAGGAACCACTTATCAACATTCAACCTTTATTCACACTGTAGTTCATTCATTCAGTACAATCCAGGGTATATGATTGCATATCTCTCTCTCTCTCTCTCCCTCTCTCTTTCTCTTTCCCTCTCACTCTCTCTCTCTCTCTCTCTCTCTCTCTCTCTCTCGCTCTCTCTCTCTCTCGCTCTCTCTCTCTCTCGCTCTCTCTTTCTCTTTCCCTCTCACTCTCTCTCTCTCTCTCCCTGTCTCTCTCTCTGTTTATCTCTCTGTCTATCTCTCTCTCTCTCTCTCTCTATCGCTCTCTATCTCTCCAACCCCCCCCACCCCCCCCCCACCCCTCTCCCACCAGCACCAGCCTTACCGTCACACCAGGGGTTGAACAGCATGATAATGTCCTTGCTGGGGTCGTACGGGGCCACAGGCTCGTGGCCCTTCGACGACCTCGCCGTCAGCGTCAGTTTGTACCGGCCGACCACGGCCTTCGCAGGCGAGTTCACCGACAGCTTGACCGTGTTGCCGTTCTGCTCCACGACCGCGGCCTCCCAGCGTTCGTCCTCCAGCTCCTCCACCAATGGGATGATGACGTGGGTGCCCTTTGACACCATGGGGAGGGGTCCTGTCAGACAGATTGGTCATTTTGTTACATGAAATGTCAATCAAATGGTTGGCCTTGCTTGCACATGATTTCATATTGAGAAGCCAGGGTCATTGAAAGGCTCTCAGTAGTGTATCGGTGTCGGACATCCATCAAGGAAACAGTGGAATGCTCCATCGGAGAGGGAGAGGCGCTCTGTTCTCCCTGATGGAAACGGTGCCAAACAACACTGCATTCCTACCTTTCTACTGTAGGCCAAGGTTTGTTCTAATCAACCCTTTCATACCCTGAGGGCCCACAAAAGTGATACATACATAAACACTTAACCATGCTTAAAGTAAACATGGCCACACACACACACACACACACACACAGAGATACATAAAACATAACCCCAAAAAACAATGCTACTGCACGCACGCACACACGCCCACACACACACACACACACACACACACACACACACACACACACACACACACACGCACACACACACACACACATTGTATAGCAGGGACAGGAAGTTCACATTCTTTGCATAACCATGGAAATGGCAATTACAATACTTTCATACCCAGCAAATACCAGCACCGCCCATTTCAAACAGAGTCAAAGCTTATCTATGTGCAAGTGTCTATGTGTGTACTGTAAACATAAAGCATATTAAGAAGAAGGTTCCACAAACTATATCAGTGGAACCACATATCAGTAGAGGATGAAGTGACTCTACAGTACATGACACTTCAAGCCAGGTAGGACAGTGCAGCAGAATGCCAGTCGACTGACATAACAGTATCACGTTGATCTGGCTCGCAGCAGGAAGACTGCGTTCTTCACGGCGCCGTAACTCATGGTGTTTTACCGCAAGAGTGACTGTGCCAAACCATTTGTACACCACGGCCGTATCGCTGTCACTCAATAACATACCACCTAGAAAAACAGAGCTGTAGACTATGAGAACTCCATTGACAACACCCACATTGACAGCATACTCTATTGTACTGTATTGTATTGCTCGTACAGTTTGTGCGACTGATATACCCTCATGCCTGTTATTGTTTTTAGTTTATTTTCATCCTTTGATATTTACACTGTTGATGAGGAAACTTACAAAGTTGCCTAAGCATTTCATTGTACAGCGTACAACCTGTATCCTATGTCCAATACACTTGGCTTGACTGCTGCACGCAAACATAATGTGCAAATATAGTATATAGCCTACAAGAGTGGCACTAAATACTGTACAGTGTCAGTATCGAATCAGTGCAGACGTGTTTTGCTCGGAGCTAAAAGGGTTTCAAAGCAGCGACCTGCTGGGGCCCCCGTCTAACATTGGCGGAGGGGAGTGTGGAGTTGATCAAGATTGTATTGTTCCATCTGACCCGTGGTGCGCACTCTCCACCCTTCCTCGTTGGGCCTGAACACTTGTTGATAGGAAATCTATCAAAACATTGTCTCTGTGCTGCTAACGGTGGTTAGCGAAGCAAGCTGCTGAACGCCTGCAGGGACCTGCACGCCCGTACACAGGCACGCACACACACACACACACACACACACGCACACACACGCACACACACACATCGCAGCTGTCAGACAGAGAGAGTACGTATGGGCACAATGTATCTGTGTGTGTGTGTGTGTGTGTGTGTGTGTGTGTGTGTGTGTGTGTGTGTGTGTGTGTGGAGCTGGGGTCAAGGGGTGCACTGCACATGTGTGTGAAGCATGTTAACAATGTTAATAATCCCCATGTGGCACAGCTGCGGTGCTGGGCTGCGCCCGGTAGCAGAGGAGCCTGGGATATCATGTCATGCATGTCCACGGCCTGTGCTGCAACGCTGTGTGCAGTGTCCATGTACTGTATATGCTGTATAGTATATGAACACTCTGTACCAAGGCTCTCTCTCACACACACATTCACACACACACACACACACACACACACACATACACACACACACACACACACACACACACCTACATACACACTCACATACACACATTACACACACACACACACACACACACACACACACACACACAGTGTGTTTTGCAGGATGTCAGACTGACCTGTCTTGAGGTCCAGGTGCAGTTTGTCAGAGTGGCTGTTGAAGGGGCGGGACAGCTCCAGCTCCATCTGGAAGGTCTGGCCACGGCGAATGATCAACTCGTCGCCATGGTAAAGGTCAGTGTGATGCTTCTGACGGTTGGCTCCCGACTTCGAGCTCATTAAGTCCACCGAACGCACAGACAGCATCAGCTCTGAGGAGGGTGAGAGAGAGACATGGAGAGGAAGAGAGAGAGAGAGAGAGAGAGAGAGAGAGAGAGAGAGAGAGAGAGAGAGAGAGAGAGAGAGAGAGAGAGAGAGAGAGAGAAGGATGAGAGAGATGGTTCATGTGATGGCTGTTGTCTATGGGCTTGTAGTATCAGCCTGTGATTGCTTGACTGGTCTTACTGCTCCACATTTGATGTAGTCGTCTTCATATCTAAGACCAACGGTACCATACTGTTCATGCAGACCCACAGAGGGGCCAGTGAAGTAAGTCTGTTTTACCCTCCATCTCATTGTCTCCGGTGTGGGGCTGAGGGGGCAGAGGAGTCGGGGTCGGCTTCTCCACCCCGTCGTCCGTGACGACCGTGTCCGTGATGTCATAGGAGCTGCTCTGACGACGGCAGCAGCAGGGACACACCTTCTGTAACCAACGGCTACAGCCTCCGCCCTTCTTCGACTCCGCATCCTTGTCGCGGATCGACACCTCCACCCTCGGGGCGAGGCCGTTGAAACGCCCCACCTCTCTACCGTCTCTCACCGTCAACCGTTCTCCTGGCATTCTGTGGGAGGGGGGGCAGGGGGGGGTTACAGAGCAGTCGAGATATAACGTTAGAGATCACGGAACAAGAATTCGAGAACACAAAACTAAATTCTAGTTCACAGAACGAGAATTTCCCAACGGGAGGGACAGGAAGACAAAGAGACTGATTAAGTTTATTGTGGCAGACTTCCATGAGAAGGGTGGTGAGTGCACACATCATGGACTAAACAGATCTCCCGAAAACATGAACCGAGAAGAACGGTTGACGTAAACCACGCTCTTAAATTCCCTCGACGTAACCTTTCTTCCCGATGTCCTCTCCTCCCCCTCCCTCCTTTCCTCTCTCCATCAACAAAACCAGCACACACACAGTCTCTCATGTTTTCTTTAAACTTTTCCCACAATTATACCGCATTCCAGATGTTGCACTTTCCACAACAGTCTGACTCTCCCAAGGCATTCTGGGATACTTTAACTCCCATTAACTCCCCAAACCACCCAACATCTTTACTCTCTTCTGCTCATTACTCAGGGGCCTATCAGCCACACCCATCTGTGTGTGTGTGTGTGTGTTTATATGCGTGTGTGATCTGATGGTGAACATTGATCATACAGTATTGTCATGTCAACCCAGAGCCCCCATTTGGAACAGAAGGTGAGAACAAACCATGAGGCAGAATCTCAGAGAACTCCAGCTCTCATCTCTACACATATTATGGCGGCTCAAGGTCAAAGGTTAAAGGGGCCAGAGGTTAAAGGAGTCAACAACAGAAAGAGAGTACAGCATGTTTACGAGCTGAGCAAGCATGAGAGGGAGCGTCTCCCCACCCCTGACGTTGCCTCGGTAAAAAGCCACATTTGGCAGAGAAGTGATACGCAATTTAGAAATAAATCTCCCATAACCCAAACACTAGAGTCCCTGTGGAGTCGTTTGGACCTGATTAAACCCTGTAAAACCCTTACTGCCTGTAGTCGTAAGAAATGTATTGCCTCTAATGTTAAACTACCCTGCTGTTGGTTTAAGTGCTTACTTGTGGGTGGAGTTTTCATATATTTACTGGCAATGTGTCCATTCTAAACATCTCAGCAAACATCCGACCCATGGAGAAGAAGCCCATCGGTCCCACCCAGCCCAGCTGTGTGTGTGTGTGTGTGTGTGTGTGTGTGTGTGTGTGTGTGTGTGTGTGCGTGTGTGCGTGCGCGCGTCTCAGATTTCTCAACTTGTTAAGTCCTCTGCTGATGATGACAAATGGTCACATTTCAACATTGATTACGACATACAGTGATTAGTCCCTGCCCCAAATGCTCTTTCTTCTCCCGTTCTCTCTCTCTTTCTCTCTTGCTGTCTTTCTTCCTCGCTCCCTGATTTACAAGCACATCTGACTTTTCGGTTATGACATAACAGGAGAATAGAAACTCACACAGCAGGTGAGGAGAACCTATAAATGGCATGATTGAACATGTCCTTAACCTCGGCAGTATAGTTTGAAAAATTAAGGTTTAACGACATAACATCTGCTTAAACTCGCACAGTGCTGGTTTTCCTTATATGTAAATATTCTCTACTCATGCACTCATCCTCAGTGACGTCTCTCCAAAACCTCATCATCACCTTCTCCTCTATCCTCCCCTTGTGGCTCAATTCTCCATAAAGTCTGCACTAAGACACTTTTCCCACCTGAATTGTAAAGCATTAGATTGGTGTAGGATGCTGCTCACACAGGGCACAGGGTTTCTCTTGCCTCCTGTCACCAACAAAACCTTTGGTCCTCTCCTCCACCGTCCTCTCCTCCACCCTCCTCTCCTCCACCCTCCACCCTCCCCCCTCCACCCACGGCTGCCCCTGCCCCTCCTCCTCCTCCTCCTCCTCCTCCTCCTCCTCCTCCTCTCTCCATCCTGCCCAGTGAGTAGTGAGTTTGTATTGGCAGCGAACACTTTTGCCAGCATGGCAGGAATGCCAACAGGCCCCTGAGATAAGCACCACTAAATCAAATGCGTGTACCGTCCCTACAACAACACCCATAAAACACCCATAGAATACATCAGGAGACGCTAAGATTGATGCCAGATGTCCGTTTCGTAGCATTTTTAGACGTTCTCAACAATAACAACACCCACACTTTAAATGGCGAGGCAGAGACTCTACTCCAATAAAAAAACTCTCATGCATAGAGTTAGAGTCACTGAAATTGATGCCAGATGGATGTCTCTGTACCTTTGTGTTCATAAATGATAGACCACTGTATAAGAGCACTGTTGAGACCTGGATATGTACATGCCTTTCCTTCTCAGCAACAGATAGGCTACGCATGGTTACAAATCATGTAGATTACTTTATTGAATTATTAATATATATGATATATATATATAGAGAGAGAGAGAGAGAATATATATATATATATATATATATAGAGAGAGAGAGAGAGAGAGAGAGAGAGAGAGAGAGAGAGAGAGAGAGGAGGGGTATATATATACAGTACACAGTATATATGCAGTATATATATTGAAATGCTGCATTGGAAATATGTTAACAATTTAGAATCCTTTACTCCATTCGCAGAGGCTGGGTCGATACCCTCCTCCCCAATTGTGCCTGCCTGGTGTTTGGAATTGCCACCCCATGATACCCGCCGTTCTCCTGTCTTATTGGCTACCAAAATAAACCGTTAACCGAAATAGAGTACCTTATACAGGCCGCTGTGGTGACATGGTCAACACTTTCACTTTTACACCTGCCCCTCCAAAGGGAATTTTATGCGCAACTCATAAAAGCGCGTGGCGACCCAAGCCGTTGGGAAACAGAATTGGATGTAACAGCATGTGATACATTGTGATAAATTGGCATGCTATACAATGAATAATAATAATAATAATAATAATAATAATAATAATAATAATAACAATAATAATAATAATAATAATAATAATAATATCTTAATAATAGAAAAAAAATCCCTTACTTTGTCTTTGGTGATTCCCTCTTGGGTTCTCTGAATAGTTTCTTACAGTTAGAGGAACACTTCTTTAGTTAGTATTGGGTCTGGTCTAGGTAGTTCGTGTTTGTAAGTATACACGCCTCTTGGATCCAAGTTTATATTCTCCTATCGAGGAATGCAAGTACTTGACACACCCTCTCCTTCCTAACCCGCCCCTATACCCCCTCACCGTTATACGGTGTCCAAATCTGAGCCACCGGCACCGCTCCCTTCAGGACGTCCCGGGCCGTAGCAACGGAGTAAACTACAGGGGCGCATGAGGTGAAGCGTGCTTTGGGGCGAGGCGCGTTGTTGTGAGCGGATAATCATACCAAACTTATCGGAAAGAGAGTACCCTGGCAATGTTGGACAGGGAGAGAGAGAGGGGGGGCGAAAGACAGAGAAAGAGAGAGAGGGGGGCGAAAGAGAGAGAAAGAGAGCGAGGGGGGGCGAAAGACAGAGAAAGAGAGAGAAAGAGAGAGAGGGAGAGAGAGAGATAAAGAAAGACTCATTGCTTGCGCAATTATAAGCCCCTATGTTTCCAATACAGAAAGAGAGTGGAAAGGCAGTGAGTGAGAGTGTGGTGTGGTTGGGGGGGGGGGGGGGGGGGGGGAGAAAGACACGGATGACATAAGAACAGCCCACTGAGGGAAGTGAGTAATTTTTACGCAGAAGTATACATTGGGCTTTAAGGATGGTTAGGGTTGGGTTGGGTTAGGGTAGGGTCAGCAAATAAAAGAGAGGTGATGACTCTGACTTCCCTTAATGACTGTCACTTCCCTTTAAATCTACCTCTGCGCTGCTATGATGTCATAACCTCTGGAGCTGGTGACCGAAGTTCTTCTTTTGGTCATTTGATTCAAAGCTCCCTTCAAATTATCATATCCATAAATACATATCCTCTTTGGTCATGGGGCTTAAATGTCAAGTCCAGGCCAATTTACGATTTTGAGTTAAACATTTTGTATTTATTTTTAGCCTTTCTTTTTGATTCCCTATTTGTTATTTAGCCTTTGTTTTTATAGAATAGAAGAATAGACTTTATTGTCGTTGTACAGTTGCCTATACAATGAAATTGTAGTGGTTCTTCTGAAGGTGCAAAAACAGAAAACATATTCACATATTCACAAACATATACACATATAACATATCACAAATATTACACACTAGACAATTAAAAAGCGAAAATGCTTTAAAACAAGCTAAGAGACAATGAGGTCCGTGGTGTCAAGTGCAAATAAAGACAACAATCTTAAGAAAATAAAAACAACTATAAAAGCAAGCTAAAAGACATGAGGTCAGTGGCGTTATAATACTATAATAATACTGTAAAAATATATACATGTATAAATAGGCACTTAGAATAGAGTTATTGCACATTTCTATTGCACTTTTCCCCCTGAAGATAAACATTTATGAACATGTCTTATGTCTATTGTTCAGTGTTATAGGTGGCTGTATCAGATCTGAGAGCGCTTCCTAGATTCAAATTGGCCAGGTTATGAATGGAAACACACACCTGTTGACAGTTTGATGTCTTTCTCACAGACAGAGCCAGGGCCGGGTTGTGTCTGTGGAGGGGTAAAGGCTGACTGGGAAGGACAGGTCTTTGTGGTTTATGGCTATCATCATCATCACTCACGGCCAACCCTCCTTGTGGTTACTGAGAGATATCAGGGCCTGCCTGCCCCTGTCTAAACCTGCCGTGGCTCAATTACATTACAACATCAGTTGTTCTAGGTATGTTTTTAATGGGATAAAAACCGGTGACATGGGAGCACTCAAGAGAGATGGCTCACTGTAACCATGAGCTGCAAAGGGAAATACTTTTACTGTCTTTTTCCATCAGAGAACTCATTCACCCGAACAACTTGTCAGGACTGCAGAGTCACTACCTATCTTCCGCCCGTAGACAGAAGACCCATCTCTTCAGGCTACACCTTAAGGGGCAGGGCCAGGGGCGGCGCTAGGGGGTGGCTACTGGGGCTCAAGCCCCGGATGTTTTCTGAAAAGCCCCGAATGTTTTACTTAAAAATAAAAAAAAATAAATAAAAAAAAACATCTCGTGAGTAACGTGCAGTACCGGAGTCCAACAGAGAGGCAGCAGCTGCGCGACATTAGCCTGCGTACTGGGTAGCCTACCCTGCCCTGAAGAAGAAGTGATCTCAATCAGTGCCTGACTTGCAAAATTGTAAGGATGGATATCCCAAAGTTGTTTCAACAAAACAAGCGCCTTGTTGCAGCAGCAGTATCAGCAGCTGACAACAATGACATCACCAGCAGTAATGACATAGATGATGTTTCAGGTTTGTGAATCTTATTAGAAAGGTGACTGACTCACTGACACTACTTTTCCGGTTTGCTAATGCTAGCTGGCTATCATAACATAACGTTATGTTATAATGAAAATGAAACATAGCAAGGTACTGTTACGGTACATGGTAAGAAATCAAACAAAGGATAATACTTATACAAATAAAGTGAATAACAGGCTGATAGTCTTTGATATCTGTACTCTGGTTGACTGAGTAACAAGTGAAAAAGAATGATGTAACGTTAATGTTACAGCTAGTAAACATGGAGTAACCACATTAAGTATGCCCTTATGGTAGTATGTATGTATACAGAACATGACTCAAATCTATCCTAAGATGTAACGCTAACTAACTAAGTTTGTTTAATGTCCCAGGGGGGATTTGATTTCACAGTACTATACACAGGCCAACAATACATGTAATATATCGTCATATAACACAGGACAAGACTCTAAATACAATATAAGTGGTGAGCACAGAGACTGCCCTGATATAATAACTATAGCCATCTCTTTTATCCACTTTTTTATCGTGATCTCGCTGTTTTTTTATATACCGTATATGGCTGGCTCAGTGTTGTTGTCTGTCCTTTATGTTGTGTTGTTATGTGTTGTTTTTAGTGGAGTGGCGTGGCAGAATGAATTTCCCCACGGGGATAAATAAAGTATCATTGAATTGAATTGAATTGATACATACTGTAACATAACTAGCCTCAGCCCATCAATTATGTAATTCTATACAAATATAAATGATGGTGACTGACAGGGGGAGCTACCAGTGGTGTAGTCTAGTTTTTTCTAGTGGGTATACTGTGATTTTGCCCTCCCAGTCAGAGCGACACCTGTCCCGTAGCGACACCCCATACGCACCACCACACTCACTTATGCATACAGTATGCATCTACACCAGTGTTTGCTGCCTTGGGGGGGTGGCATGGACTGTACTTGTACATCAAGCTGCCTCACGCTACAGAAACAGGAGATAGGCTCCTGCCCCCTAAGGGCCGTTAGGCTCGAGAACCATCGGTTCTCAAGGCTACTTACGTGGTCTTGACTACATGTCCACTTTCTCACCTGGTTCTTGCTCTCTCTCTCTCTGGTGTGCCGACACCATCCTGCTCTCTCTCCTTCTCTCCCTCTCTATCCTCCTCTCTCCCTCTTTTGCTGTCACCCAAAAGGCAAATATAACAACCAGAGTATTTATAATTTAATAAGAGGTATACATTGAATTCATATAAAATCATAACATCATTCTAATTGAATATTGGGTTGCTGTGGGCAATAGAGTCAGATACTGTCTTTAATTACTCTCTCACCTGTAAGAAAATCGTATGTCCAACTACAAAAAACAGACATTTCCAATGAGTGAGGGTTTGTTCCAATGCTTCAATCCACTGTCCATGTACTGTAAATATGCCATTATGGTATTACCATAAAGCCCAATTCTAGCAGAATAAGAAAGATTGTATATCTACTTTAAGTAAAATAATAAAGTGCCTCCAGTTAGCTCTTTAGCTGGCATGTGTGCAGCAGACTAGCTCATCTAATCACCTCTGAGCTAGCTAGCTAGCTTGCTAGTTCTTTGACACTATTATTCACACCATGAAACTATAATCAGACACTTGAATGAATGAATGAATGAATTAATGAATGAATGAATGAATCGTCTTTATTGTCATTGCTACAGTACAGGTACCAAACAACGAAATTTAGGAGGGGTGGCTCCCCTGGTGTTAGGAAAGGGGAAAAAACACTTTTAAAAAAATCACAAGAAGGGAAGGAGCTGGTTTACATAAATAAAGGCTATGTACACTATCCACTATACTATACTGTACAGATAGACGACTAGGGTTGTCATATTGCACAATAGTGTTATTGCACATTTATTTAAAGTGTCGCAGTTTGCAGGCTTGAAATGTACATATTTGTGCCTCAGCACTACACCTGATTTTTTCAGTCCAGCTGGCTGGCGAAATGAGGGAGTGCTTCGCCAACCAATCAGGTAGCGGTATTGCCCTGCCTCCCCCTACCATCCTAGGTTTCGCAAATTCGCGGCCCGCCCACCCCAAGGCTCTGTAGGGGAAATACTGAGACTAGCATTCTGAACGACTGGTTATGTGATAACAAACATGTCAGAAAGTTCGAAGTAAGTGCTTCGTAACACAGGTCTACGGGGTGAATTTTATGAATGAAAGTGAAAGTTCTGTCACAAAACGCCGTTACGTATCCTCGCGCATTTTCTAGTGGGTATACGCAAATCCTTGGCCTTTCCTAGTGGGTATACGGCGTAGTCCTGCGTATCACGTAGACTACACCACTGGGAGCTACGTGTGCTGACCTCCCTCTGTGCCCAGAACCACCACAATTAGTTTGCTTCATTAAAGGGTGTGAATGTATATGTGTTCTCCAGTGCCTTTTGTCTGCTTTAAGGTAGTGGTAAGTTGAAGGTTGAAGGCAAAATTTTCCGGCGCGCTCCGTGCGCACATTATATTCTCCCTCTGGGCTAAGCCCCGGATCTCCTACGATCCTAAATCCGCCCCTGGGCAGGGCCTTAGGGGCCTTAGGGGCTGTGGCTCAGCCGGTAGAGCCGGCATCTAATGATCGCATAGTCGGCAGCTCGCAGCGGTTCGAATCCCCGTCGGGCCATTTGTAGAAGTGCCCCTGAATAAGGCACTGAACCCCTAATTGCTCCCGGGTCGCCTTCAATGCCTGTGACCCATTGCCTAGATGCCCCCATCTAGAGCATAAATGCATTTTGTTGTACTCTGCGCAATGACAAACTTTGAATCCTAACTGTCCATCTGATGACTGATGGATAGATGATTCCCTTACTAAGACAAAATGTATTTGTTGTAAGTCGCTCTGGATAAAGGCGTCTGTTAAAATGTCAACAATATAAATGTAATCTAACAAGTAAAGCTTAGAAAACGACACAGGCTTTTAAGATATGACTATTACTGGCCAGAAATACAATGTGTTCCTGTTAAGGAGACTTAGGTTCAGGAGTCAAAGACTGGTATGTGCAATATTGACACCTCTTTGTTAAACAATAACTTTGAGTTATTCGGGCCTCTCCCAGTGCTAATAGCGACTACTGGTCCATCTGTAGGTGTAGTAGGAACTACTGGTCCATATGTAGGTGTAGTAGGAACTACTGGTCCATATGTCGGTGTAGTAGGGAAAGCAGAGGGATGGTCTTTGCAGCACCCCCAGCTAACAGAGGCCATGGGAGGCTGCTATTTCAGGTATTGATATCATGCTGTCTATGGGATGCACCATCTCTGTAACTGAGAGAGAGAGAGAGAGAGAGAGAGAGAGAGAGAGAGAGAGAGAGAGAGAGAGAGAGAGAGAGGGGGGGGGGGGGGAAGGAATGCTCTCGACTGTGAGGAAACAGATTATAAAGAGCGAGGCAGCCAAATGACAGGCCCACTTCAGGATGGAGAAAGGAAAGCCGGTGATCCAAGACAGGATGGGAGTGGGCGAGCAAGGGTCTATGCTTGTTTAAGGCAGAACACAGGATTTGAAGGCAAAGACCTATCCTTGAAATATTGCCATTTTGTCGGAGGGAGTAGCCATTGTTATGAATAAGGTATTTGACATTCCAGACTAAATCAAATGACCCGTTAACCTGCAACTCCTGATTCACAGGACTATTGTAGCTGCTGATGACATCACCGATGCTGCTACGCCTTGTGAGTTGCCAGTGATATGATGAAATGTGTCTGCGTATGTGTGTGAGTCAAGTTAGACACAGTGTAATTACTAAGTGACTGATCCTCTTTTTGTTGTGTGTTTAAAAAAATAAATAATGTTTTACAAGGCTCATTCATAAACCTCTGATATTCTAAACTTGCTGCTGTGGTAAGTGATTCATTCAGTTGCCTTGGAGATACAACAAATAGGCAGATCTAAGAGCCCTCTGCTGGTTAGAGTGGTGAGGCATGACATTGAATTTGGGGTGTATCTCAATAGTCTAATGTGGTCTTCTCTTCTTGACTTATTTGTCTTGTCTTATTTGATCTGAACATGCTGATGTATGCCTACCTGCAAATCATGTTTAATTTCAGTCCAGTTCCTCCAGATGAAGGAAAGGTGATAAGAGGAGGAGGAACTGACTGACATGGGAGAAGGAAGCTCCTTTAGACTTTTGAGACTTGTCCCTTGCTGCGTGTCCCAGCCACACTGACGTCATCAAAACGCGACAACAACAGAGCAGCACCTCACATGTGAGTTTTTTCCCCTTGTGCTTTCGTGGGTTTTTGTGTTTTGACAGCTGATATAAAGTTCTTAGGCATTCAAAAGGCCTATGAGGTTATGATTTACCACTCGATCAAAAAAGAAAGAAATAAAGTTTCGTAGATAACGGACTAGCTTGCTAAGGAAAGCTATCTATCTATCTATCTATCTATCTATCTATCTATCTATCTATCTATCTATCTATCTATCTATCTATCTATCTATCTATCTATCTATCTATCTATCTATCTATCTATCTATCTGTCTGTCTGTCTGTTTGTCTGTCTGTCTGTCTGTCTATCTGTCTGTCTTAGTATCTAGCAGACGACTAGCTTGACTAACTGGCCTTTTAGTGATAGAATTGTCTCCTTCATTTGTCAAATAAAAAAACCTACGTTAGGCAGCTATCTATGTCCTTTAACAAACCATCTGCCTACTCTAACTATAGACAAAGTATCCCCCTTTCCTCTGACATTTCTTTTTCCTCTGACATTTTAACAGCCACTCGTTTCTTTTTTCAGTATGTCAAGTAAACCAGCAAAGTGACATTGACTCCCTGTCAGAGACAAACAACCCTTATCAAAGACACTAATAGTGTAAAGAAAAGAGATATGCTGGAGAGGATGGAGGGAAGGAATGGAGGAATGAAGAGGAAGTATCCTGAAGGAGAAGACAGAACAAGAGGAGGAGAAGGTGGAAGAGGAGGATACCATGGAAGAGGAGGAGAAGGAGGAAGAGGAGGATACAGAGGAAGAGGAGGAGGAGAAGGTGGAAGAGGAGGATACAGAGGAAGAGTGGAAGGAGGAGGAGGAGGAAGAGGGGGATACCGTGGAAGAGGGGGAGGAGAAGGAGGAAGAGGAGGAGGAGAAGGTGGAAGAGGGGGATACCGTGGAAGAGGGGGAGGAGAAGGAGGAAGAGGAGGAGGAGAAGGAGGAAGAGGGGGATACCGTGGAAGAGGGGGAGGAGAAGGAGGAAGAGGAGAAGGTGGAAGAGGGGGATATCGTGGAAGAGGGGGAGGAGAAGGAGGAAGAGGGGGATATCGTGGAAGAGGGGGAGGAGGAGAAGGTGAAAGAGGTGGAGAAAGAGATGGTGGAAGAGTTGAAGGACAAGGCAGAAGAGCAGAAGGAGGAGGAGAAGGCAGAAGAGCAGAGGGAGAAGGAGGAGACGGCAGAAAAGCAGAAGGAGAAGGTGGACGAGGAGGAAGAGGAGGAGGTGGACGAGGAGGAAGAGGAGGAGGTGGTGGTGAGGAAGGCGGTGTGAGGAAGCGTCTGGATGCTCTCAGTGTGGGCTACTTCCGCAGAGTGGGGGACAGGCTGAGTGAGGGATTCACTGAGGACGAGGAGAGAGGTGAGATGGAGAGAGAAAGCTGAAAGATCTTTGTATTGGGTGTGACTGGAAATGTATATGTGTGTCTACTGGGGCATAACTTGACCAGGGGAGGCTGGTGGAGGCAGAAATCGGAGGACGGACTCATTGTAATGGAATGGGGAGTGGTATCAACTAAGGTGAACTTCTACTTCATGCATTTACAACAAGCCCGTCCTCCGATTTCTACCTCTACCAGCCTCCCCTGGAGTTGATGTACAGCTGTGTCATGTGTCCATAAAAGGTGTTTTTACTTTTAGCTCTCCTGTTGTACGCTCCGTTTCACACCCTTGCCTCTGACAGGGCATACACGTTAACATGAACATGTCGAAACTCCGAACATCGCTCTTAATCCCTCTCTTCCTCTCTCTCTCCCCTCCTGTAGTTCTCTTTGTGGAGAATGTCCTGACCGAGGTGAAGGGGCAGGCCGCCCTGGTTGCCATGGACATCACCGGGAGCGTCACTCTGCAGCGGCTGCTCCCATTGGCCAGCCCCGGCCAGGTAGGCGAGGTGCTGGCCGAGCTCGGCGGAGAGTCGGGGGCGGAGCTCAAGGCCGTGTCATGTGACAAGTGTGGAGGTCACGTGGTGGAGAGCGCGCTCAGACAGATGCCCAGGTGGAAAGGTCAGTCTGGTGAACAGAACGGAGATGGCTTATGTCTTTGTTTGATTTGCGTCAGAATCATATCAGAATCAGCATCATATTCAGATGTGCACACACTCGGGGTGAAGGAGCTTGTGTTTTCAAACAGGATCAAAAGCAGCTCTGAGCCAAGGGAGGGATAATGAAGCACTGCTTCAGGCTGATTTCGGTCTCATATAAGATCGCCGTGACGACTGGTCCTGTCTCCGTCTCTTAGAACACAGCTCCCCGAAGGAGGACCAGCCGGCCACCACAGAAGGAGATGCAGAGACAGGAGAGGAGGATTGTGGGATGCTGGAGGCCCAGGTGCTGGCCCTGTCTCGCGTTGTGACGGAGAACTGTGCAGAGTTCGTCAAACACACACACGGCTCCCACGTGGCTCGCACGCTCGTACACGTGCTGGCGGGCTGCCTCGGTCCGGCCCGGTCTGAAACACAGCCAGGTACACACACACACACACACACACACACACACACACACACACACACACATACAGGTATACACACAGTTATACACATGTATTGATTGTAAGTCGCTTTGGAATAAGGCGTCTGCTAAATGCCAAAAATGTAAATGTACACACAGACCAGTGGGTGAACCTTGCTAAAGGAAAATCCATGCTTATTTTTGAGACTCTCACATGCACACACACATGCACACACACACACACACACACACACACACACACACACATACACGCGCACACACACAGTGTTGTAATGAGTCTTATTGATGCGACTTTGTTTTAGGTGTAAAGGACAGGAACGCCAAACCTCCACTGAAAGACTTCGAGGCGCCCACGTCGTTTTGGTGGGAGTTGAAAACCCTCTCTGCCTCGTTGATGGAAAATATCAGTGGTAAGACTGTTCTGTCTATCAAGCTAACAACACACCAGACCTCCGCCGAGCACACAAAGGGCTTCTAGACGGTTCCACATATGAATATGTTTTGGCAAACAAAGTCACAAGATGTCACCAACAACCACAACAACAGAAACATGACACACATCTCACACCCTCTCCTTGTCGGTCTCTCTCCAGTGTGTGTGACGGACGCCGTGGCCAGTGCGGTGTTCCAGACCGTGTTGACGGTTTGTCACAGGAAGAGGCCCAAACTGTGCAAGCAGCTTCTCAAAGGCGTCACGGAGTACCTGACGTCTCTCAGCTCGGCCCCTGGGATTAGGTCAGTCCTCCGAACCCTCTTCAGTGTGATTGTGTGTCAGGGGTTACACACACACACACACACACACACACACACGTCTCTCTGTCTATAATTTTGTCCAGTCCATCTTGTGTGGAATCATATCAGATTTGGCCTTTTTCTTTGTGTGTTGTTCCAATGCAAACAAAAGAAATAAACATGTGAATATCAAAGCATTTGGAATTGCAACACTTTTCTGGGAGAAACGGTGCAGGGGTGCCAATATTTTTGTCCATGACGTATGTATGTACTGTATTACTACAATGAACCGTTGTAGTACTTGTTTTTACTTGCTGTGGACGGTTGCGTCAACCAGTGAGTGTCTGGTCGTCGCCTTGGGCTGTGTCACACCTCCATGTCTGGTTGTGGTTGCCGTGGGAACTGTACAGCACGTCATTTATTTATACCTGACGTCATTGCGTAGAACATAATCATTATTAGTCACCTGAATTGCCCCTGTTGTATGAAATGTGCTAAACAAATAAACCTGCCTTGCCTTGCCTTAAGGCCAATGCACACGCGATTTTGTCGCACGACAACATTCGATTCTCAATTCACACCAATGAATGAATGAATGTGAATGACAAAATCGCACACCGTGTGCATTGGCCTTTAGTCACCTTGATGGGAAAGAAAGTTCGTGTTCATCTTGTGTTTTTGCTATCTCTCTATCTCTCTCTCTCTTCCTCTCTCTCTCCCTCTCTCTCTCTCTCTCTCTCTCAGTCCGCTCCTGGTCTTCCTGAAGGACCAGGCTTCCAGTCGCCTCCTCGAGACAGTCTTCCAGCTATCCCACAAGAACCTGCTTCAGGACCTATACAAGAACCACCTCAAGGGTCAGCTGGTCACCCTAGCCATCCATCCAATCGCCAATTTCCCAGTACAGAGACTAACGGCAGCCTCAACCAATTACAAAATGGTATGCCGATACGTTTAATGCCCGTCAATATTCTACACCCTTCTATACAGTAGCTCTTGCTGTTGAGTACTATTAGTCTTTACCTTCGGGTTATTGTTAATAAAATATAAAAATCTCACACAGAGAGTTCCGAATCCATGCTATAGCACAGGCTGCTCTGTTTCACCTTCATGGTATGTTGGTATTGATACAGTACATGTATAGAGAAACAGTATCTCTCTCTTCCACCCTCCCTCCCTCTCTCTCCCCTCCCTCTCTCGACCTCCCCCCCCCGGCCTTCTCCCTGTCTAGTTCCTGAAGGTGTTTGAAGAGCTGGCCGAGGGGCTGGAGGCCATCTTGGCAGCAGGTCACATGGGTGTGGTGGTCCAGCTGACGCAGAGCTGTGGCGAGAGCGGGGAGAAACAAGGAGAGATGATGCAGTGTCTCCTCAGAGTAGGTCCTGGCGTTCTCACGCACCCCGCTACGGCGCTACCCCTCAGCTGTCACAGCTGGCCAATCCCATTAAGTTCCATAGTCTGTGAATTCAATCGCCGTCTAGGTCGAGTGTATAACCCGTTCGTTTCTGCTTGTGTGTGAAACGTGGCATGTTGTAAACACAGAATTGAATTCTCCAAGCATTTTTATTGGGATATCTGTGTGAATAAAAGTGTGTTTTTGGTCAAGCGTAACAGCACCGTAAGTGTGTCATATAGTTTATGGTTACCATGACAGTTCCTCACCAGCTGTGTGTGTGTGTGTGTGTGTGTGTGTGTGTGTGTGTGTGCGGTCCTCCTCCGCCAGGCCTTCCACTGTGCTGAGCCTGCCTCCCGACACACCGCCTGCCTCCCGCTCCTCCTTTCCCTGCTCACATACGAGGTGTACTACCAGACCGAGACACCAGAGGGCGACACAAGTACAAGTACTGAGGTAAGAGGCCGATCTCCCCATGTTGTACTGTTGTATTTCTTTTTTTTGGGTGGGGAGGGGGCAGCATGCCAACTGATCATAGAAAATACTATATATACAATTACATGGTTATATTATATTATATATTGTGTTATGGAACTCAGTTTCTAGAAACTCCATTCCTTGCGTCCCCTCCTCCGTCCTCCACTCGCTTCTTACTCAAAAACAAAATGGAGGGGAAGATCTAGGTTCCTTTAAATATTCTCCTCCAGTGCTTTTGGAGAAGGACGTGAGTGGAGGACAGAGGAGAGGATGTGAGGAATCAAGTGTCTAACCATTGAGAAAAGGCCAGTGTCACTGTGTCACAACAGGCTGACTAATGTGCGATCCTGTGCGCCTGCTCTCTAGCGCCCCCTGTCCTCCATCTGCTATCACGGCTCCGTTCTGGTCCAGTCGCTGGCTAAATTCAAGGACCGCTCCCTGCTCATGAACAGCCTTCGCTCCCAGACCCCGGCTGACCTCTTGACCCTGGGAACTGACCAATCAGGCAGTCATGTGCTGCAGGCCCTGATTACACTGTCCAGTGACAAGGGCAGGGGCAAGATACTGAGAAGACTTGAGGTACTGCCTGTTTGAATTCTCCTAAAATAACCGATCTGGCATGACTTGATTGGTGAAAGCAATGCAGTGGAAAGCTTGCCTTAAGCCACCCCATCACATTAGATCAGTGGTTAGTTACCTCGAGGTAGAAAGGGCTGATGCATTTTTATGAGTGTGGGAGAGATGATTAACCCTAATAGAATACCCTGCAATACCAGTCACATTCTCTCTCTCTCTCTCTCTCTCTCTCTCTCTCTCTCTCTCTCTCTCTCTCTCTCTCTCTCCTCTCTCTCTCTCTGTCTCTCTCTCTCTCTCTCTCTCTCTGTCTCTCTCTCTCTCTGTCCCTCTCTGTCTCTCTCTCTCTCTCTCTCTCTGTGCAATCCCCATATCTCATCCCTCCTCATCCCCCTGTCCTTTCCACTCCTCTTCCCACTCCCCCCCCCCCCCCCCCCCACCCCCCAGGGCCAGTACGTCCCGCTGGCCTGTTCCAAGTATGGCAGCCGTGTGCTGGAGGCCGTGTGGAACAGCGCCTCTGTCAGTCACAGGCAGAGTATTGCACAGGAGTTGGGTAAGCTGATGAATCTGACACTGAGGTTTCTGCTTGATGCCAAGTCTGTGAAATACAGCAGCAGAGATAGTTGCTGGGTTACTGTAGCTGCGTGTGGAGGGTTGACCTTTCTAGCCATTGTACCTGAATTAAATGTCTCAACGTTGTTTTGTGTGTTGTTGTTGTTGTTGTTGTTGGAAGGCAAGCAATCAATTCCTCTTCTGCTCTTTTGTCACATCTCTCTCAATCTTTCTCTCTCTGTCTCTCTCTCTCTGTCTCTCTCTCTCTCTCTCTCTCTCTCTCTCTCTCTCTCTCTCTCTCTCTCTCTCTCTCTCCCTCTCTCTCTCTCCTTCCCTCTCTCACAGTACCTTGTGAGACACAGCTGAGGTCAGACCAGTTTGCGCGCCACGTTTGGTCGAACTTTGCCCTCACCCACTTTGTGAAGTGGCGGGCCCAGTGGCTGGAAGTGCAGACCGGCCAATCAAAGAAGAGGAAACTTTTCAGTGACATTCTCGAGTAACAAGAACCATTATGTGCAAGTCTCTGATTTTTCCAATGTGATTTTTCTATGTAATCAACAAAAAAAAGAAGTGTTAAAAAAAACGCTTCATTCTTCATTTGTGTTTGTGATGATGCGAATATTGTGACAAACTTCCCACATAAAGATCCAGATGTTGCAGAAGATGTATGGATTCCTTAAGACCATGTTTTATTTAGAACGGTTCAGCCCTTTGAAGTGACATTTTAGTATGCTATGAACTCGTGGATATCTTTATGGCCTGCTGTGAATTGATAAAGCCTTCTTTGTCTTACATTATTCATGACATGAATGACTCCCTTAATTTCCTGCATCTGGAAGGTGGAGGTTGGGAGAATATTTTCTCCTATCTCATTTACCATGCAGCAGACGGCCTGTTGAACTGAAGTGTAGCCGAGGCGTCTGTCAAGACTGCTTCATCGCCACCGGAGGGTCCGCTTTGTTCAAGGGAGATTTCGGGCCGGTTTCTCAGACGAGGCTTAAGCCTAAAAAGCATCCTCTATGGAGATGTCCTGTCGCAAGTGTCAGCCTCGTCTGTGAGACCGGCCCCGGAATCTCCCTTGAACAAACTGGACTCTCCAGCGGTGACGCAAGCACTCTTGACAGAAGCCCTGCGGCCCTCTGTGTTTTTGTAAAATGCAATAGACTTATGAATATTTCAGTTAATTCTTTTCAGCTCCTTCTGGTGTTGTTATTCTAATGATGTTGCAATGATGATGTGTTATCGAGCATACTGATGCTGTACGCTCGCGCTTGTTATAACTTGTGTTTTGACTGCTGGCTGACTTACCTGATTGATTAGCGCTCGGAGAAGAGACCCACATGAGGATATCTCGACTAGGACTATAGTGTACTGGCCTATTCTATCCACTAGATGGCAGTGCGATCTCAGGATCCGTAATATAAATCACACTTTATCTGATGTCAAAGGATTGTTCCGTATAAGTAGTACAATGTGTTTTGGATGTACAGTGTGTATCCTCGTTATTGTACATAGTGTACATTTATATTGGACTCAGCAGGCGGGGGTGAAATGGTGTATAGTTTACCTCAGAGGAGAAGAGTCAGCTCTGAGTCAGTTCTGATGGATGGAGTGGAGCCTGTGGTTTAAATTGAATGGGAGGAAGATTCTCATCCATCTATGTCACGTTTTCCCATCCCCAGGCCACATTTTGATCTTGTTACACCAGATCCTCTTCATCTATCCTCCTAAATTCAGTCGTTTAAATACATTTTGTGCCATCCATCCCCCCCCGACATGACCGACAGACTCGATCGATATTAAACCCGTTTTTTTCATACTGCGGCCAAAACAGAGCTTACGAACCACGTGGTTGTTGTGGTTTTGACCTGCTATTAATTCACATTAGAAGGGTTTAGGGGCCTTTAGTAGTGAGGCTTTCAGACCGTATTGAGTTTGAATAGCCACTCACCCCCCCCCCTCCCCCCACCCCCACCACCGACCGCACCATTGTAAACACTTAGCCTCGTCCATTGTCTCTACCAGGCCTGTGGAACACAATTATTATGCAACAGAACAAGTTTCATAAACAGAGGCACAATGTACTGTGTCTGCCCGCTCTGGCCTTGGAAGCTCTTGTTGTTGTTGTTGTTGTTTATTAGTGAAAAGCATTTATATAATCTTCTTCTATGCACAGGGGAATCTGGGACACTGTATATGACCTATGGGGCACAACGAGGCTTGACTCCATGAACATACATCACATGTAGTATTTCCCCTGGGAGCTCTGCCGTCTCTCTGTTTCTCCCCCACAGTGTGTCAGAACTCTGCACATGGTAATTACTGCTGCTGCTGCCTGCATACGCATGTCCCCCCCTGCCCCCAGTACCTCACCATGGTGTCCCTCTGCCCCCCCCCCGACAGTACCTCACCATGGTGTCCCTCTGCCCCCCCCCCGACAGTACCTCACCATGGTGTCCCTCTGCCCCCCCCCCCGACAGTACCTCACCATGGTGTCCCTCTGCCCCCCCCCGACAGTACCTCACCATGGTGTCCCTCTGCCCCCCCGACAGTACCTCACCATGGTGTCCCTCTGCCCCCCCCGACAGTACCTCACCATGGTGTCCCTCTGCACACCCTGACTGAAGGCCTACCTACGCATTCGCTTTCATTGTGTTGTTACATGAGACATGAACTGAGTTAATGCCACCCAGACCTTTACTTGGTTTGAAGTGAGAATTGTGATTGAAAAGTTCACAGGCAAGTCTTTTTTTTAATGATCTTTTCTTCTTCTTTTTTTTTACATCTGTACCCGTTTCTACACACACACAGACATGCATGCACAGACGAACACACCCATGCACACACACACACACACACACACACACACACACACACACACACACAAACGCACACAGACATTTCTCCCTTCATTGAGTATAAGTCTTTTTGTATTATCTTTTTTTTTTTTTTTACATCTGTACCCGTTTCTACACACACACACAGAGACATGCATGCACAGACGAACACACACACACACACACACACACACACACACACACACACACACGCACACAGACATTTCTCCCTTCATTTGAGCCATGTCTGTCTGAACAGCCAGTGAGTATGAGTCAGCAGTGTCAGAGTGAAGGCGTCTGTCATTATGTGACAGCCTGGTGAGGTTTCAGTGTGGAATCATGTCTGATTTTCCTCCCTATTTTGCCTGAGCTCCGGCTCCTGTCCTCCTGTAACACCAGAAGGTGTTCTGTTGTGGTATCGTGACTCATGAGTATGTGATAGCCATGCAAACTACAGCTATTGATGCGTTGATTTTGTTGATTGTGAAATACAGTACACACAGTACACACGTTGAGTTTGCTCTGGCGTCCTTCGCTCACAACATACAATATAATGATCCTTCCCCAACACCAAACAAAAGAAATCTAATCAGATATAAGACAATCGAGATGCCAACGGACTCTGGTACATTGTCTCCTTGACAACAGTCTCCAAGCAACCATGACTCCTCATATCATTCACTCCAACCCCCATCAACCCCCCCCCCCTCCCCCTTCCCCTATCTCCCCCCTCGGTCTCAAGAGTTCACCTGCAACCACTCCAGCCAGCCAGCCCCCATTGACATCAGTCGCTAGCTACTGTAGCTGACTCCTTCTACCCAGTAATAAAGCTGGTTATGGGAGTGTGACCCAGAGGAACCAGGGTATATAACGGTTCAGTATGTAGGCCAGGGCATCATCTCTCTCAGGTGTTTAAAACTAGGCCACAGCCAAGGACAGTGCAGGAGTCTATAGGACATTGCTGTTTTCTTCAGTTGGGAGTTTGAGGCACTGCAGGTGAACTACATAAAACACTTGAACAGCGTGTGGATTGGAAAGTCCACCACAGTATTTGTCCGTGATTATGACTAATGAAGCGTTATTTGCAGAGTGTGATACTACAGTCATTTAATCAACCCCCCAAAATGTTGAGATCCTACTTTTGCTTTCGCTGACTCAGCAGAAAGTGAAGTAGAACACAGTGATACCACCCCAGTATGCCCTCAATAGCCTTCTTAAGGTTGTATCTTTCTGGTTATTCATTTATTAAATAAATGGCTTTATTTTGACCACATCATAACCGAATCTGTTAAGTTTCGTAAAAAAAATGATGTCATTCTGTCACGTCTCAAACAACGAAGGCAAGAAGCAATGAAACTCATCGAAGGACGTCAAAACAAAATGAATTTATTCTCTTTTTGAAAGTACAAGAGTGCTTATTAGAAGACGGTGACACACACCGGAGAGCACGGGTGGACAGTCGCTGTGTCCATGACGTCGCCGGCACGCTGACAAGACGACATCCAAGCAAACGTTTCCAGAACGTTCTGTATTTTCGCCATGTTGGTTTTCGCCTGTGTGGCCCGCCCCCACAGTAGTGCTGGTAGTCCAATGATACCAAACTATACATGAACACACCAGGGGAGGCTGGTACAGGGAGGAATCGGAGGAGGACTCCTTGTAACGCATGGAACAGAACCCTGCTGGTGGAACAAGCTTCCCACTGCTGTCAGGTGGGACTGGAGACTAGACTGAAGACCCATCTCTCCTGGCTACACCTTATCTGTCCCTCTGAAACCTCTTCATCCCATCTCTTCTACCCCCCTGTACAGTTTCTCTACTGTAAATAATACATGTACTTCTAGCACTATGGTTGCCAATGGCCCCTGGCCCGAACATAGATTACTTTTTCTTGCTCTGACTGGATAGATGATTCACTTACTTACACTTACAAATTGTTGTAAGTCGCTTTGGATAAAGGGCGTCTGCTAAATGCCAAAAATGTCAATGTAAATCAAGCCATTCCACACCATTCTGTTCCATACGTTACAATGAGCTGCCCGTTTTCCCATTTCTACCTCTCCCGGCCTCCCCAGGAACACATTATTTCAGTGGGTAAAAAAAAAAAAAAATAAAACAGTAGAAGATAAAAACACAGACAACAGCGATGGAAAGGATTTCGTTTTCAAATCTCCCTCGTTAAAGTCCCCAACGCAGGTTATGACATACTCCAAACGTTCTCTCCTCTACAGGACTATAGGAACACATCCTGGCTTTGCGACAGAAAAAATAATCTCAAACGAATCAATAGCTGATATATTTAAAAAAAAGGATTATGCTGGGAGATGAAATCAAATCTTAAATCCCACTGTATAAATAAGTGCATGGGAGGAGGTTTGTTTTTTCTTTTCTTTTCTTTTTTCTTTTTTAACAGGGAATTAGCGTCTGAGATCACATGGGAAAGGACAGCATCCACTAGCAGTGTAATATGATAGGAACCGATGGGGGGAGGGCAGGAGGATGGAGGGGGTGCGGGGGGGATCTTCGCTGTATTCTACTCACTGTGTAACAGCATGCTCTTAAACAGGGACTATATTACTGTCTGTCTACATTACATTTCAGGCCTTCCTTCTCAGACCGACCGGTGACCGGATGACTGGTGCCGGCGTGCCTCTTGGGTATATGTCCATCTGTGACGAAAAGGTTTTCTGTTTCTTCACAACAGTATCCTGCCCAATATCACTTCTTGTTCCACTCTATTCTTTTTTTTTTGTCATCTTCCTCCGACACCTCTCAGATTGTCGTGGCGTTAATGAGTCCTCTCTCTCATTCATCTCTTCCTGCTCCTTGTAATTACCTCACCTCTCTCTCTCCCCCGCAGGGACGCGCTCATTTCTACTCTGGTCATCACCCACAGCACCCCTCTCTCTATCTCTCTCTCTCCTGTCTCTCTCTCTCTCTCTCTCTCATTTCTGTGTCCTCCCCTGCCCTTTCTTTCCCCCCCTCATGTCGACATGTCACTGTCCAACCCTCTTCCCCTCTCCATAATTCATCACCCTCTCCCATCTGTC
>NC_137686.1:17764943-17777443 GCF_963989245.1 Nansenia antarctica | reverse complement strand
ACCTCTGGCCCCTCCCCTCGACCCCGAAAAACCCAGAGGGATTGGCTGGTCATTGGTGATGTCACCCAGAGTGGCCAATGGCAGGCGAGCGTTACGTACAGAGGACAGACGGGTCACGGACAAGCAAGCGCTAGCTATTTTTGGAAAGTGGATGACTTATTTAAACCATTCTTGACGTCAAGAGCACTCCAGGTCCCAGGGCACGGCTGAAGAGACGCTCGGAGCGCTGTGTGTGTGTGCTTGCAGGCGTGCACGTGTGTGTGTGTGTGCATGTATGTGTGTGTGTATGGATGCATGTGTAAGTGTGTGTGTGTGTGCACGCATGTGCGTACGTACGTGTGTGTGTGTGTGTGTATGTGTGTGTGTGTATGTGTGTGTGTGTGTGTACTCGGGTGTGTGTGTGCTGTGCTGTGGGGGCCGCCTCCAGCAGTGGGTGACTCCTCCATGTGGTTGTAGTCGGCATGTTGAGTTGCAGGTGTGGATCAGCAGGAGACCCTGGAGAGCCACTTTAGAAAACCAGCCATGTGATTCCATCATGTTCCATCCTGCCGATGGCTGCTGGTTCATCCGTGGGGTGATGATGAGGCAGAGACACGGGACAAGACACCCAAAGGACTGGGCCCGGAGGCTGCCATCTGGGTGACTGTCACCTGGGAGACTGTTCTGAAAGATCTGACCCATGGTGCTTGGATTTGGTGTTGTTCATTGCCCTTGCAGTGGTCATGTTGGGCTGGGTGTTGGGGTGTTGGGCGTTGGGGTGTTGGGTGTTGGGGTGTTGAGGGCTGAGTGTTGGGGTGTTGGGGGCTGGGCGTTGGGGTGTTGGGGGGCTGGGTGTTGGGGGCTGGGTGTTGGGGTGTTGGGGTGTTGGGTGTTGGGGTGTTGGGGGCTGGGTGTTGGGGTGTTGGGTGTTGGGGTGTTGGGGGGCTGAGTGTTGGGGTGTTGGGGGCTGGGTGTTGGGGGCTGGGTGTTGGGGGCTGGGTGTTGGGGTGTTGGGGGGCGGGGTGTTGGGGGGCTGGGTGTTGGGGGCTGGGGGACTGAGAACATACTGTCGGGCGGACAAGGGGTCATTCCAAGTGATAGGCAGCTTGTCATGGCATCAGCAATAGGGAGTGGAGGGTTTGAGAGTGTGTGTGTGTGTGTGTGTGCACTTGCTCGCTTGTATGAGTGGGTGTGTCTGTGTCTGTGTGTGTGTGTGTGTGTGTGTGTGTGTGTGTGCGCACGCTTGCTTGTGTGTGTGTGTGTGTGTGTGTGTGTGCGCGCGTGCGCTTGCTCTCTTGTATGTGTGTGTGTCTGTGTCTGTGTGTGTGTGTGTGTGTGTGTGCACACGCTTGCTTGTGTGTGTGTGTGTGTGTGTGTGTTTGTGTGTGTGTGTGTGTGTGTGCGCTCGCTTGTGTGTGTGTGTGTGTGTGTGTGTGTGTGTGAGTGTGTGCGCTCGCTTGTGTGTGTGTGTGTGTGTGTGTGTGTGTGTGTGTGTGTGAGTGTGTCGGGGGAGCGGGAGCGGGTCCAGTCTCCGTTCCCCCCGCTGCTGCTGGCCTGGAGCCACTCCAAACCCCGCTGGCCTGCTTATGTCGCTGTGGCTGAACACCAGAGCTCGTGTTCACACACAGAGAACAACCCAAATGGACGAGAGGAGACAACCCGAGAGAAAAGGGTCAATTCTGGGGACGCATGGGAGCTCACTTAACACCAGAGAGAGATGAGAGAGGGAGGAGAGAAGGAGGAGAGAGGGAGGGGAGAGGGAGGGGAGAGGGAGGAGAGGGATGAGAGAGCAAGGACAGAGGAAGATGGATTTTCAGATATACTAACTACAGGCTAGAATGAGGTCAACCCAGGAGAAAGAGAAGGAAGAGCAGAGAGAGGGAGAGAGAGAGGGAGAGGGGGGCGTGGGGACTACAAAAACAGGCAGTTTAGATCAAATGGACAGTCCAGATAAAATTAAATCGTAAGTGAAAAGTTGACACCATCAAAGAGGCCCTTTAAAGATATTCCCCGGAGCATTCAATAATTCAGCCACACTGAGCCCAGGGAGAGCTCTGGACATCTGGAGTGGAAATGGATTGAATTCAATGCCATTATTAAGACACTAAACTCATACTTGATGCCTTTTGATTTCATCCAGCATCGCCTGAGCCTCTCGGGGGGGGCACACAGAGCGGGGCTCTGGCCAGCTGCTGTCCTCCCTGGCCTCATTCTAACTCACTGACTACAATCCTGGACCCTGTTCATCCTTTAAGCTTGAACAGATGACAACATCCAAAATGAGGCTGTTGTTGTTCGGGTCCAAATAGGTAATGATGATGCAGAGAGAGTGTGGCTGCTGCTCAGGCGCGAAATACCAGTGGCTTCACTCCAAGACGAACGGGGACAAATCACAGAACACACACAAACGAATGTGGCTCCCAAAGTTCGGAAAGTGGGAGGAAGGGAATACCACAGGCCAGCGCAGAAATGCTGCGTCGCCGCCGCCGCCGCCGCCGCCTCGGGGTGTGCATACCATACATACGCAGGCACGCATGTGCACACACACACACACACATATAAATAATACACACACACGCACACATACATAAATAACACACACACACACACACAGAGATACATATCACACACACACACACACACACACACACACACACACACACACACACACACAGACAAACACATCCACACACACAAACACACCCACACACACAAACACACCCCCACAGACAAACACACCCACACACCATCATCTGTTCCTGGCATTTGACATTCTAAAATGCCTGATTTCCTGGGACACGCAGTTACAAACAGGAATTCAATCAGTGTCATGCAGAGAACAGGGAATAGAATTCAGACAGAAGCAGGTCTGCAGGCAAACAGCAGACAGATGGTGGGGCGGGGGGAGGTAACACACACACACACACACACACACACACACACAGGTAGAATGGCAGTGTTGACCAGTGGAGGCCGGTGGAGGCCGGTGGAGATAGAAATCAGAGATTTCCTCATTCCGTTCAATGCATTTACAATGAGCCCATCCTCTGATTTCTACCTCTGCCAGCCTCACCTGGTGTGTGGGGGACACAGAGGATACTGTCTGTTTGAGCCGATGCCGTCAAAAGACCTTTTCCGGAGCCTCAAGGCCAAGGCCCATGCATGTCTACCTAGGGTCTACCTCAGCTCGCAGTCACTTTACTACTGTCACTCATGTCTTGTACTATTGACAGTTTTTATTGAATTATGCCTAGTGCCGTATTCTCTACACATTGCAAGACTGTTAATCATTGTGTCCCTTATGTCCTGTACTATTGTCACTTCTTGTATTATCTTGTGCCTATTCCCTTATTGTCTTGTGCTGCAATGTCAAGAACCAAAGCCTAAGAATTTTACTCTCTTACACTTGTGTAATGTGACATAACAATAAACGTGAAACTTGAGACTTGAACTGTACAGTTAGCTCACCTGTTTCCAGTTGTCGTAAATGACCAAGGAACTCTCCTCATCGTCCACCATCACTGTGCGCTCGTAACCCTCCCCTGGAAACAACAACAGGCTTGTCACAAACACAGACACAGACACAGACACAGAGACAGGCATACACACACACACACACACACACACACACACACACAGGAACCTCGACGACACTGATGAGTCATAGGCTTAGGCCGAAACGTTTATCTACTGTACCTATCCCTGGATGAAATTAACACTACTAAAAGGAAACCTTAAACCTCTTTTTTTGAGTGTGGACAGCTACATTATTTTAGAGTTATACTCAAACCTCAAACCTATCATAACACACCACTACTATACAAATAAAGTTCTTCTTCTTCTTCTTCTTCTTCTTCTTATACTGTATTTATTGGTTAGCTTCATTAATAGTATTATGATAGGTTCATCAAGCCTCAAGGAGGGATAATCAGACCAACTAGTACTGTACCAGGGGAGAGGCTGGTGGAGGTAGAAATTGGAGGCTGGGCTCATTGTAATGCATGGAACGGAATGGAATAAGGAATTGCATCAACATGCTAACACATGGGACACATACATTTGATACCGTTCCACAATCCATTCCAGTCATTACAACAAGCCCGTTCATTCAGGTTGAATTTCATCAGCAACAAGGAGCTCAAACCCCCTTTAATCTCTCTGACAGCAACCATGTCTGTTATGAAGACCGTGAGGAGTGAGATGATGACAAGAAGGCCCCTCCTACTGAGCTGTGAGTGGGGGAGGGACGTTGATTGATTGATTGATTGATTGATTTGTTGATTGATAGATTAATTAATTGGTTGATTGATTGACTGGTCCAGTTTATATTACCCTGACCTTTTACAGCCAATCTGTAATGACGCACAGATAAAGGGGCGGAGAGTAGAGTGGTGCTTGCCCCTGCCCTCCTTCGATCTGGAGTGCACTCTGAAATGTGTAACGTTTCACATGATATGACGGCGCTCTCTTGAGGGTAGGGAATCAATGTAAAGTAGATGTTCTCCAGGCCCCACACAGACAGAAATAACACACACACGTGCACACACATACACACACAAACAAGTACACACACACACACACACACACACACACGCATGCATGGGCATGGGCAAACACATCCGCACACACAAACTCACACATACACACAGACAAACACACCCTCATAGACAAACACACCCACACACACAAACACACCCACACACACAAACACACCCACACACCCAAATTCACACACACACAGACAAACACCCCCCTCCCCCCCCCCCCCACACACACACACACAAACAATTACCACAGGCTGTCTCTGAGTCGACAGACAGAGATCTGTCAGACTGTCCAGCGAGGGACAGAGCCAGAGACGACTTGCCGACCCCGTTCTGTCCCAGCAGCACCATCCTCAGCGCCCCGCCGTGGTCCCCCAGCGTCACCTGACACAGCGATTCGTCCCGGGATACGGTGGCACTGATTGGCAGCGTCACCGGCTCGTCGATCCCCGGTATCCAATCGCAGTCCTCCGACACGGCCTCCTCCCGCCTCAGCTGGTGTTTGATTGGCACGGGGGTGCTTCCACGTCGCAGCGGGGGCGCGGTGGTGAGAAACATGCTGTACTGAAGGGAGGAGGAGGAGGGGGGGAGACAGACAGACAGACAGGGGAAGGAGGTGAGTACACACGCCCCCGTTGGACACGACCAGCACTCGAGATGAGGGGGGATGAGGGGGGATGGCATCCCCCCCTGAAATAAAAACAGTCAAAATCATCCCCCTTCTAAAACTGCCATCCCCACTTTTCATCCCTTATGTCATTTTATCAATGAACGTGGTATTACTGCTATTTCAACATTTAGTTTTGTGCATATTGAGTAAAATACTGTGGACAAGGGGGCACGCACACATGCAATGACATTTTTACCAAGTCACTGACACTGAAGTCACTGATGCTGTGGGGATGCTAAAATTGTCCTCATATGATAAAATCCACCATCCCCCCTGATTTTCTTTTAAATACTGGACACGACCCAAATGAGAGTGTGGAGCAGTGGGACGACAGCCTGTTAACACTGGGGAGGAGCAGCACAGGCTAACACGTACCAGTACTGTACCTGCTCCACAGCGCACAAGCCCCACCTCATGTACTATATATGTGTGTGTGTGTGTGTGTGTGTGTGTGTGTGTGTTTGTGTGTGTATGTGTGAAAGAGGAAGGGGAGAGAGAGAGAGAGAGAAAGGGAGAGAGGGAGGAAGAGAGAGAGAGAGGGAGGGAGTATACACAACCTAGGGGGGGTGATCCAGAGGGAGAGAGAGAGAGGGAGGCAGGGAGTGTACACAACCTAAATGGGTGAGTAGTTGTACAGTGACCGATGGGATTGTTCTAGAATGCATTAAAAGAAAAATAGGTTGAAGTCCATGACCCCCCTCCTCTCCAACCCCCCTAACACACACACACACACACACACACACACACACACACACACACACACACACAGCCAGAGACTGAATCAGTCACAGACTGACATTCGGTTAGGGTGACAGATACTGTAGCCATCCATTTACCCTGAACAAATGCATTTGCTGTGGCTGTGTGTGTGTGTGTGTGTGTGTGTGTGTGTGTGTGTGTGTGTGTGTGCATCTGTGTGTGCAGTGCATCTGTGTGTCTGCGTGTCTGTGTGTGTGTTTGTGCAAGTATCTATGTGGGTTTGTGCACACATCTGTGTGTGTGTGGTTGTCTGTGTGTGTGTGTGTGTGTATGTGTGTGTGTGTGTGTGTGTGTGTGTGTGTGTGTGTGTGTGTGTCTGTGTGCGCGCAGAGCCCCGGGTCAGTAAGACGACCCCCATCAATATTAATACAGCAATTAATCTAGGTTCAACGCACCGCCCTGCAGCTATGGAGGAGCAGGTGTGCCTGTGGCTGGCCTTGAGGCTCCACACTCACGCCCACACAAGGGGTGATCCGGGCTCTTACAGCACAGTAGTGTAGGACAGAGCCGCAGCACCAATTACTCTAATTGAAAGGCTCTGATTAATTAATCATGGTCTTTATTGTCAGGGAGACGCAGGGGAGTGATAGCGGAGGACACAGAGGGGTTCTTGTGTGACATTGTGGAGTAAGAAGAGTCTTCGGCTTAATCTCAGTGACTGGCAGGGTGAGAAGCTCAGGCAGACAGAGTGAGTACCAGGGCAGAAAAAGTAACCCCGGTCAATAAATAATAAGACGAGTTTTCTTTTCAGCTTCTTCTTTTTTTCTTTCTTTTCTTCTTCTTTTTTTATTGTTGCTACTGATGCTGAACATACCTCCGCAACACCTCTGCGATGTTTCCTGCGGTAATTGGCAGTGCTGTGCAACTCGTGAGCTTAGAATTATAAGGTTCTATCTCCATTTTTGTCAAAATTGAGTTTTTTACATAATCTGATCCATTAGGTGTTTATTAATGCCTGTGTGGTGTTATTTTTTTTAAATGTTGAATTTTTTTAGTTAGTAATTCATAAAATACAAAGGTTCCATCTCACAAAACATAATGGAATGTAAAAACTTTGAAGCTCAATATCTCTGAACTGCCCTAAACGGAGATAGAACCTTATCATTCTAAGCTCACGAACTGTTAGGCCCACGCTCCAGCCGCTGGACTATGTTCTCCATCCTGATTATTATTCAAGTCCATTTGAAAGGTAGCGATTCAACATTTAAGTGTAGCCTAACTAGAGTGAAACAATGCGATAGCATAGTATTAGCACCTTGGGGTTAGATGATCTCTCCTATGGTAAATGATGCACCACCTGTTATAAAATAAATAAATCTCATTGATGTACATTCCTCAGTAGCCCCCAAAGAGTTAATTACTTCTTTGACGGGAACACAGACCGGGTGGAGAGTTGTGCGCCTGAATAAAGTCAATGATTCTTTCTTGCCCATCATTAAAGAGGGTGTGTAGCTACTACACCCCACAGCGCACCGCTTTGTAACGGTGCTTTATTAGCCCGTTGAACTCAACGAGAGCGTCTGTCTGGTACACATAATAAAACAGGTGAGCGCTATCGAATATCTTGCCCCCTTACCTGGTCCGTCATCGTGTTTCAAGCCTTCATTTATTTTCTACCAAATAGAAAAAAAGTCGTTAACTGCGACCACCACCAGCACCTCCCATGTCAAGTCCCGTGAGCTCACAACGGCTGTGCCAGACCCTCCTTCTCCCGTAGACATTCACAACGGGAAATTATGTACGGGGAACAAAAGAAACGCACGAAATATCATCAGTTAACATTGTGGAATCGTTTTCCCGGCGCGTAATTCCTCCTCTCTGTTCGTTTGAAGCGTCGGGGCGCAGCTCATGTGAATAAGTGGCTCTTACACCTGCCTCTGATGTTGTTATGAATAAGCGGCTCTCCTAGTAAGCACTGAACCGTTAGAAGCACGCCTCCTCCCCCCCCCCCCCTTGTCCCAACGCCCAAGAATGTGCTCAGTCTTTGTACCTGTGCTCTCTCTCTCTCTCTCTCTCTCTCTCTCTCTCTCTCTCTCTCTCTCTCTCTCTCTCTCTGTGTGTGTGTGTGTGTGTGTGTGTGTGTGTGTGTGTGTGTGTGTGTGTGTGTGTGTGTGTGTGTGTGTGTGTGTGTGTGTGTGAGTGAGTGTGTACTAAGTGTGCAATAGGGGGCGCGTCCGTGAAGGAGAAGATAGATCATAGATGTCGGGCCTACAGCCTTGGCTGTCATTGTTTGCGCAATTGACTCCTTAGGAGAAAATTAAACATGTCATCCCCTGGCCGTAACTCCACTCTGACCAAACTCCCAAACGCTGACGTTGGTGGAATTTGTGTCGGAGCATTTTGCTGTAAGTGGATCAGAGGCGTTTTGACGCTGCAGAGGCGGCATTGGCCGCTAGAGGGCGACACAGAACGTGTGGAGGATAATTGCCTATTTACCTCAAACCTCTGAATGTATAGTGTTGCCCTACTGACCATGTAAACGTGAAGGGAATATTTCCGTGTATCCGTTATCATAGCAGCTACCAGTAGTGTGTGCCAACAACAATGTTATCCCTGTTTCATAGTTCTTAGTTAGCCATGTTCTCCATGTGCTTGTATCTGTGCTCCAGTGGAGGCTGGTGGAGGTTGATGGTTCCATTCCATACATTACCATGAGCCTGTCCTGATTTTCCACCTCCATTTTCCACCTGAGTTTCCACTTTCCACCTCCACCCATCCGCTTCCACTGCTGTGCTCTCATATCACCTTACACCTAGGTGTTGAGGTCTGTCCTCCTGCGTGTCTCATACGGTCTCTCCTTGTAGGCTGATTATATACACAGATGTCTAACTGAGCCCCAGGTTCATGTCAGACCCAGACCCAGAGCCAAACCAGACGGTACCATGCATGCCATGTCGTGGATTTATAGAGTCAGTGTGAATGGGAGATTGTCCGCAACATGAGCAGTGCCCCAACGGACATGTGGTGAGAAGAGCCTTCTAATCTGCAGACTTAATTAAGTCTCTTCAGGACATCAGAGCTCTCGCCGTGTGTCAGAATCACAGCTCAGGCTGACGGCAGGGATATCCACACTCATCACAACCCCCAGCTCTGACTAAACGCTGCCTGCTGCATATTCATACAGGCTGTTCTCTGGTCATCCCCAGCCTGGGGAAATTGTTCAGGCTGGAATAGGTCAAAGTAGAGGGGTCACACTGAAATGACTAGCTCGGAATTATTCCATTACACATTCTGTATTGGATGTTCATTCCATCTGTGCGTTCTATTTTTAGGATCGTTTTTACAGTGCATTTTGTTTGTTGACAAGCGGCCCTGAACGACTGTATGTATACCTTTGTGAGACATTGATCGGTCATTTGAATGAGAGCGTTCCATGTCAATGCGTCGTTATATTGTTCCGGAAACAACATTCTCAGTCCCGAACTGAACCTCAATACGGCCTCCGCTCAACATGACGCAAAACAAACCCATTATTATCTAATCCGCCCAGGGCCCCCAGAGATTAGAACCTTCCAATGAATTTAAAACGCCGTTTTGTCAACTCATTATGAATAGGCTCACCAAACTCCAGTTACATCCGACAGTCAGTTTGTAATACCCTTATTAAAATACATGTCATGCCCTGTACGCTGAAATATGAACCGGATCAGGTGCTAATTGTTTTTAAATTAAAACAATTACAAGTACATAAACAAGTCATTTTCCATTAGCACTTAATACATCAAGGAGGCTCTTTCACCAAGGTGACACGGCTGGTGAATAAAGCTTATTCCACACCCAGGCTTGTGTGTGTGTGTGTGTGTGTGTGTGTGTGTGTGTGTGTGAGTGTGTGTGTGTGTGTGTGTGTGTGTGTGTGAGTGTGTGTGTGTGTGTGTGTGTGTGTGTGTGTGCACGTGCACTAAGGCTCAGTAATGGGGTTACAGGGCTATATTTCCTACAGTAATCTGCTGGCATTGATGTAATAAACCCCCTTTGAGACAGAAGAGACAGGAGGGGAAACTAACACACAGAGAGGTCCTATTACACTAGACACACACACACACACACACGCACACACACATACACGCACACGCACACACACACGCACACATGCACACACACACGCACACACACGCACACACACGCACACGCACACACACGCACACACACACACACGCACACACACGCACACACGCACACACACACACACACACACACACACGCTGTTATTGTCCTTGTTCTTTAAAAGCTCCGCTGGGAAGTAGGTTTATATGTGCTGTAGTTGTAAAGGTCAGGCCTATCTATCAGGTCTATCTATTATGTAGCGTAGGCCTCCAGCAGTGGAAAAGGACTGGAATAACAGGGGTAGTGGTGGCCTGGCCTCGTGGATAGTGAGTTGGACTGGTAATCAGAAGGTCATGAGTTCAAATCGCCACTTGGGAACACCACCACTATTGTGGCCTTGAGTAAGGCACTCTCTCCAGGGAGACTGTCCCTCTAATCTATAATTGTTAGTTGCTTTGGATAAAAGCGTCTGCTAAATGGTTCAAATGTAAATAACGGGTTGTAGGTTCAAGCCCCAGGAGGGGTTGCAACAGTGCTTGAACCTACAACCCGTTATTTCTATTATCGTTACCACAGGGTTGGTGACTGGGATAGATTGAAGGAGAGCTGTTATGACATATACGGTATATATCCCGTCTAGTACTACCACTCATGACTCCAAATTGACACGTGTGGCCGCTCCAAAAATACACATTTAATATTTGATGAACAACATTTCAGCTCTTCTCGGTGTTTGCTATTCTAGTCACATTTTGCTTAATCAGCTGAACATGATGACGACTGCCTGCATACAGCTATGAGTTTATATACAGTACGTTCCGCATTCATTCTATTCGTTTACATAGTATAGCTTATGTTCATACAGGACTGCACACTAAAAGATAACAGTTTTGTATATGATTAAGACAGTACAGAGGTATATTGATAGAGTTATATTACTGATACTGGTTTGCAACCATCTACATAAAGTATCTATCTCAATGGTCAGGGTTCTAGTCATAATTCAGATGCATATTCGGAGTGTGTAGTACTACTCCAAGGCTGTTTCATAAGCATTCAGCAGTTGCTCCTCAATGTTCGCAATGTTTCTAACTCCGTGAGTCACTGACCCAAAAAACATGTTGTTTTGTTGCCTTCCGAAACCTCCTTGATGTCATTCCAGACACGTGCAGATCTTTGCTCCTTAATCAGCTCCCTCTCTCCCTCCCTGTGAGGCTGACGGAGATTCTGCCAGGAGTTGCTAAGTGACTCGGTGGCGGTGTGATTAGAAACATAAATGTGTGAGCTTGGGGCTTTTATGGCAGAGCATCACATTTATGACACTCTCTGTCTCATCTACTGGCCACACACACATACCTGGGGAGGCTGATGGAGGACAGGCATGGTATCAAACACACTCACACACACACACACACACACACGCGCATGCGCACACACACATACACACACACACACACACACACGCGTTTGATATGATTCCTCATTCCATGCCATGCATTACAATGAGCCCATCCTACAATACACACTGTTCTCAAAAATATATTGCCTCCAAAAGCAAATAGGTTATGTACTTAACGACAAAACGATGTACTTTCTGTATGCAATTACACTCTGGATGTGTGTGTGTGTGTGCACGTGTGTACGTCAGTGTGTGTGTGTGTGTGTGTGTATGTGTGTCTCATTGCGTTAGCCTCTGCGGCAGGGTGTGTCGGGTGACAGAGAGAGAGAGGTCGGTAGGCATGGGCGGCGGTGGTAGGCGCGGGGGGGGCGGGGCCGGGGCGATGCGCAGGCGTCTGGGCAGACCCCCCCAGCGCTTGGGGTACGGCAGCAGGGCTCGCAGCTGCCGCATGGCCGGGCGGGACAGCAGGAAGTAGAGGGGCGGGTTCCAGCAGGGCGCCAGGCACACCAGCAAGATGGCCGACAGCGACGCCACCTCCCACAGCAGGGACACCTCCGCGTCGGCCGAGTCCGAGATCGGCATCCAGAGGGAGGGGGGGGAGGAGGAGGAGGAGGAGGGGGAGGTGACGACGGGGGGTGGAGAGGACGGCCCGCCGAACAGGGAGAACGCGCCGCCGCCGAGGGGGGACATGACGTTGACGAACTCCAGGGCGTAGTAGGGCAGCCAGCTGATGGCGAAGACCAGCGTGGAGCCGATGAGGAGCGCCGTGGCCTTCTTGTTGCGCCGGTCCGCGGCCAGCGTGCCCCTGCAGCGCTGCAGGTGGGTGACGATGAGGCCGCAGTTGAGGGCGATGCACAGCAGGGGCGCCACGTAGTAGACCAGGAAGGCCGGCACCAGGAAGCCCAGCCACTGGCCCCGCCCCACCGCCCACGTGCAGCCGCCGTCGAAGTGGATGTAGGTGACTTTGGGCAACGCCATCGCCACCGAGACCGTCCAGATGACGGCCACCGTGCACACTCTGGGAGAGGAGGGGAGGGGAGGGGAGGGGAGGGGAGAGGAGAGGAGAGGAGAGGAGAGGAGAGGAGAGGAGAGGAGAGGAGGGGAG
>NC_137686.1:17733659-17753659 GCF_963989245.1 Nansenia antarctica | reverse complement strand
AGACAGAGACAGACAGAGACAGACAGGACAGACAGACAAGACAGGACAGACAGACAGACAGACAGACAGACAGGAGAGACAGACAGACAGAGAGAGACTAAGTTATATTTATCAGGCCGTACACAGGTTAAGCCGAGTCCTAGACTAAAGAGCCTCAACAGAGATTTTCCATTTAAAGTAGTAGTCCTCTGTGGCTCAGTTGGTTAGAGCACGGCGCTAACAACACTTAGCTTGTGGGTTTGATTCCCGCTAGGACCATATACACTGGTATGCACTCACTGCAATGTATGTCGCTTTGGATAAAAGTGTCAGCTAAATGGCCTATACTGTATTATTATATTATCAGTGTTTCCTCTATATGCATTTATTCGTGGCGGGCCGCCACCAAAGAATTTCCTCCGCCACCAAATGATTCAGACAGTCCACTTTGATTCAGGCTGCGCAGAAAGGCAGCGAGTTATTATGACCGGAGAACAGAAAAAAAGCAGATTGAAGCTAGATTTAGGCCGCTTCCAGACCAACATTTCGTTACGATTTAGCGGTAGTTATTTACAATATGTTACAATGTTGCAATTAACCTCGTCGTTTGTGTTCGCACTGCAATCGAGACTCTCAACAGGCGCGCGGCGCGAGGCGACGCGCTTTCAAAACAGTTTTGTGATTGGTCTGAATTTAGCGGGACATTTGGATTTCAGGAAATCCCTCTCCTCACTCTCTCTTCTCCCGTCGCCGGTGCCTTTAATCCCGTATCCTAATCGAAAACGGAACATCATCAGCGACGACTGTGGGTTATTGCATTTACTGCTGTTCTCTGGTTCATGTTCTTATACCAGTGCTCAGTATAGAGTATTTTAGATGAACATTCGTAATGTATGTCTCTGATGTTCATGGTCAATTAAATGCGGTGGTAGCTGACGTCGGCACGTTGCGCCGTTCTGAGCGGCAGCAGGTCTCGCTGCTCTGTTTTTAATGTTTGACGGTTTTTTGTTGTTGTTGTATAATGTCTAATGTTACAACCTCAGCCAGAGTTGTTTATACCAGAAGTGCCCTCTTTGCACTAAGAGAGACTGCAAAACATGAGGGTTTCAAACACTCATTACCGAAGGAACTACGGAAGAAATACCGGGGGTGCAAAGCTGGAGCGAAGCTAAAAGCTAAATCGAGGAGGCGGTGGAGATACAAGCCGTTTCTACCATCAATCGTAATGGGAAATGTTAACTCCTTACCCAACAAATGTGACGAGTTGGAGGCACTCGTGATGCATCATTCAGTGTATCGGGAGTGCAGCCTGATGTGCTTCTCTGAGAGCTGGCTAAATGACAACATCGCCGACTCATGTGTGGAGATCGAACTATTCATAGCAATATGCATCCTCCACTCACTACACTGGCTTCCCACCTCCTCTCGGATCATTTACAAAACTCATCAATGCATTCACGGCAACGCACCCCCTTACCTCAAGGACCTGGTCAAATCCCACAGCCCCTCCACTCGCACTCTCCGCTCATCAAATGCAAACCTCCTCAAACCCACCAAAACCCACCTCCGCTCCATGGGAGACCGGGCCTTCTGCTCCATCGCCCCCGAACTGTGGAACGCCCTCCCTGCCCACCTGAGAGCACCACAGTCGGTCGACTCTTTTAAGAGCGGACTTAAGACTCATCTTTTTAACAAAGCGTTCCAGTAGCCAGATTTGTATTTATTTATTTATTTATTTTAGTTTTATGCCACAGTGTCTTTTTAACCTTTCTGCTTTTGATGTTTTTAGTGATCTTTATTGTGTTGTGCTGTTTTTGTTTCTTTTATTGACTGTAGCACTTTGAGATTCTTGAAATGTAAAGTGCTTTATAAATAAAATCCATTATTATTATTATAATATGCGCGGGGCAAAAATAATCTATTGCTTCTAAAATCACCACGAACAGAACGGCGGAGGTACGGGTAAGCAGGGCTCATGTTGGTGTCATCAGAGGTAAGAGTTGGTTTTCTTTAACTCAACTGATAGCATTACCTTGCCGTTGTTGTTTAGCGAATGCTCCATCTGACTGTCACACTGTGATTTTACTTGTGTAAACAGTTAATGAGTAACGTTAGCCGGTTCTGTGCGTGTACTCTCACGTAGGCCTACTTCGTATTGATCTTTCTGTGTGTGTGTGTGTGTGTGTGTGTGTGTGTGTGTGTGTGTAATGCGCGTTCCGCATGTTCCGCTGCAGCTGTAGGATATGTTGGTATTTGATCACCTTCTATATAAAATCACCTGCTCGGCTTTAATGACTTAACCGCTATTTAAGAAATTATAATTGTTGCCACCCTCTATACTAGTTTTTGGTGAAACCACGTCTTTGTTTTGAGCGCCAGTGCGCGTTTTATGCGTGTGCACGCGGAAAAAAAAATGTGCGCGCTAGATAACCGCTCCGCCACTAATGTGAAAAATCCTGGAGGAAACACTGATTACTATTATTTTTTGATATTATTTAGTTATTAGTGTGATTTAGTCCAAGATTAGCCTTAATCTACTGTATGTGCAGCAGCGACAGAGCAAACTGATTAGAAACACACATATTTAGGCCCTTACTAACACATGGTTGTAACAGGATGTCGGCGCCTCCACAGACGAGCTGTACAGGAGGTGTCTACCTGTCTCTGTGTGAGGCAGGGGGGGCTGATGCCCCTCATCCCAAGCAGTGGGACCCCCTGGATGGGGGGCCGGGAGGACAGCTTCCCATTGGCCCCCTCGATGGAGGCCTCCGCCTTCCCAGGGTCCTTAGGGTGCTGAATCATAGAGTAGACATTCTCCGAGTTACAGCTGAGAGAGAGAGGGAGAGAGAGGGCCAAAGAGAGAGATCCAGAGAGGGAGAGAGAGGGCCAAAGAGAGAGATCCAGAGAGAGAGAGAGAGAGAGAGAGAGAGAGAGAGCCAAAGAGAGAGAGGCAGAGAGAGAGAGATGTTAACTCGTAAGAAGGGTGGACACTATATCCAGTGTAGAGAGAGTATGTAAGGCTTGAACATGGCACAGGCTCTCAGTTCCACTCTCTTCCACACAGGCCCCTCCCCTCCCTCCACAGGCCCCTCCCCTCCCTCCGTACTCTGCGTCCTGATTGGAGATGGTGGAGCTGCGGTTCTTGCGGAAGCCAGAGAAGATGGACAGAACGCTGCGTCTCTTCTTCCTCCTCAGGGACTGGGCTTGATGGTGGGATGACAGCTGACTAAAAAGGAGAGAAAGATAGAAATATGAGCTATTGGTCAAAGTGGATGTATCCGTGTAAATACTGTATATATGACATTTAAAAGGTACTCTACCTATATATCAGGGGAGGCTGGTGGAGGTAGAAAGCGGAGGACATTGTACAGTTATGGATGGATTGGAATGGTATCGTGCCCATCCTCTGATTTCTACCTCCACCAGCCTTCCCTGATAGAGTACCTTTACATTTGAGTGTACTGTATGTGTAAAATGATGTGACAGTGTGGTGAAAAGGTGCGATATCGGCAATTCTCAAGTCGTGCAAATGACCAAAAATCGTATTAAAAAAATAAATAAATTGCCGTTTTTTTCCATATTACGAAACTTGAAGTGTAAAACTTGAATAGTTTTAGGATCACTAAATACTTATAATTTGTGAATTGGATTAACTGTATCGTCTGCCATAGACTACTGGGTAAATGATACATGGCTTGTAAACAAAAGGTATGTTTTAGGACGTGTTCAAAAACTGTGTGATCATCTAACTATGTGTAGTTATGTGTTTTTAGCATGTTGATGTTCTATCAACATGTTGTGATGTTAAACATGCAGTTAGATGTTCATAGCGATGTTTCTTCTTAGCTGATGGCTATTAGCAGCTGTTTTGCGTGTGTTTTGATTCAGAGCGAGTTTCTCTGCTATCTTCTTCATCTATTTAAAAAAAAGACCTTGCCCTACTTGAGGACTTTTTCACCAGACCCCGTCACATAATGTGCATTTCAAAGTATAGAGTGTGTCTTTGTAGTGTACATAGTGTATATGATTATAGATATATAGATATGAATATGTATTAATGTATACAGCAGGTATACTATGTATAAACAGTGTGTGTGTGTGTGTGTGTGTGTGTGTGACAGTACCTGTCTGGCAGGACTCTCTTGGTGTAGAAGTCGGGGAGTCCGTCCTCCAGGAGGTTGACTGCTCCGTTCTCGGTGCCGTTCTGCAGAGAGAGAACAGGATGACATCACCACCATCAACTCACCTGAGGAACTCACCTGGTGAAACCGGAACAAGTCGCCAACCAATCAAAACGTTCAGACTTTTATTCAGAAAAATGTAAATACATTTCAGTGTTTTTGAAAATCAATGACACACTCGCTAGTCAAGCCAAAACATTGCAATGCAATGGATTCGGTGAGTAATCCCCACTACTCTACACTAACTAAGTAGTAAGATCATTGCATTGCAATGTTTTGGCCTGACGAGCGAGTGTGTCATTGATTTTCAACAACGCAGAAATGTATTTAAATTTTTCGGAATAAAAGTGAACGGTCCGTCGGTTGGCGACTTGTTCCCGATTTCACCAGCTGCTGTCACAATTAGAACACCAAACGACCGGGAGAAAAGAATGCGATCTCCCTGCTGATAGAAGTAAATTTTAGAGCTCAAACACAGTTCGTCATCATCCCCTTTAGTTGGATGTTCATCATTATCCACTTTTTTCTAAAGCCAAAACAAAACAGATTTAGAAAAGAAGGAAAAAAAGAAAAAATGTGTGAGAGAGAGAGAGAGACAATGGGACCGCTTCGGAGTAAAAGGGAATTTATTTTTGGATATGCCTCTGGCATGAACAGCAAGGACGAACGAATCAAGTAGTCATGACAGCGGAAGGTGGAATAGAACCTGAGAGGAGGATAAACACCTAAACTAAAATAGTCAAAATAACAAATAACCCAGCGTCACCCCCCGCCTGCAGCAGAAGACTCCCTAGGGGCTTGTGGGAATCTAAAAAGATTGGATAGGTACTGTTGTGTTAAGACAACATTACGACATTTATCTAAATCCTTGGGAAAGGTGTGTGTGTGTGTGTGTGTATGTGTGTGTGTGTGTGTGTGTGTGTGTGTGTGTGTGGAGATGGGAGCGGGGGGTAGATTAGATTCTGCTTTATTGCCTGCTTGAGCAGACATTAGTTTTGCCTCACACGCTCCAACAAGATAAAAAAGGTACACAAAACGCAATGACACATTAATAACCTCCTAACCATAAAAAGAGAGAGACAGAGAGAGAGAGAGAAAGAAAGAGAGAGAGAGAGAGATGTTAACTCATGAGAAGGGTGGACACTATATCCAGTGTAGAGAGAGTATGTAAGGCTTGAACATGGCACAGGCTCTCAGTTCCACTCTCTTCCACACAGGCCCCTCCCCTCCCCCCACAAAGCCCCCAAACACATAGCCTAAGCACAACCCACAAAACACATCCACATTCACATTACGTCCTTATGCAGCCATTAAATACATCTAGGGCTGGTTTCACAGACAAGGCTTAAGCCTAATCCTGGACTAAAAAGTATTTTCAATGGAGATTTTACATTTGAAAGTGTGATTTACTCTGTGAAACCGGCCCCATGTCCATCTACTCTAAATGGTAAATGGTAAATGGACTGCACATAAATTACATAGTGCCTTATTCCAAAGCGCTTTACAATGGCCTCTGATTCACCCATTCACACATACATTCACACACCAGTGGCGACAAGCTGCCATGCAAGGCGCCGGCCCGCTCAATGGGAGCAATTTGGGGTTCAGTATCTTGCCCAATGACACCTCGACACATGGACAGGAGGAGCCGGGGATCGAACCACCGACCTTGTAATAATTAAATGCCTCCTGCTCTACTGGTCAATACTGCACATTGGAGCTGCGGTTCTTGCGGAAGCCATAACATGTCAACGTGTCTGTGGACCTTGTCTGTTCTACTAGAACGTGACGCGCCAAGGAGATAGGGACTACAGGCTGAGAGGGGTTTAGTCTGAGCCTCTACTAGGAGGTCAGCTTGAGGTCAAAGGTCAGGTGACTCACCGGGTCCAGGGAGAGGTTTCCTGTCCTGTGTCTTCGCGGGGGGCGTGGCCTGACGTGGGTCACGTGACGCAGCGGAGACCCGTGGGTAGGCAGGGTGGACAGGCACTCCCATGAGGCCGAGCGGGAGAGAGGGGCGGAGTGAGACGGGGCCGCGGGGGGAGGGGAGGAGCTGGGGTCTTCACCCAGACCTGAGAGAGGGAAAGAGGGAGCGAAAAAAAAGAGAAAAAGATGAACAAACTAGATACATAATACAGTAGCCCTATACGTCAATTAGTTATTAAAACGTGTCATTTTACACTGCGATCTCACACGCCGTATCGCGCAAGATAGCGGCTAAACACAGACGCAGTACCTGCAGCCACACACGCCATATCGGGAAGAGTAGCGCTTGAACTACAGTTGCAGTAATACAACTTTTATCTATATCTTTTTATTCATCGTCTTATTGTGTTTTTAAACGTTTATCTAGTTATTTTCTATATATATGTATCTATTCTTGCCATTTAAAAAAAAAATAAAAAATCTCTTACGATCCTTGCACCTGTTGTATGAAATGAGCTATACAAATAAACTTGCCTTGCCTTGCCTTGCCTTATTAATAGCTCTGGCTATGAGCTGCCCCATAGTACAGTTCATGAACTTGAACAGTTTGTGTGGATGTTCTGATTCTGTGTGACTCACTGGATCTGGTGGACACGGGTCGGATCCTTCTGGTCCTGGCGCTGCGCTTCTTAATGGCAATGGTGTCCTGGAGAGAGAGAGAGAGAGAGAGAGAGAGAGAGAGAGAGAGAGAGGGACACACACACACACACACACGCACCCGCACACACACACACACACACACACACACACACACACACACACACACACACACACACACACACACAGTGCTGTATGTGAGTGTGGAGCCTCAGACCAGCCTCAGACACACCTGCTCCTCCATAGCTGTTGGCCCCCCGGGCCGCACGTTGCAGCTAGATTAATTGCTGTATTAATATTGATGGGGGTCGTCAGACTGACCCGGGGCTCTGCACACAGACACACACACACACACACACACACACACACACAGACAGACACACACACAGACACACACACAGACGCACACACAGACGCACACACACAGACGCACACACAGACGCACAAACACACACACACACGCAGACACACACACAGACGCACACACAGACGCACAGACGCACAGACACAAACACACACACACGCACACGCACTTACGATGTTCAAGCCCAGGTCCTCATCAGGGTAGTCCAGTGAGTCGTTGAGTCTAGACTGTCTGATGGTGCGTCTGCCCGTCCCTCCCTCCTCCCAGCGCTTCACCTGGGACACCTGGCGCAGCTGAGAGACATGTACTGGTCTGAGACATGATGTACTGTTCTGAGACACGTTGTACTGGTCTGAGACATGGTGTACTGGTCTGAGACATGGTGTACTGGTCTGAGACACGTTGTACTGGTCTGAGACATGGTGTACTGTTCTGAGACATGGTGTACTGGTCTGAGACATGGTGTACTGGTCTGAGACATGGTGTACTGGTCTGAGACATGGTGTACTGGTCTGAGACATGGTGTACTGGTCTGAGACATGGTGTACTGGTCTGAGACAACACTATGCCAGAGCTATAGTAAGAGACAGATGTAGACATTGCAGAGAAGTAGACGCACACACACAGGTAGAGGGAAGCGTGTGTGTGTGTGTGTGTGTGTGTGTGTGTGTGTGTGTGTGTGTAGTGTAGTATACCAGGGTTTTGTGAGTGGTGTAGAGCTCCTGTAGGATCTGGTCCACTATGGAGTTGGTGAGATAGGACACTACAGACAGCTTCACCTCCCTGAGAGAGAGAGAGGGAGAGAGAGAGAGAGAGAGAGAGAGAGAGAGAGAGAGAGAGAGAGAGAGAGAGAGAGAGAGATTCACATTTCAGAGAGAAGTTCACATTTCAACTTCAACATCAAATCCCCCGTCGTTGTCTCTAGACCCTTCCTCTCTCTTTTTTCCTCCCTCCTCCATTCCATCCCTCCCTCCATCCATCCCTCCTTCTCTTACTCCAGAGCTCTGTTGACGTCCTGCGCGGCTCTCTCCATCAGGGCGGTGCGGATGGCGGAGCGAGGGACGGAGACGCGCTCGGCGATGGAGGAGAGGGGAGGGTTGAGGCGCTCGGCGGCGGAGGAGGACATGGGACACAGCTCCCGACACAGGGACACCATGGAGTCCACGATCACCTGGAACCAGCGGAGAGACGTCATCCACCACTGTATGACCACAATCCATCCATCTATCCATCTATCCATCTATTCATCCGTCCATCCTTCCATCCATCCATCCACCCACCAAACCCTGAACTCACCCACCTACTGTATTAATCTAGCCAGCCATCCATCCACCTACCTACCTATCTATCCATTCATCCCTCCATCCCTCCATCCACCCACTCATCCATCCACCCATTTATTCACTCAAGTATTCATCCATCCATCCATCCATCCATCCATCCATCCATCTATCCATCTATCCATTCATCCCTCCATCCCTCCACCCACCCACCCGCCCTAGCCTCCCCCAGGCAGACAGCTGTAGAGGGGGGTGTGGTGTAGAGGGGGGGTGTGTGGTGTAGAGGAGGGGTGTGTGGTGTAGAGGAGGGGTGTGTGGTGTAGAGAGGGGGGGGTGGTGTAGAGGGGGGGGGGGGGTGTGTGGTGTACCTGGAGCTCCTTATCAGCGGCCTTGGCCAGCTCTCCAGCCAGGGAGTCCAGCCGCTGCCTGACCGGCCCGTCCACCGACAACACATGAGCCAGCTCACAGAGAGACGGGTACAGCTGAGAGAGAGAGAGAGACACGCGCACACACACACACACACACACACACACACACACACACACACAGAGACACACACACAGACACACAGACACACGCACACACACACACACACAGATACAGACACGCGCACGCGCACAGAGACACACACACAGATACAGACACACAGACACAGACACAGACACACACACACACACACACACACACACACACACAGACACGCGCACACACACACACACGCGCACACACACAGACACAGATACAGACACGCGCACACGCACCCAGACACACACACAGATACAGACACACAGATACACACACACACACACACACACACACACACACACACACACACACTGTGATGTAATCCTGCAGCCCAGGCTTTTAGCCAGTCTGGTCCCTGCAGCCCTGCACAGCTCCCAGGCCTCCGCTCCTCCTCACTTCTGTCATTATACTGTCATCCATTATTCACCACGTCTAAGTCAGTGAATCATCTATCCATCAGTCATCATCAGAATGATAATAATCTGTGCTAGGACCAGAGGCCATTGGCAGTCACAATGCTAGAAGAAGGAAGCAATACCTTTATTAAATGTGTATACATTTCTTTATTCTTTAATTAATTCATTGACAGTAGAGAAACTGCACAGACACACAGACACACACAGGGGGTTTGGATAAATGATATATAATCTCTCACACACCATTAGAATCTGAATTATATTATCTGAAATCGACAGAGACAGAAGAGATTTGATCACACACACACACACACACACACACACACACACACACACATACATACATACACACATACACACATACACACACACACACACTCACAGCTCTGGAGTTCCTGGCTTCCTTCAGGACCTGTCTGGCCGCCTGGAGCTCCTCCCCTTCCTCTGAACCTCGGAGGACACACACCTGCTGCTGCACACGCACACACAGACGCTCCATCACCTGACACACACACACACACACACACACACACAGTGTTAGTATGTGCAGTCTTCAATCACATATAAACACAGAGTGCACACACGCACTCACACAAGCACACACACACACACACACACACACACACACACACACACACACACACACACACACACACACACCTGTTCAGCAGTGCTGGTGACCAGGCCCTGGTGGAGGCGGAGAGCCTGTTTCTGAGAGAAGCGCTGAGTCTGGTTGTTCCTCAGCAGACACCGCTGGATCTGTCACATGGAGGGATGGAGGGATGGAGGGATGGAGGGATGGAGGGATGGAGGGATGGAGAGATGGAGGGATGGAGAGATGGAGGGATGGAGGGATGGAGAGATGGAGGGATGGAGAGATGGAGGGATGGAGAGATGGAGAGAGGGATTGAGGAGGGGGGGGAAGGAGGAAAAGGAAGAGAAGGACATTCACAAGATCAGGAGGGAGACGCTGGCAGGCCTCTGGGTGGAGGTGAGAATGGAACACTGCTCAAGGTCAGGGTGTGACGGTGTGATGTCACGTTCCCGGGCAGGAGCGTCACCTTGGCCAGCGCCTGCTCCGTCTTCTCTGGGGCGCCGCGGTACGCCTGGGTGACGTCGCCGAGGGGGACGGGCATGTATTGCAGGGTGAAGTTACTGATGAGAGAGAGAGAGAGAGAGAAAGCGAGGGAGGAGAAAAGAGAGAGGAAGGAGAGAACCCAGCATTAACACTCCATATCTCTGCTCCTCTGTGAACAATCCTTCTACGATCTTCGCCTTCTTTCGGAAGTGCTCGAGGCGAGGGTACGGATCGCCGTGGAAACGTGTCAGGCTGTTCCATTGAGTCCCTGTCATGAGAACCCCCAAACAGACAGAAAGACAGCGTGATGCCTCACAGTGATGAAACACCGTGCAAGAGAAGACACTGCAGAGACTCAAAGATACCCCGCTTACTTTAACATCTTTAATGTGAGAGAATGTGTGTGTGTGAGTGAGAGAAAGAGTGAATGAGTGAGTGTGTGTGTGTGTGTGTGTGTGTGTGTGTGTGTGTGTGTGAGAGAAAGAGAGACAGAGTGTGTTTCTGTCTGTCTGTCTGTGTGTGAGAAAGAGAGAATGTGTGTGTATAGTGTGTGTGTGTGTAATAGTGTATGTGTGTGTGTGTGTGTATAGTGTGTGTAATAGCGTGTGTGTATAGTGTGTGTGTATATAGTGTGTGTGTATGTGTAGTGTGTGTCTTACTGTTCCAGGGCTCGAGCCACATCTTGTAATCCTGTCACCGTGGTGTTATTGCGATCCCACGTCACACTCCTTAGAGAGGGATCAAATAGGAGGAAGAGAGAGAGAGAGAGAGAGAGAGGGAGAGAGAGAGAGAGAGAGAGAGAGAGAGAGAGAGAGAGAGAGAGAGAGAGAGAGAGAGAGAGAGAGGGAGAGAGAGAAAAAGAAAGAAGACCGAAATAGATCAATCACTGATGAGGAGAAGCCGCAGAACCATGTCAGCTTTTGCACCGTGCACGACATGTCGACAGATTCAGGGTTGCAAATAGCACACTGTACCCCCCAGCGTGAATAAACAATGACCTCTAAGTATGTTTCATCAGTGTCCGAGTGCTTACAGAATTAGAACCATAACATCGCATTAATGTTGCAGTAGATTAACTACTTGGAATAAACAGAAACTGCATAATGCTCTCCCTCCCTCTAGCCCTCCGTCCCCCCGTCCCCCATCTCATCCCTCTCTCCATCGTGCTCCCTTCCTCCTCCACTCCTCCTCCTCCTCTACCCCCCCCACCTCCTCTACCCCCCCCACCTCCTCCTCCTCCTCATCCCCCTCTCCATCATGCTCCCTTCCTCCTCCACTCCCCCTCCTCCTCTCCCCCCCCACCTCCTTCTCATCCCCCTCTCCCTTGTGCTCCCTGCTCCCTTCCTCAGCTACTCCCCCTCCCCCTCCTCCTCTACACCCCCCCCCTCCCTTCCTCAGCTACCCCCCCTCCCCCCCTCCTCCTCTCCCCTCTCCTACCCCCCCCGCCCCTCTTCCTCTTCCTCTTCTCTGTCTTACCTGAGTGTGGTGTTGATCTGCAGGGCTTTGCTGAGCATCTTAGCCCCCGCATCCTCCAGGCTGTTTCCACTCAGATCCACCTTCCGGAGGCAGGTGTTGCTGCCCAGGGCGTTCACCAGCATCGTGCCCCTGGAGCGCAGGCGGGAGTCAGCCAGGGAGAGAGACTGCAGGGCCTGGGAGGGAGAGAGGGAGGTGGGGAAGATAGAGAGAGAGGAGAAAAGGAAATAAGAGAGAAAGGAAGATGGGGGATCAGAAACTGGGCTCTCAAAGTGAAGTCAAGTTAGCGTGCGTGTGTGTGTGTGTGTGTGTGTGTGTGTGTGTGCATGTGTATGCGTATGTGTGTGTGTGTGTGCATGTGTATACTATGCGTATGTGTGTGTGTGTGTGTGTCATCATTATCAAAGTAGTTAATTATTGAGTGAGACTCATCATGGAGTGTCGGCACTAGGAGAGACGGCCTGAAGGCCCACGAATAAAGTAGTGTCAGAATGAATCATTCAGCAGGGCTGGAGAGAACAACACAGTCATAGTTTAATGAGCCTGGGAGAGTGCGGGAGAGAGAGTTACAAACATACCAATATTGTATGGGGTGAAGAGGGTTTGTGTGTACATGTATGTGCATGTGTGTGCGTGTGTGTGTGTGTGTGTGCGCGCATGTGCACGTTTGTGTGTGTGTACGCCCGCGTGTACGTGTGGGTGTGTGTGTACGCCCATGTGTATATGCACGTGTGTGTGTGTGTGTGTGTGTGTGTGTGTGTGTGGGTGGGTGGGTGCATGTTCGAATGTCCTAAAACAGAACTCACACACTCTTCCTCCTGCACTAGCTGTACCAGTTTCTGTAGGATTTCATCCAGCGCCCTGCCGACAGAGGATTGGCAAGGTTAGAGCGTTTATCAATCACCCCCCCGTCATCCCAGTGTGTGTCTGGGGCTGCCTGCGGTGGACAGACACCCTACCTGCCCTTAATGTTGAAGTTCCTGCCCAGGAGCAGGTGTTTGAGGGAGGGGTGTCTGGAGAAGGCTGGGATCAGCGCCAGAAGGTCCGCGTCCAACCCTGAGAGGCAGCGTGCGCGCGCACACACACACACACACACACACACACACGCACACACACACACACACACACAGTCACACACAGTCACACACACACACACACACACGTAGAGACACACAGTCATGCGCACACACACACACACACACACACACACCACACAGACACACACAGTCACAGATAAGCACACACACACACACACACGCACACACACACACACACACCACACAGACACACACACACACACACACACACACACACGAAAGCAAGATGTTACTTAATCAAACAGGACAGCCCGTAAGAGGCTCTTAAGCCCTACCCTGGTATGGATCACTGAAGGCTGATGGGAGGTAGAAATGTGATGGTACCATTCCTCATTCCCTTCCTGCATTACATTTAGCCTGTCTTCCGCTTTCTGCCTCCACCAGCCTCCCCTGGTATGGATAGATGTACAGTAGAGAAGGGTGCACACAGGCCTCTTTACAGTGTGTGTAGGTCAGTCCCTTACCGTTGTCTGAGATGTCCAGAGTTCCCACACAGGAGACCCTGGGAAACAGCTCCTGGAGCACCCCAGCACCAGCTGACCTCAGCTGAGAGAGAGAGAGAGAGAGAGAGAGAGAGAGAGAGAGAGAGAGAGAGAGAGAGGGAGAGAGAAAAGATGGGATGTGGAGAGAGAGGAGGTGTGAGAAGATAGAAAGAGGGTGGATGGGAAGGCAGTAAAACAGTAGGTCAGAGAGACAGACAGAGAGAGAGACAGACAGACATACAGACAGGCAGACAGACAGACAGACAAAGTACTGTACCTCACAGCCGCTGATGTCCAAGTGCAGGTCAGCGATGTGAGGGTTGGAACACAAGCCCAGTAACAGAGCTCTGGGGGGAGGGCAGAATAGGACAGATAGATGAGTGGAGAGAGGGGAGGGGAGAGAGAGAGGAAAAAAAGAAAGAAAGAAAGAAATAGAAAGAATTCATGAACATTAGAGAGAGAGGGAGAGAGAGAGGGAGAGAGAGAGAGAGAGAGAGAAAAGAGGTCAAGAAATCCTATTTCCCTCCTCAGGTTGTTTCGCTCGAATTTCCATCAATTTCCATCAATTTCCCTCGAATTTAAACCCCCTAGTTTGCTTTTCATGTACCCGGGAGAGTTACAACGGTCTTAAGGGATTTGGAGGAAAAGAGCTTAAAAGAGAATTCAAGACAGCCTCCCTGGGAACCCGTAAACCCAGGAGAAGTGGCGAACTGTCACACGACAAAAACACACTTTCAGCTCGATGAAAAGAGTCGATTTAGCAACAAAAACACCGCTTGTTTGTGGTGTGTGTTTTCCAGTTGTTGTTGTCGTTGTTGTTGTTGTTTTTACAATATCGCTCAAGTATTCATGTGGGTGAATGAATAATGGACGACGGTGCTGGGATGTGGGAGTGTATGGGTTTTTTGGCGGGAGGCCAGGGGCCAGGCCAGACTACGACACCCTCCACACACAGGCCACGACCCCACTCACCTCAGTGTGTCTGGAGGCAGCTTCATAGACCCACTCACCTCAGTGTGTCTGGAGGCAGCTTCATACACGACAGGCTGACGTGGGTGAGGCTGAACGCCGAGCTGAAGAACTGCCTGAACGTAGGGAGGGTCTCCCTCGCTTTCCTAAAGGAGAGAGGAGGAGAGAAGGAGAGAGATTGAGAGAAACAGGGGGAGAGAGAGTGAGAGAAACAGAACTAGAGAGAGTGACAAAGACAGGGAGAGAGAGAGAGAGACATGGGGAGAGAGAGAGAGAGACATGGGAAGAGATAGAGAGAGAGAAGTAAGAGAGAGAGTGAAACAGAGAGACAGACAGACGGAGAGAGAGGAGACAGTAAGAGAGAGAGTGAAACAGCCAGACGGAGAGGGAGGAGACAGTAAGAGAGACAGACAGACGGAGAGAGAGAGTGAAACAGAGAGACAGACAGACGGAGAGAGAGAGTGAAACAGAGAGACAGACAGACGGAGAGAGAGAGGAGACAGTAAGGGACGAAAATCGAGAATTCGAGAAGTGAGAGTGAGAAAGGGCAGACATTTGACATGTAGGTCTCCATCATCACACAGGCGCTGTTAAAGGTGAGGCTGTTTAATCATAACAGACAACACGTTTCATTACGCTGGCACGAGGACAACAACAAGGAGCTGTGTATCAACCCATCTGGACATGCCAGATCTGGGTGTGAAATCGTGTCCATGACTCCCACTCACATACTCACACATACACGCACACACACAGACACACACACACACACACACACACACACACACACACACACACACACACACTTGAGTTCCCTGTGTATGCTTATCAGCAGCTGAAAGAGAAGTAAGCTCATGGTGAGCACGTCGAGTCCCCTCTCAGCCAGGAGGGAATCATCCAAGCAGTTCATTGTAAGACAGGAGGACTTTGTGTTCCTACCTCGCTGAACAGCTAAGACGCCCTTTTTAGCCTCCAAATAATTAATCGGAGTGGGAAAGATAGAGAGAGTGAGTGTATGCGTGTGTATGTGCATCTGTGTGTGTGCGCGTCTGTCTGTGACTGTGTGTGTGTGTGTGAGTGTGTGCGTCTGTGTGTGTGTGTGTGTGTGTGTGAGTGTGTGAGTGTGTGTGTGTGCGTGTGTGCGTGCGTCTGTGTGTGTGAGTGTGTGAGTGTGTGTGCGTGTGTGAGTGTGTGTGTGTGTGTGAGTGTGTGTGCGTGTCCGAGTGTGTGTGTGCGACAGAGAGAGGGGCCAGGAATAAAGAGAGCGATAGAACGTGAGCGTGACATTATGATAAGTCGTCCTAGCCTACGCACTACGACCTCCAGATTTAGAGGCAATAAAGCACGACAGTCACAAGGGGGCTTAGAGGGACTGCTGTCACAGAGAGATGGGCAACAGAGAGAGAGAGAGAGAGGGAGGGGGGAGACCATGTTAAACAGTGACAGTGGACGCACTGGGGAAGAGAGTGCAGAGAGAGAGAGAGAGGGGGGGGGGGGCACCATGGTAAACACTGCTAAACAGACTAACAGTGGATGCACTGGTGGACACGGTGTGGAAAGATAGAGAGAGAGAGAGAGAGAGAGAGAGAGAGAGAGAGAGAGAAAGAGAGAGAGCTGTTCAATATTCATGAGTCTTTCACTCTTATCAGCTCAAGCAGATTTATGTTGTGTTTCATGTGCAGCGATCAGAGCTCACACAGAGCTGCTGCCACCCTGCCACAAACACAGCTTATTACCACGGCCAGCTGAAGGACAGAGAGATGGAGGGAGAGAGGGATAGAGGAGGGGGGTAAACAGAGAGAGAGAGAGAGGGGGGGGATAGAGAGAGAGAGGGGGGGGTAAAGAGAAAGAGAGAGAGAGAGAGTAAACATGAAAGAGGGAAGGCAAGAAAGTCAGTAGAAAGAATAGCTGGAGGGAGAGAGAGAGATGCAGAGAAAAAATAAGAGAGAGAAGGGCGAGAGGCAGTAGAGAAAAATAGCTGGGGGGAGAGAGAGAGAGAGAGAGAGTGATGAAGGTAGTGGGCGAGAGAGAAAGTGCTGGCTGCGAGGCACTGGGGGGATTTGAACAATAATTCCTTTCTAAAATTAGGCTCATTTTTCACAGACTTTTTTCCATAATGCTGTTATGTAGTGAGTAGCGGTGAGGCGGCGGGTTGTTGCTGTGTCAGTCCCTGGGGAGGGCAGACCGTGATGATGATGATGATGATGATGGTGGTGGTGGTGTGAGGTGGGTTATGGATCTGCAGCAGCCGCCTGCTAGCAAGGTAAACACTCTCTCTGTCAGGCATGAAACAGGGGGTGACTTGTAAACACACACACACACACACACAGACAGAGAGAGAGAGAGAGAGACACACACACGCACACGCACACGCACACGCACACGCACACGCACACGCACACGCACACACACACACACACACACACACACACACACACACACACACACACACACACACACACACAGAGAGAGAGAGAGAGAGAGAGACACACACAAAAACACACAAACACACACACGCAGCCACACACACACAGAGAGAGAGAGAGAGAGAGAGAGAGAGAGAGAGAGAGAGAGAGACACACACACACACACACACACACACACACTTCTGTTACAGAAGATCTACAGGGCAAATATTAATCTGGGAAGGAATGATCTGCTGACTCCTTAATGGCATCGCTACGGGAACCATCCAGCGAGTCAGGATAAAGTGCTGTTCTGGTGGTGGTGGTGGTGGTGGTGGGATCAGGGGGGTAGCGAGGGGCTGCCTACTCTACTGGACCGACCCGGACCACGCACGTGCTGGCTCCAGGGGAGGCTGGTGGAGGTAGACATCGGAGGACGGGCCTCATTGTAATACAAGGAACTGAATGAGGAATGCTATCAAACAGCGGCTGGCTCAGATGTGTTAGTTTCAGAGTAACCAGGCCAGCCCAGCTCAGCTCGGGTCAGAAGTCTAGATTAGAGGAGGTCCTCTGTGGCTCAGGTGGTAGAGCATGGTGCTGATAACGCTGTGGGTTTGATTCCCGCTGGGATCATGTATACTGAAAAATGTATGCACCAATCAGAATCAGAATTCCTTTTTATTGCCAAGTATATTCACACATTCAGGAAATTGACTTGGGTGTGGTCGGTGCACAGGACATAAAGATAAAAACAACAATATAATAAAACAACAATGTAATAAAAAAAGAACACAATATATAAGCAAAAGTAGTTTAAAAAGACAATGACATCATTGAACGTTATTATAATACTCACCTATGAGAGAAGGAGTTCTTGGACAGGTTCAGGTAGGTGAGATCAGCACAACAGCCCCTCAGAAGAGCTCCGAACAACTAGCATAGAGAAAACACACGTTCTCATTACTGCTAACGTATTAGCATCCCCATACCGTACATACCGTACGACACACCTCCGGCCATCACTACTCTAAAGATCCGTATCCCGATAAATATTAAACCTTGGAATACAGTACAGTACATAAAGATGAAAAATGAAACGAAATGAAATATGAAAAAGATTCTCTAAAAAGAACAGATTACAGTTATGAAAAAGAAAGGGGGGACAATCCATCAAAGAAAGTGGAATCCTTTCTTTTCATAACGAGGCCGGGGAAAAAGGAAGGAGCGGGAAAAGTTGGGAGCCAGTTAATGAAGTGAAACGACACTTTAATATGCAATACACAATTCATGCGAGACATGAATGCAGGAGATTTTTAGGGCAGAATATTCCTCCCCAAATTATGCAGATGTGGCTTCTTTGCAGAATCACACATGTCCTCTACAGCCATTACCGAGTCCATTACGTAACCATGGCTCTGGCAGTTCTGATCTGTTATCAGACAATGTGCCCGACGGCAAGGAGGCGTTCTAGAATGGAGAACACTCACCGAGTCCACAGTGCAGTCGGTTCCGGACAGGTCCAGATGGACCAGGCAGTTTGGCTGAGCTAAGAACAGGTACAGGTTCTAGAGAGAGACAGAGAGGCAGTCAAAGAGGAGTCGGGAGTGTGCGTGTGTGTTTGTGTGTGTGTGTGTGTGTGTGTGTGTGTGTGCTCACGGTAGCGTCCTCTCCAGACAGGACCCCTGGGTTCTTGCTCAGGTCCAGGTGAAGGAGAGAGTTGGAGTAGTCATCACTGGAGCAGAGCGCCTGGGAGAGAGACACCACCCCTGAGAGAGAGAGAGAGAGAGAGAGAGAGAGAGAGAGAGAGAGAGAGAGAGAGAGAGAGAGAGAGAGAGAGAGGGGTTGTGGGTAGAAGGAGAGACAGAGGAAAAAAAATAAAGAAAGAAAGAGAACGAGAAATAATGAATGAACATATCATACAGTATGTAGACATAGAAAAGTGGACAGTCAAGAGTGAACACCAATTAATTCCAGATCAGCACTGTTAACCAGTCGAGCGTCAGCGTGAACCGTAATAACCCCCGAACACCATAAAACCAACTGTCTGAAACATACAGAATTATAATAAAAATAACATGAATATGACCAATGACCCATTAGAACAGCTCATTAAAACCTCTGCAGAGGCGCAGGAGAGAGCGAGCACAGTGAGCGGTGGTTCAATAAAGCTGAAAGTCCCACGTGGTCACACAGAGAGGAGAAACCACACAACTTTAACCCCAGCTAATCCCTTAATCCGTAATTTGCCCAGATTAATGAGGAAATTAGCTGACAGCTGGCAGACAGACAGGCAGGCAGGCAGACAGATAGACAAACAGACAGACAGGCGTGGTCCTCTGTGGCTCAGTTGGTAGAGCATGACGCTAATAACGCTTAGGTTGTGGGTTCGATTCCCGCTGGGACCATATATACTGAAATGTATGCACTCACTGCAATGTAAGTCGCTTTGGATAAAAGCGAAATGGCATATATTACAGGCAGGCAGACAGGCAGGCAGGCAGGGACCAATCAATCAATCAATCAATCAATCAATCAATGTAATAATATCTAACACTGCCAGTAGTTTTAATTACATATGATGACAGAAGTGCTGATTTGATTTTGATTTTTGACTGTGATTATTAAAGCATGCTCAATCACAGCCTGGCAAAAAAACAGGTTTGGTTTCCCATTCGTACTGAATAGTCCAACACACAGCCTATATAACCAATGAGTCGGCCGTGGACCAATGAGGGCATGGCGTTTAGAGCGTGGCCGGAGAGGTGACCACAAGGGGGCAGTGTGGCCCAGGGGACAGAGGGATGAACACACCCTTAGAGGAGAGGGAGGTCTTGGAGAGGTTGAGGAGACGGAGGCCTTTACTGAGACGACACACCTGCTGGATGAGGTTGGACACTCCTGGAGAGAAACACACGTGCACAGGGGTCAGGGTCAATAAAACCAACCACACACACACACACACACACACACACACACACACACACACACACACAACCACACATGCACAAGGGTCAGGGTCAGTGAAACCACACACACACACACACACACACACACACCGGTCAGGGTCAGTGAAACCACACACACACACACACACACACACGCACAGGGGTCTGGGTCAGACCACCCACACACACACAGGAGTATGGTCAGCGAAATCAACATACATACAAA
>NC_137686.1:17718659-17728659 GCF_963989245.1 Nansenia antarctica | reverse complement strand
GAAAGCCTGTGATAACAGATCAAATGGAATGGTATCAAATCTGTATGATGTGCAGCAGTATGAGTCAATTCACAGCAGGTTACCCTTAATCCAGTTAAAGAGCAGAGCCAGCCATTGCTGAATGCAGCCCTGACCCTAATCCTCATCACTGCAGCCCCATCTCCATCCTTAACTCCATCCTTTGCTCCAGTAACCCTTATTCTCTCTCTTCATCATCGTCATCATCATCATCATCATCATCATCATCATCATCATCCTCATCCTCATCCTCCTCATCGTTCCCATCGTCTCTGTAACTCCGTACTGGCTGGCATCAGCATCAGCACCAACTGTGAACTATTAATTAACTCTAAATGTAACTAAAGACTCTCCAGCTGTGAACTATTCTGGGACAGGCTCATTTCATTTGATAGCATTCCTCATTCCATTCCATGCATTACAATGAGACCGTCCTTCAATATTCTACCTCCACCCTCAGCCTCACCTAATCTCAATTAAACGTTCCTGGTGTAGAAATGAATTATTTAAATTTAAGATGCAGCAAAAACTACAATAGGCACCATCAGACCATTATTAGTCGCTAGGATAGCCCCCATTCCCCCTACCCCCACGCCCACAGTGCTTAAGGCACCCAAATGGCCCGAAGCGGCCCCGGTCAATACCCAGTGAGTCTATCCTGATGAAGTTCCCCTCTGAAGAAAGGCTCTCTCTCCTGTCTCTCCTGCCTCAAATCTGAGGACAGGCTCATTTCATTTGATAGCATTCCTCATTCCATTCCATGCATTACAATGAGACCGTCCTTCAATTTCTACCTCCACCCTCAGCCTCTGTGGTACAATACACTAAGTGGCTATAAGAGCTATATTATGGGTACAGTAATATCAAAACGACAGGTGACACTTACGCATACACAGAGTTGTTGAAGATGCGTGAGAGGGCAAAGTTCACGTGGGTGATCATGTGATCGAGGTGGTCTTGTGCCTGCAGTCTGAGGGAGTACGTCTGCTTGTCGGTATCTATGACAACCTGGTAAGGGTAGAAATGACATAATAGGCATGAGGCCTTGGAGTGTCAATTATCCAGGAACCAAACGATCAATACAACATTCTGAACAGCAAGCAGAACATCCATGTAAACAACCTCCCTATCAGGGGAGGCTGGTGGAGGTAGAAATAATTGGAGGATGGGCTCAAATTCCATTCCAAACTCTCATTCCATTCCGTACTTTACAATGAGCCCCGTCCTCCGATTTTCTACCTCCACTGGCCTCCCCTGCCACCTATCTATGACTTCATTCCAGGTTTCCAGTTTCTTCGCTGACCTGATGTTCTGGATAGGTGTTCATCGCTCGGATCTCCAGAAAGTTGAACGTCACCTCCACCTGAAATCACATTCCTTTCAGAGGTGACCTAACCCCTAACACTTTGATAGAGGCTTTGGTTCATATGCATACTGCTCGATATGGTGAACTCATCATCATCATCATCATCATCATCATCATCCTCATCACCATCATCATCATCATCATCATCATCATCCTCATAAAAATTATTAAAAACAAAAACAACAAAAAACGTGAAATACCTTGGTCGGGACTTTGACAGCAAAGAGATAAAGTCGCCATGTTGCCAGAACCTGAGAGTAGAGAGATTAATTGTGTTGTCAGACTGGAGGAAATGTGAAATGCAAATCACAACAACAATAGCAACAGCACAAAAATCATTATAGCGGGGCAAATCATCACGTTCATTCATTCAAACATCACAACTCATTCTGAGTACTACAGTCAGTCAGACAGACATTAACTTGCTAACGATAATGAACCACTTGGGGGATTTAGTCAACTCATTAGGGGCATTCGTTCTTAGACGACGACGTCATTACCAAACAGTTGTTTTCCTATAGACTGTGCAAGTCATTGTGTCAAAGTTTTCAATGACTGTGAGATAGGGAGTCGAGGGGGGAGAATGAGAATGAGAGAAATAGAGAAAGACAATTGTCTGAGAAAGAGGAGAAAGGGTCGGGAAAAGTCAAGCCAAACCCAGAAGAGGAGATTACCATTTTTAAAAGTGATTGGAGAAGCATAGTTTGCATATTTTCAAGGCACCATCTGCAGAAGTAATTTATCTCATTTATAATTCAAACTCCATAATTAAGAGACTCCATCCACGCCTTTTCTCACACGCTGCCCCCTCCCTTTCCTTCGCCGTCCCTCTCTCTTTCCCCCCTCCAATTCTACACGTTTCCCCTCTCTCTTTCCCCCCTCCAATTCTACACGTTTCCCCTCTCTCTTTCCCCCCTCCAATTCTACACGTTTCCCCTCTCTCTTTCCAGAGTCATTCCATTCTGTAATGTCAGTCTCTCTTTCTCCACCTCTTCTCCCCACCCCACTCCCCACCTTCCCTCTATCACCTCCTCTATCTCAATGGAAATCTATTCTTTATTGCATCGGGCTCTTCTTATTTTTAATCCCTCCATTTCTCATCCACCTCCCTATGTGCCTCGTCTGGCCCCGCCGATACCCCACCCCCCCCCGCTTCCCTCTCTTCTACCCGTCTCCCCTTCTTTTCTCATTCCCTCACAGTTTTCTATTCTTTTTCTGCTCTGTCGCTTTCAATTCCTCAAGGTCTCTCTGTGCTGAATCGTTAATGGCACCCCACTGAGCGGAGGAGAGAGAGGGAGAGAAAGAGAGAAATGGACAGAGAGAGGAGAGAGAGAGAGAGAGAGAGAGAGAGAGAGAGAGAGACAGAGGTGTAAACAGCAGTTTTCCGTTTAATAAAGTCCTCAGATTTATTGCTCCTCCACGTTATTCTTGGTTAAGCTAGCTGTAGCCTAGAGGATCAAGCTGTATCCAGAGAGACTGCCAGGACAGGCTCCTAGGGAAAAGACTCAGAGGTCTGTGTCAGAGCTGGAGAAGAGAGGTACGGAGAGAGGGACAGGAGGGAGGGAGGGAGGGAGAGGCCAGGCAGGCAGGCCGGTGAACGAAACCCCCTTTGAAAAGGTCTTCTGAGAACCCCTATTATAAAGATAATGTTCATCACGTCAGATTCCCCTGACAAGTTTAAAAACTCGGTTATATAAACATGATCAGGGAGGCGCAGAGGAGGAGAGAGAGAGAGGGGGGGGGGGGGGATTTGATGGCTGAGAGGCTCAGGGAGAGAGAGAGAGAGAGAGAGAGAGAGAGAGAGAGAGAGGGAGAGAGAGGGATGAGAGAAGGGAGGGATGCATCTCATGAAAGGCTTTGTTACCAGACACAAAAGATGAGCACATACAAACAATGGCATCAATAATGCAGAACTTCTGGTGGGTTTTGATTTTATTGGCTGTGAGGCTGTTTCGACTTGGGCCGAGGGGTTCCCCCCTCTTGATGTATCATTTACTAACTATTGAGATTTCAGGAGAACAATCAGTGGTTTTGTTCATTTTTCTGCGAGCGTCTGCTAATGACACAATCCCTGTCCATCGAGAGCCGTGTTAAACTTAAGCACATGAGAGCTGAACAATGAAACGTAGAACGGTCCGGGAATTCGTCACGAGAAAATGTTTCAGACAGATTATGTGAAGACACTTTGATACGTCTCGCTTCCCGCTGTGCCAAATCTAAAGTGGTAGACAATAGACGTCCTTCTCATGTGGAATGTATGGCTACATCCCGGGGGCGCGGAACGGAACGCTCCCTCGACGAGTCGCGGACAGAGGTCAAGAGGTCAGAGCCGGTCAACACCTCGCCAGCCAAGTGTCCAATCAGAGCCTTGAAGAGAGGCTCCTGCTCTACTGCCTATTCTATGGCCTCTCACAAGAAGCCTATAGGGAACTAGTCTAGCTGTCGGAACTGACCAATCACAGGCCTCATAACCCAGAAAGAGGATTTCAGCCCAAACCAGATGAGACACTGAAAAGAATGAAGAGTCCCGCGGAGAGATGAGGTAACGTCTAACCGTCTAGCTGCCTCGAGACATGGGACGAGATGAGGACCTTAAAGGGAGAAGCCTGGGCTTGAAGAGAATCTCAAGGGACGGGTGACAGGTCTGATGAGGGTGGCAGAGGTGCCCTTCCTGCTGTCGGCGGCACAGTGTGAAGACTCGCCGGTTCAAAGAGGCAGAGGCATCAAGCCTGTCCGTGTGGAGTCGAGCGTAGGCTTGCAGGCAGGGTGGGAGGAGAGGAGGGGTGGGGAGGCATGGTGGGAGGCACGGTGGGAGGAGAGGAGAGGGGAGGGGGCTTATATTAATCATAAGCCGCTGAAGTTCTGGTTTCTGCACTTCAAACGAGACCTGTGATTCAGAGTGTGTCTCTGGGTCGACACCTCGCAATGCTACTGCCTCTTCTGGGAGATGGAGTCAGAGAGAGAGAGAGAGAGACGGGACCTGAACCATCATCATCTCTGGCTCTGCCTAGGGCTGCTTTTAACACACACATACACACTGAGAGGCACGCGCACACTCACACACACACACACACACACACACACACACACACACAGGGCCAGTGCATTGTCATCCAGGTGAACCCAGCATGAAAAGGACACAAACCTCCCATCATCTCCCCAGAGTGTGAGTGATTGAAAGCACAGCCGCCCCAGGTCCTGCTCTATAAGCAAGCTTTAAAAAGAGAGGGAGTGAGACAGAAAGAGAAAAGGAGATAGAGAGAGAGAGACAGACAGACAGACAGAAAGAAAGAAGCAAAGCAAAGGGGAGGGGCGGGGCGGGGGGGGGGGGGGGGTGTTGGAGAAATCCAAGGTTTGAAAATACATCTCGTTGCTCCAGATTACCTCATAAAAAGATGCAAGTGCATAAATCAAAGTGACTGCAGCCATGCCCTTTGGAATCACAAAGGGAGAAAGAGAGAGGGATGAGAGGGATGAGAGGGATGAGAGAGAGCTGCATTCGGCCTCAGAGGCCCTCCAGATAAGAGTTGCTCTTAGATAATTCGGGGGGGGGGGTCAGCAGTCACTTCTCATACGCCCACCCACTGAGAGCCACTCTGCAAACCTAATAACAGGTGGGAGTCGTGAGATACCATAAGCACAATAAGACAAAATAAGCCTGGATTTTCCTTTAGCGACGTGGATGGAATACCCCCCAGATATCTTCCTCTTTTGTTAGACGACAACAACAACAACAACAACAACAACAACAACAACAACAGATGAACCAAGAGACCCAACACGTCCATATTTAGGGACCACTATGGGTGAATATTCTACCTCAGCAGCAAGTGGAGGCTGGTGGTGGAGTTAGACGGAGTTATCGGAGGACGGGCTCCTTGTCGTGCACGGTATCGATACACAGCGATATCTCCCTCCACCACCGGCCTCCCCTGCTCCACAAGAGGTGGATCTGTGTACAGTTGTGTTGTGTGACAGATCCAACAGCGCTCCTCAACAGGATGACACATAATCACTACTGCAGTCTCCCTCTACAGGCTGAGACGACACGGCGCCTGACAGATACGTCTTGTGTGCACAGAAGAAGAAACAGAGGAGAGGAGGAGGAGGAGACGAGGAGGGGGGGGGGTGCAGAGATCTGTACTAATCTCATGAGGGACAAGCGGCAGGGAATCGGAGGGATCTAAGTGGAGGGAGAAGGCGGCGAAGACATCCGAGGATGCGTTAGGGTGTCACGTTGTAGCAATCTCAGTCCAGTAACAGGGCCTCCGATTGGATCGGAGAGAGGAAGACTCGGAAGAACCAATGGAGGGTGAAATGTAGCGACAGATCGGGGTAAATAATTGAAGGGCAATACATTTTATTTTTTTTAAGACAGCAATAGGGGCATCAGAACCTCAGATTCCACATCCAGTTATTTCCCTTCCTCCTCCTTCCCTCCCCGTTGCTCTGCTCACATCTCCCCCTTCTCCCAAGACGCCTTGCACCCTCCCCCCCCAACCCCTCCCCCCTCTCCTCACACTCACTGCCCCACCCCCCTTTCTATCGCCTTTCTTTGAAGATGTTTTGTTTTGGCATTGGCACAAATCTTCAAATGAGTGCCTCCAGAAATGTGTGTACCCTCTGTGTGTGTGTGTTTGTGTGTGTGTGTGTGTGTGTGTGTGTGTGTGCGCGTGCCCTCTGTGTGTCTGTATGTGTGTGTGTGTGTGTGTGTGTGTGTTTGTGTGTGTGTGTGTGTGCACCTGTGTGTGTGCGATCCAGTCTTTAAGCCTGTGTACGACGTGGTCCGTACCATGTAGGTACTCTTCACAGTGTTGCCTTGGGCTCAGTGGTGATGCCATGCTGACAATTCCATGTGTCTGTCTGAAACCCAACATGAGAGTGAGAATGGTGTGTGTGTGTGTGTGTGTGTGTGTGTGTGTGTGTGTCTATCTGTCTATGTGTGTGTGTGCGTGCGTGTGTGTGTGACCATGCGTGCAAGTGTGTGTGTCTGTCTATGTGTGTGTGTGTGTGTGTGACCATGTCCGCAAGTGTGTGTGTGTGTGTGTGTGTGTGTGTCTATGTGTGTGTGTGTCGGTGAGGCACATCTTGATGGCTGGTACAGGAGACACACACAGACAGCTGGATACCAGCACAACCCCAGAGGCTGGAGAGGGCAGAGTGAGAGGGCCAAACAGAGAGTAGATAGACTGACTCGATATCCAACGGCAGCCCTACCACATTAGACCCTTACACTGTGCATCCAAACCTCTCTCCATATAGGCACACTTTTACACATTCACAACAGGGTATACACCTGTGATGAGTTTAAACTCACCACCGAGGAGAGGGTGTTGGCCTTACATCTTCAACTGTCCCTCTTAAATACCTCTTCATCCCCACTACCTCCCTGTTCAGTTCCTCTACTGTTAATAAATCAAATAAAGTCATAGTCATAAAGTAATTCTTCCTTCTTCTCGCATTGTGACTGCCAATGGCCCCTGGTCCTAGCATAGATGACTTGTTCTTACGATGACTGATGGACCGATGATTCACTTACTCAGACACTTACAAGTATTTGTTGCAAGTCGTTTTGGATAAAGGCGTCTGCTAAATGCCCGAAACGTAAATGTTAATGTATCCATTTTCCTTGTCATGCTTCGCCCCTTTAAAGTATTTGGAGAAGTTGCCTCATAGAACCCATTTAGTTCTGCAGAACCCATTTAGACAGTAACATTCTGGTAAGGCCTAATTGAATTGCATCACATAAAGAAGCAGGCAGAGTGGTTCGATACAGTGTTATGTGTTCAGATCAAGATGGAGGGGAAGAGGAGCGCATGTGAAAGATGATGGGGGGGGAGAGAGAGAGAGAGAGAGAGAGAAGAGAGAGAGAGAGAGAAGAGAGAGAGCAGGGAGGGGGAGGGGTGGTGGTGGGGAGAGTAATAGAGATGGACAGATACGGAGGGGAAGATAAGAAAACAAAGAGAAGCCTGGAGACCAAAATAGAGGGGGGTGGTAATGACAGCTGAGAGGGGGGGGGTGAAGGAGGGAGGGGAGGGAGGGATGGAGGGAGAGAGACGGGTGAGGGAGATGAGACAGTCAAGCACAGGGAGGGAGGGAGGGAGGGAGGGAGGGAGGGAGATGAGACAGTCAAGCACAGGGAGGGAGGGAGGGAGGGAGATGAGACAGTCAAGCACAGGGAGGGAGGGAGGGAGGGAGGGAGGGAGGGAGATGAGACAGTCAAGCACAGGGAGGAGGTGAGGGAGAGAGAGAGAGACGGGTGAGGGAGATGAGATAGTCAAGCACAGGGAGGAGAGGAGGGAAAAAGGGGGAGGGAGAGAAAAGGACAGGTGGAGAAATAGAGTGAGAGAGAGAGAGTTTTTGGTAGCACAAATTGAAGTAAGTAGTGTGATTGCTCATCAGCTCTCCGCTCCCCTGGGTTTCACTCTCCACCGGCGGTTAGCTCTCAGCAGGAAGGGGAAACGAGTTCACATCCCACCCCCTGTGTGTGTGTGTGTGTGTGTGTGTGTGTGTGTGTGTGTGTGTGTGTGTGTGTGTGTGTGTGTGTACATGTGTGTGTCATTAGTAACTGATCCCCGGGTGACTAATTGACGATGTCTCAATAGCAGCAGTGTGTCCCGTTTGTTTGGCTCTCACAAGCTGCTGGGACACCTCTCTCAGTCTGCCCACGCGCGCGCGCGTGCACGCACACACACACACACACACACACGCACACACACACACACACACTCACGCACACACACACGCACACACACTCACGCACACACACACACACACACACACACACACACACACACACACACACACACACACACACACCAAGCCCTCGCAGCAGGCAGAGTCATACTGACAGATCTAATAAAGGAATGAGGGATGGACTCAGTAGGCCATGGTGTCCATTTTGTTCTAACTGAGTAACATGTCAAACCTCCTCTGCACCTAAGCAGGATATGTGTGTGTGTGTGTGTGTGTGTGTGTGTCTGAAGTGTACGACTGTAGATGACACCCTACAGTATAGACATGCAATACAATTTCCATGCAACATATTCAATTGATTGACACTGTAGAACTCTGACAATGGCGTTTGATTGAGGGCCTCACCAATATCCTGTCTTCCGATTTGCCGTTCTTGGTGTCCTGCTTCACCGCACGCACAAACTTGATTGGTTGTTTATCAATTACTCTCCTGATGCTCTCTGTGAAAATGAGTCATTAAAAACAGGTTTGATTTGTAATTATACTAAAGGCACTCATTAACACACATCACCATGAAACAACACACACACACACACACGCACCCACATACAGACATACACGCACACCTGCACACACAAGAACCCACACCCACAACCACACAAAAAACCCACAAACACACACACGCAAAAACCCACAACCATACACACACATAATCACACACCACAAGAGGAAACACGTGAGTTCTCTATTTAGCCTCTAAGAAAGAGAGAAGTGGCAAGCCCCTGAATGGCAGACGTCTTTAAAGCAACAGTAAATAAGGAAGGTAGCCTTGGAAATAATCAGACTGCAGCCTGTGAACTTGCTTCTGGTTCAGAAATCCAATTCATTCTTCCCATGGAGATCTTTTCAAACAGCTACTATGAGTGGTGTGTTACACATAGGCATACCGTTTCCTCTCCAGCCTTCCTTTCCAATTGACAAGCGTTTGGTTCTGGTAAACAGTTTCTCAATGTTGACTTGAAAATCAGTGAGCTAACTTCTGGACTGTAGAAAGCCCACTGAGACTAACCAAGCGCTAGTGAATCTGAGAGCAAAAGGCCCAGGAGACTGTAAGCCTATAATATGTTACACAACACTTGTATATTAGCTGTTATATTAGCAGTATATTAGCTGTTAGCTGAAACATTCTACATCCAAAAGAGACTATATATGAATTCTTAAACTAATAAAATCATTCTCCCCAGGCTCACCCCAGCACACACACACACATGCACCCACACACACACACGCACACGCATACGTATACGCACATGCATACGCACACGCACACGCACACACATGCACCCACACACACATGCACCCACACACACATGCACCCACACACACATACACACATGCACCCACACACACATACACACATGCACCCACACACATACATGCAGTCAGTCCCAATCAAGTCTCTCACTATATTCTAAATTCTCACTTGTCACATTCAATCACATTCATGAACTGGGGTCTACCAAATCCTAACATAGCCTTAACTCCACACGCAGAAGAGAGGGGGATGGGAGAGAGAGAGAGAGAGAGAGAGAGAGAGAGAGAGAGAGAGAGAGAGAGAGAGAGAGAGAGAGAGAGAGAGAGAGAGAGAAAGAAAGAGATACACGGAAGGATCAGAGAAAGACGAACACCCAGTTAATGCATCTGTAATCGACGTTAATCTCTGTAAAACCCAATCACTTAAACCCTTTACGCTGGGCATCCACACAGACGGCCTGGCCATAGCATGTGCTCCCATTAGGGAGAGAGGGAGTGGGAGAGAGGACGAGTTAAATATGCTCTTCATTGTTTAATGGACCCCACCCCCTCTCCTCTCCCTCTGTACTTTGGCCTCTGACTAAGTAATGTTCATTATCCTTCACA
>NC_137686.1:17703659-17708659 GCF_963989245.1 Nansenia antarctica | reverse complement strand
GAAGTCCCAGACGATGTCTGAATCTAGTTTTTACCTCCGAGGTTCTCCCCAGGGCACAGACTCAGCTCTGTCAGCCCGCCTCAGTCCCAAAGTCCCTGTACCCGTGAAGTCCTGAGCTCCGCAACACCAGGATGGGGGGGGGGATGATGAGACCTGATACGCAAGTTACAGTTGTTATATAACAACAATAACCTTTTATGAGGGCATGGCCTCATTTTGGCGAGCCATACAGGATGATACTGCAGACTGACACTGGTGTTTTTAGTGTTGTTACAGTACCAGTCAAAAGTTTGGACACACTTTCCCCATTGTGGCATTCCGAATGGGAAAGGGTGTCCAAACGTTTGACTTGGTCCTGTATGTGTTATTCTGATTATCTATTATTGCTGTTTTGGTTAATGATAGGATACGCAAGCTGCTCTGTCACTGAGCCTTTGTTTCAAAAGCCAATGTTTCAGCTGCCGTACATTATGTCATTTGCAACGGGAAGGGGAATATCACGCCGAATGTTCAGCAGCGTTTGAATGATCAGTCTGGCATTAAGCAAACGCTTTGTGCTTATGTAAGCGTGATAGAGGGATTATGTCGCCTCAACTAACACCATGTCACCGCAAAAGCAACACAAGCAGTAATTGCAACAAAGACTTTGCCATATCTCATGCTTTCTTTCACTCTGCGTGCATCCGTCGAATGCTAAATAAACACTTTGCATTCACTCACGGCTTCTGGATCAGAGACACAAGTGCGCACAAGCGTGTAGTGTACACACACACATACACACACACACACACACGTGCGCACACACACACACACACCCACATACACACACACACACACACACACAACACACACACACACACACACATACAACACACACACACACACACACATATACCAGACACAGAAGTACACACGCACGCACACACACACACACACACTCATTGTCTGTTGCAAGGAGTGTAAGTTCCTCCTTTCCATAACTAACCCTAAAGCTCCCATTCTCTAATTACCCCCCCACCCCGCCCACCTCCCCTCTCCCCAGCCTAGCTTTAGGTCTCCCTCTGTTATAGATTCTCTGTCAACTTACTGTGGGGAGATCGAAGTCTAATTAAGATTGTTAATGAAGATTTAATTTTCCACATCAAACGAGCCAGTGAACACAAAGTAGCTACAGAGAACTAAAGAGAGCGAGGGAGAGGGTGGGAGGGAGGGGGAGACAGAGAGAGACAGTGGGTGGAGGGGACTGGGGGATGGGGGTTAAGAGCTAGTTAGACACTAGTTGGTAGATGTTCTGCAGGAAGGATGTGAACAAGTTGGGGGTCACTGACTGTAATCTATGCCATACTGTAATGTTTTCTTTTTAAATATTAACTTTTAACTTTTCATTTAAACAGAAACCATCAGATGCTGCGATCAACCCCCCCCCCCCCCCCCCCCCCCACACCGTGTGCACGCACTCACACATACACAGGCACACACACACAGGCACACACACACTCACACACACAGGCAGGCAGTAGCCAGGGGGATACAGTGTCAGTTAGGATCAAACAGAATGAGGAATATCATTCTCATGTAGTGGCTTCCCGCTGTACGTACGTACGTATACACACACACACACACACACACACACACACACACACACACACACACTGTGATGTAATCCTGCAGCCCAGGCTTTTAGCCAGTCTGGTCCCTGCAGCAGTGCACAGCTCCCAGGCCTCCGCTCCTCCTCACTTCTGTCATTATACTGTCATCCATTATTCAGGCTGGGATAATTGTTTTATTTTGATGGTAAATCTCACTTGGCGTACAGGGCTGTAGTGTTGGTGGTGGTGGTGGTGGAGGAGGAGGTGGTGGTGGAGGAGGGGGTGGTGGTGGTGGTGCTGATGGTGATGGTGGTGGTGGTGGAAGAGGAGGTGGTGGTGGAAGAGGGGGTGGTGGTGGTGGTGGTGCTGATGGTGATGGTGGTGGTGGTGGAGGAGGGGGTGGTGGTGGTGGTGGTGAGGAGGGGGTGGTGGTGGTGGTGAGGAGGGGGTGGTGGAGGAGGGGGTGGTGGTGGTGGTGGTGGTGAGGAGGGGGTGGTGGAGGAGGTGGTGGTGGTGGTGGAGGTGGTGGTGGTGGAGGAGGTGGTGGTGGTGGTGGTGGAGGAGGTGGTGGTGGTGGTGGAGGTGGTGGTGGTGGTGGTGGTGGAGGTGGTGGTGGTGGTGGCGATGGTGGTGGTAGGTGGGCATCAGTGGATGGACGGTTCGCCTGTACTGTAGGTACAAGGCGATTTCAGGACCCTTTTCCTAGATATGTGCGTTCCACCACCCAGTATCCTTACATTTCCAAAATCACACCAGGAGGCAGGCTCTGTGTAGGAGGCAGGCTAATTTAAAAGAGGCGCCATCTAGTGATCTGTGTGTGTTAGTAGCAGATTCCCATTCTAAAGACTATGCGAGGCAGCGTAGATTAGGTGAAATAGGCACGGCTGTCCTCGTGTTAATAACCCTACTTCATTCCTAACAATGCTTGAGTTCAGAAATGCTAATCTCTTCCGGCTATTACACAATCACAATGAGTTTTATGTAATGCAATAGACTTGAATATTCATAGTTTACATCCCTCTCTTGACTTGGGGGTATGTGCTATGTATATATTATACAGTGTTCCAACAGAATCCCTTGCTATTAAGATCTTTCCCTCGATACTCTGAGATAATCTACGCTATCAGATTATAGTAATAGTCTTGTCTTTGGCTGTTTATTGCATCACTTAGAGAAGGGAATGAATATCCATATTCTGTGTGTTGGTCAGTAAATAAAACATGAAGTTCTGTAAGGTGGAAAGTCTATAAAAGATCATTATCATGTTCAGTGCTTTCTCCGTCAGGTCTTCTCTATCCCCAGTACCTTTTGCCAGGTCTCTTGAGGTCAATGTGTTCATTTCTCACAGTGGAACAAACAGAAAACTGCTTTCCTCTGAAAGCGTGATTGCTTTTGAGCTTTCTGCGCTCCATTACTGACCTTCGCTGCGCCGTGTCCGGGGCAGATCCGAGCAGACAAGGCATTCCTTCATCCTGGTCTCGAGAGAGTCGGCGGCAAGATTTCAAAGATTTAGACCTTTACCCAGCCAATAACACACCTGCTGGGGGTGTATACACAGCACAGACATGCACGCACGCAAGTGTGCACACACACTGACACACACACACACACACACACACCGACATACACCAACACACACACACACACACACACACACACCGACATGCACACACACATACACCCACACACACACCGACATGCACACACACATACACCCACACACACACCGACAAACACACACTGACACACACACCAACACACACACACGCGCATACACACACAAAGGCCGATAACATGCATGAAGATTAGTCTGATTTAGATCCCACAAGTGCACACAACAGCTCTGACACACCAATCTCTTTGAAACATCTCCTTTTTTAATCAAATTTACAAAAAAGAAAAAGAAACGTACAACAGAATAAATACACTTTAATCAGCACGCCAACGTGGAACTGTATCAACATCGTGCAGCAGGAGCAATGAAGTCCCGAGGGAAGCAGAACCTGGGTCCGTCTGTTGGGGTTCAGTGGTCATGACCTTTCATCACACACACACACACACACACGCACGCACACGCACACACACACACACACACACACACACGCACACACGCACGCACACACACACACACACACACACACACACACAGGGTAGAACCACACACCCCTAAAACAATACTGTACATGTTCAGGAACCTGCCATATTACAATGCAGTGGTGGGTTCTCTTGTTGCATACATAATGCTCTTGGTAAATGGGGCTTGATAAATCTCCTGACAACCTCACTTTCCTCAGCGACTGTGATGTGGCTGTCCCGTGTAAGGAACCGTGGTTCCAGAATGCCGTTGTGACTGCAGCCTTTTACTCCCTCCCAAACAGCCGAATCAACGAGTCATGCTTTCGATTGAACCAATTTGGGTCCCTCCGCCCGGCTCAGGAGGTGAGATAATCCCTTCAATCAAGCAGTTTAGTCACAGCGGCACTCCAGAGCCTTTTTTACTCCAGCAACTAGATTTAGACCAATCAGCCAAGGCATCACTCAGATTTAGGACCAATCAGCGAGAGGCATCATTGCGATTTAGACCAATCAGCAGAAGCGTAACGCCTGCCGCCAATCAGCACTAGCGAATCATGTGTTCACGAGCACAATTCGAGACCGAACTTTATAATCCACACGTTTCATATACTGTAACTATGACGCACACATATGGTACATTATCTATAATACATATGGATGTGAGTTACATTGCATATTCCACAGCTGATGAGAGTGTGTGCATTCTACAGGTGATTGTGTGTGTGTGAGTGTGTGTTTGTGTGTGTGTGTGTGTGTGTGTGATTGTGTGATTGTGTGCGCGTGCCCGTGCGTGTGTCCGTGTGCGTATGTGTGTGGTGTGTGGAGACCCTGGCTGTGTCCAGAATCAGGTACTACATACAGGTACTAGTAAATACTTCCATACTGCCTGAGTATGTACTTTCACATTTCATTGCATTCTTCAGCGAACGCAGTAATACGGTCCCCTGTGGCTCAGTTGGTAGAGCGTGGCACTAACAGCGCTTAGGTTGTGGGTTCGATTCCTTCTGGGACCATATATACTGAAAAATGTATGCACTTGCTGCAATGTAAGTCGCTTTGGATAGAAGCGTCAGCTTAATGGCATAATGTTAGTATGACTTCCTGGTCTCTGGAACACACGTGGCTTCCAGCCACTCATAATTGCACTGCCTACTAGGTAGTATGGAAGTATGTGATTTCAAACACAGCCCCACGTGTTCCCCTGGGTCCAGCCCCCCCCCCTCCCTCCCCCCCCACGCCCCTCCACCCCACCTTGTCCTCCGGTGATGCACTAATACAGTGGTCCTTGCGGGTCGGTGGTCCAGTCCATTCTTACACAGAGACACAGTATGAACG
>NC_137686.1:17696159-17698659 GCF_963989245.1 Nansenia antarctica | reverse complement strand
CTCTCTCGCGACTGTCATTGGTCCTCGGCGTACCCCCGTCAGACGTGCTGACCCCACTCTGCGCCCCGGTGGTCCCGTCTCCCCTGAGCGAGCCCAGTTCTGCGTGGCCCAGGTACACGGCACCGGGTTCCAGACCTGCCGCCATGGCCGCCTGGTTCTGGATGACCAGGGAGTGGTCCGGCGGGCCCCCCCCACCGGGGAAGCGGTAAGCCAGCTCGGCCAGGCCCGGCTCGAACCCCCCTCCAGGGGCCCGGCGCAGGACCGGCAGGGTGTGGCTGCTGTAGCACAGGCGGCCGTAGAGGGGCCCCCCCGCGGGCCCGGGGTAGGCCGGGTCCAGGCCCTGGTTCTGGGCCCAGCTGTAGGCGCGGGCCTTGTCCTGGGCGTGCTGGGCGTGCTGGGCGTGCTGGGCGTAGCGTCTAGCGAGACAAACCCCCCCCGCCAAAAGAAAGGTGGGCACCGTTAGGAATAACGCCAAGACCACCTATCGTACATCATACCAGCCTCAGACGCAATCAAACGGTCCTTCTGAAGGATTGGACATGGCACCCAGACAGTGGAGTGGGTCATAATCGGGTTTATGTGAGTGGTGAAGGACACAGCGCTCCTTCAGGTCAGAACCCCTTTTTTCCGAATGCCTCTGCCGAGACCGGAGAGTTCTGAGTGGATCAATAGCCTTAGCGGATCGATGAAGTCAAGTGCCCGGCGGGGATGGGAACCAGAATCGTTGGGAAGCAGAACTGACTCTTGTTTCCCGTCTGAGCCTGAGGCTAAGTTGGATGTACGCACACACACACACACTGACACACTAACACACTAACACACACATACAGTACACACACACATACTGACACACTAACACACTAACACACACATACTGACACACTAACACACTAACACACACATACAGTACACACACACACTGACACACTAACACACTAACACACTAACACACACATACAGTACACACACACACTGACACACACACACTAACACACACACACACACACACACACACATGCACATACAGTACACACACACACACACACACACACACACATGCACATACAGTACACACACACACACACACATACACACACACACTCACATGTTCCTGCTGTCCAGGGTGCGGTATCCCCTGCGCGTGCTGTGGGGGGCGCTCTGGAGCGCGGCGATGTCGAAGGCGGCCGTGTCGGCCTCGCCCCCTCCCTCGTCGTCGTAGGTGATGATGTTCTCCCGGACGTCGTCCTCCTCCAGGGGGGAGAGAGAGTCCCTCTTCTGTCTGCGCAGGGACAGGGACAGGGCAGTCACCGCTATGGGGGACAGGGGTGGGGTGGGGGGGGGGGGGGGGTATGGGGGGGTGGGGGGGGGGGGGGGGTATGGGGGGGTGGGGGGGTTTATAGACAAAACAAATACAGAAGGAGCAGATAAGAGTGTTGGTACATCATATCTCTGTGCTGCATGCAGAAATCTGTAATTGACTTTGAACCACTGCCAGTCAGTCAAACAGAAAGATACAGTACGGTGTGTGTGTGTGTGTGTGTATGTGTGTGTGTGTGTGCGTGCATGCGTGCATCTGTGTGTGTGCGTGTGTGTCAGTGAGTGTGTATGTGTGTGTGTGCGCGTGCGTGTGCGTCCGCTTGTGTACGTATGCTGTTGTCTACTCACCCAGCAGCGTAGCCACACAGGCCAGGATGGCGAGCAGCGCGGCGGTGCTGAGGCCCGGGGAGGGCGAGGTGGACGGCAGGGGGAGACACACCGCCTCCCTCTCCCACTCCCAGTCCCCCTCCGTCTGCCTCTCCTGCCTCTCCTTCTCCCCGGCACGCGCCCCTCCGCGCAGGCACGGACAGACGGACACGGTGACCGTCCCCGTGCTGGTCAGTCCGGACGTCCCGTCCCTGAGGACCAGGGGGACGTACAGGGTCAGGGAGGAGGAGTAGGAGCGGGAGAGAGGCTGCAGCGGGGAGAGCAGCATGAGGCTGGCGGTAGGGCCTGGAGGGAGGGAGAGAGAGAGGGAGGGAGAGAGAGAGACAGAGAAAGGGGGACAGAGAGAGCGAGGCACAAAGAGAGAGAGAGAGAGAGAGAGAGAGGCGCCGAGAGATAGAGAGGCACAGAGAGCGATAGGGAGGCACAGAGAGAGATAGGGAGGCACAGAGAGAGAGAAAGAGAGAGAGAGAGAGAGAGAGAGAGAGAAAGTAACACACAGAGAAACAAATCAGAGAGAAACAAATGCGAGAGGTCTAAATTGAAATTCGATTGAATCAAAGCCCCGCGTGATCCCGCCCCCCCCCCCCCCCCCCCCTCCCCACCAGCACCACAGAGGTAGTGGCCGTGCCAGAGCATATTGGGTAGAGATGGATGTGGCGGAGCAGCAAAGGCAAACAACAGGGGAAGACAGTGTGGAGGAGGGGGACAGAGCTAAGCCATGGAGCCACCAGAGCAGCAGAGATGGATGGTAGGAGAGAGGAAGGGCGACAGAGAGAGAGAGGGAGGGGGACGGGGG
>NC_137686.1:17679542-17682042 GCF_963989245.1 Nansenia antarctica | reverse complement strand
GCAGAAAGTGCTGAACTTTAGATGAAATATTAATAAAGAGAAGAAATAGGCAGATACAGAAAATAAAAGGATAAAAGGAGGCTAATATTAACCACCTCTATATTTTAATTAGGTCTATTTCTGAAGATGTGGAACTTAATTAGGAATAACAATTATTGGAATTATTGCCATTACTTAATTGTTTTGTTATCATTGTCATCGCTATTACTTTTGCAATTGCAACCGCGAGCATTAAAGCCGAGAGAGGAAATTAGTCAAACTTAGTTGGGAATCAAACATCCCTATTTCCCAGAATGCATTGGTGCAAAGCAGCCCAATCCAGAGGTCAGGTTTAATTAACACTGGGGGCCACCATACCCTGAAGAGAGGCCTGGGGGGGAGGCTTACACACTAAAGTCTCCTCTGTTAGAGATAGAAAAACACATTTATTTTCAACTAAATATGTGGTGCCTTGCCTAACAGTAGAAACAAAGCTATATGGAGAGAGGTAGAAAAAGGAGGGATTTGTGGAGAGATTTATATGAGAATAATGTTATGTTCAGTGGGGTCCCTACAGCGTTCAGAATGTGCCTGCCTGCCTGCTTGTCTGTCTGTCTGTCTGTCTGTCTGTCTGTTGTCTTGAGCTCTGGGGGGTATCTGTCTGTTGTGTTTTTCTCTTGGGGGGGGGGGGGGGTATCTGTCTGTAGTGTTTTTCTCAAGGGGGGGGGGGTATCTGTCTGTAGTGTTTTTCTCAAGGGGGGGGGTATCTGTCTGTTGTGTTTTTCTCAAGGGGGGGGTATCTGTCTGTTGTGTCTTTCTCAAGGGGGGGGTATCTGTCTGTTGTGTCTTTCTCAAGGGGGGGGTATCTGTCTGTTGTGTTTTTCTCAAGGGGGGGGTATCTGTCTGTTGTGTTTATCTCTGGGGGGGGTATAGGTATGTCTGTTGTGTTTTTCTCAAGGGGGGGGTATCTGTCTATAGTGTTTTTCTCAAGGGGGGGGTATCTGTCTGTAGTGTTTTTCTCAAGGGGGGGTATCTGTCTGTTATATCCAAGCCAAGACTGCTTGCTGTGCTGAGAAACAGCAGCAAAGAGAGTGACTCTACTGAAGCTAAAATTTGGAGCTAACCCCAAATCCTAACCGTCTAACGGCTGTTTATTCCCCACTAACTATCTCATACCGCCACTCATCTGTAGCCTGTTTAAACAGCTGGATGTCAGACATCAGACAGGCCTGCAGGCCCAGCGCTATGCAACATCGTCTCTTGGGGATCGCTTCTGTGTGTGTACGTGTTCTGTAGCTATACCAGTATCGACTACGTGTGGTGCTGTACTGTACGATACGTCAAAAACTCCCATAGAGTTTCACTTGTAACGTGAATTACATGTTCCTGAGAATCACGTGAATTACAACTTGCACGTATTAGGAAAAGTATTAAGCAAGAGGGTTCAGTTGACATCTGTCTGGGTCTTCAATGCTATTTTCAATTTTCAATGCTATTTTTTACAATAGGAGGGCTGGGAAATTGTTTACTAATGCATGTATGTTCTTATTGGTTGGAGCTCAACATGTCGTGACGTTAGAATTACCGGTATAAGGTTCTATCTCCATTTTTGGTCAAAATTGAGTTTTTTACATAATCTGAACCATTAGGTGTTTATTAATGCCTGTGTGGTGTTATTTTTTTAATGTTGACATTTTTTAGTTAGTAATTCATAAAATATAAAGGTTCCATCTCACAAAACATAATGGAATGTAAAAACTTTGACGCTCAATATCTCTGAACTGGCCTAAACGGAGATACAGTAGAACCTTATAATTCTAAGCTCACGATGTGCCATGTCCAGGATCTCAGTTCAAGCTGCTGCTGTCCAAGAAACGGTTCCACAGCCTCAGGGCCAAGACCGAGAGGTTAAAAAAACAGCTACTTCCACCAAGCAACCAGACTTATGAACAAGGACCACTAAGGCCTGGCGACTATTACCCACTACTATTACCCACTACTTTCACAGGCATAATCCACCTGTGAATACCGTTGTATATCTGACTTCATCTGCTCCCTACAGATACTGTGTATCTTATGCCTGCTGCCTGCTATCTACTGCTACCTCAGGGCTATACTTATTATTTATTATTCCTATTTTTATGTTACTCTCTTGTTTTATAGTTGTTTTTTGAAATATATTATATATAACTATTGCCATTTTTTCTCTTGTCGCTGCAATGTCGAATACCGACAATACCGAAGCCTACGAATTTTACTCGCTTTTTACATTTATTTATACTCTCCTATTTATTTATTTACTCTCTTATCAATAAACTTGATAGAGTGGAGAATCTTAACCCGCCATACTTGCTTTCTTACTTCGTTGTTCAGCTACTTTCACAAATTGATATAACAATATGAAACCTACCCCTGTCAGAGCTCTATGTGCATGCCTGCAGTGGCTACGTTCTTAGTGTCTGTGGCTACCACTGGATTTGGAGCCACTCAACCATCTTCTAACTATAAAAAGGTATAGAGC
>NC_137686.1:17637042-17667042 GCF_963989245.1 Nansenia antarctica | reverse complement strand
TCTCTCTTTTGCTTATTCACTCCGTCTTTTTTGGCAGCAACATGACAAATACGTGATTCACTTCCCCTCCTCCCCTGCTGCTCACCTTCTCTCTCTCTTGATTCAGTCTGTCTCACTTCATTTCTCTTCATCTCTGTCTCCAATTCCCTTTTTGCTCCCTCTCTCAATCTCTCCGTCTGTCGTTTGCCCCCCACCCCCCCACCCCCCCACTCCTCTGTCTCCCTCCCCCCGACTCCCTCATGTCCTGAATCCCTTTTCCTCTCCTGACAGATATGGACTCTTTCCCCCCCGCCTCCCGCCAGATAAATCAAAGAGCGTCAGTCAGCTTCATGTGAAAGATTGAAATTGTTGGAAAAAAATATATACTGTGGGAAAGAGAACTACGTTTCCCATGGGGCACCAGGCTGACAAGTTCTGAGGGAAGAGGGGATTTGTGGGGAGCAGCTGTTACTGTTTTCTGACATCAAAGCCCTGACAGTGTCACAGAGAGAGAGCGAGGGAGGGAGGGAGGTGGGGAGGGGAGGGGAGGAGAGAAGAGAGAGGGGAGATGGGGGGGGGGGGGGGGGGGGTTGGGGACTGTGTCTGGGTCTGATTACAGACATATCACAGGTAGTTAAGAGGGAGAGGAAAAGGCAAGTGGAAGATGGTGTAAGAAAGGAAGAGGGAAGAAAAGGAGCAAAAGAGAAGAGCCTCTGTTTTGATACACTCTGTAAGAGAATGATCAGATAGACAGATCAAAGGGGTTTGACTGCAGGGTTGATGCAACAAGCACACGCCGAGAGAAACCTATTGATATGCAGCCCTGCCTGGTACTAAAACACTGCAGTCACAATTTAGATTGATCATACACTCACGCCGAAAAATGTGTTCACAGCGAATAGAGATGGATTCAATTCCCAGTGACAGGTGACACGGGAGGTGTTCACATTCATAATACGAATAAAAACATAGGGATGAACGGTGATGCCGGCCGAATTTTAAATTCCTATCCTCTCCCTCAAGCACCTCAACTAACCTTTTAAATCCCAAACCTCGTTGGATGTTTACATCACACAAGTGATTCCAACTCATACTGAAGCGTCACGCTGAAGGGACCACTTCTGACACCAATATCCTCCTCTGAGCCGGTCGGCTCCAATGTGACTGGAATCATTATTTCACACCCATCACTGCGCTGACAGGGGAGAAATATCACCTGATTTCCATGTAACAGCTTTTTGATAAGATTCTCATGGCGCCCCCCCTATCTCCTAAGACTCCCAGCACTGGCGCATTTTCAAAAGCACCCCCTTTGGTAAATATTAAACCCAGAGTAAATATTGAGTCCGCATGATTGACTGAACCGCTCAATCTGCGGACTGGAGCGTTGGAAAAAAAGGAAGCACTCATAAAATAAAGAAAGAAAAAAAAAAGGAGAAGAAAAAAATATAAGATGGGTGATGAGACTGCTAATGGAAGCTTAGGGGGCTGCAGTACCTATATTGGCCATCTCTGGCACTGTGGCGCTGTAGGGCCCTTCCTCGAACAGCGGCGGGTTGTCGTTGATGTCCTGCACCCTGATGATGAACTGGGACGAGGGCTCCAGGGGCCGGTCCGTCTGGCGGTCGGCGGCCGTGGCGATGAGGCGATACTCGTCCTTCTCCTCCCTGTCCAGGGGCTTGGTGACGTGGATGTTGCCCGTCTTCTCGTCGATCACAAACACTGACCCCGCCCCCTCGCCACGCAGCACGTACTTGGTGCGCCCGTCGCCTCTGTCCATGTCGGTGTGCAGCTGAGAGAGAGAGATGGAGAGAGAGAGAGAGAGAGAGAGAAGAGAGAGAGAAGGGAGAGACAGAGATGGAGAGAGAGAGAGAGAGATGGAGAGAGAGAGAGAGATATAGAATGGAGAGGGAGAGAGAGAGAGAGAGAGAAGTATAGAGAGATAGAGAGATAGGAGAGATACAGAATGGAGAGAGAGGGAGAGAGAGAGAAGTATAGAGATATATACAGACATAGAGGCAGAGAGATGGAGAGAGCGAAAGAGAGAGAGAGAGGGAGAAAGCAGAGAGAGAGATGGAGAGAGAGAGAGGGAGAAAGCAGAGAGGGGGGTTAACACAAGTTCAAATTAAAACAGACGAGACTTTGCAGAGCATGAAAAGAGCCAAAGACAAATGGAGAGGATTATTCAGTGCAGTCAGGGACCAGGGTTTAGATGAGGACACCGAGACGCATCCAAACACTTATCTGTGACGCCCATAGACATGGACGAGAGCTAATCATCTGGTCTTTATTATCCATAATACACACTCCACCATCCCTACAAAACAGTCTTTGAGACCGTCCTCATCCACCTGAGGAGGGCAATTCTGCAGCTATTAATGAAACGAGATATTGGGGCTCGTAATGTATTAAGGGGGGGGGAATCAATTCTTCACCAATAAGGGCTGGTGTGTGGCATTGGTCCATGCAGGTATACATGCAGGTATTGATCCTGACGACTGCTAGGCCAGTTTCATTGGATGAGTGCTAGCTCGTGGCGGGGCGCATGCCAGGCGTTCTCAGGCGGAGCCAGGGTATTAACAGGATACGCTTCTCTCTATCCGTGGTTAGCGGTTAGCACAGCCCGCTCAGGGGATGCACTCGGCAGGCACATCAGCATTCATTTTCATTACGGCGGCGGGCTACGTGAACGGAATAGCAGCCTCGACAAAAGAGCGCAAAATTAGCTCCACTCCAAGAAAGTGTGACATTGTGACTTTAAAAAATAGAGAAATGAGAGTGGGGGCCCGTGCTTGAAAGCATTGTTGCGTGGCAACAGCTAAGCACATTTGCTAAATGAAATGAAAACGGATATGTTGAATCGAAAAATATTCATTACTTTGCCAGAGCCCATTTTTCAAGGAGAAAATAGTCTAGATGTATCTGCCCTCCCAGGGGGTAAATGATGCACATGGGTGTTGACAAGTTTGTTTGTGGTTGGGAAAGTCATCTCTCCCCTTAAGTTCCCACTGCCTTTGGAATGAAGACAAATATATACCCAATACATCATAAGTTTAATCCTCTATATACCACTTAATCTAAATCACTGTATATTAAAATGTTAATATTTACAAATTCTAATCATTAATAAATGATCCTATTGGCAGAGAAAGTATGTTATGGAAAGGACGTTACTGTAGGACGGGGTCTGGAAATAGACCTGAGTCACGGTGAGGCAGAGGAGAGGCCTGGAGGCCTCTGGCTGTTGCCACGGATACTGCAGTCCTGAGTACCGAGCCCCAATCTGAAGAGAACCCTCCATACATTGCGCCATGCGGCGCTCCAATTGTCCATCCTTACCCTTGAAGTGTGCACTTGTTCGTTCCGCTGCGGTCTGGTACATGGATTTAAAAGCGTAGCATTAGTGCAGAACCATGGGCCTCTTAGACTAATCCCATGCTTTTAAATCCATGTGGAGGAGCGGGTCGAGTGCACTCTTCACAGAGGGGGAAAAGGACAGAGAAACGGTGACACGAGAAATGGCGTCCATTTTGGTTGTGTCAGGTTAGGCCTTCCAGAGTCAGCTAGGCCCGCGGCCCACCCGGGGAGAAGGTTCTGCACTCAGGGTTCTTAACGAAGGGGCCATTAACGAGTGGGTCTTAACGACAAGGCTTAACGACGGGACTTAACGAGCCACTTAATGAAGCTCCTGCTGTCATTACCACAGCGAAGCCCTGTCTGCGTGTGATGATGAAAGGAGCGGCCGATCGAGGGAACCGGGAGGTCGAAAGCCCGAGGAGACGGAGCGTGTCCTCTGAAGACTGACCTCTGACCTTTGACCCCTGACCTCTCTGTCCCCGAGCTGAACAAGATCAAGAGACACTGATACCAGAGTCACAGAGAAAATAACTGAGGCATGCCTCCTACGCAGGATGCGATCAAAACGTACGAGAGTCAATTGTTGTAGTTCCCTCTGGGTGGATTGTACTGCAACATACCAAACATGATTCCTTTCTGGGCAAGATATTTGGTAAATGTATTACTGCATAGTGATTTTCTGTGGATTTCAGATACATCAATGGAGGCTGGTAGAGGTAGAAATCGGAGGACAGGTGAATTGTAATTACATGAATTGGAATGAGAAATGGAATGAGTAATGGTATCAAATATCACTCCGTACCATTCCTCATTCCATTCCATGCATTAGGACAATGAACACAACCTCCTCGCTGTATCCCTAACCCTAGAACACTAAAATGGTTGATATACACCAGCAGTTTACAGTTCATTAGAATTCTATGGTTCTATCTCCATTTTTGTCAAAATTGAGTTTTTTTACATAATCTGATGCATTAGGTGTTTATTAATGCCTGTGTGGTGTTATTTTTAAAATGTTGACATTTTTTAGTTAGTAATTAATAAAATACAAAGGTTCCATCTCACAAAACATAATGGAATGTAAAAACGTTGACGCTCAATATCTCTGAACTACCCTAAACGAACCTTATAATTCTAAACTCACGAGTTTACTAATTACATGGTTTCACTTGTATACATTAGATTAGATTAGATTCACTTCATTGTCATTACATAGTACAAGACAATGCAACGAAATTATTGTTTACTTTAGATTCGATTCACTAGTATACCTTTAACATGCATTTTACATCTCAACTGCCCACGGCTGGACACCATGTCAGGGAGCGTGTGGTGTGTGCAGTCTCTAAGGTCATTGGCTGCCATCTGCCCTCTCTTGCATCCCCGCACGCCACGCACACCCGCCGTAAAGGCTTGGAGGTTTTTATCTGACCAATCCCACCTAGCCTGCGGCGGCTTTGAAGCGCTCCCCTCAGGGAAGATGCCGAGGGCCATTAATTCTAAAAAACAGTATGCTTCCATAACAGCGTCGACCCAGAGACGGTACGCTTGATGCACGTTAGGTTTGAGATTTAAAACGGTCACTTTATGGACAATTTAAGAGCCTGAGTACAGGACTGTGTTTTTTACCCTGTGTTTTTCGGGCATATTTGTAACCCCTTTCTAGAAGTGTATATTTGGATTATTGTTATTGTGTAGAATTGTGCTTGTTTTTACATGTGTGCTACAGCAAAGTGGATTCCTACTATAAAAATCCACGATTGGTATGCCGATAAAATTGAATTGAAATACTATGCAATTCCATCATGTTCATATTCAGGGTTACCTCAGTCAATATTTCCCCCTTTGCCAGCCCATAACTCTCTAATAGGGTATACCATTAACCCGTCGGAAGGAAAACGCAATCAGACTGCCATCGGCTCGTCGATCACAACTATTATATCACACACACACACACACACACACACACACACACACACACACACACACACGCACGCACGCACGGACAGACACAGACACACACACACACATTCATGTTTAGCATAATCAATATGACACCACTTGACTTCCACCAGCAGCAACATAACACTCAGATATCACAAAACAAAATCTATAAAAAAAAGCCAAACAATTCACCCCTCTGGCTGTTAATGAGAGAAATCACCAAATCCACCATGATATCACTTCTCTAGACGGTGTAATGTGAGCCCTCAGCTGTGCCAGCCTCTAAACCGTAGAGCCTGCTGTGTATGCAAACCCTCGGCTCCAGGGCCCCTAAATCACCTCAATTACTTATATTATCATAAGGTAATATGCTTATACTCATATACTCAATTTCACATTTTTGCAATAAACCATAAATCACAAAGTACCAAAAAAAGCTCTCTGTGTCAACCTCTAAATCACTTAAATAACTTATACCCGTATAGCCTACTCAATTTCATATTTCAGCCACACAATAAATCATCAAAATAAAAAATACGAGCAAAATACATTTTCGCATCTGCGCATTAGACTAATGAATACGTTTTTCACACAGCGCATATTCTGGGGCGGGCGAGAGACTGAAATAGAGAGGAGAGAGGAGAGCCTGGTTAGGGAGAGGGATGCTGTATAAATCGGTGTTGACTGAACTGAAAGACCAATAGCCTGCAGTGTCATGGGGGACCGGGGTAGTGTATCATGGAACCATCCAGCACACAGGGAATAGGCTACGACGTGCTGTGAGGATCAATCCCTCAGCACACCAGGGACGTGGATCAAAGGCGTCGGAGATACACAGATATAGATCCCCAGATCTCCTCGCCACCCTGTGGTGCACGCACACTCGATTCGGTGGGCTTTTCCTTTATACCATTAACATCAAAGAACCAGGGTCACCTGACCACCGTGTCATATGGGTTTACAGAGCTAACTAGAGCCTATCCTGAGGGCTAGGTGAAGGCTGTATCCGTCCTGTTTGGTATCAGTCCAATCCTTCCATATCCGCCGGGGGGGGGGCGTCAATAAGGGCATATGGGATAAGGGCACATCAGTTGGTCTGGGACCGGGCCCACAACTTCACAGGCGCCATCTGAGAAGCTGGCCTTGTAGGATCAGGGGCGGCCAGAGATTGATTTGGGACTGGGCCCATGAATTCACTAAGCTGTCCGAGAAACCTGCTTTCTGGCCAGGACTATATGTGTCTTGGAACAATCTACAAGACAAGCCATGCTCTCAATGTGTGTGTGTGTGTGTGTGTGTGTGTGTGTGTGTGTGTGTGTGTGTGTGTGTGTGTATGTGGGTGTGTGTGTGTGTGTGTGTGTGTGTGTGTGTGTGTGTGCGTGTATGTGCGCACGTGCGTGCGTGTTTGAGTCATGACATGCCAGCACACAGAGCCTCATCTTAAAGACAAGACAGTGTCTAATGACCAAAATCTGGAGAGCCACTGGGTGACCTTCCATCTGGCGCGCCTCGGGCTGGCCTGCCAGGCCCCTAGCCCCGAGCCACGTCCGTGACCACAGCCTGCCGCGTCTCAAGCCCTCAGCACCTGCAGCCCGCGGACACGGCTGAGAGGAGGGCCGCGGGCCAGGGCTCTGGGACTCGGGAGCTTCTGGACCCGTGACAGAGGGCTTAGACACAGAGAGACTGGACATAATCTACCCAGTGACTCATAATTAAAGCCAAACACTAGGAGATGCTGTGAGAGAGAGGCGGGCCGCCGCTCGTCAGATGCTTGACCCCAGCTGGATGGCCTGGTTACCCAGCTGGTTCGGAGGGAGAAGCGGGGGCGGCACATACCAAACACACACATGCATATGTCGGAGGCTGATGGAGGGAGAAATGCAAATGTGTATGTTTGACACTATTCTTTTTTCCTTCTTCGTGCATTTCATGCATTACAATGAGCCCCCTTCGACGTCGGCCTCCAAGAGCCCCCCTACACACACACACACACACACACACACACACACACACACACACACACACACACACACACACACACACAAAGACACACACACACACACTGTCCTCCCAAGCCTATCCGGTTGTTAAGTCTGACGTCAAACGTGACGTTTTGCAATTTCCGGGTCCAAACCAGAAATTCTCCGCACCAGAATACCAGTGTACTACAGCGGTAGAATGACAGTTTAATCGTTTTTTAGACTCGGATCTATTCATACAACAAGGGACACAGCACTTTCCCGTTTTCCCCATATTGTCAGGGTATTTGAGCCTTGGAAAAGCGCTATGTAAATATAATTAATTATTATTAGTATTGCGGCATTTCGAAGACAGCGCCTCAGCCAACTTTGGACCCGGAAACACGTTACGACTTAACAACCGGATCCCCTAGGGTGGTTTTAGACGTCAGTAGATGTCAGTAACCTGGTTGTTGGACGTTTTAACACTAGAACAGCCTTGTCTTTTATTACCTACTAAAAGAGCCGCCTCAGGGATCGAATGACCCCCTCTTTACAATGCTACGCTGCTATTTACACACAACGACCTCTAGTTGGCCGCTTGTAAATTAGCCTGCTTCCTACACAGAAAAACTAGCAAAATAGCTTTATACTAGCTTATCCTGTTGTGATTTTGAAAATGTAAGGATACTGAGTGGTAGAACACACATATCTAGGAAAGGTCATGAAAGGAGGGTCCTGAAATTTGATCGAGTGCAAAGGTATTAAAAAAAAACTTACTCACAGGGGTCAAATGACTCATGGCTGATTAAGTGTTGAAGTGTGTCTCGGGGTTCAACTCCATCAAAGGTGCAGATGAGTGATTGCATCCGTGCAGATCAGACCTCCTGGTCTCTCTCTGCGTATCAATAGCAGCCATGCCTCGGTCATGTCCTTAGTATCGACCCAGCATTGATTCCTTGTTACACGTTGGCTGTGTAATCAGGTTGTGGTGTGAACATGTTGATCTATAGTGATCTAATACTGTCAGCCTCCGAGGGTCACCACCCGGTAAAGCCCCCCCCCCCACCTCCCCACCAATCACCCCCCACCCCACCAATCAGCCTGTCTCCTAAGTGTTCAGCACCGCTGAGACCCACACCACTCACACCACCCACACCAACTCACACCACCCACACCACTCACACACCCACACCACTCACACCACTCACACCACCCACACCACCCACACCACCCACACCACCCACCTCACCCCACCAACCAGCTGTCTCCTAAGAGTTCAGCTCCCCCCGTGCCCCCCCCCCCCCCAGCGTGCATACACGGCGTTCATTTATTATTCATCATTATTAGTCTTCACCATTTATCACCAGAAGTTCAGTCTGCCGTTACAACTCCCTGCCTCCACAATACATTATTCACAAACAGCCGTAGAGTATGTAAATCCTGCTTTTGATTATGCTAATCAGCAGGGGGACGGACCGTGCGGTAGTTAGGGGAGATTGTTTGTTTTTGTATTGCCTGCGTGATGCCCCTACCCTGGTGATGTATACTTCAACGTTGTATTTTTAGCAAGAGGGGCGCCGGAGTTGAAGAAGGACGCCAGAGGCTTAAATCACGTCTGTACATTTAAAGGGCAACTCGCCCACGTATATGCCATCGTACGTTACCTCCAGGAGGACCGCTCCTCATAAGAGAGAGGATATGGAGAACGACCTAACAGAGAGATCCTGAAGCGTTGGCTAGGCCTGATTTCACATGCATGTGTGTGTTTGCTGCAACCATCCTGCATTGTGTGTGTGTGGGGGGGGGGGGGCGTGTGTGTGTGTTTGTGTGTGTTTGCATACGTCTTGTGTGTGTGTGTGTCTGTGTGTGTGTGTGTGTGTGTGTGTACATACGTCTGTGTGTGTGTGTGTGTGTGTGTGTGTGTGTGCGCGTGCATGCGTGTGTTTATGTGTGCATGGGTTTTTGTGTGTGTCTGCATATGTCTGTGTGCATGTGTTTTGTGTGTGTCTCCATACGTCTGTGTGTGTGTGTGTGTGTGTGTGTGTGTGCGTGTGTGTGTGTGTGTGCGTGTGTGCGTGTGTGCGTTTGTGCGTGTGTGTGTGTGTGTGTGTGTGCGTGCGTGCGTGCGTGTGTGTGTGTGTGTGTGTGTGTGTGTGTGTGCTTGATGGAGAGAGTGCAACAGAGCAGTAGCCCATCCCTCCCCTCCCCTCCCTGACTCATTGGCATGACCTCCCTCAGGGTCACAGTGGTAAGTGGACTGGACACCCAGTCTCAGCTCAGAGGCTACTGAATAAATATCAGCTCAAGGTCACAAGCTGAACTCACACACTGAGTTATGCATAATCACGATTTCACCCCACTGCGGCCTTTCACTTCATATAAACCCTGACTTTACCCAAGTGAATAGAGAATGAACTTTATAGAATAATACAGTTTATTCAACAGTTTGACCAGAGCAAGCTTCACGATTGGCTGAGAGTCGTTGAAACACCCAGGATTTAATAGCGATTATGCTGTAAATGAAATCACATGTGATGATAACTCAGATTGCCTCAGTTGATTTTGCTCGTGAATCACATTCCCTTATAGTTCTCGGCGCAGGGCAGAAACCACCACAATTTGTGACTAAATAATTCCTTAAAGTATTGTTTTCTTGTCACTATTTTCGTGTCAAAACGTGTTCTGTGACCGTATAACAGCAATGACCTTGAGGCTGTGATTTATCGGCCATATTGTCAGTTGGGAGGGGTTTTTCCGGCACTCCGCTGACAACTCCCCCTATCCCAGACGCTATAGATCATAAATCACTGCCTCTCGGACAATATTGCTTAATTAACCTGAAAATGCTGCATCTCAATAACACCCATAATCACCTGAGTCAGGCTCAGGCTTCAGCTCTAAGATAAGAGTTCAGCTCTACGAGTTGAATGAATGAATGGTCTTTATTGTCATTGCTATAGTACAGGTACCAAACAACGAAATTTAGGAGGGGTGGCTCCCCTGGTGCTAGGAAAGAAAAAAAAAAACTAAAAAAAACGCAAGAAGGGAAGGAGCTGGTTTACATAAATAAAGGCTATGTACACTATCCACTATACTATACTGTACAGATAGACGACTAGGGTTGTCATATTGCACAATAGTGTTATTGCACATTAATTTAAAGTGTCGCAGTTTGCAGGCTTGAAATGTACATATTTGTGCCTCAGCACTACACCTGATTCACCTGGATAAAGAGACGTATCTCTCATGTAGGCACATTCTCCATGTTATAATATGACTTCATTATCGCCATGGTTTTAAATGTACAGTGAGTAATCAGAGGTTACCATAGGTTACCACGGAGTACAGAACACGATAAGGCGTTTCTCATCATGAGGTACCCCCCCTGATGGGAACGCTTTGTCTCTTCTTCACGTTTCTCAACTTAAACTACGATAATGCTTTAAATTCACACCCTCACTTCTCAGATTTGCTCGACATTATTCGGGAGATTAAATGTGCCCTATAAAAAGAGAAAGGGAAATAAGAAGAAAGGGAGAGAAAAGCTGCCTTGTGTTCCCTTTGAATTCTACCTTTAATAGACACTCGCCCCGGTTTTACCTTCTTCTTCTTCCCTCTCTCTCCCTCTCTCTCTCTCTCTCTCTTCCTCTCTCTCTCTCCCTCTCTCCCTTCCTCTCTCTCTCTCCCTCTCTCTCTCTCCCTCTCTCCCTTCCTCTCTCTTTCCCTCTCTCTCTCTCCCTTCCTCTCTCTCTCTCCCTCTCTCTCTCTCTCCCTCTTCCTCTCTCTCTCTCCCTCTCTCCCTTCCTCTCTCTCTCTCCCTCTCTCCCTTCCTCTCTCTCTCTCTCCCTCCCCCTCTCTCTCTCTCTCTCTCTGTCTTCTTCCCTCACTCTCTCTATCCTTGAGATTCAGCTCCCACTCAGCACAGAAACTAGTCTCAATCTGGTGTCCACAGGGGTTTGTAATAAAATGGCATTTAACCACGCAGACTCTCTGTCTCTGTCTCTCTCTCTCTCTCTCTCTCTCTCTCTCTCTCTCTCTCTCTCTCTCTCTCATCCCTCTCCCCTCCCTCATTTCTTTATTCTCTCCTTGCACCATGACTTGTCCCCCTTTTCTTGCTCCTACTCGTCTGATGTGCCTCTCTCATCTCTGTCTCTCTCTTTCCTTCTCTCTCTTTGTCTCTCTCCTTCTCTCTCTCTGTCTCTCTCTCCTCGTCTCTCTTCTCTCTATGTCTCTCTCTCCTCTCTCTCTCTCTCTCTCTCTCTCTCTCTCTCTCTCTCTCTCTCACTATGAGGTCAGCACGAGCGTGCACTCCTCCTCTCCTCTCTTACATTCCCCCCCATCTATTTTAGCCTCACATGATCTTCCGCTCTGTTAGTTGTAAAACATGAACCGTTCTTCACTTTCCCCCCTCATCTCCATCCTCTGCATATCCTCCTCCTGTAAAAAATAAATAAATAAATAAATAAAAACGTCCCCCCCAGTCCATCCTTCGTTCTACACCTCCTCTTTCCCTTCGTCTCCCTATTTCATTTTATCTCTTCTCCCCGTCTCACCCTGTCCTCCCAAATCACCGCCTATCTCTCCCATCTCTCCTTCCCGCCCCCTTTTTCTCTATCAGTCTACCCATCCGTCTCTCTTTCCCTCCCTCCCTCCGTCTCTCTCCTCTGCCTCTAATTGCTCTCTCACTCCTGCTGTGCTTCAGCCGGAGGCTAAATGACTTTCCCTGAGAGAGAGGAAACGTAAGAAAACACAAAGCAGTTTGGAACCAGACATTTTTGGGGATTATTATTGATGAGCTTCCTGCCAGCAGGTGTGTGCTGTAACTGTTCCCCCCCCGCACCCCCCCCCCCCCCATAAGATTTCTTTCTCTCTCTTCCCATCCTCCTCCTCCTTCCTCTCTCTCTGTCTCTCTGCCTCGCCGCTCTTTAATTAATTTCTTGTACATGTGTAGTGGTATTTGAGACTTTGCGGGGGCATTTGTGACCTTGTTTGTCTGTATTTGAAACGTGGCTGTGTGTCCGTGTGTGTGCGTGGCGTGTACGTGTGTGTGTGTGTGTGTTTGTGTGTGTGTGTGAGTGAGTGTGTGTGTGCGCATGGCGTGTGTGTGTGTGTGTGTGTGTGTGTGTGTGTGTGTATGTGTGTGAGTGTGCGTGTGTGTGTGTGTGTGTGTGTGCACAGCTATTGTACTGATTGAAACCAACATGTCAGCCCTCATTTTCACGGCCAAGGAGCAGGGCCACCGTCTCAGCAGAATCGAAAAGCTTAATCATGTCTGGTAAGAATACAATAACAAACAAGACTTCCTGAATAATATTGAGCTTACTGTGTGTGTGTGTGTGTGTGTGTGTGTGTGTGTCCGTGCGTCTGTGTGTGCGTGTGCATTGGTGCATTCGTCCGTGTGTGTGTGTTTATGAGTATGAGTATGTGTGTGTGTATGTGCATTTGTGCATTTGTGCATTCGTGCATTCGTCTGTGTGTGTGTGTGTGTGTCTGTGTGAGAGTGTCTGTGTGTGTGTGTGTGTGTATATGTGTGTGTGTGTGTGTGTGTGTGTGTTTGCATCCGTGTGTGCGCGACTGCGCGTGTGTGCATTCGTGCATTGGTCCATGCGTGTGTGTGTGTGTGTGTGTGTGTGTGTGTGTGTGTGGGTGAGAGAGAGCGCGATCCAGCCAGAGTGCATCACCTGCGGCCCCACCTGGGTTTTCCCCCGGCCTGTCCTAGTCAGCCACTTGGAGGAGGCTTTCAGCGCGGCAGTCATGCAGGTGAACGGGGAGCTCAGACAGACTGGAGTCTGATACGGCGCTAAGCCCTCCGCACTAAGAGACACCCCCGGGGATGCGTGGTGGTGCCCTCTGGCCGGGTTAGCCCCCGTTTGAACACAGCGAGAGAGACAGACGACGCTAACACACTAACACACCGCCGTGCTGGCTGTTCTCTCTCTCCCCGGCCCTGTTGAGTCATCGCCGCAGCACTGCTCCACATAAATCGGTATTCTATTTGTAATCATTTAAACCCTATTACAGAACATGTGATGACTACGTCAATTAAATTCACAATTATCACGGGGCCGAGACACTCTGAGCCATGAGACATGCAGTTGAATAGAGATACGCAGCTGGGGACTGTGGCAGAAACTAACTACGAGCGCAACAATCGCTGGCGCGAGATATATATAGCGCTAATCTGCATGTGAGAGCAAGTGTGTACGCCAGGGCTTGTGTGTGTGTGCATGTGTGTGTGTGTGTGTGTGTGTGTGTGTGTGTGTGTGTGTGTGTGTGTGTGTGGAGTGTGTGTGCATGCACACATGCATGCATAAGTACACATGCGCACGTGCGTACGTGTGTGTGTGCTTGTGTGTCTGCGTGTGTGTCTGTTTTTGCATGTGTACATGTCTGTGCGTGTGTGCTTGTGTGCGTGCAAGTGTTTGTGTGTGTGTGTGTGTGTGTGTGTGTGCGCTTGTGTGCTTGTGCGCATGTGTGTGAGTGCGTGTGTGTTTGTGTGCGTGCGTAGGAGTGGAAGGAGTTATTGGCCGGTCCCGTGTGAACTGGCAGTAGCACTGTGAGAGGTCTGCAGAGACGGTTCCTTCACACGCTCCATCAAACTTCCTCTATTAAATCTTAATCATCTATTTAACAGGGGGAAGATAAACGTCATGACACCATTGATCTGCACTGTGGCCAGACAGCCTCAGACCAGGAGCAGGACATATTACACATTCACCACGAAGATAAGATCATTATGTATGCTGTATGTACAACGACACACCCACACACACACACACACGCACACAATGGAATTAACATTTCCATTACATTTTTGGCATTTAGCAGACGCCTTTATCCAAAGCGACTTACAACAAATACATTTGTCTAAGTAAGTGAATCATCATCATCCATCAGTCAAAATGAAATCTATGCTAGGGCCAGGGGCCATTGGCAGTCACAATGCTAGGAGAAAGAAGAATTACACGTGCACACATGCACACACATAATTGGTCTTCTGGGGGAAATCCAAAGTGTCATCGATATCAATACAGGGTGTCGTGTGGGGCCCGGCTGCTGGCTCCGTTCCTGCATAGAGCTCAATACAATCAGCGAGCATAAATAACTGCTCCACAGAGCAGATTGGCTCTAATGACTTACAAGCTGGCCATCTGTAGGGCTGGACGTTTAGCTCATGCATCATATACACCCTCGGACCGTTCTATATTTACACTCCCCGAACACTTTATTAGGAACAGTAATACTAATACTGGGTAGGGCCTCCCTTTGTGCTCAAAACAGCCTCAATTATTCGTGGCATTGATTCCTTTGAGATCCTGCTCCATGATGACATGATTGCATCACGCAATTCCTGTAGATTTTTCAGGTGCATTTTCAAGCTGTGAATCTCCCATTCTACCACATCCCAAAGGTGTTCTATTGTATTCAGTTCCGGTGACTGGGAAGGCCACTGAAGAACACTGAACTCATTGTCATGTTCATGACACCAGTTTGAGATGACTTTTGCCTTGTGAGCATGGTGCATTATCATTCTGGAAGTAGCCATTAGAAGATGGGTACATTGTGGCCATGAAGGGATTCACATGGTCAGCAACAATACTCAAATAGGCTGTGGCATTGATTGGTTGATACCAATGAATCATCGCTGTGACATCGCCGGGCCCAAAGTGTACCAAGAAAACATTCCCGACACCATTACACCACCTGAATGAATGAGAAAGTCTACAGGTGTTCCTATTAAAGTGTCCCGTGTGTGTATGATACACTTTGATACACTACACTCAATATCCGTCATGCATGCACCTCGTGCATAGGGGTTGGATTAAATGAAGTGTCCATCTGCATCACTGGACATCCTGCTGATATATTGAGCCCATACATTAACCTTGCCACACTAACCTTGCCTTACCTTGCAACACTATATTCATATTTGCTCAATTTGGCATTCCTCATGCGTGCCTCCCAGCTCATCCCTGTAGGGCAGGGGGAGGCTAGTGGAGGTAGGAATCGGAGGACGGAATGGAACTTGACATGCTTGACACCATTTCTTCATCCCGTTCCAAACGTCTACCTCCACCAGCCTCCCCCCTTCCCTTGCAGCTCGTTCTGCGGAGTATGCGTGCATGCGAACGGACCTCTTGACCATTCTATATATTCGATTGGTCAACTTGTCATTCGCAACACACACGTGCGCCACATTGGCGGTTAGGGGACTCGTGCGGCGCTTAAGGATGCGCCGGTCGCCATCGGAGCTCCTAGGGACTCGTCTGTGTGTACCGAGCATTAGGCCCGGCTCACTGCCTCCTCCCTACAGCTGGATATAAACCATGAAGCAATTTCCTCTTAAGCGTTGTGTAAAATAGGATCTGCAGACATTTCTCCCCCACAGCGCATGGATGAGGGCATTCCCCCTCCACCGCCCCACTCCTCCCTCCCACCCCTCCCCTCCCTCTCTCTTTCTCTCTCTCTCTCTCTCTCTCTCTCTCTCTCTCTCTCTCTCTCTCTCTCTCTCTCTCTCTCTCTCTCTCTCTCTCTCTCTCTCTATCCATTCCGTTAGTAGTGCTCTCTGACAGGCCCAGCGGCAGTCACACGCAGGATCATTATTATTCATTTGCTCAGCAAACTGGCCGAGCTGACTTCCTCCATTAGCCATCCATACACACACACACACACACACGTGTCTAGGGATCAGCCAGGCTAAGTGTTAGCAGCACTGAGCTCTATAGTTGTCCAGTCAACATGACCTGATCCTCACTGTGGCTTCTGGACTTTCCAGTGTTAGAAAGGCGTTGGCGAAAAAGATTACTGTACTAGATGATTGTGATGAATTACTTCAGGCAACGGTGGTGAGGAGGGGCGGGGGGGGGGGGGGGGGGGAATACTAGGCTACACTATATATACCAGCTCTCTGTTGTGATTTGTTGTGGGAAATGTCTAAAAGATAAATCTACACACATGGTGTACATCAGTCTGATTGAGTTATCATTCCCCCAGACCCATACTGTAGGAGTCTATAGCCGTGAGGGACTGAGATCGACAGATACTGACCAGGAGTGAAATGAGGAAGCACTTTGACTATACTGCCTTTGGGATCAATGAGGTAATGAAAAAGTCGTCCCATTCATTCTCCTAGAGATGTCAATTCCCATTGGTGTGTGTGTGTGTGTGTGTGTGTGTGTGTGTGTGTGTGTGTGTGTGTGTGTGTGTGTGTGTGTGTGTGTGTGTAGATTGGTGCTCCTCGTGACTTGATCCCAGGGGGTGATAGGGGTTTAAGGGTGTTTGTTACGCCTCGGTGCCTCATTGATTAATCCAACGCCTTTATGAGGAGTGGAAGGCACTGCAGCAAGATGGAAGCTGATGTAAATCAATTCCAATTGAAGGTTTACGACAATACAGTGCCAACTAAGCCTGCAGCTCTTTAAGGACAATGAGCCACTGGAACAGTGAGAGGAGATTGAGCTTAAAGGGTTAAACTGAAAGGGACCAGGACAGTGAAGAAGAAGATACACATGAAATAGACTTTCAGAGTAAGTCAATATGGATTTTTCTTACCCGTCCGATGAGCACTGGTTCTGGACCGCTGTACTCTTCGATCACAAAGAACTGGTTCCAGATCCAACTCCTCCGGCTGCGAGAGCGAGACACCTCCCCTCCTGTATGCCTCTCCTCCTCCTCTTCCTCCTCTTCCTCTGACTCCGCCTCCTGGAACACCAGGCCCAGCCCACTGACGTGCTGAGAGTCGACCGTCATCACCCCAAGGCTGGTCGCCTTGTCCTGGTCCACACCCCAGTCTGGGTCTGGGTGGAGCTTGAGGACGTGGCTGCTGTCCTGTGGCTGGGTGGCGTTGTCGGCGGGGTCTTGAGTGGCGCTGAGTCCCGGTTCAGCTGTGTGAACGCTCTCCTGTACAGAGTCTCTATGGGAATAACCTGCAACACTCCCAGTCTGCAGAGTTAACACTGAAGGAGGGGCACCATCTGTCTGTGTGGGAACATCTGATGGCAGATGTTTGGTTGACGGAGGGTCAGTTTGACTGATTGCTATATCCCTCTGTGTGTTGAGACTCAGCTCATTTTGAGGCGTAGAGAGTGGGTGAAGGATGCGTCTACTTCTCTGGGTACTAACTGTACTATGTAAACCCTTTAACTCAGAGCTGTCTTTTCCCTCGCCCAGATCTGGAGTGACTCTACTTAGAGGAATCCAGCGAGTGTGAACACCTTGATCAGGACTCAGATCAGGTTTAGTGACTGGGCTGATATGTGGCAGCGCAGTTTGACTATCTAATCCCAAATGATTCTGAGTAACTGCCATATCTTGTTTCGGTAGACTCAAGGCCTCTGTCAGACTACGGTCAACGTCAATCAAATCTCTCTTCCTGCTTCGACTGCTCTTGCTCTGAAAGCTCAAACTTGACACGCTCTGCATCTGGGAGTTAACGATCCTAACGAGGTTCTCTTTTGACAGCAGCTTCAGGACCCCGTAGCTGCCTGTGAGGTTTAACTTCCTGGTTGAATCTGGGGTGAGACCCTTTCCTGGCACACCTGTAGTGTAAACGCTCAGATCTGGTCTGAGTCTGGTTCTGGGAACCGATCTGTATCTGGTTTTGTTGGAGTGCAGGTCTGGTTTATGGTGGACTAAGAATGCATTATCCATTCTCCCTGTTTTTGTGGGATTGTCTGCATTCCTGGTGATGTTCCGGTTCTTTCTAAGCTCCTGGACTGATTCTCTGTTAATGTTTGACACAGGCAGAGTGGATTCCCCCTTTTTGACAGAATAGTCTTCCTGGTTTAGAGCAGGTTTAGATTGGAACCCCTGCCTCTCCTTATTAGAGGTTGATGGAGCTGGATGATTCTGTGACATTCGGAGGTGAGAGACACCATCACCCCCCTGGTCGAAACTAATCAAGTTTCTAAGCGTCACCTCAGGCATTGCATTCGAACCAATGCTGGGATCCCATTGGTCAGAGACTCTATTCTCCCCTAGCTTCAGCGTGTGAGCGCCGCCCACCCCTCTTCTTTTGACAATCTTATTGGCTGAGCCTCCCCCCTTGAGCCCCTCCCAAAGACACAGGGCGACCAATAGGAGCAGGTTCCTGGTAATCATGTTGTCTTGTTGTGAGATGTCCTAATTTGAGTGCGGCTTGCTGTGAGGAAGGACTTGTTTTCCGGTTGTCTTCATTCTCTCCTCTGTTTCTCTTTTTCCTCGTACCCTCCTCTCACTCTTCCATTAGGTGTCCTTCACACTCAGCTGGAGGGCAGGTGCCAGTCACTCTTCCTATTTTTTCTTTTTTTTGTTATCCTGTGTTGAATATCTTCCTCTTCCTATCTATTCAAGGTTCTCTGTGTTTTGTTTTTTCTCCTCTTGCAGACGAACGTCTCGTTCGGTTTCCCACGGAGGGTTGTACACCCTGAGAGAAAAGATAAAGATAATTAAGTTAAAACTTTAATCATCCCACTGTGTTAATTAAAAGTGGAGTGACACAGCAAGGTACAGGAGAACTCACAAATGAACAGGCAGGACAGATCATCAGACAGAGCAGCCATCACATTTACAAAAGGAAGATAGATGAGGTTTGTTTTGTGAAGGTCAATGTTTGTTGTACAGTGTTATAAATGTTAGTTGCCCATTACAATGTGTATTGTTTAATTGTGCATTGTAATAAGTAGCGTAATTATTCATTGTGACATAGCCCTTAAAGCAGTCTTGTCAGCTGTGGAACATTGGGTTGTGTTAGTGTAGTACTTTGTGTTACTTTGTGCTATGTGTAGCGTTGTTGGTTAACTATAATGCTGTAGGATGTTTTTTGTGTGTGTTGCAGGGTGTGTTGTGTAGTGTGCGGTGTGTTGTGGTGTGTTGTGTTGTGGTGTGCTGTGTTGTAGTGTGGTGTGGTGTGTTGGAGAGTGTTGTGCAGTGTGGCGTGTTTGGTTGTGGTGTGTTGGGGTGTGGTGTCTTCTGTCGGGTTGTGTTGTGTGGTGTTTTAGGGTGCGTGACACTTGAGTGCTGTGTTATTCCAGACAGACCCTGTCAGTACATGCATTGGGGCATGACTGAAGATTGTCTATTCCCAACAGGTTTCTCTTTGACATTTCCTCCTCCCCTGCCCTCTTTCAAGTCTTCACTTCCCACTCTCTCTCTCTCTTTCTCTCTCTCTAAACAAACTGTTTTCGTAAGAAAAAAATAATACATATATTTATTTATTTTGCTCGCTCCTTTTTCTTCACCAACTCTCCCACTCACCACCTGTCTATCCATCTCTCTCTCTCTGTCTGTCTCTCTCTCTCTCTCTCTCTCTCTCTCTGTCTGTCTCTCTCTCTCTCTCTCTCTCTCTATCCTCCACTCCTCCTCCTCTCCACTCCCTGGCTGAGTTGTTGTTTTAGTATGCTCTCGTCTCTTCTCTTCTCTCCTCTCCTCTCCTCTTTCCTTTCCTCCTTCTGTGTCAATCATAGTGCTGTCGTAGTGTCCCTCACCCCCAGTGCATCTTCCGACTTCAATCAATCAGCCAATTTCCTCCGCCCGCCTCATGACATTGGAATTGACAGGCGTCTGGCGGCCATATTGACGACCCTCCACACCAGTATAAATGTGCATATTAAATCGCGAAAAAAAACAGAACATTTACGACATTAAACTGAATAAGTAACACGACCCCAGAGTGTCATTAAAGTGATTATAAAACACTACAGTACGTCTTGAATTTCCTGTCATGTCATGACACATGGAGCCAATCAAAAGGGACTGTCAGACAGCATCACTGACACTGCCGCTGTCCGGGAGGAACATAAAGTATTGGCAGGGGAATTAGTGGGCCATGCGATCGTTGCCATGGGCACCTTGTTAACGGGCTGGGGGCAGGTAACAGGTCAGAACATTGACGCAGTGATAGCGGTGGTTGGGAGAGGAGAGGAGAGGAGAGGAGAGAGGGTTCATTACTTCTGTCTGTCTAAGGGGTTCTGTCATTTGGTGGTTTCCCTGTGACTGAACAGGGTCATAGCAGTCTTTCAGCTAGTCTGGGTGTGGCCCTGGTTAACACAGAGAGGTTTACAGACTTTGAGAGGAGTGTATATACACCACGGGGCCAAGCCAAACCGTACTGTGCTGGTTACTGATACAGAGCCTCCTTGAATATGTATTCTGTTCCTTTGAAAGTTTTCAACTGTTCTTGCCCCAGAGCACAGATTCCCACTGATCTCCACAGCCTACTGCACACTTCAAGTCAAAGTGAAAATTTCAATAATGTATTCAAATGGAAAACAGGGAAGGCCTGTTTGCATACGTGTTCAGATTTCGCTGTGGCTCTCCGAAAATAAGAGCATGCTAAACTTTCTTCAGAAGGTTTCTTCAACACAATAACTTAAATTGAGTCCATTTGAGTGCAATGACAATATTGTAGTTTAGAAACTCTGATGAGTCACTCTGATGGGTTTGTCTCTACAAATTGTGCAATGGGCAATGTTGGCTGAAGGGCAAAAGCAAAGCCATTGGGACTTCATCCCAAGTCATCCTAGTCACTCTACAAAAATTGGTCCATGTTACAGAGTGGCCAGATGGAAAGAATAATATATTTCAAATACATAATTGTGTTCGCAAAAATGAATTCAAGTGATACAGCAAAAACTGTGAATTTCTATGGTTTGACTACAAAGCATTACATTTAGGGCAACTCCGGCACACAGTTCCCACACCATCCCTCATGTGAAGAATACTAGTAGCTGCATCATGTAATATGGGTATGCTTGTCACCGGCAAGGGATGAGGGAGATTGTCAGGATCAAAAGAAAATGGAAAACACTTTTATCATTTGCTCTTAAATGGACTCAATTCAAGTTATTGAGTAACTGGTTGAAGACATATTTTTTTTCGCATTTGAGCTCATTTGAGGAGTCACAGCTTCACAGTCATCTCTGTTTTTCATTTTTTAATAAATGATTGACTTTCTTTTTCTTTTCTTTTTTCACTTGGGGAGATGTCAGTAGGCGGTGGGACATCTGTGGGGAAAAATCCTAATTGAATGTGTTTTGATTCCAGGGTCTAGTGGAAACATAAAGTGAAAAGCTTCAAAGGGTCTTATAAACATTTATTCAAGGCTTTGTATTAGCTTTTCTTTCTACAGTCTCTCTGTACGCTGCTACGGCTGTGATGGATGCCATTGTAATGCAGTGAATAGAATGAGGAACAGGCGTGTTTGACACTATTCCTCATTCCATTCCATGCATTACAATGAGCCCCATCCTCCGATTTCTACCTCCACCAGCCTCCCCTGGTGTGTAGCGAGGTCAGCACGGTACAGACTAGCTCGGTCCAGCTCTTTTTTGGCTCTGTAGTGGGATTAGGGCCAGAGTGGGTTTCTGTGGTAAAGCTGAGAGATGGGTCATTGTAGAATGGTGAAGACCCTGTCTGTTTCCTGCTGTGTATTATACGCCCCACCCCACCCGGGCACAGAGAGTTTCTCACTGAACTGATTAATTGGGGCCATAAATATCTTAATTATTTTTTCCCTTCCTTGGGCCCTGAACTCAAACGATCTGTTGGTTCGTTAGTATTAGAGTCAGATCTTCACCATCGATCGCGCGGCGCCGTGGTGCGGTGAAGGCTGTCACCAACTTAACGAGACTGAATTTTTAAATTACGATTCACCTCCACACACGCTGTCTGTCTCACCCTCTTTCCTTTTCAGTAGCTCAGTAGCTCTCTTGCTCGCTCTCTCTCTCTCTCTCTCTCTCTGTCTTTTCCCCACTCCAACACAAACATACTGCCACAAAAGAACAAATAAAAACATACCACATGCAATCCCTGTCTTATCATTTCAAACACTGTTGACAATATAATATTTTAAAAAAACTGTTCACTTACAATAACACATATGGATGGACACACACACACACACACACACACACACACACAAACACAAAGACACACATAATACCCTAACACTCACAACATCCCCCACCACAAACAAACACAAGGATCCCCTTCATGCCACTTATGTTTATGTTTTTCCTGTTGAACCTTTTTCTTGCTTGGAAACCCCAGGGGGACGCCTCTCTGGACCAGGAGAAGTCAGAGAGAAGAAAGACAGAACTCTCTGCTCTCAAAGAGGGAGGGGAAAAGAACTTTCTCCCAACGAATTATGCACAGAGCAACAAAGAAGACAGAGAAAGAGAGACAGAGAAGGAGGAGGAAGGAAGGAAGCATCCGAAAAAACAGAACAGGTCCTTCCTGGGAGACCATGACTATAGTTTGAAGAGCAAAGCGCCTCAAAACAGACTACGTCTTACCTTGAACTGAATCTGATAAAAAAAAAAACAGACCTGCCACAGTGTGATTGTGGAGGTAGAAAGCACAGCGGATCCAGAGGATAACTCTGTGAATAAATCTGTGGATACTGACTTTCATTCATCTCTCCAGCCATCCATCCATTCTCACACCCAGATGGTGTCTCTAGTACTGCAGATGAGATCCGTCATAGGAATATATTTCTGCATGTAGATGGACCTAATCCATCCATCCCTCCAATCTTTCATCCCTCCATCCATCCACCCATCCATCCATCCCTTCATCCTTTCCTCCATCCATCCCTCCAACCCTTCATCCTTCCATCCATCCATCCCTTCATCCCTCCAACCCTTCATCCATTCCTCCATCCATCCATCCATCCCTCCATCCATCCATCTACACCCAGATGGTGTCTCTAGTACTGCAGGTGCGATCTGTCATAGGATGCTACCGTTGTCATGGTTCCCTGCCAGGCACGAGGAGACTCGTCTGGTAGGTGCGGTCAGGACGGCCACGGAGAACAAACAAACAAAGAAACAACAACAAATAACAACGACCGAACAAGAATGTCACAACAAAATACCAAGGGATAAGTGAACGTGAGGGTGGCTTCCATCTGAAAGATTAGCCGGAGATTGATCGAAAATAAGCTCCAAAAAGAGGCATCGCCAAGATGGCGGCAGAGAGAATCGGCTTGGCCTTGGCTGGGCATTTAAAGGATCACTGCAAGACAAAGACAAACAGGGGCTTAGAGCCGGTGGCAGCGGGCCAGGGGCGGTCTGAGTTAGATCTAGTTGTCAGGGTCAAAGGTAATCCGAATAGAACGCGTCCACAGTGCCAAGAGGATCAAACAGAGCTCTAAATACTGGGAAACCACACTGCCCAGGGATTTACTATCAGTCCATCAAAAGAGACAATTATTTTTGCTTCATTTGTCCCATTACTACTGCCTCTGGCCTGAGTTCAAGCTGTATCAGATCTGATTAGGAATCTAGGTTCAGAGATGTGCTCTCTATAGAGATATAGTACACCAACCCTGACCCCTTTAGGCATATGATTTAGCAAAAATCTTCTAATCAGCATTCACGCTTTGAATAATTTATAAATGGGTTCCCCCGGACAGGGAGTCTCGACTGTCATGGGAAAACCGAAATATCAATGTTTCTTTCACGTAGCAAACAAGGGAGTCGGCTCGTTCCCTGTCGAACATGCCTGGCACGCATTTGCCGAGCATAGAGCTACACTAACTGTAACTATCTAATTGCAACCATGCAATTTTCATCTGGGTCTCATTCCTCCTCCTATATTCAAACAGGAAACTTGAAAGACTCTTCAGCCCAGTGATCTGCATGCTCAATGATCACCTAAGGTCATCAGCACGTCAACACGTTTTTTTCTTTCAGACAAACAGACAGGCAGTTCAGGTCTGCATTGATGTATTGGTTGGCGCCAAGGTCTCTAAGTAGAGATTCAGCAGATGGATAGAGAGACTGGTGAGTCACAGAATGCGGAGGCATTTACAGAAATTACACCTGATGCCCATCAAGACTGTCTTTCTTCTTCCTCTGCCTTGCTGCTCACCTACATCAAAAATCTATCTGATCTTTTCAAAACTGACATTAGAGAACGTCCCCTGGAATCATGGACTCTCTCTTTCTCTCCCCGAAGCGGAGGGTGTGAGTGCTTGTCTAGAATGTGAGTGCTCTGCCTGTGTGGGGGTTTGTTTGTTTGTGTGTGTGTGTGTGTGTGTGTGTGTGTGTGTGTGTGTGTGTGTGTGTGTGTGTGTGTGTGTGTGTATGATCGCTGTGTGAGTGTGTGTACAACTGTGTGTGCAAATGTACTCACCAAAGAGTATGTCTAGCAATCACTCACTCATCAAACACCTCTAGGAGACATTTTGTAACATTCTGAGCACATAGACACACACACACACACACACACACACACACACATAATTTATTGTGACTCAGACATGGTTGCCCTCTCCTTCCCCTACTTCCTCTCTTTCCTCTCTTCCCTCTCCTTCCACTTCTTCCCCTTCTTCCTCTCCTCCCTCTCCTGCCTCTCTTCCCTCTCCTTTGTGTCCTGTCCTGTATATACCTCTCAAGGGCACCCCTGGGGAGCGGCCGTCGGACTGGCCGAGGTTGAAGCATTTTCAGAGATGAATAAAACACAAAAACCCCCAAGGTTGGAATTATAATACGTCCCGCAACAAAGGACAGGAAATGGCAACCACACCAGCCAGACGCCGCCAAGGCTGCAGAGTGAAGCGGCGCAGAATAATGACACTTAATATTTCCCTTTAATCCGCCAACACTCTAATCAATTTACAGTAGAAGTCTTTTCATTAAAAAAACCTAAGTGCTTATCTCCGCGGGCTCAGAATAATACAGAAAAAGCCAATTCCACCCGCCACAGGTTCTGACGACGGAAATCAATAAGCTTGTGCCGTTCAATGGGAAACTTTCCCCAAGTTCTCGTTCGCTAGCTAGGAGACTTGTGTCCTTGCTGTGGTTAAGAAATGGGGATGTGTCATGTGACTGTGCAGCTATTTACGAGATGTGCAATTAGGGTTGTTATGCTCAGTGGGGGAATCCGGTGCACCATCGCAGTGATTGCTGTGTCCCGTTCAGTCAATGCGACGCTGCATAGCTCTAGCGTTATTGTGAGCTTTGTATGATTTAAAAAACGCATTTGAAGTCTACCTCCACTTGGGCTACTGTTTTAACAACACATGACTACACAACCTCGAGCTGTATGTGTCATTGTTTGTGTTGGTCAGTGTACAGTCGTGGGGAGGCTGGCGGTAATCGGAGGACGGGGCCTCCTTGTAAATGCACGGAATGGAATCGGGAGTGGTAGCTTTTGTGTCGTTTTGTGATTGCAGAGGAATGGAGTTGGCGCGGGGGGGGGGGGCTTTATGTTATACACAAGTGGAATCCAGAACTATTCCTCATTTGTGTGAGAACGCCAAGCTCTCAACTCCTCTGTGGGCAGTACGGGTCAAAGACGTGTTTGACGCCATTTCCTAATTCCGTTCCGCGCGTTACAACGAGCCCTCCTCCCGTCCTCCGATTTTTGTCTACCTCCGCCAGCCTCCGCGGCGCTTAGGGGCGGTTGCTAAAATGTCCTAGCGCATTACCGTAGCGCTGTGTGAGTGTGGAGGGGTAGCGAGCTAGCTCAGCGTGGAGCAGCACCGGCAGGCAGGCCTCGGAGCCTCTGCAGCCTGCCACCGTTCTTAATCCCCCTAGTTGGAGTCACAAAGTCCCAGCCTGATTAACATATATCTCCCTTTCTCTGTGACTCTCTCATGCTCCCTGGGTCTTTTCCTGCTTTATTTCACTCGTGACAGTTTATTTTTGTAATTCTAATGACTTTGCCGCAATCTCCAAAAAATGTAAAAAAATAAATAAAATAGATATATAACAAGTCATTTTGGGTTTTGTCTCTTTCTATTTGGGTCAGTTTTGCTTGTTTGTTTATTTCCGTTCCTTCCGGAAAGGAAGGAAGGGAGGGAGGGAGGAAGGGAGGGAGGGAGGTAGGGAGGGAGGGAGGGAGGGAGGGAGGGAGGGAGGGAGGGAGAGAGGAGTTTAGTGTCTCTGTACAGCTTGGTAGGTTGGATTGTGAGGCACAGAGAGAGGGTGTGTGTTCGAGATAGGGAAAACTTAGTTGGTATAAAAATGACAAAGGACGACCTTGGTTAAGTGTATTCTAGTGCCTCAGTGTTGTTCCAAGCGGTGACATCTTGTATTAGCGGTGCTCAGTGGTAAATGGAGTCAGCGTGTCAGGGGAGATTTCTGTCGTTGAAGGTTAGTTGGTTCAGCAGGGTGTTAAGTTGTTGATGTATTAGGATAGAGTTTTCCTCTGTTATATTTCCGGGAAGCTTTTTTGGGGGGGGTTGGTGGAAGAATGTTTGTCATGCTGTGTGTGGAGGTGTTGGTCCTCTGGCACCGTGCCAGGAGACGGCGGTAACTCTGCTGAGGACAGAACACACGCACGCACACACACAGTCACACACAGGCACACAGACACACAAACACACACTGTGTCTCTCTCTCTATCACACACACACACACACGCACACACACCACCACCAGTCCTGTGGCTACCCAAGGTCACCTGCTCGGCATGGGAAATTATCCCCACCCCAGCGTCCAAGGGCACGGGGCAGGCGGCAGGGTAGGAAGGTCAAGTCCGTCCGGTGCTTTGGGAGGTGATCGTGACAGTTTAAGCAATGAGGACACACCACTGAGGAGAATCCCCATATTGTACCGATCTCGGGGCCATTCTTTTGAAAGCCCTGTGTTTTTCCATAAAACCGAATCCATCGCCGTGGAGGAGCTTACGCTGTAATCCTCCATGACGGATTGAGTCTGCTGCGGCACCCTCTCTGAGACTCCCCTCTGATACCTAACTTGTGAGTTAGGGTGTGTGTGTCTGTGTGTGTGTGTGTGTGTGTGTGTGTATGTGTGTGTGTGTATGTGTGTGTGTGTGTGTGTGTGTGTATGTATGCGTGTGATTGTAAGAGGCAGCACATATGGATATAGTTTGTGTTTGAACTTGGTGAAGGGGAGGGGGGGTGAAGAGAGAAGGAACAGAAGGAAGGAACAGTATAGCTGTTGTTATTATGCATTACCTGAGCACTGGAGCTTTGGAGGACCTAGAGATCACACCTCCTCTTTCCCCCCTTCTCTCCCCCCCCACAGACACACACACACACAGCTTGCACCTGCACCTGAGTGTATGTGTGTGTGGGGGGGTCCAAGACCCCATACACACACAGCTTGTACCCCCCCCCGCATACACACAGCTTGTACCTCCCCCCCATACACACACAGCTTGTACCCCCCCATACACACACAGCTTGTACCTCCCCATACACACACAGCTTGTACCTCCCCATACACACACAGCTTGTACCTCCCCATACACACACAGCTTGTACCTCCCCATACACACACAGCTTGTACCTCCCCCCCATACACACACAGCTTGTACCTCCCTCCCACACACACACAGCTTGTACCTCTCACCCCTTCCCACACACACACCGTTTGTACTCCACCCCCACCCCAACCGATTGCTCCTCCCCTGCCCCCCTCCAACAGATTGTACCCCCCACCCCCCCTTACCACCCCCTGCATGGATTATTGCACACTCATGGAAACGACCACTAATATAAGGCCATTACTCTCACAGACCACCACCATTAAGACTCCTCTGAGCCTGATTTCCTGTCCTTCTTTTTATCACCCCATCCTTTTATCACTATCCCCATTCTATCTCTCATTATCTCTCCCCAATATCTCTCTCTCTCTCTCTCTCTCTCTCTCTCCCCAATCTCTCTCTCTCTCCCCCCATTCTCTCTCTCCCCAATCTCTCTCTCTCTCTCTCCCCCCATTCTCTCTCTCTCCCCCCATTCTCTCTCTCTCTCTCCGCATTCTCTCTCTCTCTCTTTGCATTCTCTCTCTCTCTCTCTCTCTCTACCTCTCTCTCTCTCCCAGGGTATTACACATTCAGAGATCTCTCTCTGGCATGCAGTAGAAGTTATCACTCTATCTCTCTCCCTCCCTTGCTCTATCTCTCTAATCTTCCTTAATCTTCCAGCCCAGAGTGAAGCGAGAATTAGTTTCTCACTCTCCCTCATCAATCTCTCACACCGCACCCCCCCCCCTCTTCCTCTGTCTCCCTCTTTCTCTCCTTGTCTCTCCACCTCATTCACTCACTCCCCTTCTCTCATACCCTTCTCTCTCTCTTTCCCTCTCTCTTGCTCCCCCTCTCTATCTCCCCCTTCCTCCCTCTCCCTCTCTCTCTCCTCCCTCCCTCCCTCCCTCCCCCTCTCTCTCTCCCTCTCTCTCTCCCTCCCTCCCCCCAATCCTCCCACCTCTCCCCTATCTCTCCCGCTCTCTCCCTTCTCCCTCTCCCCGTGTGCAGAATAGATCACCGTGTTAACCCAACCACTCCATTAACCCCTGCCTGTCCTTGCCTCGTGTCTCTCTGTCACATCTGCCGTGTGTTGTCACCCCAGTCATAGGCCACAGACTCCCTGACCCCCTTCGACGTTGTGTGTGGTGTGAATCACTCCAAGGGCTACCCTGCCCTCAAACAAAACCTCTCTCTGTCTCTCTGTCTCTCTCTCTCTTTCTGTCTCTCTCTCTCTGTCTCTCTCTCTCTCTCTCTCTCACTGTCTGTTGCCAGGCTACCAGAGGAAAAAGTAAAATGACAAATGGCCAAAATAAAAAGCACAGGGCGACCACAACAAATCTGTCCTTCAGTACGTGTCGACCGTACGGACCACTGAGGAGTTGAGAGGTTGGGGGTATTTCATGGATAGAGAACAGTCATTACTCCTTCATGTGTCATAGCATAAGCCCCTCACCTCCATGAGGATGCAATTATAAAGCTAAAGAATGTACTATGTAACAGCGTGTTCATACAATGTTGATACTAGTATCCGTACATATCTGCTGCACACCATTGGAGGCTGGTGGAGGCTTCCCCCTCCCCCCCGCCCCCAAGTCTGCCCAGGACTGAATATGCACTGGACCTTTGGAAAACTCTGCACTTTATATATATATATATATATATATATATATATATATATATAGCACTATTCAATGTCTGTCCTGTGTTGTCCTGTTTTGCATTTGTATTTGTATTTGTTCATGTATACATAAAATAGCATAAATGCACCTACTGTAATGCCAAAACAAATTCCTATATGTGTCAAGCATAATGGCAATAAACGTTATCTGAATCTGAATCTGAATCTGAATCTGAATCTGGAGGTAGAAATCGGAAGACAGGCTCATTGTAATGCATGGGACGGAAAGAGGAATGCTATCAAACACATGTGTTCCATGCATTACAATGAGCCCATCCTCCGATTTCTACCTCTACCAGCCTCCACTGGTATACAGGTGTAGGGGCAGCCTAATAGAAAGCGTGACTGTGGTATCCACCATGTATGTTATCACAAACCTTATTCACAGAACCAGTCAGTGTTCTAGAAGAAGAGAAGAGTTATTCATCTTCAAACACTGAAGGATGGAACTGAGTGTTCCCTACAAGCAGATGAAGACGGCCCATTAGAGAGACAGAATATATATATATATATATATATATATATATATAGAGAGAGAGAGAGAGAGAAAGTGAGAGAGAGAGTGAGTGAGTGAGAGAGAGAGAGAGAGACGGAGAGAGAGAGATAGAGAGAGAGAGAGAGAGAGCCGGAGAGAGAGAGAGAGAGAGAGAGAGAGAGAGCCGGAGAGAGAGAGAGAGAGAGAGAGAAAGTGAGAGAGTGAGTGAGTGAGTGAGTGAGAGAGAGAGAGATAGAGAGAGACGGAGAGAGAGAGAGAGAGAGAGAGAGAGAGAGAAGAGAGAGAGAGAGAGAGAGCCGGAGAGAGAGAGAGACGGAGAGAGAGAGAGAGAGGGAGAGAGCCGGAGAGAGAAAGTGAGAGAGAGAGTGAGTGAGTGAGTGAGAGAGAGA
>NC_137686.1:17624391-17636842 GCF_963989245.1 Nansenia antarctica | reverse complement strand
CCCCTGAAGGCTGTTGTTGCATTCTGAGTCCAGGACACACACTGACATGAATGTAATTGGTGGAAACTAGCTTGTGAGGAAAGGACCAGTTTTATTGAATGGAGAGAGAGAACAGTTCCCCCTTCATCTCTTTCTCTCTCTCTCTGTCTCTCCCTCTCTCTGTTCTCCCCCCTTCCCTTTTCATTCTCCATCCAATCTCTCCCTTTCTCTAGTCCTCTCTAGGCTCAACTCTTCCTCTCTCCCTCTTTCTCTCTCTCTCTCTCTCTCTCTCGTTCTCGTTCTCCCCCTGTCATTGTGATGTATTCTTCGAGCCGTGCCAGTGTAGTAAACGTGAGTCCGAGACACCCTTGCCTTGACCTTGGCCCACCCCTACATCCCTCTCCGTTACTCTGGTCACCTTGGCTTCCGTAGACCAGCCGTGGTGTTCATTACTCTTTCAAAGTGGTTATCAGTGATGGGGAGGGCGGGGGGGGTGTATAGCACTCCTTGACATCTCCATTATGCACTATGGGAGGCTGCAGGGTCAAACGCTGGCATTTGGCTCACACAGGCCGGATAAAAACCCATCTGGGTTGAACCACCGTGGTCCTAGATAGATAAACCTTTACAGAGGTGTGGTGACACCAATATAAATATATACTATATATATATAATATATATATATATATATACTGTATATGACTGTCGCCCAGGTCACTCCCAGACACAAATCACTAGACCACTGAATGAATTTAGCATCGGTCGGTCTCTCTCTCTCTCTCTCTCTCTCTCTCTCTCTCTCTCTCTCTCTCTCTCTCTCTCTCTCTCTCTCTCTCTCTCTCTCTCTCTCTCTCTCTCTCTCTCTCTCTCTCTCTCTCTCTCTCTCTCTCTCTCTCTCTCTCTCTCTCTCTCTCTCTCTCTCTCCTCTCTCTCTCTCTCTCTCTCTCTCTCTCTCTCTCTCGCAGACAGACACAAATCACTAGACCATTATATGAATCTAGCCCCGGTCTCTTTTCCAAGACAGAGGCCATGCTTCGCTGGTTTCAGCAGGTGTCCTTCACTGACAGACACAGAGGCGACACACCAGTCCTATAAGACTATGACTCTGGTCTCCCTAGTCATACATAATGCACTGAGCCGGTGGATTCAGAACGCAACAACAGCCTTCAGGGTGTCTTCGCTCTCCCTGTGCACACTCTCAGTCTCCCTGCCGCTTTCTCTCTCTCTCTCTCTCTCTCTCTCTCTCTCTCTCTCTCTCTCTCTCTCTCTTTCTTTCTTTGGATCTTTCTCTCTCTCTCTTTCTTTCTTTGGATCTTTCTCTCTCTCTCTCTCTCTTTCTTTCTTTCAATCTTTCTTTCTCTCTATCTCTCTCTCTCCCTTTCTTTCCTGCTTTCTCCCACTCACACACACACAGACGCACACACGCACACACACACACACGCACCTGAACCCTCTCGCTCCCTCTAGCTCTGTCTCGCTTCATCAAAAACACATACACGTGCACACATACACACACACACACACACACACACACACACACTTCAGCCCAGATCTCTCTCTCCCTGACACACAGGAGCCAGGTCCTGGTTAGCGACGCCACGGTACTGAAGCATGTCTGAGAGAGTAGAGGGGTGAGAGAGGGTTAATCCCACTGTTAAACTGTGGCGTTACTATTACCTTTTCAATTACCTGACTGACTGATACACCACTCCAACCCTGAACAACTGGGAAGCAGGGAAATGATTCCGTTGCTAATTCTGCTTGAATGAGTGTGAGTGTATTACCATGCATGTAAAAGGGCTTCATTTCTTTTCATATGTATGGAACAGTATAGTGTGTGTCCTCCATCCAGCGGCCAATGGTCAAGTTGATGGATAGAGAGAGGAAAGGCAATTTACTACATGAAATCACAAAGAGGTTATTTAAAAGGAGAGTAAAAGCCCAGAGAAGCACAAGGACACAGGAGAACGGTTCTCCCACTGAATGGAACACGAGTCCGTACATGCGTGTGTTCATGTGTGTGTGCATGTGTGGGTTCATGTGTGTGTACATGTGTGGGTTCATGTAAAGAGTGTGAGTGTGTGCAGTGAGGCTGTGTGTGGTAACCCTAATCCATTGTAAAGGACAGTGTGTGCGTGTGTGTGTGTGTGTGTGTGTGTGTGTGTGTGTGTGAGAGACAAAGACAATCTTCACCTATCTCAGCATCCCATTATGGTAGGATCCTGCTCACACAAAGTCACACAGACATGCATTCACACACACACACACACACACACACACACACACGCACACACACACACACACACACGCACACACATGCACACTCATCACCGGATGCACTCACCACAGCATAATTCAGTTTATCACCCTGCTCAAATTACTCTCAATCATCTGCTCATTCAAATAGAAATCCAATATATTTGAATTGGGAAACACACAGAAACACACATATCTAATTACTACTGAACACTCGACAGTCCTCAGAACAAAACTACACACCATCACAAATGCACACCTTATTATGAACACACACACGTACACACAAAGACTCTCACACACACACACACACACACACACACACACAAATACACACATGCACACACACACACACACAAAGACTCACATTCACACACAAATACACACATGCATGCACACACACACACACACAGACACAAAGACTCACACACACACAAAGACTCACAGACACAAACAAACACAGACACACACAATAAAAAACAACATTTTTGAAGAACGTTTCTGGGAAAGCGATAGCTCCTCGTCTAAGCTGGAATGAAACCAAAGATAAAAATACACACAGGCACATAAGATCCCCAAAATAAAGAAGAAGAAATGGGCCTACAGAGGAGGAGAGAAAACCACAACAATATTTTTCCATATATCACTTCACCTCCTTTCTCTTTCCTGTTACAAATCCCCCTTTAATTCTCCTCCTGTTTAAAGTCACGGCGCATGCAGAGGTCTCTTAATTGGAAAAGGTCCTGCTATTCGTGGGCATGATTAACATGCACTATGGCTGTGGTGTAAGATAAAGAGTTGGAGACGTGGTGGGAGAGATGGAGAGGTAGAGATAGAGAGAGAGAGATGTAGAGAGTGAGAGAGAGAGAGAGAGAGAGAGAGAGAGAGAGAGAGAGCCTGCTCTGAGGTAGAGAGAGTCGGGCCAGAGGCGAGCGTGCTGGTTAGCCACAGTGCCTAAGGGCCTCCCGGGAGAGCTAAGGCAGCTGGTTGGCAGAACATGGGGAGATTGAAGGACCATGCGCCCCCCCCCGCCTGCCCTCCCTCCCCCCCTCTTCCCCCCCCCCCCTCCAGGGCCTGAGTGAAACTGGGCACACACGGGGCTTCAAAACGTGGTTGGACGGGCTCCACCGTCGCCCCTGCCATTTTGGCTGTGTTTCCAGCGAAGCTGGAAAGATGGAGGGAGAGGAAGGGACGTTAACCTCCTGTCGTGTTTAGTTACGGCCCTGACATTGTGGGGAATTATACTGCGTCTGTCCCGCCGTTCCTCACACATCCGGGTGACGGCGGGAATATTTACGGTCGAAATTCACACTCACACAGACACCCACACGCACGCACGCACGCACACAAACACTCACTCACACACACACACACACACACATCCCGCTCCCAGTGCTGCCACATTACACTGTCTGTGTTATCGATGTGTGTGGGACGAGGTGAGGTGTGTGTTTGCACACCTGCTGGTGGGGTGTGTGTGTGTGTGTGTGTGTGTGTGTGTGTATATGTGTGTGTGTTCCTGCTCCCACAGTATGATTGTGTGACAGAGTGGCACTGTGTGGAAATGGGCTTGGCTGGACCATTGCTGGCCCCTCTCCTGCAAGACCTCCAGGGACCATCTCAGCACCCCTCCTCCCAGCCCAGAGGACCCCGAGGTGGGATTTAGCCTGGTAAGATTATCAATCCGTCCACGGCTCTTCCCCAGGGCCAGGCTGGCTCTGAGGCCAGGCCAGGCCTGCCGCAGGGTGGGTAGCTGCGGGCTGGGATGGGCCTCCACTGGAGCTCTGCTGGAGCTCTGCTGAGCAGGAGCCAGCTGGTGTGGATAGATCACTGAGCACCGCAGGCACCGAGATACAGAGACAGGGCTGCACGCTGCGCACAGCCGGGGCTCCATGGCTGCTCTGTCTCTCAGCCCTTCACACACACACACACACACAGCCAAACACACCCACACACACACAGCCACACACACGCACCAACACACACAGCCACACACACACATACACACCCACACACACACAGCCACACACACCAACACACAGCCACACACACACATACACACACACAGCCACACACACCAACACACAGCCACACACCCACCTCACACACACCTCACACCTCAACACTATTGTCAATGAAAAAAAACAGTTTCAGTTTGTTTGTTTTTGTTCACCTTGTTCACAGGCAGTGGGGCTAAACAGAGGGGGGAGTAATTACAGCCTGAGTGGGCTAGCTCGGTATGACTGTGGGCTAAATGTCTCTGGGAAGAATTCAATCAAACCTTTATGGCAATCGAGACGTGAACAAAACACTGTCGGAAAACACAGGCCGGAAGATGCACGTTTTAATTAAAAAATCTAAATGAGTTCCGCTTTGTTTCATGTGTAAACATTGCCCACCTAATTACTGTACTCTACATTACCGGCCCAAACCGTACATTTTCATGCTGCTCTTCTCATGCAGTGTGTCAGCGGAAGCCTTGCCGCAGTGAGTGAATTCCGACGTCGCTCTCCGAACCGCGATGGTAGCACGTTACAGACCACCGACTGGAAGAAGAACAAAAAAAAACAAAAAAAACTGCAACTTAAAAAAAGAAAGAAATGCACCAACTGAAAGACCGAAAAAAAACAGGCATCTTCTCTACGACTAAAGAGGCCGGGGGAGTCCTAGCGCGGGCACCGAGAGAACAGCGAGTCCTCCTGGTGTGATCACCACACACTCATCACACATGATAGCTTTCAACCAGAGGGGTTTCCATCGATCTCACCAGCGCCACCAGAGGGGTTGCCATCGATCTCACCAGCGCCATCAACCTTTTTTTCGAGACGCACTTTCAGAAGAAAATAAATGGGAGGGAGGGTAGAGAGGGAGAGAGGGAGAGATAGAGAGATTGGATTCATCAGACCCTATATGCCTGTATGTCAAAATGGCCTCCAATCGTTGTCTGATCCTTTTCTGAAGACTGGGTTGGGGACAGTGTCACTAGGGACCAAGGACAGGCCGGTCGGTGGAGGTAGAAAACCCAGGACGGGCTCATCGTAACACCTTGAACGGAACGAGGAACGGTATCAAACACGTGTTGTCTGACACCGTTCCCCATTCCGTTCCATGCATTACAATGAGCCTTCAGTCTTCAAATCTCGGCTCCCACAGACCTCCCCTGGTGCCTAGTGACACAGCAATTTTTCAACTCCTGTGCACAACCTAGAAAACAGAAACATCCCTGAGTGTGTCGGCTATATTAACCTGGCCCCCGTATCTCAGACGGGCCTGGCGCAGGTCATTAGATTCCTTCCATACTAGACTCCAAAATCCCCCCCCCCCCCCAAGCCAAGCCTTGTGTGCGTGCTACTGGCCAGAGCCACATCAGAGCACAGCACAAGTCCTAATGTTCCCCCCCTCTCGAGTTTGAACTCCCTATTCATAAGCCCCACGTACAAAAGAGAAAGGAGGACAAAACGAAGAAGCTGAAACGGATTGCTCCCAGACAAAAAAGGCTTCTTTTGCGGGGACGTGGAACCTTTGTGGCTCCAGGTGAAAGGCTGGAGCCTACTCCCCTGCTGAACACAGAGGCGCTCATGAAAGGGCCTTTACAGTCAGTGACATTGGCAATCAATGTGTTGGCTGAAACGGGGGTGGGGTGGGGTGGGGGGGTGGGGGGGGGTTGGGACTGAGTGCCAACACTAAAGAAATCTCTTTTAAACTGAGAGTGAGATCCAAGGCTATGTGCTAGGTCTGCTAATGGTGTATATTAAAAAGAGCTGTGATGGCAAGGCTGCGCTTCTGTAAAGTCTTTCAATAGCCCCTCTGTGTGTGGAGGCATTGGTATTATTCTCGGGAGAAAAGATCTGGAGCGAACGTGTGAGGGGGCACCAGTAAGGACTTGACATCCACCCACACTCATACACTCTCTGTCTCTCTTTGTCTCTCATATACACGCTCACACTATCTGTGTGTGTGTGTGTGTGTGTGTGTGTGTGTGTGTGTGTGTCTCTCTCTGTCTCACACACATTCAAACATAGCTATTCGTACACACATACAGTACACACACACACTAACACACACACACACACACACACACGCAAACATATATAATTTTAATTTTAATTTTTTATTTTATAATTTTGCCATTTAGCAGACGCTTTTAATCCAAAGCGATTTAATAATTTAATAATTTAATAATTTGGCCATTTAGCAGACGCTTTTATCCAAAGCGACTTACAATTACGAATTACAGGGACATTCCCCCTGGAGTAACTGAGGGCTAAGTGCCTTACCCAAGGGCACACTAGTAGTGGTGTGGTTTCAGGCGGGATTTGAACTCACAACCTTCCGATCACAAGTCCAACTCACTATCCACTAGACCACCACTACCCCCGTGCTACTGGCCAGAGCCACTACTGGCCAATTACAAATGACAGGGACATTCCCCCTGGAGTAACTGAGTGCCTTACTCAAGGGCACACTAGTAGTGGTGTGGTTTCAGGCGGGATTTGAACTCACAACCTTCCGATCACGAGTCCAACTCACTATCCACTAGACCACCACTACCCCTTATATATACACCACACACAGAGTGAGACGTACACACACACACACACAAACAGGTGAAGGACAGCAAGAGATGGAGAGAGCGGCTCCATCTCTTGGTTAGAGGCCTAGAGGTAACTGAGGAGAAGATAGGATGGGGGGCTGGCCGGTGTTGTGTGTGGGGGGGGGGGGGGGGGTGGAGGAGGGGGGCTCAAAAATACCATCAAGATGGTTTGAAAGATAGATAGAAAGATTTGCTGGGTAGTTGAAAGAAAGCGAGATAGTAGGATGGACCAATGAATAAAAGCTGGTCAGAGGGTATAGGCTAGATAGACAGATGTATAGATGAGAGACGAGGTTAGATTAGACGAGAGACGAGTTAGAGAGATAGATAGATAGATAGATAGATAGATAGGTAGGGAGGTAGGTAGGCAGGCAGGCAGGCAGGCAGGCAGGCAGACAGACAGACAGACAGTCAGACAGACAGACAGACAGACAGAATGATAGAATGAAAGATAGACAGAGAGAAAGAGAGAGTGAAGTGAGATTAGATACAAAGGAGGATGAGGAGAGAGGAAGGAGATACCTCAGAGGAGAGAAGGGTGCCAACAGAGATGTTGACGATGGAGAGAAAAAGAAGATAAGAGAACAAACAGAGTGGGAGGAGTGGGAGAGAAGTATCGGAAAAAAGTGTAGAGAGTCAAGAAGAAAGGACGAAAGGAGGGAGAGAGAGAGAGTGGAAACACATGCATTTAGAGATGCTTAACAACTCCAAATGACCAAAGCTGAAGAGAGAGAGAGAGAGAGAGAGAGAGAGAGAGAATAAGAAGAGGCTAAAAGACAGAGAGAGTGAGGCAGAAAGAGGGAGATGGTGGTGCTGATTGGCTGATGTTATCTCTAGTGCAGGGAGATGTGTGTGACACAATCTCAAATTGGAAATCGCTGTTTCAATCTCGCCTCACTCTGCAGCTGCCCGGACCCCTGATAACGACACAACGCCTAATTCTATTAAAAATAGCCTGTGAGTGCAGTGGTGGTGGCTGAGACACAGGAAGAGAGGGACCAAAGAGACGGAGAGGGAGGGAGAGAGAGGAGGGGGGGAGGAGGAGGGGGGGGGGGACAGAGGGGGAGAGAGGGAGAGAGACAGAGGGGGGGGGGGGGGGGGGGGACAGAGAGGGAAGAGCAGTGAGGTGAGGGAGAGGAGTAGAAGAGCGAGCGATAGAAGGGAAAAAGAGAGACTGGGGAAAGAGTTGGAAAGACAGAAAGCAGCCCCTAAGACAACTACACTAGTGAGACTTTCCACTTTCCTTCCTGTACCCCCCCTCTATCTCCAAGTCCATCTACCCGGCGTCTACCTCTTACCTCTCCATCGCCCCCACCCATCTCTCCATCTCTCCATCTCTCCATCAGCCTCAGATCTACCCATCTGTCTCTCTATCTATCTCCCCATCTGGCTGTTCTTATCTTTCCCTACAGGTTACTCTTCTCATTAAGGACTGCTCTGCTCTGATTCTCTGGCATCCTCTCTCTCTCTCTCTCTCTCTCTCTCTCTCTCTCTCTCTCTCTCTCTCTCTCTCTCTCTCTCTCTCTTTCTCTCCCTCTCTCTCTCTCTCTCTCTCTCTCTCTCTCTCTCTCTCTCTCTTTCTCTCCCTCTCTCTCTCTCTCTCTCTCTCTCTCTCTCTCTCTCTCTCTCTCTCTTCTCTCCCTCTCTCTCTCTCTCTCTCCTGTTTTGATTCCCTCTCCCCCTCCCTCTATCCCTCTTTCTTACTCAGCCACCACCCCCCCCCCCACACCACCACCACCACTCTTTCTCTTTCTATCATTGTCTCTCCTCAAAGGCATGTGCTATGGGTTTCATCATCACATTGTAATCACAAAGTTAACCTGGCGCAGAAAAGTCTGACTGACAGCCCAGCACTGTTTGATCTCACTCTGCGACCCCTCAGCCTATAGGAGAGAGGGGGAAGGGAGACCGCTTGTACCTGACGAAACCAATGACTGACGATCACAGGGAGTAAGTAAGTAGCCTTGAGAACCGATGGGCCCTTAGGGCAGGAGCTCTAAATCTCCTGTTTCCATAGCGTGAAGCGGCTTGATGTACAAGTACACCCCCCCTGGACATGAGGCTGTTATGTCGCAGGGTTTTTACCCACGATCCAACCCTTAATGCTGAGTGCCAAGCAGGGAGGCATCGGGTACCATTTTTATAGTCTTTGGGATAACTCGGCCAGGGATCGAACTCGCAACCAATCCCAATCTCAGGGGCGGAGACTCTAACCACAAGGGCACTGAGCCGGGCGACGATCACAGGGAGCTAATCACCAATCAGCAGACGGATCAATCGGATTGGAAACGGGGGTAAACGTCTCGGATGAGATGAAACTTTCACGGGGGGACGTGCAGCAGAGCGGGGTCTAGCAGCCCTGCCTGTTCCCTCCCGAGTCAATAACACATGAATTCCTGATGAGGAGTTTTAGGTCTTTGGAGAGCAGCAGATGTCGGAGACGGGGGGGGGGGGGAAACGGTGGATTTGATGAAGATTCCAAGTGAACTAGACACCCCACACAAGCAGAGGAGGAGGAGAGTAAACCCAGGACACCTTTCGCCTCACTATCATACGCTTCAGAACACCAACCCCTATTTTTGAGCACTCAGCGAGAGAGAGCTGATGAAATGGGTAAGTGGGTTTGCCCACATAAAAAAGTAAACAGTCATGACTCTGCCAGGGATAACAGTGTGAGGCTAATGAATTAATCAGCCAGTCATTAGTTTCTATCTGCTGCAGAGGAGGCTGGGGGTTCTTACCCAAGGAACAGTCCATGGAGAACGAAAATGTTCACTCAACTGTGAAAGGGATTTGGGACTTTCTCTGCGCGCCTGTGTGTGTGTGTGTGTGTGTGTGTGTGTGTGTGTGTGTGTGTGTGTGTGTGTGTGTGTGTGTGCGTGCGTGCGTGCGTGCGTGCGTGTGTGCGTGCGTGCATGCGTGCGTGTGTGTGTGTGTGTGTGTGTGTGTGCGTCCGTGCGTGCGTGTGTGTATGTGTGTGGAGGCTTTTCACAGTAGCTGAAGTTGATCATTCCCTGTCATGCCAATGAAGTCAATCTAAACACAAAAGCCAGTAGCTACCACAACACAGCAGCAGGGAGAGAGGGAGAGAGAGAGAGGAAGAGAGAGAGAGAGAGAGAGAGAGAGAGAGAGAGAGAGAGAGAGAGAGAGAGAGAGAGAGAGGAGGGGAGAACAAGAAAGAATTGGGTGGACAGTTGGGAGACAGTCCAGGGTGAAAGATAAGGAGATGGAGGGATTAAGGGAGAGAGGAGAGATGAAGAAGAAAGATATAAAAAGCGACAGTTACGTAATGTGGGCTTTAGATGAGCTGGACAATGCCATACACAAACAAAGACTGTCAAAGTGAACGTGTTCATTCCTGCTATAATACATTTTTCGTTTTTCTTTTTCTTTTTTTTTAAATTTACGGCCTTAATGCATTTTCCTCAGTTTGACCCTCACAATGTACAATCGTTTTATTTTGGTTGAGCGCGCCCATGGGTTTAATTTACAACTTGCAAACATTAATGGAGAGGGACACCCCACCAGATGCTGATAAGTGCCCAACAACCTTGCAGCATTTAGCCAAGGTTTTTTTTTAAAGCCACTCTCCGCAATTTAGAGGGTCAGTCTCAGCAAGGCACATTGACGTATACACTGACATATTTCGCGACAATCTCTTGCGGCAGGTGATTTGTAGATCAGTTATTCTGCACAGCGCCATGTCCCACTCCTTACATTTTGATATATGCCAAGGTTTTGTCATATGTTGAAGATATCTGTGACAGCTAGTCAGGTTCCTATAGTAGAAGTAATTCAATATGAAACATGGGGGATTTATTCCTTTTGAATTTGTGGTGGTGTTGATGTTGTTGTTGTTGTGACTCTCAGCTGAGAAGATCAATGCATCCCATTCTCATTGTTTACAGTAGCTTGTCGTGTTGAATAACACGGATATGGAGGACTAGATACAAGTCAGGATATCTTTTATTCATCGTTGTCGTTTAACTTCGGTTAACCAGGTACAGAGCTACGGAGAATTCTATCACACCTGGCTGAATTGTTATTGGCTGAGAAGATGCTAATTAAAAAATGTCATGCATATTATTTTGGATTGTCTGTCCTGTACATGACATCTACAACCCAAATGTAGAGTTTGTTTTCAATGTCGACATCTTTAATTCGGGCTAAATTTGACCGAACTCAAAATTGCAATTAATTTGTGATTAATCACAGCAAACCACGCGATTAACTGGATTAATTAGTTTAATCGTTTGACATGCCCTATTCCTGAGCTTAGATTACAGGGTTGGACAGAGGTAAAGTTGGGAAGGTTACTGTGACGTACAGGAAAGATCGTTTTAGGAGTCTGGGAGAAGAAGAGCAATTAGAATACAGAATATTCAGTCAGCAATGACTTCCTCCCAAGGGAGGCTGGTGGAATCTGAGGACAAGTTCATTGTAATGCAATGAATGGAATGAGGAATGTCATTTAATTAGCCCATCCTCCGGTTTTTTTCTACCTCCACCTGCCTCCTCTGCTCCATCCTGTTCTGTAAAGCCAGAGCCACGTCCAATCGCAGACAGAGAAAATCCTCACTTCGCTCAATAATGACCAAACAAACATTTCAGAAATCCGCCGAGATAGAACAACCCTCACAAAAGCTCCTCAAAGCTGCTTACCCAACCCCCCCAAAGCCCTTTCGAAGGCAAAAAAAAAAACGGAGGATTTTTTTTTCTATTGACAAGTTTATCAACCAAGCAAACTTCGATCCAGGAGACACATTGTGTATCGTACATACCATCACTGACTGTCACACACACACGCACGCACGCACGCACACACACATACACACACTCGCAGAGTCTACTCAATACACCAACCAACCTCATGTTGTGTCACACTTCCTGGTACTTTTACAACCCAACCGTGTCCCCGCCCCCCTGATCGATGGTATGACTGAAAAACATGAGTGATTGGCATCTGTCAGCTGTCTAAATCTATGTGGTCATCATTGCCCCTCTGTCTTTTCCCCTCAGTGTGCTCACAGCAAATACCGCCAATCAATACGGGCATCGATCGCCCTGCTGAATTAGAGGAAATCTCTCCTCAGCTCTCAATGGCGTGACATCCGTGATAGGCCGAGAGGAGAACTCTCTTACTCTGACTGGAGAGAGACAGCTATTCACCCTGCGTCCACTACAGTTCATGACCAGGCTGCAAAGAGAATCAACCACGATCAATCTGTTTTAATTAATTAGCAACGTCGGTGTCTTCATTTAAGGATTAGGGTTAGGGGTTAGACGATTTAACCAGGGATGTGGACAGTTGCAGCTATTGAAAGACAGGTCCTTTTTTTTACCCCAAAAAGAGCACAACCCGGCAGGGCATCCCTGTGGCCTAGTGCTCCGATGCACATCCCTCAGTTGAACAGCACGGCCTGAGGTCCGTTCACCCTCTTTAAAAGGCCCCCGAAAACATCCACCATGAGAACCGCCATAGGGCCCCATACCGGCAGCCATTTTGAGCGATCCAGAACTCAAGAGGTGTGTTTTTCCTGTGAGTGATTGAGGACCCCCCCCCCCCCCCCTTTACAAAAAAAGTACCCCAAGACAGCGTGGGACATAAGGCGAGAGGAAGGA
>NC_137686.1:17611891-17619391 GCF_963989245.1 Nansenia antarctica | reverse complement strand
CGAGCATGCTCTTTGGAAGAGATACGTTTCTGCCTAATTGAAGTATGAGACGATGTACTAATAAAAGTTCAACAAAGAAATGAGAGATGATTAAAGGATTAAAAAAAGAAACAAAAGCAAAGTTTTCATTAGAACTGAAACTTGGCATATTTGATTGGAGAGAGAACAGCTTAACAGTTATCCACACAAACACACACACACACACACGCACACATTCAATTACACATATACTGTGTACACAACAAGTGTTGTATAGGTTGTATCTATTAGATGAAGGTAGAGTTAGGAAAAGAGGTACATCAGGAGCCAGTGTTATATAATGCTTTACTGTTAAAAGGCAGCCATGCGCATCAGAGCTGGAAAGGACTGACCGCAATACCCACAAGAGCCACACACACACACACACACACACACACATACACACACACACACACACACACACACACAAACACCAAAACACATACACACACACAAACACCAAAACAAACACACACACACACACACACATGCACACACACACACATGCACACACACACACACACACACACACACACCAAAAGACACACACATGTACTCATGTGTGTAGCCACAGTATATAACACCTTTTACAATTTAAAAATCACAAGTTCAGCGCTCCTAGGACGAGGGCATTGATGATTCATTTTGCGTTTTATCAAAGAAACAGGATAGCCATTAAAAAGAGATCTGTCAGCCACCAGGCATGAGGAGGCTGCCTCTAATTGCCCATTCATCAAAAGGCTTCCTCAAGTACATCCAGCACTGAAATATCAGCCATGACAACCCAACCGCACTACATTAATTACACTACTGATGAACCGCACACACACTGCCCTCGTTCCTCACTATCACCCTGTCATACACACACACAGGTGCACTAACAAACACTAACAAACACTAAGAAACACACACACACACACACACACACACAATCACGTACCCCTTTCTCACTAACTCTCATATACACACATGCGCAGTCTACAGTCAGGAGTGGAGGGAGGCAGTCACTCTCGTTTTTATTAAACATACACACACACACACACACAGAATGTAATGGGTAAATCCAGTATAGGATGCATAAACTTGATACATGTTGAGCCTGGTCCCACAGAGACACATTAAAATACTCCCACAAAAAATGTACTACAACGCAAAGCACACAAACAAACACCAAAAACCATAATACCTTACAAGACACAAGGTACACCAAGCTTAATCAAAACAGACAGGCCACAAATCATTAGATGGGGGCGGCTGTGGCTCAGGAGGTAGAGCCGGCGTCTAATGATGGCAACGCCGGCGGTTCGGCGGTTTGATCCCCTGCTGTCCACGTGTTGAGGTGTCCTTGGGCAAGACACTGAACCCCAAATTGCTCCCAAATGAGCGGGCCGGCCGCCTTGCACGGTAGCTCGCCGCCATCGGTGTGTCAATGTGTGTGTGAACTGGTGAATCAGAGGCCAGTGTAAAGCGCTTTGGAATAAGGTGCTATATACTAAGTGCAGTCCATTTCCCATTTCCCATTAGATACTGCAATAACAATCAGCTGGAATATACGCTAATGTGAATTCTCACACTTTCCCCATCCCGTGTCGCAACCAGAATCACATCCACCATAAGCCACTTTGTCTCTGCTTCCATTTTACCACTCCGGCACTCACAACCCTTCTGGGATGCGCAGCCGATCCACCGCACAGCAGCACGTCAGCAGAAGAGACAGAGAGAGACTCCAGTTTTAACAGAGCGTTTAGACCGGTTGAGTCATTTTTTTGTTCCTCTTCTTCTCCTCCTCTTTATTCCATTAGAGCGAGGAGGGGAAAGGATCTCTGTCGCTGCCTCGCTCTCCAGCCAAACACACACACACACACACACACACACACACACACACTCATGCACATACACACACACACACTGTCATTTACATTGTTGTTGTTTTTTATGATATTGTTGTCTGTGTCTTTATGTCTTATGCACCAACCACACACACAAGTCGATTTCCTGTATTTCCTGCAAATACACGATAAAAATAATTCTGATTCTGATTCAGAATTCAGATTCTGATTCTGATGCACACGCACACACACACACACACACACACACACACACACACACCAAAAAACACAAAATTACACATCCAGACAGGGCGCGTGAATGGACGAGCTAACTGATGTGAAGAGGAAATTCAGCAAATTGGACAAAACCCTGCTTTGTTATTGTTTAAACCAACATGTTGTCAGCCTGTGGACTTCATTATCCTTGTCTTCATTCCACTACCACCAGGTATCATGATACATTCATGGGCATTGGAGCTTGTCTTTCCTATGTTTGGTAATGCTTGCCTTTTATCCGTTTTTCTGCTGCACTCTAACAAGACATGGAGGGGGGGTTTTTTCGGTCATTTCCCAGCATTATGCATGCTGCTGTCTAATTTACCCCACACACACGAGTGGCTGCATACTGACAACTCCGCCTCTCCGCCTCTCTCTCTCTCTCTCTCTCTCTCTATCACTCTTTCTATCTCTCTCTATCACTCTGTCTCTCTCTCTCTCTGCCTGTATCTCTCTCTCTTTCTATCTCTCTATGGCTCGGTCTCATTTTCTGGTTCTTCCACTGAATCCCTGCGCCTCAGGTTCAGCTGTGTTCAGGTTCAGTCCTAAACAGCTGCCCAGGGCCAGGTCAGGCCAGGCCCTGCGTTACTGCCAGTTACTGTGGGTTACCCTGCATTAAATGGGTTAAAGCAGGCATGAAAACACACACACACACACACACACACACACACACACACTCACACACAAACACATACACATGCTCACTTTCACACACGCACGCACACTCGTTCACTCACAGGCTCACACTCACATACACACACACACACACACACACACACACACTCACACAGACATACACACTTATTATCTGGTGTCTCCTTCAGGCGCAAGACTGATGAGGAAAAATCTTCAAAGTGGCAAAGCGAAGACGGCTATGGTGTTTGATGTGAGGATAATGAGTTAGGTACGCTGGGAAACACTCGCACGCCGACGTCAACTCTCGACGAGTTTGGAACCCTCGCTGCATTTACGGGGGAGCGAACCCTCACTCCGTTTAGAGGAGGAGTGAGTCTGAAACCAGCGATGACTGCAGAGACCTCACAGGGAGTTCTGAAGGGAATTGCCAACGAGGACGTCTATTGGAGCCAACGGTCCGTGGGGAGCGCTAGGTAGGTCTGATTAAATGAGAGACAGCCGGGGAGGGCATAATGACGAGGGGGCTCTGCTGGAAATGAACTTCCAACCTCTTTATAGGGCTATAGGGGCTGTGCACCACTGGGTGCTCCGTGGCTATCGGTTCATCACCGTCAGCCAGTAATTCAGTGTGTAATACCAGCCTAAGTCCCCACGAAGCAGAGGCACTGACACAGTGTCTGCATGGAGCGTGCTAAGCCCGCTCTCGCTGTCCTACAGGACAGGCCCGTTTAACACAGGAATAAGCCAATTATCTTTGTAGAGTAGGCACATTTACAAAACGGATTTGCCCAATTCTTTACTGGACTGCCATGTCAGGGGTTGGGTTTACAGACCTGGGTCTGTCTCTCTGTCACTCTCTCTCTCTCTCTTTCTTTCTCTCATGACCACGCACACACACCCCCACACTCACACTCACACATACACACCACCTGCAATCATGGCAGCAAGCAGGCACGCAGGCACGCGCGAGCGCGCACACACACACACACACACACACAAACTGTCAAGCACTTTCCCCACTAACACCGCATCTCTCTATACAACATCGCCAGCAGAGCATGCCGCTGTACATTTCCAAGAGAAAATCCTCTTTAATCCAACCAGCCAGCGAGAAAAGGTACTCCATCTACAAACACAACACCGCCCACCAGCCTGCGCGACCGCCACACGCCGCCCCACACTCTGCCACAAAAGAGACCTCCTCCCTGGGACAGGCATGTCCAGGACAGCGGGCCTGCCCACCTGCCTGCCTCCCTCCCTGCCTCCCTGCCTGTCTCCCTGCCTCCCTCCCTGCCTCCCTGCCTGCCTCCCTGCCTGTCTCCCTGCCTCCCTGGCTGTCTCCCTGCCTGCCTCCCTGTCTGCTTCCCTGCCTGTCTCCCTGCCCACCTGCCTCCCTGCCCACCTGCCTGCCTGCCTCCCTGCCTCCCTGCCTGCCTCCCTGCCTCCCTCCCTGCCTCCCTGCCTCCCTGCTTCCTTGCCTGTCTCCCTGCCTGCCTGCCTGTCTGTCTGTCTCCCTGCCTGCCTCCCTGCCTGTCTCCCTGCCTACCTGCCTCCCTGCCTGCCTCCCTGCCTCCCTGCCTGTCTCCCTGTCTGCCTGTCCCCCTGCCTGCCTGCCTGCCTGCCTCCCTACCTGCCTCCCTGCCTGCCTACCCACCTGCCTACCTGCCTCCCTGTCTCCCTGCTTCCCTGTCTGCCTACCTGCCTCCCTGCTTCCCTGTCTGCCTACCTGCCTCCCTGCCTACCCACCTCCCTGCCTACCCACCTCCCTGCCTCCCTGCTTACCCACCTGCCTGCCTCCCTGCCTCCCTGCCTGCCTCCCTGCCTACCCACCAGCCTGCCTCCCTGCCTGCCTGCCTCCCTGCCTGTCTCCCTGCCTGCCTGCCTGCCTCCCTGCCTACCCGCCTGCCTGCCTCCCTGCCTGCCTGCCTCCTTGCCTCCCTGCCTACCCGCCTCCCTGCCTACCCGCCTCCCTGCCTCTCTGCCTCCCTGCCTGCCTCCCTGCCTCCCTGCCTCCTTGCCTCCCTGCCTACCCGCCTCCCTGCCTACCCGCCTGCCTGCCTCCCTGCCTCCCTGCCTCCCTCCCTGCCTGCCTCCCTGCCTCCCTGCCTGCCTCCCTGCCTCCCTGCCTACCCGCCTGCCTGCCTCCCTGCCTCCCTGCCTGCCCGTCTGACTGCTGCGGTACCACACCACTACTACAGCATCACATTGTGTCGCGCGGGAGGAGGAGGAGGAGGAACAGCCACAATCAGACCGTGACAAGCTCCAGCAGCATCCAGCGGCATCCGTCCCCTCCCTCCAGGCTCTCAGAGGACAGACAACCACACGGCACCACTCCTCCACAGACAAGGCTCTAAACGGAGACCCCGGGGAAAACGTCTGCACTGCTGCACACTGCTCTGACTGGGAACTCAGAAGGTGTTAGACTGGATGTCTTTTGGCTTCCCCGTCACCCCTGTGTGTAGCGGAATTAGTGTAGTGTCATAGTACTGTATGTCATAGTGATCCTCTCCTGTGACGGTCGATGCGAAGGGGGGTTCCGAGCGTACACTTCGAACGTACATCTTCAGCAGCCACTTGAACGGACTGCACTTGTATGGCGGCTTATTCCAAAGTGCTTTACAATTCACCCATTCATTCACACACACTCATTGGGAGCAATTTGGGGTTCGGTGTCTTGCCAAAGGACACCTCGACACAGAACCGCCGACCTTGCGATCATGACACGGCAGCTCTGCCTCCTGAGCTCTACCTCCTGAGCCTCAGCCCAATCCAAGCCACCACTTCCCTATATAAGTATAGACATAGGGGAGGGAGAACACACTGCACATACGTGTTAACGATTTACTTCTACGACTGCCGACTACAGAATCAAAGGAGCGGGTACGTCTTCATCACTTCCTCCTTCTCCTCCTCCTCCTCCTCCTCCTGTCACCGTGGCAGCAGGGAAGGAGAAATCTTGGAGGGAGAGCTGATTCCATTTTCTGGCTGAAGACAGGGATTCAGTTAGACTGCGGGTATCCCAGGCAACCAGGGGGGGAGGATTCCAAGGCCCCATTTCCCCCCTTTTACAACCAGCTGAGTGGGGGGATATGGGCATTAAATAATGTGTCTCTGAACAGGCCTGGGGGAGCTCTCACGTCTCCTGCACTCACTGTTTCTAACTGAAGGTCTCGGCAAGGCTAGGTGTCTGACTCGTTTTCCCGAATCGAAAGCTAATTAAAGCTATACGGCCATAACAGCCACCTCCTCCGGAGAGATACCCAAGGCGGCGTGGGTGGGTAGCCCTAGTGGGGGTCTTCAATACTCATTAGTTTTGTATCAAAAGGGAATTCTCGAAGCGATTGATAGTCCGCCTTTTCGGCTAACAGTGTACACCCCAGTGGGGCTACGATGTGTATGTCTTTTAACAGCTATTTTTGTTCGAGAGCGCAGGGAGGAGCCTAGGGGTTGTGTGTGTGTGTCTTAAACAGTCCTCTTAATGGTCTTCTGAGACAAGCTAACGGGGGAATATGTTATGCGGGAAGGCCGTCCTCGTTTTCGAACGGGAGGCTGCCATTGGCGGGCAGGCGAGAGGCGCTTTAAGAACAGCAACCTCCTCATTTATCTGGACAGCGAAACACTTTGGCGGCACTTGAGATAAGGGTTCTAATGTCATTACATAAGGGAATTGCTCCGGAATAACAGCCAGGGTTAGTCTATTGCTAATTCAGGCCTGCAAAAAACTGCCTCCTCCCGAATCCGCCTTTCTGTTTTTTATTTCCTTTTCTCTTTACCTCATAGCCCTCTGTCATATGCTCCCTTTCTATCCCATATCTTTCTCTCCCTCTCCCCCCTCCCCCTGTGCTGTCTGCTGTAATAAACAGTAATGTCCAGTAATGGGAATCAGTGAGTCCTCCTTGTCACAACAGCAGCACCTCTCTTTCAGCCTCTCTCTCTCTTCCAGCGCTTTTATCACAGACATAAGTCACTGAGTCAATGTTTCTCGTCTGTCTCCTCATGGCTACCCTCCATTCTCTCATTCTCTCTCTCATTCTGTCTCTCTCTCTCTCTCTCTCTGACTATCTCTATCCCTGTCATCAACTCACTCAAATACAAGAGCTCTTTGGTGTAAACAATTAAAAGCCTAATGCCGACACACACTGTTGTGGCTCTGTTTTAACTCAATTAGGAGGACTTGTGTGTCCAATCTACCATCTCCCTTTGTGTCCTATTTTCAAAACCTCCCTCCCAGGGCTTTTAAGGATGTAATTACAGAATAAATGCACACACCAAAACAAACAAACACACATACACACACACACACACACACACAAACACGCACACACACATACATGAACACACAAACACACCCGCGCACACACACACACACACGCTTACACAAAAACAAACACAAACACAAACACATCTACAATGATCACATAAAACAACATTTCCAATATTAAATCACAAAAACAATTATTGTAAACAACATACCTCTTTTCTTTTCACAGTGTGTATGTGCGTGTGTGTGTGTGTGTGTGTGTGTGTGTGTGTGTGTGTGTGTGTGTGTGTGTGTGTGTTAGAGAGAGTGTTGGTGTAGCCTACGTCCAGGGGACATGCATAACATTTCCAAAGGCTATTATCCCGCTAGCTACTGGGAGGCTTATATAAAAACGCAGGCAGTCGGCGTATACAATATCTAATACACACAGCATACATTTCAACCCACATTTACAGCCCACTTTATACTCTGCTACATACA
>NC_137686.1:17591891-17606891 GCF_963989245.1 Nansenia antarctica | reverse complement strand
CTTTCTGACACCGGAGACTCTGAGCAGCTCACTCACTAGTTGACTCTCGAAGCTAGCTCCCTGGTCGCTATGGATACGTTCTGGGAACCCAAAGACGCAGAAGAACTTGTCCCATAGAACTCTCGCCACCTGTTTGGCTGACTGATCTTTGCAGGGGAATGCCTGGGCCATTCTTGTAAAATGGTCAGTAACAACTAACACATCAACTGACTTGTTCCTTGAGTCCTCCGCTGACCAGAAATCAATGCAAACCAGCTGAAGTGGCCTGGTTGATGTGATACTCTGCAAAGGCGCCCTCGCAGCAGGTTCAACAGTCTTACTGACAATACACCGCTGGCAGTTACGGACGTAGTCTCTTACGTCTCTGTCGAGGTTGAGCCAGAAGAACCTCTGTCTGGCCAAGCCAAGACTCCTGAACTGACCTTGATGGCCGGCATGGTCATGAACACCTCTCAGAACTTCAACTTTCTTAGACTCAGGAACCACATACTGGCGGCGTTTTGACTTCACGACTTGATCCCTCGAGACTCTGTAGAGTATCCCATTGCTCACAACAAGTTTCTCCCAGTGCTTCAGGTACCTCATGACTGTGACTGATTCCTTATCTCTCTCTCTCCTGGAGGGTCTCCGATGTCTCTCCACATAGTACAAGACTCGAGAGAGAGTTCTGTCTCTGAGCTGTTCATCCCGGAGTTCCTTCTCACTGTAAGCAGGAAGTGAGTCCTGACCACCTGGGACTAACTGAGGCAAATGGTGCAAGACTGCTACAGCACGCGTTCTTGCTCCGACCTCCCACAGATCGTCATATGACTGTAGAACAACAGACACTTCATCCATCTCCATAGACTGAGCGTGGACATGCAGAGGTGATGGGACACTTTGAGCGTAACTCTCTGCCTGGCGTGGAGTGTCACCACTATCATTGGACGACCGGAAGGCGTCCTGTACAGAAGCACTCGACACATCCTGGACTTCGGAGAGGAGATTCTTGTAGGGCTCTTCAAGTAATCTGTGACTGACTCTCTGCTTGACGAAAGGCACACGACTCAAGGCATCAGCGACAACATTCTGTGGGCCTGGCACGTACTTGATGTCGAAGTTATAGCTCGCTAACTTAGCCACCCATCGTTGCTCGCAGCAGTCCAGCTTGGGCTTCGTCATGATATGAGTCAATGGATTATTGTCTGTCCAAACAGTGAAATCATGCCCCTTCAACCAATGGCTAAACTTGTCACAGACACTCCACTTCAAGGCTAGGAATTCCAACCGATGGGCTGGGTAGTTTCTCTGAGACTGAGAGAGGGACTTGCTGGCGAATGCGATTGGCCTCGCTCGGTCTTCACCCTCTTGGATCTGCGACAGGACAGCACCGATGCCATCAAGGGACGCGTCCGTTGACAGCATGAAGGGACGGCTGAAATCAGGGTGAGCCAGGACAGCCGTCTCAACCAGCGCCGTTTTCAGCTTCTGGAAAGCCTGCTCCGTTTCGGGGGTCCAGTCAGTAACCTTCAACTTCCTGCTTTGTGACCTTTGTTTGGACTGTTTCACCTTCCCTTTTCTCTTCTGGCCCGTCAACAGAGAGAAGAGAGGCTTTGCAATAGCGGAGAAGCTAGGCACAAAGTGCTGGTAATAATTGATCATCCCCAAGAAAGATCTGATTCGTTTCTGTGAGGGGGTTACACCGTCCGCTTCCATCAGGTCAGCACTTGTCATCTTTGCGATGCTCTCAACTTTGCTGGGATCAGTCAACACACCGTTGTCATTAATTATGTGGCCGAGGAATTTGACGGATTTCCGGAGAAAAAAACACTTCTTGGGGGCCAATTTCAGGTTATGACCACGCAGTCTACTGAACACCATCTCCAAGCGTTCCAGAGCTGTCCTCTCATCAGGGGCGTACACCAATAAATCATCCAGATAAACCAGTAAGCTCAGATAGTTCTGGTCTCCGAAAATGCTAGTCATCATACGCATGAAGCTCCCAGGACTATTACAGAGGCCCTGCGGGAGGCGATTATACTCATACAAGCCCATAGGTGTTGTAAAGGCAGAGTACTTTCTGTCATCCTCGTGTAGTGGCATGTTATAAAACCCTGAGGTTAGATCCATAGTACTAAACAAGGAGTTACCTCCAAGTGCAGCTAAGCAGTCGGCCTGGTGAGGGAGAGGGTGAGCATCCTTCAGGGTCCTCTTGTTCAGCCAGCGAAAGTCTGTACAGATACGGAGATCTCCGTTCTTTTTCCATACAAGAACCAACGGAGATGCATATTCACTGGTTGACTTCCTGATTATATCTTTCTCCTCCATCTCACTCAGTACTTGGCGCAACTTCTGATACTGACTGGGGGGCACTCGTCTGAATGGGAGCCGGAATGGCCTGTGATCTGAGAGGTGAATGCGATGTATGAAGCCCTTTGCCTCTCCACAATCCAGGTGATGGCGTGAGAAGATGTCCTTGTAGCGCACAACCAGGTCAGCCATCTTGCTTCTACACTGTTCAGACACGTCACAGGAGTGTATGTCGAGCCCACTCAATCCCATGTACTTCAGTTCCTCATCAACAGTGCGGGCCGCATTTTCACTGGACGGGGTTACTTGACAGCAACTGAGTAGTGGGACCTCAGCAGGTCCGGTCTCATCCATGTCCTCGAGCGCAATGCAGGAGAAGACGTCGGCCAATTTAGCATTGCGTCTTACCAAGACGGGCCTGTCGGACGAGTTAATCAGCTTCAATGGAACCCATCCGTCTCCCCACAAAGGAGTAACAACTCTGGCCACCAGAACCCCTCTTGGAGCTGAGCGACACGATGTGGGCTCTGTCATCACAGCGCTACCAGGAGACACAATAGTGGACTTGGGTAGCTTGCCCCACATCAGGTACTCCCGACCAGGCTCAAGACACACGGCTGAGTTGCACCTGACTGTGCCTATCTTGTCAGGTATGACGTCACCTCGCCAACGGTTCAGACCAGCGAGCATCGAGAGAAACTGTTCAGATTCTGGATCGCCAGCAGGACAGGGCGTAGACACAGCCTTCCAGTAGCCATCACTTTGCTTATACTGCCGGAGGATATATTTAATAACATTGGTGCCTAGTATCAACTCATCATGCTGGCCTTCAACTACCAGAGTGGGAACCATAATCCTACAGCCATACACCTCCATTTCCACGTTGAAAGCTGACTCAGGCTTGACACGGCGACCACCACAGCCAACAAGCACCACATTTGAACTGAACTGGTTATGCTCTGTAGCAACTCCAACCTCTCTAAGCTTTCCCTCTGCCGTCTTACTCATTGTACAAGCCATAGACCCACTGTCTAGCATAGCATTTAGAGTCACTGTATTACCAACTGTCACAGGTGTGTAGAAAAGGCTGTCACTACCACTAATTGTATGCGTATTCTGATAAACAATATCTTCAGAGTTATCACTTGAGTTTTTGAGAGCTATATACACTGTCTCAGCACTAGATTCGTCCTCACAATGGGAGTTTACTTGGCGACCTATACTTTCTCCCTCTGAATACAGGCCACCTAGTTTCCCTGAGGCTGAGGTGCTCGGGACGACCTGGTGGGACACTCAACTTTTGTGTGACCTGGGGCTAAACAGACAAAGCACAGCTTCTCTGACATGCAGTGTGAGATGGTAGTGTGTCTACTGTCATCACAGACTCGGCAGGCCTTCTCACGGGCGCCACCCTGGTATCTTCCGCCACGAGGAGCACTGTCACGCTGCTGCACTTTCCCCATCATCTGCTCCAGCCTCTCCATAATGCGAGCAAGAATCCTGTCTTCAGATTGCTGAGTGTTCTGGGCCACAGCAGTCGCGGAGGAGTGGCACGGAAGCTGGCCTAAAGCATGGTCCTGGGAAGGAATGAGGGTAGAAGGCGGACACTGTGTGTGGTACACTGGACTATGGGCAGGAGAAGGGGGGTACTGGGTGGAACACTGCTCAGACACAGACTGAATCGAAGGCTCTGGATGAGACTGCACAGTGTGGAGGGCGGTGGCATGGCTCTTCAATGGCACAAAACTACCGGTCCTGCCAGAGGCTCTCAGCTCTCTCTGATAATTATCAATCTTCAACTGTATGTCTCGTGAGCTCCACTCCTCAATAGCCTTGCATTCCAGAATACGGGATAGTCCAGAGTCCGGGCAATGCCTGACAAACATCCGTGCTACCTCTTCACCCACGTTCTCCATCCTCCTACCTTGTCTGCGAAGGCCCTCACCAGCTACATCAGCTGCTTTGTTGATCCTCAACCAGTAGTCTACAGGGTTCTCATTGGGTCTGGGTAGAGTGGCATAGAAATCTGACAACGGGAGGCATGATGACACATCACTGAAGTACTTGAGAAGGATATCATAGATGAGATCAGGGTTCTGCTTCACATCAAGTGTCTGATCGCTTCGCAAACCAACCCTCACAACATCCTTTGCCTTACCCATCAGCCTTGCCAGTATCTCCTCAGCCTGTTCATGCATTGGACATTTCTGCTTTCTCAGATAAGCTTTAGACATGTCAATCCAGTCCTGGACTGAACACTTATCAGAACTATCATCTCGGAACATTGGTGGTTCCCTGTCTGATGTTACATTCACAGTAACGCACGGAACCTCCTGTCTAACAACATTAGGATCAGTTACAGGATCTGGAGGCGATGTGCAGTTGAGGTGTGCACTGCTCATACTACTTGAGTGAACTACACCAGCTGAAATTAACTTGGTTACAATGGACTCGCCAATCTGAGCACCTAGCTGACCCATCATGTCTGAAAGGTGATGAAGAGCTTCAGTGTCATTAACACTGGGTGTGGATGTGGGAGGAGCCTCCCCTGTAAACTGTCCGACAGCAGCACAACCTGGGTCCTGACCTGACCCTGTGCCTCTACCACTGTCAGTAAACAACTGGGAACACCCCACCTCCCTACTATTGACAGCACTGTCAATGTCTATGACAGCACTGTCTGCTCTGCTCTGACATGCCCCCCATGCACCCCTCCCCATAGGCAACACTGGACTGGCAAAAATCTCATCATTAAAACCTGGCCTCTGAGCCATAGTGGTACAGACTTGCGTTGTGTAATATTACTGAATGAAAAAAATAATAATAATAATAATGTTAAAAAAATATATAAAGTTACAGCAGGACATAAAAACCAAAACAATCAAAGCACTTTTTAAACTGATATAATCACAGACCTCAGACTGAATGACCATTTACTATAATACTCTGACCACACTTGATCTATCACACTAAGACCTGGCATCCACGCAGCATCCACGGAGATCGGCGTTCAGCTGATCTTGAGATCGACGTGTCACGGCACCAGTGTAACGATGGTCAAACAGCCAAACTTCTTTCATTTAATTCGTTTATTTGACCTGCAGAGAAGACATATAGAACACAATTCTTCTCTGGTCTGCTTGTGAATCCATTAATCTGGCGGCCATTTTCTCGGTCCACCGTCTATGTACATTTCACATCAGGACAGTTTGTTCACAGAAAGAACACAAACTTCCCTCAAACATTACAAATAACAATTACAAACAACATGTGGAGCGACATACCTGCAGAGAAGACATATAGAACACAATTCTTCTCTGGTCTGCTTGTGAATCTGCACGTTCAAAACAACATACAATAAATGTTCTGTTTCACATCATCACAATATATCACAATACATGTAAAAACAAACAGCACAGTACTACACCAACATTTTCACCCTACATTACAAGATTCTCCATACAAATAACAAAACACGAGGAGCGTTTTACATGCGCACATACCCATTAATCTGGCGGCCATTTTCTGACGCACCACCGCAAGTACGGCAACAAGAGAAGGACAAACGAACGTGCAGACCTGCAGTACACCCAAACTCCAAAGGGGGGCTCCAACAACAACCAGGGCTGCTCAAAGCACGGCGAAACTCATCTACATTCACCACAGCTAAACATACATTCCCAACTCTGTTACATGTGTGTGTGTGTGTGTGTGTGTGTATGTGTGTGTGTGTGTGTGTGTGTGTGTGTATGTGTGTGTCCCTCGGGCCTTGACGGGTATAGCGTGGCTTTTAACGCCTCGTCCCTCCTCTTCCTCCCCACCACTGACCCCGGTCACTTCAATCCCCTTAGGATCTATGAGGTGCAACCACCCATGCACACACACACACACACACACACACACACACACACATACACACTCGCACACACGCACACTCGCACACACTCATACACATATACACACACACACACACACAAATACACACACACAAACAGATACACCACAGAGATCACACTCGCACACACACAGACACAGACACACACACACACACACACACACACACACACGTACACATACAATCACACAGACACAAACCCCACCTAATCGCTCACACACCTTGAAATGATTAATCCACCAGCTCTCTATAACCTTTCAGACTCTGTGTGGATGTGCGTACGCGTGTGTGCGTGTGTGTGCGTGTGTGTGTGTGTGTGTGTGTGTGAAGGACAGTGTCTGGTCATGAGGGAGATGTGGGAGGAGTCTCTCCCTCAGTGTGGGGATGACTCTCTAGTCTCTCTCTATATCTGTCATACAGTGAAGGGGACAGACAGACAGACAGACAGAGACAAACAGACAGACAGACAGGCAGACAGAGAGACAGACAAACAGACAGACAGACAGATGGAATACACAGACAGACAGACACAGACAGACAGACAGACAGACACAGACAGATGGAATAGACAGGTCGGGCAAGCAGACACACAGACATACACACGCACGTGCACGCACGCACACACACACACACACACACCTGTCTGCTCCTGGCCTCCTCTCAGAGAGACCGGGAGACTAGGGACTGAGGTTCCCTCCCAGAAGAGCCCTCCGCCTTCATCTCCTCATGACATTCACCATTTGAAGTGCTGCCCTGACTTCCCTTCCACAGCACGCCAGAGAGAGACACCGCAGAGACACCGCAACAAACAAACAATACGAGAAGGAGCGGAGGTGGTGTTTTGATGTGGTGGATGATGTCGAGGTGGATGGGGGGGGTCAGGCGGGATGGTGAGGCGTGTGTTCAGGAGTGATATGATGCGTTTTGTGTAGCTATGTGCAAGATGCTGTGTGCCTATCAAATATTGCAATACTCATTGTGTAACCTTAAACATACTTTAAGTGTGTCCACTCTCAGGACATAAACTGACCACTCTGAGTCAGCATGCGTTTCTGTAACTGGACCTGAGCCAAATATAGAGATGGGGACCAGTTGGGATCTAAGGACAGGGGAGCCTTGTGGTGGTCAGCCAGGTGGTAGACTTATATGGGTACTGGGGTCAATAGATCAGTATATTTGGGAACGAACGGTCAGCTGACTGAGAGTCAGGTAACTGGTGACCGGAACAAACAAACCGTTATGGTAGGGAAGCAGAGGCAAGCTAGCTTCTAACTTTAGTATGTAAACATGTATGACGGGTGACCGATGATTGGCAAGGGACAGCTGTTTCCGGTGTCAGCGGAAATCTAGCATATAAGGCCGCTGCAAAGTGTCATTAGGCGCGAGTCTCTCACCGTTGCTTGCCGTGTGTTGAGAGAGGCTGGCCCAGCGCTGTGTAATGGATTAAACTTTATCTTAATTGTCTATCTCGAGCATTAATTAATTATCATAAGGAAGCAACACCTCTCGGTCTCCGCATTCATCTGACATTCATCTTATCAAATTGGCGTTTAACGAACAGGATCCTAGATTCAGCGAGACAGGTAAGGCAGATAAACCAGTGTGGTTGTGTGCTTAACCTGAATTGTTGTTCTAGAGGGAAAAACCTGTAATTTTTTCCTTGAATGAAGGAAAGGGGATGAATTTGATGATGGGGGGGCCAATGACTAGATTTGACTAAATATTGAAGGTTGAGTATTGGTGTGAACATGAAGGTCATTAATCCACATATAGGATAATACGGTATAAAAAGGACAGAGCTGCTAGGTGTCACTCTGGAGGTGACATACTGATACTGGATATTGATTAATTCACAGAAGAATTGATTAAACGGAATTGGGCATTCCGGGGGGTTTTATTTATGGTTATCTGTAAGGTACAGACATATTGAGGTATTTGACAGGAAATAAGGTGAACTGCAGCACGCTTGAGTCAATTGAAACTATGAAGTAGAATGTTGATTAAGATGGTTAAATGAATAAGGTATTGACACGCAAGTGGTTATGGTATGTAATTTGAAGTGTGATTTAAAGAAAGTGTTTAAGTGGCCTAGTAATGTGGGTTTATGATAATGAAAGATATAGGTCAGCGGTAAAAAGACAGTTGTAGGACGATAAGAAGTTGAACGGATACGGTATTTGTGTTAATGTTAGAGCGCAACAGATTTGAGTGACAAGATTGATTTATTGAGACAGGAGAGAACAGATGAGACGTGGATTTAAATGACCTTGATGAGACGCAATGCAACAGACTGAATTAAAGTATATGACACGAATGGTGTAACTATAAAGCTCTAACGAGACAATTTAGATAAAAGAATTCCTTTTTACTAACATTGTGTGCAGTGTAATTAATCAAACATGGGGAATCGAATGTCTAGGACAGCAAATTGTGAAAAACGGATTATTAAGTACAAGTCGGTTAGGGACTTGCCACGAGGGGAAAAGAAATCTATTAAGAAACTATTGGAAATTGATCCACACATAGTTGATATTCCGATAAAATACACTGATACAGTGACACCAAAAGGATGGATTTTACTTAAATTAGGACCATTCTATGCAGAACCATTTCTAACAAAGATTGCGGAATGGAGTGACGATAATTTCCCAAGTATCGGGAGTTTTGAAAAGAATAAACTAAAGATTATTGATGAATATTTGATATCAAACAAAAGCATTTGCGACCCATTATGGGATATTGATTACATGAAAGAAGTCTATCAAGCATGGGTAATAATGTCTAATCAATGGCCTGGTAATATTGTCAGAAAGAAGGAACACAATAGGTTTAACCCTATACCCAAGGTAAAGGAGATACGGAGCGCGTCTCCTCCTGTACAGCCGGAACAGGCGGAGCAGTCTGTGATACGCAGCGTAATCCGGGTGCAGGCACCATTGTTAAATATAGAGGAGAAAGTACTGTATAAACCATTAACCCTGACGGACGTATCTGCAATCATAGTTGACGCACCAAGACCTTTGATTAACCCAAAAGGATTCATAAATTGGTATGAAACAATGTTGCTACATGGTAATTTGAATGGCACGGATTTAAGATACATTCTGATCACGTTAATGCCAGATGTTGAAATTGATACTTTGATAAATGCTTGTGAAACTTTGAATGAAGATAATGATGGGCCATGTAGAGGTAATACAATTAATGAACGATTCCCATGGTTTAATAAACAACACAAAGTGACTCACATTGAACAATTAACCAAATTTCTAAACGAACATGCTAGCCAAAACCGTGATATCTCACAAATTCTGAACTGTAAACGTAAGCCTAATGAAACAATGTCTGACTTTGTAATCAGATTCCAAAATACCTGGAGAGAAAAGGCGAATTTGGAATTAGATGACAAACCTAACGCATTCTTTACAAATATGATTCTAGATGGTATTGGAGACGATGCGAAAAACTTTAAATTATCGACACCAGACATTTTCTCAATGACACCAGCATTGATTGAAAAACGAATAAGGGAATTAGAAGCTTTGGGATTGTTTAATAAGCGATACCAACCACAAGTCTTGGAGCTGGCGCAATACGCGGACCTAGAGGGTTGGAATGAATACTAAGCATTATGGGTAATGAAGTCTTACATGAAGCATGTCGAGTGATAGAGTTATAGGGAAATCATTGAGTTAAGTAATAATAATCCTTGTATTGATTAACATATTGTAAACAAATGATAAAGAGTGAAATGAATAACTATTGTATTTTCAGGACAAGCTAAATAGCTTAGCACCAACAGCAGAAAAGTGGTAAAGAGACGAGGGAAAACACTGCTCCACAACGCTGCACCAGGGACGACGCTCTGAACCAACACTATTAATAGAACTGCCCTTGCAAACAAGACGCAGCTCGGTGACACAGACACGCAGAGAACACATAGAAGTGTTAGACATGAAAATGTAGTTGTCTCTTATTGTAATTATCATACAATTCTGCATTGACTCAGTAAACGTAACATTTGAATTTACTTAGTAAACAGAGACATGCATTGATGACTGTTGATGTTCACACAAGCAAAGAGGAATATGTGACATTTTGATTGATGAATAATCCCGAACGGACAACACAACTCTTGCCAATTCTATCTCCTGACAGAAAAAAAAAAAACTGAGCGACGGACTGAAAACGGGGGCGTTGCTGAGGGCCGATCTAACAGAAGTGGGGGCTGAAATGACAGTGAACGATTGACGGATGAGAGAAAGGGGAAACCACAAATGATAATTCTCTGTGTAACTGTAAACGAAAATGTTGTTTTTCTGTTTGAAAGCGGAAACATGATAATGACATGACAGACTACAGACTTTGATAAAGCAATTACACATACGAATATGACGGTATTTTACACAATCAACAGTGTTAATCGGCCAACAGCTGAATGCACGAGCATTACACATTGATGCAACATTTATGATAAAGAACCATTCACACTGACTCAAGAATGTCTCTGATAAATCTACTAAAACCAACGGGTGATTGACTGATAAATATTTGACTATAAGAAAGGGATAGAACATTTAAATGTTCACAGCAAATGTAAATATTAATGCAAAATAAGCTCATAGTGTACATAGACCAACGGGGAAGTATTCAAGCCATCAGTTATGATTATGATCAGAATGTTTAACATACGGGTAGAATAGAACCTATCTACCTCATTAAAAGTATGCTTATGAGAATTGACTCAGATTGCACATTGACAGTAAATAAACTAAGTATTAAAGAACTGATTTGGATATTAAAGGGACGGTTCACGGTTTTTCACAACACACGTCCTAGTTTGAATACCCATGGCATGAACTTCAAATGACAAATCCTTTTGTTTCCTCTAGGAGCATTGATGAAGGACGAGTTAACCATTTTGAGAGAAACTAAATGTCTGTCTACCTGTACTTAACGATTGTGCAATCCCTGTATCTAAAAATGTCTCAGCAGGCAAGTGCAGAACTCACTAGAGGGGGGGGACCACAGGGGGCCCAACCCACTCTCAACTCTGACGTTGAGACCCAAGCAAAGGGGAAAACACGTATTATGAAACGATTACTGATTCCAGTACCATAAGGATAACTATCTCTGCTATTAACAATTATTCTTGATGTTGTTGTGAATTAAGATTGAAACTAGGACAAGAGATACCGGACAGACGATGCGTGACGGGAGACACCGTGTGATCCTGGCCTCATTGTGCATAAGATGGATGGCCACAATTCTATCGGTTCTGTATACGCTCTGGGTGTTAACTAACGAAACAGACTTTACTTTAACTGAAGACTCTGACACTAATCTTGTTCGCATGCGTCGTGACATCCAGGGAGTTAAACCAAATAGCGCACTAGACTCAGTTGCAGGAGTTTGCCAGTTTGTTGACAATTGTTGTACGTATTCACCACAACAGGAGTAAACCTTTAAGATCAGACAATGGGGACATAGAACAATAGGGGAGAGAAAAGTAGGGGGTAAGGATTTAGAGTTTCAATAACACTGTTAAAACATTTGAGCAAGCAGCATGAGGGTGAATGAAATAATTTCTACTGTGAGTCTCTCAATAACACAGCAACAATACAAGAGGACGAGAAGGCGAAAGACAACAATGTTCCAGCGTCTCAGATAGTGCCTCATTGCGACCGGAAAAGCATGATGGTCCCTCTGTTGAAGATCGACCTAGGATATCGAAGACACCTAAAGAAAAGGATTGACGATATCCCTATTTGTTAAAAATGTATAATTATGTAACAAACTATGGAAAAACATGTGATTTGAATTAATGATGGAAATGATACCTACTTCATTTGTAATGAGTAGTTAGACATAGCAATGAGAAACCTATTTGGATATTTTCTCCTTTAAACAACAAAGGTTTTTATCCAAAGGAGGTGATTATTAATCAGAGTAGTTAACCACAAAGTGACCTTTTACTCATGCCAAGTCAATTGTGGAGTGAGATGTTTGTTCACTTTGTCAGGCCACATGACTGAGGAATTGTATTTGTCTATGGGGAAAGTCCTTTGATGACAATTCCGGGGGAGGAATGCAATATCTCAGCCATGTGGAAAGAAAGAGAAATAATTAAAGTTACTGTCCATTAGAGGAGAAAAAAAAAGAGTGAGCTGATATGATGCGTTTTGTGTAGCTATGTGCAAGATGCTGTGTGCCTATCAAATATTGCAATACTCATTGTGTAACCTTAAACATACTTTAAGTGTGTCCACTCTCAGGACATAAACTGACCACTCTGAGTCAGCATGCGTTTCTGTAACTGGACCTGAGCCAAATATAGAGATGGGGACCAGTTGGGATCTAAGGACAGGGGAGCCTTGTGGTGGTCAGCCAGGTGGTAGACTTATATGGGTACTGGGGTCAATAGATCAGTATATTTGGGAACGAACGGTCAGCTGACTGAGAGTCAGGTAACTGGTGACCGGAACAAACAAACCGTTATGGTAGGGAAGCAGAGGCAAGCTAGCTTCTAACTTTAGTATGTAAACATGTATGACGGGTGACCGATGATTGGCAAGGGACAGCTGTTTCCGGTGTCAGCGGAAATCTAGCATATAAGGCCGCTGCAAAGTGTCATTAGGCGCGAGTCTCTCACCGTTGCTTGCCGTGTGTTGAGAGAGGCTGGCCCAGCGCTGTGTAATGGATTAAACTTTATCTTAATTGTCTATCTCGAGCATTAATTAATTATCATAAGGAAGCAACACATCTCGGCCTGCCGCCCTTCATCTGACATTCATCTTATCAAGGAGGGTAGGTGTGTGTGTGGCTATGTGTGTTAGAGACTGTAGTGTGTGTGCGTGCCTGATGGCGAGGAGGAGAGAGGGAGAGAGAAGACGTGTGCATGTGTGGTGTTGCTGTGTCTGCTTGTGTGTGTGTGTGTGTGTGTGTGTGTGTGTGTGTTTTCAGAAGTGTGATGGAGAGAGCGGGGGAATGTGACGGGGACAGCGTGGGAGTGTGTGATTGTCTAAATGTCCATATATGGGTGCTTTTGTGTTACTGTTTTTCTCTCTTGCCGTCCACACTCTGCCAGTCATCCTACTGTCATCCCTTCTTTTACCCATCTGTCTCAGCCCCCCTCTGCACATGATGGTCAGCTAAAGAAAGGGATGGAGGGGAGAGGGGGAGAGGAGGGAGAGGAGGATGAGGGATGAGAGGGGTGGGTGAGAAAGCTGCTCACTAAGCTATATCTGAAGAGCAGGCTCCACGCCTCGTAAGCCATGAAATGAGTACGCGACAGTGCTCGCTCACAGGAACAGATTCACCTGGTTTTGCATCATTCACCTGGGAGAGGAGGTTTGACGTGGCGTGAGAGGAGGTTTTTAACGCACTACCCCCAGGTAATGAGCAGCAGATGCTTCACTGTAACACCTACCTCCAAACGCCACCCTCCACAACAGAAACGCTTCGACAAAAAAGGATTTATATACAGTATATATATAAATGTATATAAATTAAAATATATATATATATATATTACTGTACATACACTCACCGAACACTATAGGATAGGAACACACTATACTAATACTGGGTAGGTCTAGGTCCTCCCTTTGCTCTCAAAATAGTCTCAATTCATCACGGCATTGATCCCAAACATTCCTTTGACATTCTGGTCCATGATAATAACATGGTTGCATCACGCAATTTCTGCAGGTACACATTCAAGCTGTGAATTCTACCACGTTACAAAGGTGTTCGATTGGATTCAGATCCAGTGACTGGGAAGGCCACTGAAGCACATGTGAACTCCTGTTCTCATGTTCTCATGTTCATGAAACCAGTTTGAGTCGACTTTTGCTTTGTGACATGGTGCATTATCATGCTGGAAGTAGCCATTGGAAGATGGGTACATGAATGAACGATGAAGGGATGCACATGGTCAGCAACAATACTGAAATAGGCTGTGGCATTCGAGCGATGATTGATATTGATTGGTATTAACGGGCCCGAAGTGTGCCAGGAAAACATTCCCCACACCATTAAGATAATTGCATGAATGAGAAGGTCTACAGGTGTTCATCGAGTTCATACGCCTCAGCTTATTATCGTTTAAACAAACAAACGCTGAAATTCTCACGATGTAGGTCACTTGGGACATAGACATGTGCAAAGTGATGAACTGCTAACTACAACAACAACAACAACAACAACAGTCAAATGAATGATTATGAAGGATTATTACCCAGACAATAATGACCATAATCATCATTATCGTCCAAGCAGAGAGAGAACAACAAAGTTCGTTTTTTTATCACATTATTTGCCAACTTTTGTCCAACCTCACACAGAGCGAAGAATTGAATACCCTTAGAATACCCTTAGGTATTGTGTCTGTGACCATATCAAATGTAATTACATCATTAAGTATGGTAATGCGGTGAGAAAATAAGTGAATTTCATGAGGCTGTTTTTCAATCACCATGAGGTAGTTTGGTAAATGGACTGCACTTAGATATAGAGCCTTTATCCAAAGCGCTTTACAATCAGTGTCTTGCCCAAAGACACCTCGACACGTGGACAGGATGAGCCAGGGATCGAACCGCCGACTTGCGATCATTAGACGCCATCTCTACCTCCTGAGCCCCAGCCGCCCCAGTTTGTGTCCTTATACTACTATTTAATTATTGTTTTATTGCCATTCAGTCAACTTTGTCAGTCAAGTGTTGGAATTTGGTATTTTATGGTCTAGGCAAGGGGTCTGACATACACAGCGACCCCGGAGCAATTAGGCGTTCAGTGCCTTGCTCAAGGACACCTCG
>NC_137686.1:17354391-17589391 GCF_963989245.1 Nansenia antarctica | reverse complement strand
CACTGGCAAAGAGAGAAGATCTGAGTGGCAGATACATTTGTGGGGATTGACAAAGTTTGTCAGAGTGTTCTGAGTCTTACAGGAGAATGTACAAAGCAGGATGGAGGAACAGAGAGCGCTCTGAGAGGATTGTTTTTCCACCGCGACAGTTGGCGAAATATTGAATATATAAATATTGAGGAAACTGTGGGTGTATATGTATATGTAACAGGGTCTGGTGAAAATGACCTCAGGTAGTCCTCAGTTTTTTCCTAGATTATGAAAGTGCAGATTGTAAGCTTTCAAATGAATGTGCATACATTGAAATCTGAAAATAGTTGAAGGAGATATGCTTATCTGAATGTGGGTACACCTCAAACCAAATACCGGAGAAAGTCGCCCTGAATCAAAACACACGCAAAACAGCTAGTAACTAGTAGCTAAAACGGAACATCGCTATGAACCTCTAACTGCATGTTTAGCACATCACAACATGCAGAGAGAACATCCATATGATAAAAACAAATAACTACACATAATTAGATGATCACACAGTCCTTGCTTTTGAACTTTTGTCCTAAAACGTACGTTTGTTTACAAGCCATGTATCACCAGTAGCCTACGGCAGACGATATAGTGAATCCAATTCACAAATGATTAGTATTTAGTCATTCTAAAACTGTTGTTTGTTATGTCGAGTCGGCACTACAACCTTCATAATATGCAAAAAAAACAGAAAATACTTTTTTTCTTCTTTTTTTAAAGAAGCTTTTTGGTCATTTGCGCGACTTGAGAATTGTCGACATGCAGACCTTTTCACCGGACCGTGTCACATATAGGGACGGATCGGGAATAATCTGCTGTGTGTGTGTGTGTGTGTGTGTGTGTGTGTGTGTGTGTGTGTGTTTGTGTGTGTTTGTGTGTCGGAGGCGGGGGATTGTAGGTGTGTCACAGCTGCTATCAGGGACACACCTGGGCCGAGCAGCATGGGACCTCAGGTGTGGTTAGAGGAGACCTATTTCAGGAAGAGGGTCGGAGAGATGGGGAGAGATGGGGAGAGATGGGGAGAGAGGGTAGACAGAGGGGTCAAGGTGGAAACAGGCCCAGTTGAATTCATGTCGGATGGGCAAAGCACTAGCCAGATAAAAACCAGGAACTAATCCTTGTAACTAAAGAGCAGTCTTGACCCCCTCCCCCCCCATTTCCCCCCCCTCCACACATACACACACACACACACACACACACACACACACACATACACACACACACATACAAACACACACAAACACACTCACACACACACACACACACCCCTAGGAGCAGGGGCCGTTGGCAGTCAACAATGCTAGAATAAGGAAGAAATACTTTTTTTATTTTTTGTTTTATTTATTAATTTATTTACAGTAGAGAAACTGAACAGGGAGGAAGTGGGGATCTTTAGGAGGGACAGTTAAGATGGAGCCTGAAGAGATCGTCGTCAGTCTACGGCGGAACAATCTACACACACACACACACACACACACACACACACCACCTTGCCTATTCCAACACCCTGGGCTCTCTGGCGTGTGCCTCCGAGCAGAAGGAAGAGGAGGAGATGAGAGCGGTAGACCTCCTGCCCCTTCCGTTCATCTGCTGCTTGAACCCACTCAGTGTTTAACCCCTCGCTGTCTGCATCACACACACACACACACACACACACACTCACAGGAACATGCACACACACTCACACACACACACACACACACACACACACACACACACAACCCCCTGAGGATTCCCAGCTGAGATCAGCTTTGCCAATTAAGGAGATGAAAGCCTGGGCTACATGAACTGGATCAGAGACGAGAATTACAAGACTCAGGTGAAACAAACAAACAAATGAATTAATTAATCCCACTATCAACTTGACGGGTGAGTGTGTGTGTGTGTGTGTGTGTGTGTGTGTGTGTGTGTGTGTGTGTGTGTGTGTGTCTGTGTGTGTGTGTGTGTGTGTGTGTGTGTGTGTGTGTGTGTGTGTGCGTGCGTGCATGCGTGTGTGCGTGCGTGCGTGCGTGTACATGTGTTTGTATGTGTACGCAGGCGGTTGTTTGGGAGACAGAGAAAAGAGAGAGAGAGAGAGAGAAAAGAGAGGGAGAGCGAGAGGATCAAGCTATGTGTGCGTACATCTGCGCCTGTGTGTCTAGGGGTGATTGTTTAGGGAGCCGCCTGATTGCGAGAGGTGCTGGCACTGATCGCGGTAAACAGATAACCACATGAAAGACAACAAACATCAAGACAAAAAGAACAGGAGGAGCCGTTCTGCTACGAGGTGAGGGAACACTTTAATGTTTCATGTTAAGGGACACCGGCGGTGACGACCAGCCAGTGCTGAGTAGAGGTTATAATCACACTAGAGCAGCTTCACAAGCCTGTACAGGCTGGAGCACAACAGTGAGAGACAGCAGTGAAGCACCACAGTGAGGATCACTAACCAGGGACGGTGGAACGATGTAAAAAGCTATATGGAGCCGCAGCACACAAACACACAGACACAGAGGCGAGCGCACACACACACACGCACGCACACACACATACACACAAACACACACACACGGATTCACGCACACACACGCACGCGCGCATACACACACACAGTAAGACAAGGTTTAGATCGGCAGTAATAATCCCTTCAAGAGAGGAAGCGTATGGCAAGGCAATAACAACACAGTTAAGCAGAGATTAAACAGACACGAGCAAAATGAACAAACTGTACAGTTCACAACAAGGACTCCATACAACTGCACTGAACGCTGTTGTACAGTACTGAAGATGGACATGGGGGCATTGGCGGGGTGGATAGGTCAGCTGCTGGGTCCACAGGGCAGAGGGGGGTGGAGGGGAGGAGAGGGAGGAGAGGACCAGGCTGCTGCCACAGCGCCCTTGAAGAGGGAAACATGGCCACATGATCAGACTGCTGAAAAGGGCCTCGGAGAGGCACAGGGGGGAGAGAACGCCACTGAACTGGATCATCACCACCATCACTGTAATGAGAGGAGATCTGTCCAGAGCAAGAGGAGAAGAGAGAGAGGGCGAGAGAGGACGGGGGGAGAGGAAGACAGGAAAGCAGGAAGTAGAGAGCGGGGGGGAGGGGGGAAGGGGAGAGGGAGAGGGAGAAATAGTGGGGGAGTGGAGAGGGATAGAGAGTGCGGGTGGGAGAGAGAAGGATGAGAAGGAGAGACGCAGCTCAGTGGATAAATATTATTGTTTCCGTTCTGCTGCAGTGCTGTCAAGGAGACGTCGGAGGTGGATAACTCTGGAGTGGCCGGGGTGTTTGAGGAGGTGCCACTCGAACCGTCAGAAGGAAACAAAGAGATAATGGAGAGAGAAAGGGCGAGAAAGAGAGAGCGGGGGGGGTGGGAGGGGGGGGGAGGGAGAGCGATACACACAACCTTCCTTTTCTCATAAACTGTCATCATAAACATTTATGACGGTGTTTATTATTAACACTGGAAGCCCATTTTATTGCAAACCGCACGGTATTCACATAACATATCATTTGTCTCAATGACTGTCTCCGAATGTCACGTCAATACAATGGAATCCCATACAGGAAAAGGCATTCTGAGATGTTGAAGTTGTTATATTCAAACTGACATTTCTATGAGGCATGCCATTGCAATCCTAACATACCTGTAGTCTCCATAACGCCTCCCACGCTATATTGCAACCCCTACAGTATTTCAACAGCAAGTCGGACATATTACAATAAAACTGTCATTTACATGATACAGTTACCCAACGCCGAGATAATAACCAGAGTTAGACTGTAGTGTCTAATTAAAGCCCCCTCTTCCATCATGGCCATAATAGTCACGACTGTCACTATTATGCTTGGTGTCATCGCAAAGACAGATTATAGAGTGGATGTCAGACACACCTATATATAAAATATTTATATATGCCATTTAGCTGACGCTTTTATCCAAAGCAACTTACATTACATAGTGAGTGCATATATCAGTATATATGGTCCCAGCGGGAATCTAAGCCACAACCTAAGCGTTGTTAGCGCCAGGCTCTACTAACTGACTAAGCCCCTGTCATTCAGCGACGTCACGTCCCGCCCAGCGCATCATCTGTCAGTGGTCAGCCTCCACCTCCACCTCCACCTCCACCTCCATCTCCACCTCCACCTCCACCTCCACCTCCTCCTCCACCCCCACCTCCACCTCCACCTCCACCTCCACCTCCACCCCCACCCCCACCTTCACCCCCACCTCCACCTCAACCCCCACCTCCACCCCCACCCCCACCTCCACCTCCACCTCCACCTCCCCCTCCACCTCCACCTCCACCCCCACCTCCACCTCCACCCCCACCTCCCCCTCCACCCCCACTTTCACCTCCACCTCCCCCTCCACCCCCACCACCTCCACCCCCACCTCCTCCTTCTCCACCTCCACCCCCACCTCCACTTCCTCCTCCACCTCCACCTCCACCCCCACCTCCTCCACCCCCACCTTTACCTCCACCCCCACCTCCACCTCCATCTCCACCCCCACCTCCACCCCTTCTTCCACCTCCACCTTCACCCCCACCCCCACCTCCTCCACCTTCTCCTCCACCTCCACCCCCACCCCACCTCCACCTCCTCCACCTCCACTTCCACCCCCCGTCCCCGTCCTGCTCAGCCACGGCCATGGCTTCGGCTCGTCTGGCTATAGATCCTCCCTCATTACCCCCGTGTCCAGGCCAGGCTGAATTACAATGGCAGAGTGGGTACAGAGCCAGGGAGCTCAGAGCAGAGGCAGGGCTGGGCTTTGAGTAACGAGCACTGGGGGTGTTTAATTAATGCCCCCCCCTCCACCCCGTCCCCCCTCGCCGTCCCCCCGGCGGTCAGTGGGAGATGGCATTGATCGGGCCGGGGCGGGCGGGGCCGGAGAGATGTAGTGGATGTGAGTGTGGATGTGTGTTTGTTGGGGGGGGCGGGGGGGCGGTGCCGGGGGGTTGGGGGGGGGTGCAACGGGCCGAGGCCACCCCGGGGGAGATTAAGTGGAAATCTGGGAAGAAGGAGAGGACTTCACGGCTGGCAGAGTCTGGCCCTGGCTGGTGGAGACGTGGCCTGCAGAGTCCTGGAGCAGGATGACTGAACCCCCCCTGAGGTCCTCCAAAACTTTACCTCCAGAAAACACACACTCTGCTGTTCTAGGTGACCACTCCTTCAGACATAAGGCCGTCTCCAGAAGGACTAGAATGAGCCTGAGGTGGATCGAACTGGAAGTTTATAATTGTGCAGGCTATGTTTGGCATTTGATGCGTGTTGTACTGTATGCTGTTGACGCTGCAAACACCCGTTGATACCATTCCTCATTCCGTGCCTTGCATTACAATGACATTACATTACATTTACAGCCCTCCTCTGATTTCTACCTCCACCAGCCTCCCCTGATGATCCACACGACTAGGAAACAAATACATTCCCATAAAACATATTAATATATGGTGCACACACACTGTACATGGTGCTCACCTACACTCACCGAATTCCTTATTAGGAACACTATACTAATACTGCGTAGGGCCTCCCTTTGCTCGCAAAACAGCCTCGATTCTTTGTGGTATTGATTACACAATGATTACACAAGATGTTGGAAACATTCCTTTGAGATTCCGGTTCCATGATGACATGATTGCATGACATGACGCAATTCCTGCTGATTTTTCAGGCGCACTTTCAAGCTGTGAATCTCCCATTCTACCACAACCCAAAAGTGTTCTATTGTATTCAGATCCAGTGAATGGGAAGGCCACGGAACTCATTGCCATGTTCATGAAAACCGGTTTGAGATTACTTTTGCTTTGTGACATTGTGCATTGTCATGCTGGAAGTAGCCAGCTAGATGCACATGGTCAGCAACAATACTGAAATAGGCTGTAGCATTCAAGCTATGATTGATTGGTATTAACAGGCCCAAAGAGTGCCAAGAAAACATTCCCCCACACCAGTACAGGTGTCCCTAATAACGTGTTCGGCGAGTGTACATGTTCAGACACCAAAACCTAAATGGTGTGTCACCCTGACAAATAGTTAGTTCATACACACAATATGAAGCACAGAAACAGCACAGCACGAAAAAAGGAAATCCCCTCGATACCGTCTACGTGAAAGTACAACAAGGTGCAATCCACTTCCTAGTACTACAGGGCATGTACCGTCAGCCCGCCTCATATTAAAGGACACAGCAATAAAAAGCAAGTGCCACACGGGAGTATAACTTGAGTGACCATGGCAGAGACCATCACTCTTACTGCCACATCTTCAGCAGTTATGCGGACCTCCTCTCTGTTTGCCTTGGAGGGCCTTCGGTTGCCTCTGAAGGTAGGATGAACAGACAGGCCACATTTATACGATCAGGTGTCCTGACAAGAGGTAAACAGACCATCCGCCTAGGGGCTCCTTGGGGACCGACTGAGCTCATAGTGGAGGCTATCATCATCATCATCGTCATTGTCATCACTGACGCCACCGTCGGCACCGCCATCATCATTAAGAGCGACAACATCAATGTGGCCGTAGCTCATTTGAGTGGCTGAAGAAACCCAGGATGGGAAGGGGCAGTGACTCAGAATGGACAGGACTAGTTAGAGACCAGACCACCCCCACGCCAGCCAGTGGTTTTCTCATCTCCGACGCTCCGTTCATCCGTGTCCCTGAATTAATGACCGAAAAAAACCATTGCCAAAGATAATGTTGTGGAGAGGAGGGGGGAGAAAACAGGCTGGACCACGCGTCAGGAATGACAAGAGCGCGGCCGTCGAGCGTCGCGGGGATGAAAAACGGCCCCTCTCAAACGAAGGCGAGCGGGGAGAGAGAGCGAGACAGAGAGAGACAGAGAGAGGGAGAGAGAGAGCGAGCATTCTTTCTGCCCGGTGAGGAGGGGGATGCGACAAAAGAAGCACAACCGCAATTATTCCCGCGCCAGCTTCACTGTTCGTCAGAGGGACTGGCACGTGGTTAAGGACTCCAGCACGCTGATTACATGACGCCCCGAGAGCTTTCTGTGGGTGGACACGATGCAGTGCGCTGGAGTCATTACCCTCAGCCAAATAGACTTCTCGTTTGTTTTTTCCATCGGGGGGTACGGCATCCAAGGGAATGAATAAATCATCTTTCTCTGATAGTCAATCATCACCATCGGCACACACACGCCAGTTTTCTCTGTAATCAGAGTTAATTACATTAACATTAATTATAGGAATATCCCACTCAATCAATTTACAGCTACATTGTGTGTTTTCGATGTCTTATTGGTTGTAGCTAGTCTCCAGGTGAGGTTACTGTAGGATTGGGAGTTGAATCGGAGCGTCTGGAAGGTGATTTAGACATAGTTTCTGAATTACTGGCGCCCACACTGTTGAAGCAAAGTATGGCTACTAGTATCTAAGTGTGGAAAGTAAAAACTGTCTAGATGAATCAACTACAGTCAAGATAAAAATTCAAAATCCTGTTAGGTTGTGGAATATTCCTTTAACACCCTCTTAAACCAGAACAACCGTCCACGCCATAAAGTTGACACTCAAAAACCAGCCAATAGCATTAGTTGAGCCAATGGACAGTTATTGTTAGACCTACTGCTGCTTTCATCTAAGGCTGATGTCCTCCCCCCCTCCACCCCCTTCCCCCCCAGGGCTCACTAAATCAGATCTCATGGTTGAGACCGGTATCACATATGACCATCTGACAGATGGCAAAACGTGGGCACAGAGGTTCTTTTCTGACAGTGTGAAAATCATCGTTCTGGCACCTTCCAATATCGCCAGCTGGTCTTTTTCAGTGTGCTCACTCTGATTGAGGTTCAAACACAATGTTATTTTTCTCCATTTGTCATGCTGCCCTCGTGTCACTGCACTCTTGCGGGTTTCCAGAGCATTGTTAGAATATGTCCTGTAGAGCGTTTATGATGGTGATTATAAAAGGCGGGTCACACCGACAGGCAAATGGCCCTGCACAAAAGGTGGCGGCGCCCACCCTTGAGGGCCATGTGCGAAGCTAGAATAGTCTCAATTAAAGACCAATTTCAGCTGATTATTCTAAGCATGAGTGTTCGTGCTGAGCTGGAATAAAAGGCTGCACACACTGGGATTCTCAAGGATCAGAGGTGCCCACCCCTGCAGGGTGAATTGAATAGGTCTTTCGAAGTGAATAGGCCTGTTTTTAGGCCTCTAATACCTGTGATGCACCCTCCAGCCCATATGGTCTGTTAACAGCTTTGTTCTAAAGGATATCATATAATTTATCGTACAAACCCTGTGTCGTTATCTCCGCACACACACACACACACACACACAAATCAAATCAAATCGAACTTTATTTTTATAGCAGGGATTAACAGCCATGGGAGTTCAAACAGTAAAAGCAGAGTACAAGGGAGGACCGTAGGGCCTAAGGCATGGTCAATAATTTATTTTATTTTTTTAAAAGGATCACACACACACACACACACACACACTACCATCATGGTTGTGTGGGGGAGTCGACTATGATGGTGTCCTTCTAACCTCTTCATTTACCTTGGGCAATGCAGCTCTGAAAAGGCTAGCTCATTTACATTTATTGAAATTCCATTTATATTCCATCTGCTAACTGGCCACCTGTGAAACTAGTTTTTAACCATGGCTTGAAGGTGCAGGGCCTAAGATGTCTACCCATCGCTTTTATTAGTGTTTATTTCGTCCCATAAAACCGCTGAAGGGGCTCACACAGCCAGCGTAGGTCGTTACATTGTAAAACACGGTGACAGAGCAGCACATAACATTAGTATTGAGAAGCTTACTGAGTCGGAGAGGAATTAAAAAATAAATTTCCCTTCCAATTAAAGAAGAAATTGGCGCAACACTCAAGTAGAGAAGGCGGACATTATACGAATGAGAGGAAGATACACTATTTAAACACAGGAAGCACATTTACTGGTAGATTTAAAAAACAACAGTGCGCCAGTTTAAAAGACAACCACTACATATACCGTACTCCCTGTGGAAGGGGAGAGGCTAAACATCCTGACATGTTGTTCCCACCATCATGAACCAGAAGAGGCTAGAGAGGCAATGGTGTCCGCAGGGGCAAGATAGCCAGTGAGCATCTCATCAAATACCCTCAGCATGCGTTGGCACGGTAAGGTCGATGGCAAGGTCGAACCCAGCCCACCCACTTGTTGAACTGAATGCCTTCTACCATCAGGCCGCAGGATAGGGTCTGACCCTATGAGAGCCAAGCAAGGCCTCTCTCGCTTAGTGTCGGTGGTGCAGTATTCATTTCTTCAGCCTATACAATCCATCACTTTGTTGCTTGAAGCAGTAGTGATAGCACTATGAGATCAATAAGGAAGGAAGTATCAATCTCATGTCATTTCCTGACCTAGATAGTGATGGATTGTACAGGTGATGAAATGAATACTGCATCCATTAGGCTATTGAAGAAGGTGATGGGCCCAACTCGGTCCTTCCACGCTCCCCATTAGAACCTCACATCCTCTCAACCCCGGCCCCGCCCGATCTGAAACATAGTACTCATAAATGCACTTTATTGCAGTGCTTCGGTTCCTCGCTCCTGTTTTTCCACAGCATTTGCATGGGGATGTAATATACTTCTAAGTGTTATGTTAATGCTCTTTCATGTGCCTGTGACCACAAAAAAACTCTAAAGTTCCAGTGGGGGGGAAAAATAAAGTTATTCGAAAAATAAATGTATTTCAGGATACCAACAGATGCGGAAACAGATGACAAGATGTAAACAAGAATATGGTGCGTTGACGACATCAAGGGACGATGAGGAGAGAAACCAGATCAAACAACGAAGGTGAGCTTGGTGGTTGCGAGAACAAATGACATCCATACGGCGCCGTATTCACTAGAGGAACAACAGGACGCAAATAAATTGAAACACACATTCTCGTTGAAAAAACAACAAACATCACAGGTTTTTTATTTATTGAGGGGAAAAACAGGTTTGCTATCCAAGTTGTGGTTACAAGTGAAATCGGTTTGCGACAGAAGCAGACGACTCCTACATCGAGTGAGCCACATTTGACTCATCGCCCATCCGCCCCCCGCCCCCCTCCCCTTCCGCATAGAAACAGTGCCTCCCTCACATCAAACACACTGTGTGGAGGAAAATGTAACCCACTGCTGCGTAAAAATGGTATGTAATAACATTTCGCTCTGATGAGTAAACTGCAATGATAGAATGTGTGTGTGTGTTTGTGTGTGTGTGTGTGTGTGTGCATCATGTGTAATCGATCCAGAAGAAAAGTGCTATTCTCCATATCAACCCTCCCTAATTTTGACAACTCTCAACAGCTCTTTTGACAGACAAACTAAGACCCCAGTTCCCCCCCAAAAAACACCCTCCATCCACCCCCATCCTCCATCACCCCCCCCCCTATCCTCTCTATTCTAGCTTCTTGTAGCGGTGGTGCAGCATCAGTACGTCCTCCTGGGACACTCTCTCCCAGCCCTCGCTGTGGACGTGGTACAGGTTGACCTGGCCTCCGCTGTAGGCGTCGCGGTAGGTGGCCTGGTAGATGGCGCGTCTGCCCAGCTCGCACGCCTCCTCCACCGACATCTGGTCCCGCTGCCCGCCGTCCACCACGCCGTACGCGTACATGGACCCCGAGCCCACCGCGAACAGGTCGCCACACACACGGTTCCCCTCAGAGTCCACGTAGTACAGGCCTGGGGAGGGGAGGGGGGGGAAGAGGTGGAGAGAAGGGAGTCGGTCACTAAAATCTGACTTTCAGGGAGCTGGGAGAGAGAAAGGTAAAGACGGGTATATTTATCCCAGAGGCTTCCGGGACACTGACTCCGGTGTAAAACTGTCAGGGAAAGTGAGATGAAAGTGTACTGTACATACACAGCTCTACTGACGCACGCAGCTCTACTGACGCACACAGCTCTACAGACGCACGCAGCTCTACAGACGCACGCAGCTCTACAGACGCACACAGCTCTAGACACACACAGCTCTAGACACACACAGCTCTAGACACACACAGCTCTAGACACACACAGCTCTAGACACACACAGCTCTAGACACACACAGCTCTACAGACGCACGCGCACGCGCACACGCACACACACACACACACACACACACACGCACACGCATCCTCTCCAAGTGAAACAAGCCCTCCAGAACCTGCTGACGAGGTGCATCCCGACTCACTCGTCCGCCTCAGCAGGGAGCCGCTGGAGCTCTTATTGATCTCCTCAAACACACCCAGATTAATTATCGACCCACACCTGGGCCAAGCAGGTGACCCCACCTCAGCACCGAGAACAGAGAAAAGATGAAAAAACAAGTCGTCGTCTTACCCCTTTAATATTTCCACACACACACACAGACACACAGACACACACACATTTCCCACAATTCCACTTGCATAACCGGGCACACTTCAGCATGACAGCAAGCGCACACACATACAATAAGCCTCTTGGCATGTGACACATGCGCTTGCTTGAGGAGTTGTTGAGAGACAGTTGGTTCCCCGACATGACACATGCAGGGCTTCATCACCATGACGCAAAGTGACTAGCACCAGGCTGTGTTCTCCCACAGTCAATACACAGATGGCCAACTAGAGATGGGGAGGAAAAAATACAGTTTGTTTTTTTCTTCTACCGCCAGGGCAGTGTGCGCACACACACACACACACACACACACACACAGAGACAGAGACAGAGACAGAGACAGAGACAGAGACAGAGACAGAGACAGAGACAGAGAGAGAGAGAGAGAGAGAGAGAGAGAGAGAGAGAGAGAGAGAGAGAGAGCGATCACCTTTAGGCTAATACATATACATATCCACACTGCTTACAGCAACCCTTACCAAGATTCCTTGGGAGGCAAATTACAGAACACGGTTTCCAGGCAGGTTAAGGACAGTCTATTAGAGAGACTACTTAAAAACTGCTCTGGGAACTCACAATTGCTTTCAACTGGTAAATTGCACCTTCCATACGAGTCGTTAGCTCCACTCAATAACCATTGAGGCTCCTGCCTAGGTGAGGTAATTTGCCATTTTGGATATTCTGAAGGCTGAAAGGGGACCGGGTAAAAAAAAGTTACAGTGGGAATTTTTTTTCTAAAAGGCAGCCACTCGTGATAAGAGTCGACGACGGTGGGAGGAGGAGGAGAGCTCTGATAGAGGGCAGGGATATAAAGAGTTGGCGCACAAACTTCCATTTCTTCAACACACCTGGAGTCGTTTTTTTTTTCTTCTTCTTTTTAAATACAGAGCGATGCGGTACCGGGGGAGGATGGAGTGGCAGTGGGTGCGTCACCGAAACGGCACAGAAGATGATAAGGCGGGCGGGAGGGAGACGAGGGTGACGTTCGCTAGTCACGGAACAAAAAGGGGGCTCGGATTTATGAGGGCCCGCCACATGACGCTGCCAGGAGCGCCGGAACATTCCGCCGCGCCACGCCTTCACCTTCCGCTCCGCCAGGCAGGTGACAGGCCGCTGAGGCCCGGGGCTCTTCGAGCTGCGGCGCAGGGACCCGGCCGAGTGACAGCCTTCAGAGGCGGGGAGCGGGACAAACGTCTGCCCTTCGCTTCACACAAACGGTATATACGCCAAACTGGCTCGCAGCGAACAGAGGGGGTAGCTTTAAAAAAAAATATATATATATATATTATAATAAAAGACAGCTTTATAAAAAAATAAAACACTCGCAGAGCTGCACTCATACACGAGGGGGCCCTAACTAGCTGCCTGGGGATACACACAAAAACAGAGGTAACCTCTTTGCATACGTGGCCAGGAATTACAGAGAAACATTTGGCTGCCGTACAACCGTTTCCCCCCCTCGCTTGTTTATACGCTGCTCTTCCTCCCAGCTGGTCCACTTATCATCCCACATGACAGGCCATTTGTGTCCTGGAAGCCGGAGACAGAGGTGACACATCACACGAGCGAGATGCACTTGCCTAGCCTAGCCTAGCCGACACTAAGCCTTTTACCAGCAGTGTCACAGCATGAAATGTTATTACAGCCGTATTTGTCAAGCTCTTTCACTGTACTTTAGCAGATTTATTTCAGATGGCACTTACGGCACTTAAAACACTGGAATAACCGAGCTTGCCATCATAGAGCTGCTAATGAGCTTTCTCTTAATCGAGATTGATTTAATTTACATGACATTTAGCTCTCCATTCAATCACCGGTGTTGTAGCAGGCAAAGAGTTTCTATTGAACTTAGAACAGAATCATTATTTGTCAATTGATTGCAGGATTTAATACACGTCATTTAAGTCAAGGGCAGTCTGCAGGCTGTTATTGTACTTGTGTACACACACACAGACGCACCTCTCCGAACAAAGCCCATCGATCAAAGGGACACATTATGCATGCGACCCAATTGTCCAGGGCGCGACCCTGCGTCCATCACAGCGCTGGCTATCCCTGGCCCACAGTCCTAGCCCATATTGATTTCCCATTACAGTGTCACTGTGCCGGCCTCTTTAAGCACACCTCTTGTGATGTACTGCCTCTTACTGCACAGCATCCAAAACAGACCTCAAAGACACAACAGCCTTGGCACGGTCTGGAACCAACAATGCAAGTGACAGTAGAGCTGCAATGCCCCCTAGTGGTACAAGACCATACTACACATGCATGGTAAAAAATGTACGTCCAATGAAACCTCCAACTAGTCTCCAATAAAAGCCAATCCACTTAGTTGTATTGAGGCAAATATGCTATTAAATAATTCTGGGTCAAAATACACCGTTTATCAGTATGTGTATTCTCTGTGATATTAACAGACGGTTGCAACGTCACCTGTGTTCTACAGTCTGACCGCACCAGCTTTGTATGGACGATAACAAATTAGGCTTCCCTATCCATCAAAGAGGAACCTGGTTTTGAATGTTTCATTGCAGGCTAATAACATTGGTGGGTGTTTGTTAGTATGGTATATTCAGCTCAGGGCTAAAGTAGCAGTTGGGCAACAGCTGCCCAAGACTGGACTTATATAGCGCCTTATTCCAAAGCGCTTTACAATGGCCTCTCATTCACCCATTCACACACCAATGGCAGCAAGCTACCATGCAAGGTGCCGGCCCGCTCATTGGGAGCAATTTGGGGTTCAGACCTGCCCAAGGACACCTTGACATGTGGACCAGGGATTGAACCACCGACCTTGCGATCATTAGACACCAGCTCTACCTCCTGGGTCACAGCTGCCCCGGAACATAGTTGTGACTGGTTTATTGTAGGCTAATAACTAGGGATGCCCTGATACTGTTTTTTGCCACCGGGAATCTATGAGCAATATCTGCGGATCTCGATCAAATACCGTAATAGCCTAATACTAATAAAAAAACGAAAATTAAGTGTGGATGAGACATTTTACATTTAGAGCTTCCGATAAAGCGAGGGCTAGGCCTAAATGTTTTAAGAGCCTTTTTAAAAATCTCCACAAACCTTTTGATAGGCTGGCCGAATTGTGTCTGTACATTTCCCCTGCCTTTTTCTTCTCATTCTCAGCGGTCAGCTTTTCAAACTTGCCATGCTCCGCTACGTGATGCAACTTCAGTGCCTTGTTGGTTGTGTTGAAGGATTTTACCGTAGCGCCGCCACAAGGTATTTGATGCGTGCACAGATTGCAGATGGCATGTGTGACATCTGTCTCATACACTTTATAGTGTGACATCTGTCTCACTCACTTCCACTGCAACAATGAATTGGCTCACGTTGTGTGTGTCATTGATCGGTTGTCGTGATCGGCGACTAGAAAGCATTATCGGACTTCCCCCAATCTCATATTTTTATTTGCTTATCGGGCGATTCCGATTGCTAGCTGATCACTCGGGGCATCCCTACTAATAACTTTGGTGGATATTTGTTAGTATGGTATACTCCGCTCTGTTATATCATCCCGGCCTTGAGTAGCAGCTGGGCAACAGCGGTGGTGATAACAAAACCACCAGGCTCCACAATAGCCTGACGCCAATACACAGAGAGTGTGCTCTGTGGCAAGCAAATAAACACCTGGGTTACTAAAATAAGTTTTATGGTATTGACGCATCTTTACATAGGTAGTAATGAGTAATTTGCACTAGTAAAAAGGTCCAATTATAAAAAAGACCAATGGAAAGCCCCCATACTGAGGCATAAATATTGGATACAGAGTGGAGCAGGGGTAACCAATCTTAAGTACAGGGCCCGTGTGGTCACAGGTTATGGTTTGAATTGTTCCAACCAAGCTGCAACACCGCCTGACTAAACTAATTATAGTATAAAGTAACTATAATATACATACATTTATTACAATCAGATATGTCACTGCTTGGTTACAATGAATGCCTGAAACCTTACCGGTGCTCCAAGCATAAGATTTACCATCACTGATGCAGAAACGACGATATAGATCTTGGTTGAATAGCATCTGCAAATCCTGTGTTCATATACAGTTCTACACACACACCTATTTAAATGAAAAATGTGCAGAGGTGTACGATGAGCATATTCACCTGGCCCTCTCTTGTCCCAGCCACACACCATGGTGCCCATGCTGAGGCCCATGCCCTTGTACTGGTACACCATGTTGGCCAGCAGCTTGGAGGCGGCTGCCACAGAGATGCGCTCCTTGTTTCGGAGCTCGTAGATGCGACACTGGCGGGCCAGAAGTCTCTCCCAGAAGCTGCAGTCGGCAGCACCTCCGGCCATGGTGCCCAGGAGGTAGGGGTTGATCTCGATCACCTTCTTCACGGTCTGGGAAGCGATGTAGGAGCCCGCTGTGGCCCTGGAGTCCACCGCCACGATGACTCCATGTTGGAACTGAGGGATATTGAGACATGGAAGTTATTGGGTCCCTAGAATGTTCTGTTGACTAGTGTGAAGAAAGGCGAGAGCATTGATTGACTGTCATCCATCATTACTCTCATTGGAAGTGAAAATCTGATGAACAAATGACAGTAGACCAACTGACAAGTGACAACTAACTAGCTAAAGCACTGCTGGCACCATAAAAGGCTAAATACCAACTAAGTTACGGCACTGACATACGAGCTGTGAATGTGATATGCATTATTATTATTTTTTTGCCTGATCTAAGTTAGTAAGCAGAACAATCTACTACTACTGCTACTTGACTGAACCACAAAAAAAATGGTCAGACAAAATAGGCATTCTTATTCTACGCTAATAGGCTAGCTCGCTAGGCAGCCAGGCAGGGATGAGCAAGCAGATTATTGTGGCACTTCTTTAGCAAGTTAGTTTAGCAGCATGTCAACTACATATAACAGCATCATTTCAATCTGGCATAATTGCAGATTTGCAGATGCACATGTTCAACAGGTATTACGGTATAACAATAAGGGAGCTAGAAGCCAGTAAGCTAGCTAGACCATCTTGTCCACTCACTTTGAAGGCCAGGGTGGTGGTCCCGTGGAGGAAGTCTATCCTCCTCTCAGGGCCTTCATCCTCGTTGTTGTGAGACCTTTTCACGGCGAAGTTCAGGCTGTCGCCCGGCGAAGCCCCGAAGCCCAAGTCGGTCTGAGAGAGTCCACAACCGAAGTCAAAGGACCGGTTACCGTTAAACGAAAAATCCGCAGACTCACCGTGCAACACACTAGAGAGCGCCATCTTTGTAAATGTAATGAAGAATAGGCGACTTCCGTTCGGTTTTTTTCTTTCTCTTGACTTTATTTTGTTGAATGGATTTTGGTGAGCCTAATGCGTAGAGCGCCCTCCTCTATGAAGCTGTCTGACTTCGGTACTGCACTGACAGACCCTCAGCTCTTCTCCCATCCCTCTCACTTTAGTTTTAGACCCTCTCACTTTCTGATTCCTGGCTGTCAATATTCTCCTTCGTTCATTCTCTCCATTCTTTCCTACCGTTGTCCTCTGAATCTTTGTTCCTAACCCCCCGAAACCCACTACTACCCCTACCCCAATCCCCTTTCTTATTATTTTCTATTCAAATGCTTTATCCTCCAGTGTCTCTGTCTCCTCTATTCTTTTTTGCACCCTCTTCGTCACCCTCTCCCTCTCCCTGTGATATTCTTCCTTCAGGTCCTCCCTGTCTCTGCAGCGCCATCCTTTGGCGGTGATGAGGAAGACGTCCACGTTGTTCCCAGAATAGGCGTCCCTGTGTGTGGCCCTGAACACAGCCTCTCTGGCCAGTGACGTGGCCTCCTCTTCACTCAGGCCCCATTGCAACCCTCCATCCAGAACTCCATAGGCATAGGGGGAGCCGGAGCCCACTGAGAAGAGCTGCCCCTGCAGGCGGGCACCATCACTGCACACATAAATCAGCTTGGGGCCACCGTGTCCTCTGACGGGGGATCTTGTCAGACCCTTGTCGATAACTGCGTGCCTTGTTTTGTCAGTGACACCATCGGTCAAACTCGAGACGTCTTGAGCCCCGAGGTCACGTGCAGGCTTCCTTGTCTCTTTGGGGAGATGTGTTGCTGCACAGCCGTCTTCTGAACCCTCTGATCCCATCTCATCCACTTTGTGCCCCACGCGTTCCTCAACCCCGGCCTCCTCTTCGTCCCAGCCACACAGCGTGAGTGCCACGCACACGTCCGTCCCCTTGAACGGATGCAGCATGTGGGACAGGAGCTTGGCAGTGCCACTTATCGACAGGCGTCGGCGGTGGCGAAGCTGGTACAGGCGGATCTCTCTGGTCAGGATTCTCTCCCACAGCTGGCAGTCCGCGCCGCTACCCGAGGAGGTGGCCACCAGGTGGGAGTGGATGGGCGTGATCTTCTGGACAAACGGGCAGGCTACCAGGCCACCACAGCTGGCTCGTGTGTCAGCGGCCGCAATGACCCCCCCTTGGAACACAAAAGCCAAGGTGGTGGTGCCGTGAGAGAGAGGGAATGGTCGACGAACTGAGGTGGATGGAGAGGCGACTGGGGACTCGGAGAAAGAAGATGGCCGTTTGCCGTTATAACGGGAATGAACAGAGCTTTGAGGGCTAGGTATGAAAAAGTGCAGAGGGATCCCTCCATCTATCTCAGGCGAGTTAGGCTTCCCCCATCCAAAGTTGTCCAGGGGGTGAGTGGTATCTCCCACGGGTCTTGAGAGTGAAGCAGGAATGTTCCACCTGTGAAACATAGGGGTGTCCTGAAAACCACAGACGTCTTGTAAAGCCATTGTGATGTGTATGGCTGGCTGGGAGATTATTGTTGATATTGATAATAATAAAGTAGCCTGGTAGTAATAAACAAAACAAAATTAGAAGTCAATGACGCCAAAACCATTGATCAGAGTCTGACACAATAATGATGCTGATGTCCCAGTTTGATCCAATAAAAGATAGACCTTTAGTCAAAGCAACCCATGGTAATCCACATAGACAATCCAGTGTTTATATGTCCACCCCATGGAATATAAATGTCTCTTCGTAACAACCAAAATTTGAGTTGTATGGCTGTCCGAATTGATATTGAACCTCTCTCTGCTATCTTGTGTAGAATCTGAAAACATTGAAATGGAACTCACATTGTTTTTATATAGGGGCCCGTCTGACACACCCACACATACACACACAACCTGGCATTTCTTCAAGCTTTGAGCTTGACATCAGCGATATTTGATAGTGCTTTTGTTGTGGTGGTAAGTGATGCGATGGAGAGAAGCGACTCTACAAGCGTTGCAGTCAATCTTGCTGAGGCAGCTTGTCAATGTTACTCCATTAATCACCACACGTAAACAGGTTCTCTTGTTACATATTGTGTCATATATTCAGTTTTCCTGGTTCAACTTTATGTTTCGTATTGGAATGTTATTTCATTGATAATGAATGACAATACTAGGATGACAATGACAATACTTTGATGGCTGCACATCCCTGGTTAATTAATGTGACCACTCTATATAACCTTTGCACTTTTGGTTGGATGCTAAACTGCATTTTGTTTGTATAGTACTTGTACTCTGCGATGACAATAAAGTTGGCTCTAATCTAATCTAATATATGTTTATGGCTGAAACAGACATCTGGAATATAATAGCAGACAGTCATGCCAGTGTTGTGGGTGTCTGGGTTTGTAAGCCCCCCCCCCGTATCAGACACAGAAATGAGACATGGGCTGTGTTCGGAATGGCATACTAGCATACTACTCATACTAGATATGACGTAGATTTTGAGTATGTAGTGCGTTCACACTGTAGATTATGTGAAATTTGAGTATGCAAGAAATGGATACTAGATTTTCGGTCGGCTGGTATTGGCATACTTATTATGAATTTAGTAAGCAGTATGCAGTATATACTAATTGAGTATGTTAGTATGCCATTTCGAACACAGCCCTGTTCATGTACCTGTGCAAGTGTCGCGATAACGAAGTAAAGAAACTGCATTCGTAAGGAAGCCATTTTGACTCTCTGCTCCGTATCCCTTTAATGAGAATGAATACACGCGTAGAGCCAAAATGGCGTCAGTTTCCCCTATACTAAACAACCGCTGTCTTCCTTTCCGTTCTCCCGACTGATGATGGCGTCCGCTAGTACTGGAGGCAGGGTGTCCTGCGGGAGAGATCTGAACTGTGTCCCGGAGGTGGCTGATACCTTAGCTGCGGTCGCCAAACTCGGGTGAGTAGATCGGCCGACCGTAAGCGGTCATTTAGGTGGAGGTATGAGCAAATTCAGCAGTCCACATGCTTAGAAAAAACCTTTGGCTGCTATGCACGTGATGCATGCTAACCAAGCAGCAATGTGCAAAGTTGCCGGTGAAATTTTCAACACGTGCACAATGGAGTTTTTTTCCCCTCACTAGTCTACGAACTCAGCGATTGCATTTAATTGATTGTGGAAACATAACTTGTGCTTAAGCTATCTGGATAGTTCTACTATTTGTTAATTTATTTCCTAGCTACTATTAGCTTAATTTCCCTCCGTCTCTTATCAAAGATGCAAGAGCCTTATGTCGCCTTATGTCAAATGTCAAGTAACATGACATATTAACATGTTACTTTACTCTCCTCCTCTCCCCCCCATCAGGTTTGACTTCCTATGCATGCCCCTCTTCCACCCGAGGTTCAGGAGGGAGTTCGAGTTGGACCCCGCTAAAGCCCGCGCCGGAGCCCAAACACGCTCCGACCTGCTCCTGACCGGGAGAGGTGATGCTCTCCTTCCAACAAGAACCTATATCTTGAGATCGGTTTGCATTAAAACAACTAGTGGTTCATCTGTTGGGATTAACTACATTTAGTGTCTTTGAAATGCATTGTCTGAGTGAGGGTTTGTGTCCCATGCTGTCCACTACAGTGGAATTCTCACAGGCATCTGATACTTTGTATGACGACCACCTCTCGTTGGCCTAATTTAGGCACTTTCGTCAGTATCAGTGTCTTCATCCTCCATTGCTTCTACTGGGTCCATTTCACTTAGTAGCCCACAAGTGACGCCATAATAGAACCCCTAGAGTTGATGTGCCAAGAAGGCCTACAGCCTCTCTACAGCATGCCTAATGGACTACGTTATTGCTCAGGAGCGTCAGACCGAATGTCTCCATATAAACCATTAGGCGACATTGAATAGCAGGAAATCGAAGGATCTAACATCTAACAATTAAATGTCCATTTTACATTCCCCAGACTGGAACACACTTATTGTTGGGAAGCTTTCACCATGGATAGAGACGGACTCCGAAATCGAAACGGAGCGCCGGAATTCAGAAGCGGTAAGTTGGGCATGAACTTGAGGACGCTTGTTACAATTTTGACATTCCATGACCATGACATGTCTGGTGCAATGGGTTAGGAGAAGCTCAAACAAAACATTGGAACACCATCACAACAAGTCAAATTGTTGTACTCTTTTGGTGATCTTACTAAAGAATATAGTTTATTTTTGTAAGTAACCCTCATCTTCAATCTCTCTCTCTTTTTCCCCCATTTTCTCTCCCTCTTTCTCTCTCCACTCATCTTTTTCTTTACCTTCTCCTTCCATCCCTCTCTCCTGTCCCAGGCTCTCGTCCAGGAGCTGAATTTCTCAGCTTACCTGGGTCTGCCAGCCTTCATGGTGCCCCTGAAGGGCCCCCACTGTGCCAACCTGGCCCGAGTCCTGCTCAACCACATCCAGACTGGACACCACTCCTGCATGGTATCCACCACCACCACTACCACACTACCAATCCTCATCCTCAGTCTTATGGCGAAAAACACACCGCGAGCGTCAACCTCAGCACCATGTGTGCGTGGCGGAACTGCTGCGGCTCTCATGCTTGCAGCTTCCCTACTGGCAGCGTCCCTACTGCGGCTCTAACTGCGGAGCTGCTACTCTACTATCTTCGTACATCGAGTTTTGCGGTTTTTGTGCAGCACGCGGAAAAAATAGCCGAGAGTCCAACTCTCTAGCTGGTGTGCCGTGTCAGCCAGTGTGAGACGCTGGAGACACATCTCACGCGCGCTGTATGGCTGCTGTAACCCGTTAACATGAGTGCCGCAATGAAAAGCTGCGGTTGCCGCTTGCGGTGTAAACCGGGCTGGTTTAGGCTTCTATTGTCACTGATGATGGTGTAGTGATATAATATAGTCACTTAAGCAAACTAGAAACTGAACCTATGAAACCACAAGCGTGGTGGTGTTCTTGTCATCTATGAATAAGTCAACTATTCGACTGGTGTGTTCTTGTTGTCACTAGCAATATGTTGTGTGATAGTTTTCGTTATTTCTGTATTTCCTTTATTGATGCGTTGTTTGTTGTTTGGGCTCAGTTCTGGATCCGGGTCCCCCTGATGTGCTCTGACGACATTCGTGATGACCTCATCGAGAACGAGCCAATCAAAAACACCGACGATGGGAGTGATGAAGAGAAGACCTGGGGCTGGTGAGTGTTCCGTCGGAACATTCTAAAACTACCTCAACGTTCCACTAGTGGTTCTATTGTTATTCACACCATCTCCGCTATCAGACTCATATTTGTCCTCTTGTTTTCCTTATTTCAGGTGGCATTCATTCAGAACTCTTTGTGACTACAACAAGAGAGTCTGTTTAGGTAAGAAAGCAGAATGGTGGGGCACATTTGGACAATCTGATTAGGAATTGTTTTAGTCATTGATTCTTCTAACTCCTTCCTCTTCCTGAAGCCATTGAAGTCGGGGAGAACATGCCTTCTGACGCTGTGATTGACAAGTGGCTCGGGGAGCCAATCAAAGCAGCCGTCCTTCCCACCAGCCTCTTCCTGACCAATAAGAAAGGTTTCCCAGTCCTGTCAAAAGCCCACCAGCGAATCATCTTCCGTCTCTTCAAGGTATCACAAATAGATGCCATATTCTGCCATTAAACATATCACTTCTATTTTAGAAATGGAATAGTAGGAATCTATTCTATTCTAAATGACTGATGTTTTAAACTATTTCCTCTTTTTCTTTTTTTTTCTTTTTTTATAGCTTGAGTCCCAGTTCATCTTCACTGGCACCAGTCGTCACAGTGAGAAGGACTTCCGCTCCTACATACAGTACCTAGAATACCTCAGCCAGAACAGACCTGCCCCCAATGCCTACGAGACGTTCGCTAAGGGTTATGAGGATTACCTACAGTCTCCTCTTCAGGTGTGTGTGTGTGTGTGTGTGTGTGTGGTTTTATAGACTGTGGTATTTCTGAGGGCCTGTGTGTGTTTGTGTATGCATCGGTGTCTCTTTAACTGATTTCACTCTCTTGCCTTCCTATTTAGCCCCTCATGGACAATCTGGAGTCACAGACCTATGAGGTGTTTGAGAAGGATCCTATCAAATACTTCCAGTACCAGCAGGTAAGTAACACAAGTGACCTGCAGTTAAATGCACTACGATAGCGAGCATTAACAGGTGTAACTGATTTGATTCTTGTGTCGCGCTCTCTGCAGGCTGTGTATAAATGTCTTCTGGACAGAGTCCCAGTAGAGCAGAAAGACACCAACGTACAGTGAGTACTGGCTCCACCATCTTCCCCCTCTCCATCAATGACAATTACCATGACCTGGCACATGTGGTGTGTGTAGTCTCCCTAATCTCCCCCTCCCTCCCTCCTTTCCTCAGGGTGTTGATGGTGCTCGGGGCTGGCAGGGGTCCTCTGGTTAATGCCTCTCTGCGCGCGGCCAAGCAGGCAGACAGGAAGCTGCGTATCTATGCCGTGGAGAAGAACCCCAACGCTGTCGTCACGTGAGTGAAGCCTCCCCGTGACCTTTGATCTCTACGGAGCCCCTAAACCCCCCCCCCCCCCACCCGCTTTGTCTGTCTGCTTGTTCCGACCCCCCCCCCTTTGTGGTTCTATTTCCTAGGCTTGAGAACTGGCGGTTCGAGGAATGGGGAGATCAGGTGACGGTGGTGTCATGTGACATGCGGGAGTGGGCGGCGCCCGAGAAGGCGGACATCATTGTGAGCGAGCTGCTGGGGTCCTTCGGCGACAACGAGCTGTCCCCAGAATGCCTAGATGGAGCACAGCACTTTCTCAAAGGTAGGGAGTCCCACTCCCCTCTGGTCTGTGTTATTGTGTCATCGGAGCAGCTTTGATGGGGTTGTAATTCTGCTCTTCTCTAGGATAGGCGTGGCATTCCTGTAACCTTAGCCCATATTGCGTCGAAAGATGTTTTAACATATTGCTGGTGTTTCCACCCTTACTTGAAATGATCATTTCTAGTTTTTGCCGTGCGCAATTGTCAGCGTATGCACAAAACATGCCGGCATCGATAAGAGAATCGATAACCACTCTCTCTCTCTCCCTCTCTCTCTCTTTCAGATGATGGGGTGAGCATCCCCTGTTCCTACACGTCCTTCCTGGCCCCCCTCTCCTCCTCCAAGTTGTATAACGAGGTCAGGGGGTGCAGAGAGCGGGACAAGGACCCAGAGTGCCATTTCGAGACCCCGTACGTCGTCAGACTCCACAACTTCCACCAGCTGGCTGAGCCCAAGGCCTGCTTCACCTTCAAACACCCCACCACAGGTAACACACACACACACACACACACACACACACACACACACTTCACCACAGGTAACACACACACCACACTCCAGGTAACACACACACACACACACACAACCCACATACACAACCACATACACCCCCACAGGTAACACACACACACACACACCACACTCCAGGTAACGCGCACACAACCACAGCCACATACACCCCCACTCACACACACCTCATGTTGGTAGAGCCATCACACATCCACTCTCACACACCTGTGCATGTGATGCCAAGAGGCAGAACAAACGCACTACTAACTGTTTTCTCTCTGTGTCTCTCAGATATGAACAACAACAGGTATCAGTGCCTCAGATTCTCAGTTGGGTGTAACACTGTGCTCCATGGCTTTGCTGGATACTTCGAGACCACCCTCTATGGAGACGTCACACTCAGTAAGTCATGAATGGGTGCTGGGATGATGAAGATGATTGATGTATAGATGTATCAATTGATTTACATTAGCCTTGTCCCCCAGGCTATTGCACATAGAGCATATAAGGTCATGACCAATTCATGACCACCACCACGCCCTCCGACAAGAGTTATTGATCATTGTGATGCTTGTGTGCAAGATGTTTATTGAAGACATGTTGGGTATAATAAAGACATGTTACAAACTGTCTTTAAAAAAACGTATTTACCGGTATTACCTTATACCTGCCCAACCCTCCCAAATAAAGCCATTGTCTGCTATGTGACCGGCAGATTCTTCCGGTCCTTGTATTGAAAACAAAGGTTGCGTTGGTCCACCAGTACCTGTGTGACTGGGAATGTGATTAGGTTGACATTACAGGCATGATAATCGTTCACCTTTTGTCGAAATTAGCCGTTTTGAATCCAAAATAGGTGACTTCCCTGAATCATATAGATCCGATGAGTTTTTTTTTTTTTTTTGGGGGGGGGGGGGGGGGGGGTTTAGTCTGGAACGCACGTTGAACGTTCGAACGATTAGATTTTGATGGGCCGTTGATGGCCAGGGCTACAGAAAAGAGAAGCAACATGTGCGCAGGCGTGAAGGGCAGAAACTGTAATGTGCGCGTGAAACTCCTTGGTGAAGAAATTGGTGACAGAACGTCAGCCGCGGTTTTTGTATGCTGAGAGAAGACAAGGACCGTCGCAAATACTGAGATAAGAATGTAACGTTAACAAAACACAAATTGTTAGCTAACGATAGATGGCTAACTTTGGTACTAACATTTGGTACTAACATTACTAAGTGCAGTACAGATAACTACTAACGTTAGCGTTGTCAGCCTATTTTGCAAGCTGTTAGCCCCTTTCACACATAGTTCCCTGTAAATTAAATGGAATCGCAACCCAGGTCCGCCAGTGATTTTCGCCGTTTAATGAACTAAATGCCCGAAAAATATGAGGATGAATACATATAAAACTGAGGTATGATATATGGCAGTCTCAGGCACCTGTCACGTCTCCAGTAGCTACATTAGAACTTTGCATCCTTTGATACATATAAGGATCTTGTAACTTCGCAAACAATGGCAAAATTTAAATAGTTTACTCTATGTTCAACTGGAAAAGGTAGTGAGAAGATTTTCGTGTTTTGATTTCGCTGGGAGTTCGTTCAAAATGCCTTTCCACCAAAGAACCGTGGAGCCGCGCCGTGTGAGGGTCATACAATATTTGTATATTAAAGGCAACGCCGCGGCAGTTGAACATAGAGTAAACTATTTCAATTCTGCCATTGTTTGCGAAGTTACAAGATCCTTACATCCCGTCAAGATCCTTGATGATATAAATATGATGATAAATACATATAAAACAGAGGTATGATATATATGGCAGTCTCACGCGCCTGTCACGTCTCCACTACATTAGAACTTCGCATCCTTTGATACATATGACGGGATGTAAGGATCTGTAACTTCGCCGCGGCAGTTGAACATAGAGTAAACTATTTCAATTTTGCCATTGTTTGCGAAGTTACAGATCCTTACATCCCGCCATATGTATCAAAGGATGCGAAGTTCTAATGTAGTGGAGACGTGACAGGCGTGTGAGACTGCCATATATATCATACCTCTGTTTTCTATGTATTTATCATCATATTTTTCGATATATAACGGAAGTATGATATATGGCAGATATATGGTATATGCAGATAACGTTACTCAAGAGTTTGTGAACATTGTTTTTCTTTCAGAATGAGTGTGTTAGGAGAGAAAGATGCTCTGGTTGTCAAACAACTAGATAGAGGAATAAAGTGCAGCTGGAACTGGTCATGGCTTAAATTAGAAGCTAAGGTAGAGACAAACGGACAAGAGCTTTCATTCCATCTGGCAGATGTGTTCAAGAAGATTGACAAGCAGGGATTGGCAAGGTGCATTATCTGTCAGAAAGATATTAACTAATAACTACGCAAACAAGGTTAGCCATGCACTGCAGGTACATTGTAAAACTGAAGTGCACAAAAAGAAGATGCATGGCATATCCACAACACGCAGTATAGCCAGCACCTTTCTTCAGAGCAGAGAGACGGCATCAACTGCAAGCCAGGGTCCAGAAAAAATCAGGCAGCAGTGCCAGGCACCTGTACTACCTGCTGTGAACCGTATAGCAAATGCAGAGGTGGGTGTAGGCCTATTTGTCGGCACAGGCAGCATCACTATTTAGGCATAGAATACTTTACCAGTTCAGCACAGGCAGCATCATCACTTAAACATAAAAGACACTGAAATACAGTAGCTTTTAACTAATTGCATAATTTGTGTTCTAGGCAATGGTTCTTGGAGAGATAGCAGAACATTCCCTCCCGTTTGCAATTGCTCCAGTAATTGTGGAGCTTGCGCAGACTCTTGCCCTGGACAAAGTGGGTTTGCAGGGAATGAACTGGAGTTATTCGAAGTTTTTTTCTCGTGGTCTCGTATCCTTCTCACCTTTTTCACCCCGACCTGTTTTCATGCCTGCATTAACAGTGATGTGTTTTCGGTGCAGGTATCAAGTTGATTAGTTTGACATTAACAGTGATGTGTTTACAGGTATCAAGCCAGAGACACACTCTCCTGGAATGTTCTCCTGGTTCCCTATTCTGTTTCCACTCAAAGTGAGTTTGTTACTCAAGTACAACGTACCATGTATGTGTCATTTTCTTGGGCTGTGTTTGTGTGTTTTGAAGTATGAATGCACATTGTTGAGTCTTGACCCCTTTCCCCTCCTCCCTCGCCCACCCGCAGCAACCAATCCCTGTGGCGAAGGATGATGATGTCAGCGTGAGGTTCTGGAGGTGTAACAATGGGAAGAAGGTGTGGTACGAGTGGGCCGTGACCGAGCCCTCGTGTTCCGCCATCCATAACCCAGCCGGACGATCTTACACCATCGGCCTGTGAAGACAACACACACACACACACACACACACACACACACACACACACACACACACACGCTCATACACATATACAGGGGCACTTAGTTACAAATGAACTGACAGTAGACTTCCTGGATCATGAACCCTCATCCTGTCCAAGATACCAAGTCCAAACCTACAGACCTGCATCACCAGCTTTGGTGTTGGGAATCAGAATGTAGAGGTGTATTAGGACCTGATTTGAGTGCTGTAGGTTTGAGGGTATCGGTGGAGGAGTCCGCTTCAGCCACAGACTATCATCCACATATACTGTTTTGCCGTTGTTCTTTTTTTTTTGTATTGTCTTAGTCACCTGGTATTTCCAGTACAGAAACACTCACCTGATAGAATCTCGGCCATACTGAGCACACATTCCATTCTAGAACTCAGTTGAACTTGACACGCTCTCGTACCCCAGTCAGAGCTCCCAACACTGCGGGGTTCAGAGAGATGAGAAAGATGTTCAGGCCGTTTGCTTTTTTTAGACATTCTTTTCCTTGTTTTGTTACTGTTTTTTGTCTGAAACATCAATTGTCAATAAATAAAGACATAACAACAAGCATATTTTCTGTCTGCTTGCATTGTCTTTCTCAGATAAGGGCCGTGTTGTTCGTTGTGCATGGGCTGAGAACATTTTCATATCAGGAGGACACTCTGAATTTCAACATTTGTTTACTGCTGTGATGTTTGCTGTTTGCTGAGAGTGTGAGTGTGTGTGTATACTGTATGTGTATATATGTGTGTGTGTCTGTGTGTGTATATGTGTGTGGGCAATTCAGTGAGTAGGCCTACTAGTAAACACCTCTCAGGTTTCTTCTGGGAAATTGACACGTTTGGACTGCATGACACAGACACATTCACTCACTCACCTCCTCTATTCATCTTCAAGGCTTGAATGTGAACATGTTTAAACCCACAGTCATTTACCAGAAAACTTGTCATGGTGAAATACGTAATATTGTAATACTAATGGTTAGTACGCCTGAATGATGTTTGATGTTATTGATCATTAAACATTTATTCATTTGTTGATTTAACCATGTAACCACCATTCTAGATGTGGTGTATTAACCATCATATTGATGAGAGCAACGGGTGACAAGAGCAAGGGGTGACTTGTCAAACCAAAGGGACTACGACGTCCTTATCTTGAACAAGAAACAACTTAACCAACAGATGCAGGAGAACATGTTTAACACTCAGGAAGTAACATACAACATGTCACATTGTATTTATGACCTGTCTATAATAATGCTACTATGTTGGTATGTCGATGGCCCATAGATTATGAGAGTGGCTACGGTGAAAAAGCACATACATATCTTTGTCCCAACTGTTCCCATGAGATAAGAATGTATGGTTCCCCCAAAAGGAACTATTCTTTGTTCAGAATCACCCCATTTGGTCAAGACTCACATCACAGATAGCAACGTGGAGAGGGGAGGTTTTAGAAGGTGTAAAAGGGACCTCTCCAAGACCACGCCAAACACCCTGCCCATGTTTACACGACTGCCCACAGAAGGCCCACTCTATTCCTGTCCATCATGTCTTGATATCAAGCTGTGCTAATTCAAAAGGTTACCTGACCCTATGACGCAAAACAAGCTCATAAATCATTCACCTGGCATCCGCAGTCAGACCAAATGCACCCACCCACACACACACACCCACCCACCCAATATGACCTCTGCCTTACTGAGAACACTTGTTTTCCATTCTAGAACTTGCCCTGTGAATTCTCCCCACTCAACTCTAGTTTCACCAGTTGGTTTTTTTCCCCTGTTGAGAGACATTTGCTGTGGTGACGATGTGTATACTGACTCATGGTTGATCTGTGTACAACTCATGGTTGTGTCGGGTAAGAACTCAGTTGTTGATTTATGTTATTTGTGCCTAATGATCATGACCCAGGTCTTGACTCATCAGGGGAAATTATGCAAGCCCCTCTGACTGGTGGTGGGTAATATTTTAATATGTTAATGGGTTTGGCCTGATTCAGCGAGGCAAGCTGAACAGACAACGAACGATTACGTCCAGTAGGTGTCACCGAAGAAGAGGTTAGGGAGTTGTATTACTAATTAAAATGTTGTTTTCCTGCACTGAAACATCTGTTAAAGTGTGTCTGGTCAGTAAACACCCGTCAAGGTTTCCTCCAGGGAATTCACACACAGTTGGACTTCAGTGTTTAAACATCTATAGTACAGTCTCCCTGACACTGAGACTCACACACACGCATGCATGCACTCACCCACACATATTACCTATTTATTTGTTAATAAATCTTCAAGGCCTGAATGTGAATATCATTATAAAGCAACCCGCTGACCACTGTTCCCTCACCACCTAAATATCTACAGTACGACCCCCCCCCCCCCATCCCAGTCCGACCCAGACACACCCCCCTCTACCCCCCCATCCCAGTCCGACCCAGACACATACCCCCCTACCCCCCCATCCCTGTCCGACCCAGACACATACCCCCCTACCCCCCCATCCCTGTCCGACCCAGACACATACCCCCCTACCCCCCCATCCCAGTCCGACCCAGACACATACCCCCCTACCCCCCCATCCCAGTCCGACCCAGACACATACCCCTCTACCCCCCCATCCCAGTCCGACCCAGACACATACCCCCCTACCCCCCCATCCCAGTCCGACCCAGACACATACCCCCCTACCCCCCCATCCCAGTCCAACCCAGACACATACCCCCCTACCCCCCCATCCCAGTCCGACCCAGACACATACCCCCCTACCCCCCCATCCCAGTCCAACCCAGACACATACCCCCCTACCCCCCCATCCCAGTCCGACCCAGACACATACCCCTCTACCCCCCCATCCCAGTCCGACCCAGACACATACCCCCCTACCCCCCCATCCCAGTCCTACCCAGACACATACCCCCCTACCCCCCCATCCCAGTCCGACCCAGACACATACCCCCCTACCCCCCCATCCCAGTCCGACCCAGACACATACCCCCCTACCCCCCCATCCCAGTCCTACCCAGACACATACCTCCCCCCACACACACACACATGAACAGGAAACCCCTCTCATATTCCTATTAATAAAGTGTGGACATCATGTACTACTTCAGCGTGTACCAAGCACATAAACTTACTGACATGTTGACCTTCTTTCATATCACAACCCAATCAGCTAACCACAGCAACCATGAGGCTGTTTACCTACAGTACACTGGAACGGTTGTGCCTGTGCTCTAGTCTAAATGTCAAAAATGTTGTAAATTTGTTATGCCTCAGTCCTTCAACTGCTGCCTCATCAAACAGACACATGGAGTGTTTGTTTTTGTGTTTGTGAACTCATCGTGTGTGTGTGTTTGTGTTTGTGTGTGTGTGTGTGTGCGCGCGAGCGTGTATGCGTGTGTGTGTGTGTGTGTGTGTGTGTGTGTGTGTGTGTGTGTGTTTATGTGTCTGTGTGTGTGTGGGGGGGGTTAATTTGATTTGATTTGTTTCCAGTGAAACATTCATCTATTGAGGCATACTACCTCATACCTGTGTCTGTCTGTTAGTCTTTCTATTGCTCAGTCATACCCTAGACTAGGAACCCACGCGTTTGTATACCCTCTCGTATTAAACGTAGTATTATGAGCATATACATCAATGTAAAAGTGTTTTCTCAGAGCTCTGTCAGTGTTTGAACCGGGAGAGTGTAAGACAATAAAAGTTCGCCTTCTGTAAACGCAGGGGTGAAGGAGTGCACGTTGAATAATAGCATAAGTTATTAGCTCTAAACCCACTCATCCTAGCCTGAAGACATGTCTGACCTAGTTGGTTCTTCTCTCCTTATAAGGGGAACATGTCTTATTTCTCAAGTCTCATTCCAGGCTGTGTGACAAAAGCTGGTCTCACTAAGTCAGGGTCCCAGATTAGACAAAACATAACAATAAGACTGGCAGAGCGCAGGTGGCAATGAAAACAGGTTGATTAGATTTGATTAGACACAACGTCATTTGTCTTTCGCCAGCCACATATTGTATAAAACAGCATATAAAACATACAAATATAAGATCATCATCATCATCATCATCATCATCATCGTCATCCTTGGCCACCATACACAAGAGACATTACCCATTCAAGAAACAGGGGTGTCCCATTGAGACCAAGGTCTCGGTATCAGAATGGGAAAGAAAGGTGATTTAAGTGACTTTGAATGTGGCATGGGTGTTGGTGCCAGACGGGCTGTTTTGAGTATTTCAGAAATTGCTGATCTACTGGGATTTTCCCGCACAACCATCTCTGGGGGGGAACAGAGAATTGTCTGAAAAAGAGAAAATATCCAGTGAGCAGTTCTCTGCGAAAATGGTGGTGGTGGTGTAATGGTGTGGGGGATATATTCTGGGCACAAATCTTCAGCAACTGCGTGATGTTATAATGTCAATATGGACAAAAATCTCTGAGGAATGTTTCCAGCACCTTGTTGAATCTATGCCACGAAGAATTAAGGCAGTTCTGAAGGCAAAAGAGGGGGGTCCAACCCGGTACTAGCAAGGTGTACCTAATAAAGTGTCCGGTGAGTGTATATTGACCCACAGCTCAGGGGACAAAAGAGTTTTTAAAACTGTTCTTGTTGACATGGCAACCTAAAGTGCCAGCCCGAGGGGAGATGTTGGAACTGAGGATGGGGAGGGGTCATGGGATGAGGAACAGTTTCTTATTTTCTTTTTCTTTCTTTTTTTACTTTTGTTCATACACAAAATGACAATAGTGTTAAAGCACTTGTAAATGAGTGTCGTATTACAGAAGAAAAAAACAACAACAACAACAACATACAATACATAGCAACTACAGGACAAAGATAACACAAACAGCACAAACACTCAGTTAGCTGCATGTAGGTATGCCCGAAATACATACACAAACATCACATACTGACCCACAGCTCGTATTGATTGTAAGTCGCTTTGGAATAAGGCGCCTTCTAAATGCCTAAAATGTTAATGTACAGCTCGAGGGGAGACGTTGGAACTGAGGGTGGAATGGTAGGTCATAGGTCATAGGTCATGACCGTCATGTTGGGTGCTCCAACCTACAACATGCTGTATTATAATGACATTGTGATTAAAAGTTGAAGTTGTGATCTTGAGGTCAACCGCCCCCCTAATAGTGTTAAGAACTCTGCCTTGAGATAATTGGTTTGCATAAAGGAAGAGTGCAGAGGTAGAAGTCGGACAGGAGTCCATTGCTCGACATGCCATGCATATCAATGAATCCATCGTCAGATTTCTACCTCCACCAGCCTCCCCTAGAGGAGTGTGTAATAGACAACATGAGCGCTGTGATCTCTCCAAACCACATTCACTTCCACACACATTAATAATGTTATGTGCCATATGCATAGCCTAGGTTTCAAAGGTGTATTGAAATCACAGAATATATATGGAAACAATGTGGCAAGATCAATTACATTCAGAAGTGCATTATATGGATACATCCCAATTACATTTTTGTTAGTGACATATCACTCTTAAAATGTTCTATTGTGAATTGTATTAAAGGAAGTTGACTTATAATGTGAATGACTGTGTTTTATTTTCTATGTTTTATTGAATAGAGTCCCTATCCTGGGAGAGGGGAGGGACTTGGCTGTGTTGATTATTTCCGACACGGTGATTGGTTATATAGTAAGCACAGTCCAAACCAATGATATTCTAGTTCCAAACAATTGGCATTTGGCCCAAAGTACCTCTCGTTCGGCTGCCATGGCCATGTCAACTAACCGGCAGAGATAATGCCAAACACGACCGCAGAATAGGGCTGTCAACCGGGTGCTGGATTCCAGCGTGCCACTTCATTTTCGAAGTCACGCCAACCGAAGAGGTGGGTGCCCGTGTCAGGAAATTGTTTGCATTTGAGACTGGATTTTTTTTTTAATATATATATTTTTTTAAATTAAGAGCCCTGCCTTTATCGAATAATTGCGTTCAGCCAGACAATCAAATGCGAGAAAATATAGTATTAAAATATATATATCAAAAATAAAGTACAGGATAGCTACAGGATAACAACTTTCGGAAACGGTTTTTTTTCTTAATTAATTTACATTGATCATAAACCCAAATTGGCACACTAACACTGATTGTTGCCATTGACGTGCACCATTACGCTTGGATTACCTCCAGTGGCCCATTGTCCGGCAGATTATACAGACTGCATTACTTCCCTATGGTGATCTGCTTTGGTGACTTGACGCTTTCCTTACTACACATCGCAGGTGGGGCTTGTCGCGGCACGCTGCGTCGCTCACTCATTGAATTATTAATGGCGTGATGTGGTTTCTAATAATAGCAGTGGCCAAGACACTATCAGTCAGGGAGAGGGAGAGAGAGAGAGAGAGAGAGGGAGAGAGAGAGAGAGAGATAGAGAGAGAGAGAGAGAGAGAGAGAGAGGGAGAGAGAGGGAGAGAGGGAGAGAGAGAGAGAGAGAGAGAGGGAGAGAGAGGGAGAGAGGGAGAGAGAGAGAGGGAGAGAGAGGGAGAGAGAGAGAGAGAGAGAGGGAGGGAGAGAGAGAGGGAGAGAGAGAAGGAGGGAGAGAGAGAGGGAGGGAGAGAGAGAGGGAGCGAGCAACGCTACAGGAGGTGCTACTGGCAATTGCCTTATTTTATAGCACATCTTTTTTTAAACGAGGACATTAGCTGACTACCTCTTGTCATTTGGAAACGTGTTGACCAGGATTCATCTCAGAGCGCCACAGACTAAATCTATAGAATACAGTAGGCTATATTTGTTCTGCTGTACAGAAACGGAGGATCAATTTCTTTTAATCATTTGCAGCTATTAGTAAACTGACCGCAGGTGCACCTGTGCTTTGGACCCAAAGGAGCGGTTATTCTGGAGAAGCAGGATGAGCGACGGTCCTAGACGGCGGGGCAGCGCACCGGCAGATGGGGATACCCCCTCCGACTCCGGGAAATCCTCTGACGACTCAGGAGTGGCACTAAAGAAAGAGATTGGCCTCGTCAGCGCATGTGGAATTATTGTGGGTAAGTCACAGTGCTCATCTTTTGGTCATGGTTAGGTTACAGTGTATTGTCCAGGTGTGGAGATCCCTGTGGAGTCCCCCTGAGATCCTGGATGTTCCTGGGTCCTATAGCTCTTGAGGTACAGGGAGGTAAGGAGGATCTGGTCCAACTAACTCCCCAAACCTCCATGCCTTTTCACTCTACCTTATTGTTGAGTAGACTGATTATACCCATTATAGTAGCCTACTGAGTGAAATGAAGCAGCCTTAAAATGCACAGCGCCCAATTAATGTAGGCCTCCATATCACGTAGGAATGGATTTGTTCCAAATGGCTGTCATTGATCACACCGCCTCTATACGTCTTACACATGCAAGGGAGGAAGTCGATGAAAAGTAATCTCACTAATGTTTGTCCGGTGTCGGGATTCTACTTCCCATTACCATCAGCGTTATATCAGGGCTTTGACTGTTTCTGCTCCATTCACAAGATGTACAGACCCACAGCTTGCACACTAGCTCTAAGTAAGGGTTGGGCCGATATTCAGTGTTATCGAGTATGGTGATATTTGGAGCATATCTTCGGTGAAATGGATTTCAAATCCAGTTATGTGCATAACTAAGTGCAGGAGAGAGAAAACAAATCATGTCTCCACCCTATTTCACCAATGAGCAATATTATTGTGTAATATCATGAATAGGAATGTGGGTATCGCCCAACCCTACTATAAATCTCTCCTTAATCCGCTGATCTATGATTATTAACTGAAGTTCACAAACTGGAAAACAGACTTGTGCTGTATAGCTGCAGTCCCTTCAGTTCAGATATTGTTGTGCTTGTCTTAAGAGGATTAATTGGTCTTAAAAATGATTAATTCGTTTTAATAGAATGATGGTATTCATTTATTGTGGGACATGTATCGGTTCAGTTGGTTTCAATCTTTCTGTATTGGTTCTTGTGTACTGCACACTAGAACATGTCTTTACCAAGCGGTTGTTGAAGACAGTGTCTGACTGGGAGAATCAGCTGTAGGGGATGTACCGGTAGTGCTTTTTCAAGATAAGCCGAGGGAAGTCGTGACTCACACTGTCTGATCCTAAGCCTGATCACAATCAGCAGTTCATGGGTTCAGTACTACTAGTGTTTATTTTAGAAAATCTTCAGTACAGTATATCTACAGTACATGGAGTTATAGTCCAATTGGCATACTCATTGTGTTCACATATTATAACCAATATATATAGTCATTTTTAGGTGTGGGGGGGGGAAAGAAAAGTAATAATGTATGCTTTAGTAACAGTTGTTTATCGAAGTACTGACTCTCGGTTTGTACACAACACCAAACAGGAAGCAGGGGGCCCGGAAAGGAAACCTTCACTTTCCGTTTGTTCTCATTCGACGTTCCTTTGCTTGCTTCTAGCACCCCGACATTGAGTCAACGAGTTCCTACTGTGAGCTCAACAACACACACGGCCCCTGTTGTGACATGTCACCCTCCCTGTTTTTGAAAGATTACCTCAGAGTGCCCTCTCCTCCCTCTCCCTCTCCCTGTCTCAGGTAACATCATCGGGTCGGGGATCTTCGTGAGCCCTAAGGGGGTTCTGGAGAACGCCGGCTCTGTGGGGCTCGCGCTGATCGTGTGGATTGTCACGGGCGTGATCACGGCCATTGGGGCGCTCTGTTATGCGGAGCTGGGTGTCACCATCCCCAAGTCTGGGGGCGACTACTCCTACGTCAAGGACATCTTTGGAGGACTAGCAGGGTGAGAGAAGTGCAGGGCTTGATAATGGGGTGGACAGTAAAACAATTCATACAATTCTGCCTCCACTGCACTTCAGGCTACTTCAATGTTGTTAGATGACGGAACTGTTGCATGACAGTTGGGAGTACTTCTTGTGCATTTGTCAAACCCCGCCTCTATCTCAGGCTTATACAGATTTCCAGTTCCCACCCCGCCCCATCAGGTAGTACAGTTAATACTCTTGTGTCCCAGTTGTCTCCGTTCCAATATATGATTGACCTAGTTCTGTTCTGGATCAAGGCGCCCCTCTTTCAGTGTGTGCTGTACAGAAGCACATGCAGTACTTCTGAATAATTGAATGCAGTCGGTATGGGCAGTAATTGCTCCTTTGTTTTCCTACTGTACTGTACTGTTTAATGAGGGCCTGTATTTCCCTCTCGCACATTATTCTCACAAGGGTGTGTGTGTCTGTGTGTGTCTGTGTGTGTGTGTGTGTGTCTGTGTGTGTCTGTGTGTGTCTGTGTGTGTCTGTGTGTGTCTGTGTGTGTCTGTGTGTGTCTCTGTGTGTCTCTGTGTGTGTCTGTGTGTGTCTGTGTCTGTGTGTGTCTGTGTCTGTGTGTGTCTGTGTCTGTGTGTGTCTGTGTCCGTCCCCTGACACTAACCATCTCCCTCTCTGTGTGCCAGGTTCCTGAGGTTGTGGATTGCAGTGCTGGTGATCTACCCCACCAACCAGGCAGTCATCGCCCTCACCTTCTCCAACTACATCCTGCAGCCTCTCTTCCCCTCCTGCTTCCCCCCTGAGAGCGGCCTCCGGCTGCTCGCTGCCGTCTGTCTGTGTGAGTCCCTTATGTAACACGCACACCGCCGCGCTTTGTCTACAACTTTCTCCATTTCCCCGCCTGAGTTTACGGTACTCCCACAGTCAAGAGCCAGGCCAAGTGTAGAGGAGAAGAGACTGGTTAGTCTCCTTGAAAGAGCATCAGTGTCTTTAAATAAATAAATAAATAAATGTATATCCAATCTGACTTTGAAGCACAGATTGTCCTATTACCTGTCTCCACCTGCCCCTCTCTACATACATGTTTTTTTAAGTCAAGTTATAATCAACATTAGACATTAGTTGACGTGACAATCCAACTCCCCGGAGGGGGGGAAACGGTTTTATCAGGCATAATCAGGGCGGTTAATTTCCCACAAGAGGCCCCATCAGTCAGAAAGCGACAGAACAACTGACCATGAACCCGTTGGCTCTGTGTCTGATGGCCTAGACTAGAGCAGCGTTCTCAAGTTTTACATCACCGGACAATTACAAAGACCCGTTGTTGTCGGACAGATTACGATATGTAGGTCGGAGCTGCACCTCTTTTCTGTAGTTGGACAAGTTAAGGCATGCCGTGTGTTTTCAGTTAGTTTCCTTCTCTATACTGGATAGACTCTGTCCCTGTACAGTACAGTGTTGTTGTGAACTAATGCTACTGCTTTATTGTAGTGTAGCTGTTAAAACTCCCTTGTTCCCTTGGTTGTAGTGTTGCTGACGTGGGTGAACTGCTTCAGCGTGCGCTGGGCCACGCGGGTTCAGGATGTCTTCACTGCCGGGAAGCTGCTGGCCCTGGCTCTTATCATCGTCATGGGTATCGTGCAGATTTGCAAAGGTAGGCACTCTCTGTGTCTCCTCTGTTTCTCTCTCTCTCCCTCTCTCTGCCTCTCTCTCTCTATCTTTTTCTCTCTCTATCTCTTTCTCTTTCTATATGTTCACATCAACACAATGTAGATGTTTCATCAACAAGTAGCTTCATGTCTGGCAGTGGCTACACCGTTTATTTGGACTAGGTTTATGAAGACCCCCCACTGACATACATACTTCACATTCTGTTCGTCTTTGTCTCCCCCTGCTGGACAAAGGGGTCTCTGAGGCCTCACCATGATTGAGCTGCTAGAGGGAAACCTGCTAAACCTTTGACACACTCAGGAATCACAAGATGCGGAAAGATGTATAGAGAAACGTTGAGGAAGGAAAAAAGGCACATTTCCATAGTAATGTCAACTCACCCGTGCTTCCCACGGGATTTGCATTTTCCTGACAACATGAAAGGGGAATAAAGTCCACATAGCTCCTCATCCCTCTCATAATCCCCGACCACACTCTATACATCTGGCTGAAACCTAATACACGGGTAAGATTAAACCTCTCTCTCTCTCTCTCTCTCTCTCTGTGTGTGGGTGTTTTTGTGTGTTTTTTTTGCAGGGCATTACTACTGGCTGGAGCCAGCACATGCGTTTGAGACCTTCCAGGACTATGAGGTTGGGCTTATTGCTCTGGCCTTCCTTCAGGGCTCCTTCGCCTACGGCGGTTGGAACTTCCTCAACTACGTCACAGAGGAGCTCGTCGACCCCAACAGGTCAGAAAATACTGAGTTCATGACATGTCGGAAACATTTGACATTTTAATAATTATTATTATTAAATCAACATTTTCAACATGGCTACAAAGATGATACCCAAGTTTCCCACTTGGAGAGTATCAGAATCAACAAAAAGGAAGCTCGACGAAATGTTCTTGTTAATAAGTGTGCTATACCAACATTAACTTTAACATTAAGTTTAATTATGACAGCACATCAAAAAAACATTTCCAACAGATATAGCTTATAGCTTGCATAGCAACAACATTTTAAAGATTATTTTTTTTCATCATCAGGACATTATAATGATAATTTTAGGTCATTAATCCCACCAACCTACCACTCATCTTGTTCATCAGCAATAAACTACGGTAAACTAATTTGTGTAATATTTGTCGTCGTCGTCCCCCATGGGGTTACAAATTATATGCACAGATCCCATTTCAAAACACTGCTTTCAGTAACTAATTTACAAAGTATTGCATTGGGAGAAAATTTACATTTACATTTTTGGCATTTAGCAGACACCTTTATCCAAAGCGACTTACAGCAAATACAGTTAGGTCTGGAAATATTTTGACAGTGACACAAGTTCCATATTTCTGGCTCTGTACGCCACCACAAAGGATGTGAAACTAAACAATCAAGATGCAATTGAAGTGCAAACTTTCAGCTTTAATTTAAGGGGTTGAACAACAATATTGTATGAAACGTTTAGGAATTGCAACCATTTTTATACACAGTCCCCTATTTTCAAATTTACATAATCATAAATAAAATGCAAATTTGTAATACTTTGTTGAGAATTTTTTTGCAATGACTGCCTGAAGTCAGGAATCCATGGACATCACCAAATGCTATGGTTCCTCCTTTGTGATGCTTTGCCAGGTCTTTACTGCAGCTGTCTTCAGTTGTTGTTTGTTCGTGGGATCGGGTTGAGATCAAGCAATTGACTCCCCATTGCAGAATATTCCACTTATTTGCCTTAAAAACCTCCTGTGTTGCTTTTGCAGTATATTTTGGGTCATTGTCCATCTGTACTGTGAAGCGCTGTCCAGTCAACTTTGCTGAATTTGGCTGAATCTGAGTAGACAGTGTTTCCCTAAACACTTAAGAATTCATCTGGCTGTTTCTGTCTTCTGTCACACCATCAATAAACACTAGTGACCCAGTGTCATTAGAAGCCATGCATGCCCACACTATCACACTGCCTCCACTGTGTTTTACAGACGATGTGGTATGCTTCGTATCATGAGCCATTCCAAGCGTTCTACATACAGATCTGTTGATCTTAAGCCCCTTTCACACATAGCTCCCTGTAAATTGCATGGAATCCCAACCCATTTACACATGAGCTAAATGCCCGACAATTACCGGGTTGCTCCCTTTCACACATGGCTCCGACCCGGGTCTTGAATCACGCATTCAACTGGATGCAGAACCAGTAAGAGAGAGGCGCGTGAGACTGACATATACCATATATATATATATATATATATATCTGCCATATATCATACCTCCACTATGATTGGAAATGAGGTAGTGTCCAGTTGTGGAATTATATTTAGTAGTAGCGATATTCTGAGTCTGGGGTAGTTCTTATGCACTCTGCCCTGCTGACTGTGCGATGCAGGACCAGGGAATGTTCAAGCTTCTGTTCACACATACGCTGTATGTACTTTACATGGAATGATACATGGTCCTGACCTAGGTAATTGCCTGAGGGAATTTCCCTGGTCAGTCGCGTTCACACATACCCAATACCCGGGATATTCCATGTAATATACTGGGAAGGCTCGTATGTGTGAAAGGGTTTTTAGTTTCACCTGTCCCAAGAATGCTGTTCCAGAACTGGGCTGACCACATGTTGTGCGTTCACAGCAACAGCCGTGCAAATGCAAATGCCACACTTGGAATCAACTCAGACCCCTTTACCTGCTTAATTGATACAGAAATAACAATGGAATAGGCCATAAATGTCCATAAAACAGCATTTGAGTCTGTTTTCTTGTGCTTTTTCCCCAAAAGGCTCTTTACACTTGATGTTCGACAAACAACATTTACAAAACAGAAAGTACACACGGCAGACAACAGTCCTTCTGACAAACAAAACCGCACTCTTCTGTCCATGAGGACCCGAATGCCCGAACCTTTACTTAAGCTTTCTTAGTAAAGCGGGGTTGCCAACATCTACCGAGCCTGAGCCGATTCCTTTGGGAAATGTGAGCGGGAGGCCGTACCATCAATCAAACTAAATAAGAATGGCGGTGCAACAGCCAGAAACTGTTCAAGAGGTGATTTGGCATCCAGCTGAGAGAGCACTTGAACATTTCTTAATAAAAAAATAAAAAAATAAAAAATCCTCTGTGTGCTTATTGCCAGTGTGCCAATAGTGGTACGCATGCCTACGGTTGCCGACCCCTGCTCCATGCAAATAATGTTCATTTTACTTGTTGTTGTGTGTTGATGTTCTGAGTATTGGAAGCGTTCTGAGTAATCCCAGCTAAGGAACGTCCTAATAATATTCCTAGTGGACCACTGTACAGACAACATTGTCTGTTTAGGACTTCACATTCAATGGGGTCACCGTCAACAAACAAAAAAAGGTAAAAGGGTCTTCTCTCTTCCCCAGGAACCTCCCTCGTGCGATCTTCATCTCCATACCTCTGGTGACGTTTGTCTACGTCTTCGCCAACATCGCCTACATCACCGCCATGAGTCCCAGAGAGCTGCTGGCTTCCAACGCTGTCGCCGTGGTGAGCAGCCATGGCCCTTTCACTGTCGCTGCGGCTGTTGCCATGACCACAGAACTTGCTTTTTTATTTATTTATGAGTGGTCTCGCTTTTAGTCGCCAACATTGTGTCTCAAAAAAGTCAAAATCATACTGAAATGTCTCGGTTATGTCTGTCTGTATTTGGTGTGTTGAACCTCTTTCCTCTCTCTCCATATCTCCTCCTCCTTACTCTCTCTTTCTCTCTCAGACGTTTGGTGAGAAGTTGCTAGGAGTGATGTCATGGATCATGCCCATCTCTGTGGCTCTCTCCACCTTCGGGGGGGTCAATGGCTCCCTCTTCACCTCCTCCCGGTCAGTTTTTGCACTCTGTCTCTCTTCTCCTCTGTTTTTCTCTGTCGTCTGTCTGCACTTTAAACCCCCATTCCTTCATTTTGAGTGTCTATCCGTTGTGTTTATCTGTCATACATGGTGCAGCAGGGGAGGCTGGTGAAGGTAGAAATCGGAGGACAGGCTCATTGTAATCAATAGTATGAGGAATGATATCAAACATGTTTGATACCATTACTCAATCGCTTTCATGCATTACAATGAGCCTGTCCTCACACTATAGATGCCCTTTGAATACATCTTTCTTCTCTTTCTATACCATCTCTTCTCCACCGTTACTGCACTGCACTAATGCACCGTACTGTACGTCATTACTCGTATGTTCTCATTCTGTGTAAGCTGGAAAGAGCCAAAAACAAAACGTTAACACCTTGATTTTTATAAGGCACTTTTTTTACGTAGACGACGACATCACAAAGCACTTATACGTAAATGCCCCAAGTGAGTTGGAGGACTGCAATGCCGTTTTCTCAAAGCTGGCGTGCAGTGTTTAATGTGCCTCTGTGTCTGTCGCTCAGGCTGTTTTTCGCTGGCGCGAGGGAAGGTCATCTCCCACGGCTGCTGGCCATGATCCACGTGAAGCGCTGCACCCCCATCCCAGCCCTGCTGTTCACTGTGAGTTCTGTACGCCTGTCTGTCTGCCTACCTCACAACACATACACGGGCGTGCGTGTGTATGTTCAGATGTTCAGATGTTCAGACATTATCCCACATCGCTCTCTTTTCATGTCTTGTCTCACCTTTTCAAAAGAATATATCCTTTTCACACTAATTAGAACGGAAGAATTCATGTTTTGCCCCACCTCCTCTCTCCTATTCAGTGCATCTCAACCCTGCTGATGATGTGCACCAGTGACATGTACACCCTCATCAACTACGTAGGCTTCATCAACTACCTCTTCTATGGGGTCACTATCGCCGGGCAAATTGTCCTGCGCATCAAACAGCCAGACCTGCATCGGCCTATCAAGGTAGACAACCCTATCACAGCTTAGCTATCAAGCCATCCTATTGGACAAGGTTATTGCTGGTACACTTTGGGAGGAGGGGGGCCATGATGGATGGAATGCTGGAGTGTAGTCATCATAGTGCTGAGTAATAGTTTATGATAACGGACACGTGGTGGCATGCATGCTGCTCAAAGCTGTTTCGTTATTCTCTATGTAGAATAGTGTCTGATTTGTATTTACGCATCTCCTCCCTCAGATTAGCTTAGTGTGGCCGGTGATCTACCTGCTGTTCTGGGCCTTCCTGCTCATCTTCTCCCTCTACTCTGAGCCCGTGGTGTGTGGCACCGGTCTGGCCATCATGCTCACTGGTGTGCCTGTCTACTTCCTGGGTGTCTACTGGGACAACAAGCCCAAGAGCTTTAACGTGTTCATGGGTATGGCGACCGTATTTAGCGATTTGATTGATTCAATTTATTGGACAATTTAGTAATACACATACAGACCAGCGAATGGCAGAAACGGTAGTACATACTAGTACATTAGGGATGTTGATGATAATGATAATGTTGATAATGTTGATTGTCATGATAATACAGTGCATCGGAATCCCCAAATACATTTGGCAGGAGTTAAAATCTGTCCTATTTTCTTCCACCCCCCCCCCCCCCCCCTTTCTCTTGGTGGCACCTCACTCCCTTATCCCGCTCAGGTAAGGTGACGTACATTTTCCAGAAGTTCTGTATGGTGGTGTACCCAGCCATGGAATGCAGCCAAGGCCCGGGGGACGAGGAAAAGAAAGAGGAAGGGGAAGAACTGGAGAAGTCGTTACATTCGGATGAATGAACATCTGCACGGACAAAAACACAGATTGAGCTCACTCACTCAGTCACGTCCAGAGGGGGTTACAGAGAGGGAGACGTGGACACTCTCCGAAAAAGAGGGACAGATACACGAGTTAGAATGTAGATTTAAGCACTCAAGGAAATAATGGTATAGCATTGGGTTGTCTCTCTGTAAACGGCCTTAAGATTCAACACCTCTGCCTCAAGTCAGTGCAATACCACTGCCCGTCGACCTGGAGTGTGGGATGCAGTATCAATATTCTGGACAATAAAAATGATCCATGCAGTTCATATTGCAGGATAATTTCTGATAGGATCAGTGTTATCGTCAATGTTATATTGTCTTTTTGATTTCTATTTGTTTTGTCTGTTTTCTTTCTGTCTGGGGGTATGGCAAAGGTTTTTTTTATGTTAAAAAGTGCAATGCATTGTCTACTATGTAATACTAATAATATTGTCATTCCTAAATTGTTTATTAACTGTACTATTTTTGTTATTGGCTCATGCTATTAAGTCGTTGTATTCCGAGCCTGTGTAGTAAATAAGAACAACCACGTTAACACAGAATTATTAAAGAGATCGTATATGGAAGCAACTAATTCCAATATTTCTAGACAAACTGCCAGCAGTTTCATTTGGCTGCTATAAGTGTTTTACATTTTAAATGGAAATGTAATAGTAGTAGTCTACTGAGCATTAAAATGCACTGTTTACCACAGTAACATTAGCCTCTCATTCAACTTCAACAACAGTGTGCACTAAAACACAGACATCATTCATGGCCTCTCAACTGTTACTAAATCACTGTGGAATGAACCCTACTTGCTGCTCTTTCACCATAGAAATGTCTACGATCAAATCAGGCAGTTGTGCTGATTGCTGCCCTACGGTTACATGCAATACCTAATGGAAATGTCCCATTCTCACCATGACAGTATTACCTCCATTTGCATGTTCTATTCAACACCACCTTGAAGATGTTCACCCTCACTATGCAATATGATGTGCCATTATGTTTACGCGTTGCAATACAGGCCTTGGCAAACTTCAACAATGTGTTTGTGTAAACAATAGTGTGTATGTTTTGTAATTAGGGCACCCTTGAAAAGGAGAGGGGGGGGCGGGGGTTTCAAAGGGACGTAATAAAGACGAAATAAAAAAGTTAATGTTGCTGTTCGGTCAGCACTGCAGCTAGACACTTAGCAGTTGGCATTCTGAGCCAGTGTGTGCGTCAGTGACGTATTGGTGTTGTTGTACTGGTGTTGTACTGGTATTGTTGTACTGGTGTTGTTGTCCCTGTGTGGGTTCAGAGCTGTGATGTGTGTCTACACACAACGCTGTACTGTTGAGAAGCCTTGTTTCCATAGTTACTGTGTGGTTTTGGTGTAGGAAGGAATTATGACAAGGCAACAAGGCCTCAGCCAGAGCCTGGTGACGTACATTCAGACTGTGTACTTCCTGGTTCAAAGGTCAGGGGGGTGCCTGGGGGAATAGGGAAGTGGAGCATAAATACTGGTCTCCATTTGGAGGTGTTTTGGAACAATACAGTTGGCAGGTGTGTGTGTGTATGTTTACTGTGTAGGTGTGTATGGGTGTGTATCGTGTGTGTGTGTGTGTTTACTGTGTAGGTGTGTGTGTGTGTGTGTGTGTGTCAAGAGTATTCTAACCTCCCTAAATACCAGCTCAGTTCAAGCACACTTCAATAAGTACCCTTGTCCCTCCTCTGAGTGTTGAGTGTCCTGGAGCCAGACAGCACAGACTCTCCACTGGAGCACCCTCCTGTCTGGTCCCTGTGCCCTGAGTGAGTGAGTGAGTGAGTGAGTGAGTGAGTGAGTGAGTCTGTGTGTCTGTGCGTGTGAGAGTGAGAGTGAGAGTGAGAGAGTGTGTGTGTGTGTGTGTGTGTGTGTGTGTGCGTGAGCGGGGATTGGCTGTCCCAAGACCCTGTTAGGATTTCAGGAGGGTAATAATAATCTGACCCTAGATCAGTACCGGAGTCTGCTGCCCCCCTGTGGCTATACAGAGCACTGCAGATCACGGGGACAGCCAGAGACAGGGCCCCTGGGACGGACAGCCAGGTGTGAAAGCGACACAGCAGGTGACGAACACAACACAGACGGTTGTTAGAGACAGTACTGTAAAATAACAGAAATTCTGTCATTTTCATTGGGTGGTAATGTCAACTCCCGCAGTCCACCCTCTCTCTCTCTCTCTCTCTCTCTCTCTCTCTCTCTCTCTCTCTCTCTCTCTCTCTCTCTCTCTCTCCCTCTCTCTCTCTCTCTCCCTCTCTCACTCTCTCTCTCTCTCTCCCTCTCTCACTCTCTCACTCTCTCTCTCTCTCTCTCCCTCTCTCTCTCTCTCTCTCTCCCTCTCTCACTCTCTCTCTCTCTCTCTCTCTCTCTCACTCTCTCTCTCACCCTCTCCTCCTGGTAGGTGTGGCTTGTGTGGCCCCTGCCCGAGACAGTACTGTAAAATAATACCTCGACTCCCGCAGTCCCGCCGATCAATCTCCTCAATACGTCTTCATCCGTGATATGGCATGTTGTGTATACGTTATTAATCTGTGTAACTTTAGGTTGTAAAGTTATAAATAATTATATTTTTCAGCCATAGAGGTAACTGGTGCCCAGGTGGGTGGAGTTAGAGGTACAGAGAGGTAACTGGTGTCCAGGTGGGTGGAGTTAGGGGTACAGAGAGGTAACTGGTGCCCAGGTGGGTGGAGTTAGGGGTACAGAGAGGTAACAGGTGCCCAGGTGGGTGGAGTTAGGGGTACAGAGGGGTACCTGGTGCCCAGGTGGGTGGAGTTAGGGGTACAGAGAGGTAACTGGTGCCCAGGTGGGTGGAGTTAGGGGTACAGAGAGGTAACAGGTGCCCAGGTGGGTGGAGTTAGGGGTACAGAGGGGTAACTGGTGCCCAGGTGGGTGGAGTTAGGGGTACATAGAGGTAACAGGTGCCCAGGTGGGTGGAGTTAGGGGTACAGAGAGGTAACTGGTGCCCAGGTGGGTGGAGTTAGGGGTACAGAGGGGTAACTGGTGCCCAGGTGGGTGGAGTTAGGGGTACAGAGGGGTAACAGGTGCCCAGGTGGGTGGAGTTAGGGGTACAGAGAGGTAACAGGTGCCCAGGTGGGTGGAGTTAGGGGTACAGAGAGGTAACTGGTGCCCAGGTGGGTGGAGTTAGGGGTACAGAGGGGTAACAGGTGCCCAGGTGGGTGGAGTTAGGGGTACAGAGAGGTAACTGGTGCCCAGGTGGGTGGAGTTAGGGGGTACAGAGAGGTAACAGGTGCCCAGGTGGGTGGAGTTAGGGGTACAGAGAGGTAAATGGTCCTTCAGCAACCTGTGTGAGCGGCGGGCGTACAGCAGGGTTCTCCCCTGGGAACAGCAACGTTACAACAGGCAGAACCACACGTCTGGGAGAGAGAGGGAGGAGGGATGACAGGAAGGATGGGTGAGAGAGAGAGAGAGGAGGGATGACATGCGGGATATGTCTGCGGCGGCCGGAATCGAACCGGGAACCCGGGAACCGGTAACCCTGCGGTACCTCGGGCGGTACCGACTGGAAACCCTTCACGGACTTCACGAACAGGGTCAGGCTACCTTGGTTATTGGACTGGGTCTGCGGTGTCAGTGAAGCAGGTCTGCAATACACACACACACACACACACACACACACACACACACACACACACACACACACACAATATGGTGAAAGGGTAGCCTCAATAGTGCAATAGACAAGTGACATTTAAGAATCCTATGACCTTCAGTGCACTGCAATTCTTCGGATGATCCAACCACCCATGCACCACTTTTATTGCACCCGGTCCCTCATTAATCTTTCATCCACCTGTTGTCAAGGACACCGAGGCCTCGGCGTACCGTACAGTTATCATGCAGGGGGGTGGAGTTCACATGCACAGTCAGAGATCAGATGGCAGGAAGTGATGCTGCTGTAATGGTCCACCAAGCTCAGGGGGAAAGGAAAGGACAGCAGATTACAGTAGAGAGGCGTTTAGCCAACCGACAGTCGCCGAGTAGCTTTAGTAGTGGTGCACTGAAATCGAGGAGAGTTGAATGCATGATCGTTTATTGAAACAAGAAACGGGCGATCGTATATTTTTAGGTGCGTTGTTTTTTTTCCACTTCCCGAAGGTAAGACCAACAATGCAACATCGAGGGAAAAGAATGCCTAGCTCGATTAGCTCGCGTGTAATCCGATGCATACAATTTCCGCCGAATGCACGCGCGACAACGATTGATTAATCGTGACGTGTGAGTTGTAATATTGGTGCACTTTTAGGGTGGAGGAGAACTGCCTGTCGCTGTTTTGCACAACATCATATAATAATAATAACATCATGTCCTGTGGCTAGCTAGCTATGCTAGTTTATTGCATGTATTGAAGTGAGTTGCTGTCATCATCAGTCTTATATGTAGTTAAGCTAATATGCATGCTGTCAGTTTTGTAGTAATTTGCACTGGTTTCCGTTTGTAGTTTTACCTTCCATGTTAAGTGAATGACTGAACAACTTCCAAAGCAGACGTTCTCAGCTGGATCGTTCATTTAACCACACCTGTACTTCGGAATAGTGCATATGGATCAGATGGCATACAGGGGAAATGCTCTAAGTCTATTACGGGAGCTGATGAATATCTTATTATTAGGCTCAGCGGTCTCATCCACTATCACACGGAACCGTTTGAATGCGGAATTGGAACCGTTTTTCCTATTTGGTCTGATACAATTGGCGATTTAAGAGGAGTTATTGTATGTCATGCACATACGTTTCACCCATCTCTCTCTCTCTCTCTCTCTCTCTCTCTCTCTCTCTCTCTCTCTCTCTCTCACACACACACTCACACACTCTCACACACACACACACACACTCACACACTCTCACACACACACACACACACACACACACACACACTCTCACACACACACACACACACACACACACACACACACAGAGCCATGTCTCCGTCAGTGCGTCTGCAGGAGATGATCAGGGTGATCAGGGGGGCCCGTACACAGGGCGAGGAGCGTGGCGTGATCCAAAGGGAGTGTGCTGCCATCCGGGCGCAGTTCAGACAGGCTGACAACGGGGGACGCTCGCACAACCTGGCCAAGCTGCTGTATGTGCACATGCTGGGTTACCCCGCCCACTTTGGACAGGTAACGATGCACAACGCCTCCAGGACGTTAGGGAATGAGTACGGTATTTTTAGATTCTTCCCCCCGAATCGTATTTCCAGAGAAGAGGTTTGTATTGTAAAGCCTGAACCCCAGCTCTCTCTATCCTGTCTTTCTCAGATGGAGTGTGTGCGTCTGATCGCCAGTCCTCGGTACAACGAGAAGCGCGTCGGGTACCTGGGCGCCATGATGCTTCTAGACGAGAAACAGGACGCCAGCCTGCTCATCACCAACTCCATCAAGAAGTAAGAAACACAGGAATTAGAAGACAGACAGTAGACAGAATTCTGGTAGAAGGAATTCCGAAACACTCAGATGGAATTCTGAGACAGATCAGACAGACAGAACTCTCAGACAGTCGGAACTTTGAGACAATCACACAAACAGAACACTGTGAGGCTGCGTTCGTAAATTCGCTCCGAGAGCGCCGGAGCGCGCACTGGGTTCAACGTCACTGGCTTCAAGTAATTCGATTGGACGAGAGGCATTCCACGAGCGCTGATCAGAGCACTCCAGAGTGAATTTACGAACGCAGCCTGAGACAGGCTTGCAGACGGAACTCTTGAGACAATCAGGTAGATGGACATTCTCAGACAGACGGAACTGTCAGACAGACAGAACCCTGACACCATCAGGTAGGTAGACAGAACTGTCAGACAGACAGACAGACAGTCAGACGGAACCATAGCCACTGAACAACTGTTCAATCTCTATGGATATATCCCATCTATATCGATTGAAACGTACATTTCCCTCTCTCCCTATGTGTGTGTGTGTACCAGTGACCTGTCCCACAGCAGCCAGTACGTCCAGTCCTTGGCTCTGTGTACTCTGGCCTGTATGGGCTCGGCTGAGATGTGTCGAGACCTGGCCCCTGAGATCGACCGCCTGCTCCGAGCCTCCAACTCCTACATCAAGAAGAAGGTGACCGCCGCCGCCCGCAGCACCCGAGCGCCTTCCTCCGTGTCGTCATCACGGCAGACCTTCTTTATGCAGGGCCACAAACCCAACTTTTAAGCTGCCACAGACTGCATCGCAATCATCAGCTAAATCATCTGTAGTACTGATCTCAGTGTTGTATAGTTGACGTGTTTGATCGTGTCGATAATGATGATTGTGTGCGTGTGTCGACATTTCCAGGCAGCTCTTTGTGCGGTTCACATAGTGCGAAAAGTACCAGAACTAGGGGAGCTGTTCACCCCTGCCGCTCGATCCCTGCTCTCCGAAAAGAACCACGGTCAGTTTGTCTCGCGATGGGCCGGTTCCACAGACAAAGGCTTGAGCCTAATCCTAGACTAAAAAGGCGTCTTCAGTGGAGATTTTACATTGAAGGTGTGATTTCGTCCAGGACTAGGCTGAAGTCTTCTCAAGCCTTGTCTGTGAAACCGTCCCTGCATGTTTTACACATGAATCTACTGGTTTGTCAACGTCTTCTCCGGTCCTAATATGTTGGTTTCACCTGCAGGTGTGTTACATGGAGCTGTGGTTCTGATCAATGAGCTGTGTGAGCGGAATCAAGAGACCCTGGAGCAGTTCCGTAAGGTAAGACACACACACACACACCTTTACTTTCATACTATCCCCTCTCTCCCTCTCTCTATCACATCACATCATTACATTGCAAACTGAAATAGCTACACCTCGGTTATTGCCTGTGCCTCACCTCCACTGTGTGTGTGTGTGTGTGTGTGTACGTGTGTGTACGTGTGTGTACGTGTGTGTACGTGTGTGTACGTGTGTGTATGTGTGTGTACGTGTGTGTACGTGTGTGTACGTGTGTGTATGTGTACACACGACCCAGGCGGTCCCGGAGTTGGTGCAGATAATGAAAGGCCTGGTGATGTCGGGCTATTCTCCAGAACACAACGTGGCAGGGATCAGCGACCCCTTCCTCCAGGTCAGTCGGGTTCAGCACACCAACATACGGTAGAATGGGTAGATGCTCTTTTCTACGACTGCCAAAACATACCCACACCCAGCCGACCCTCCGACACTCTCCTCTTTTACTCCCTCCATCCGTAGGTGCGCATTCTCAGGTTGCTGAGGATCTTGGGCCGCAACAATGATGCAGCCAGTGATGCCATGAATGACCTTCTTGCCCAGGTACAGTAATGAGACAGACAGACAGACAGACAGACAGACATCCAGTGTGACACACATCCATAACTGCGTGTCCATGTCAATGCTTGTTCATTAATAACTCACTAAGGCGGAAAGCCTATGTTTTTTTAATGATTGTTTATGTCTGTGGATGATTGACAGGTGGCCACAAACACAGACAGCAGTAAGACTGCAGGCAGCGCTGTGTTGTATGAAACCGTTCTCACAGTCATGGACATCAAGTCTGAAAGTGGCTTGAGGGTGAGGGACAGTTTCTTGTGAACATACCGTTTTGTTATTGTTGCTTTTTACATCAAAAGATATATCCAGAGCTGGACCCAAGCCTCAGGAATGATTTTGTGTGTGTGTGTGTGTGTGTGTGCATGTGTTTGCGTGTGTGTGACAGGTCCTGGCTGTGAACATCCTGGGGAGGTTTCTCCTGAACAATGATAGGAACATCCGGTTGGTATTCCCTCCCCCGCTCCCCCCCCTCTCCCCTCTCTTATCTCATCTTGTCAGGTCACTTTCACTGTTTCCATTACCCATGTTGCCCCAGGCGCAGAAAAAACCAACCATTGCATTACAATCAATCTACAGACAAGCACAAGTCTATTCCTGGAATCATTTAACTTCAGGTCTCACAGGTTGGGAGTGTGTTGACACAGCCATGCTTGCAGAACATTCCCGGGCTAACACACATCTGTCCCTGCCCTCTTTCACTATCCGTCAGCGTTGAGGTGTCCGTTGTCTGTAGGGAACTCTCTCCCGATAGGGGCCGTCTGGCCCAGCAGGTTAGTCTGGTCTGGTCCCAGCTTTTACGTCCCCCTCCCCATCTCAGTGTCACACACAAGGACAAGCTCGCCGCATCTCACTGGAGGGAACCTAGATTGGCTGTGAACAGATGGCATCTGTGCTGAATACCTTGTTCTGCTTGATCATTTGGGGAGATACAAGATTTTCAAAGAGAACAACTGGGGCTTTGGAGTAGAGTCGTCATGCCCGCCCAGATTAAGCACAGAAACAGGATGCCTCTGATATGACAGCGAGTGAAAATTGGACATGACATCTGTTGAGAAGGAATAGTAGAATTACATGTTGCGCTGTAAACCATCACCGTGGGTTGAGTTACACTGAGTGATAATGTGTCTCATGAAATGAAATCACTTCCCTCAGTTGTTATCGACGTTCTCACACACTCACCCAAAACACAATAGCTACTCTTTGTTTCCGTACAGGTACATTTCCATGACTTCACTTCAGAAGATCGTGCAGACGGACCACAATGCCGTGCAGCGCCACAGGGGGACCATAGTGGACTGCCTGAAGGACCAGGACGCTTCTGTCAAACGGTGGTTATTCACTTATCATGACTGATGGATAGATGATTCACTTACTTAGACACATGTACTTGTTGTAAGTCGCTTTGGATAAAGGCGTCTGCTACATGTCTAAAATGTAAATGTAACATGAACTGCATACTGGAAAGCAGCACCAGTATTACCAGAGCCAAGGCCTCTTTAAAGATCATGTAGTATGTCAAAAAAAAGTAGTATCATTTTGTAGTGTTCATTTTGCCAGGCTTTTTAGTCACTTAGTCTTTGGTGTTTAGATGAAGATGCACACCAGTTCTAGTCACACCAAGTCACCTCCATCCTTCTTAGTTCCAGTCCAGTTCGAGTTGATGAAAACTGAAAACATTGCAGTTTCAGTCCACAAAAACTCTACAAAACATTTTAGACTAGCCGTAGTCATCGACGAAAACTAAACTGTTTTGGAGTTTTTGTAGACAACCACACTAAAATGCCTTCAGTCTTCATCAACCGAAACTAGACCAAACCCAAGAAGGACAGAAATGACTAAATGTGACCAAAACCAATGTGCGTCTTTGTCCAAAGACCAAGACTAAACGCCCCAAAAACCCACCAAAATTAACACTGATACACAGTCAATGCCATAACCATTGCCAGTACTGTAGAATGTATTCCTGCTCGCCATTTGTTGGCCGTCAGTGAGTTACAATGACACAAGGGTGGTGTTGATGATGATGAAGCCACCCACCATTGATTATGTTCCACTCTGTTCCTCAGACGGGCGTTGGAGCTGTCTCTGGCCCTGGTGTCGGCTGTCAACATCCGCTCTCTGATGAAGGAGCTGCTCCTCTTCCTCTCCAGCTGTCCTCCGGAGCTCAGACAACACACAACCTCGGGCATCTTCAACGCCGCCGAGAGGTACCGTCACGGGCCTTACCTTGACCGGATCTGCCTCCCTGTCTGGGTCTCCATGTCTCTCTGTCTGTGTGTTAATATGGCTCTAGGTATCTCACTATGTGTCAGTTTCAATGTTCCGCAGCCCCTCTCTCTCTCTGTGTGTGTGTGTGTGTGTGTGCGTGTGTGTGTGTGTGTGTGTTTCGCTCAGTGTCTGTGTGTAGTCTCACGTTGTCTTTCTGGCTGAGCTGTGGCACTGAACATGCTGGCCTGTAGCCTCCCTGTGTATAACAAGGGGTGTGGGTGTGTGTGCGCGTGTGTGAGTATGTGTACCTACGTGTACGTGTGTGTGAGATCTGAACTGCAGCACCTGAACACCACTGAGTGTGTGTGTGTCTCTGTGTCTCTGTCAGGTATTCTCCCTCTCAGCGCTGGCACATTGACACCATCCTGCATGTCCTTACCACGGTAAATACTGCCACTGTACCACAATAACCCGGTTTCAGAGATGCTACCTTTGCTTGTTGTTATGACTGCGAACCGGCTATTGTCATAATGCCCCACCATAAACGGTGTCCTTCTTATTGTGGACGAATAAATCCCACGAGAGCTCTGGGTGAAAAGTAGGTCACACAGCCACTGCCTCTGTTGGCCCGACTGTCTAGACTGTCCTGTGTTTTGACTTGTAGTTCCCTCTGTGTCAGGCAGGGGGCGACGTGAGGGACGAGACGGTGCCCAACCTGATCCAGCTCATCACCACGGCAACAGAACTCCACTGCTACACGGTCCACAAGCTGTACAGAGCACTCATCACAGACATCTCACAGGTGTGCGTGTGTGTGTGCGTGTGTGTGTGTGTGTGTGTGTGTGTGTGTGTGTGTGTGTTGTGCTCTGCTCTGCTCTGAGGTATGCTGTGGAACAGTGTTTGGATAAGTGTGTGTTGTTTCTCTGTGTCTCTGCAGCAACCCCTGGTGCAGGTGGCATGCTGGTGTATCGGGGAGTACGGCGACCTGCTGCTGAGAGGAGAGTGTGAGGAGACAGAACCAGTTCAGGTACATAACAGAGGGATGGAAGGGGTCCTCTGTGGCTCAGTTGGTAGAGTATGGTGTTAACAACGCTTAGGTTGTGGGTTCGATTCCCGCTGGGACCGTATGTCTATGGATGACCTTAAACTTGCAAATGACCTGAATGACTTTTACTGTAGATTCGACAGACAACTTACTGGTCCAGTCCTGACACAATGGACCCAGACAGCCCACCCCCATCACACCTCTCTCCATCCAGGAGAGAGACGTCAACAAACTGTTTAAAGACACTGAACCCCCTGCAATGCATTCACTGTAATGTCAGTCGCTTTGGATAAAAAAGGTTCATGTCCATTGACAATAATGCAACAGTTTCTGTTTTGTCCTCCCCCTGTAGGTGACAGAAGACGATGTCCTGGACGCCTTGGAAACAGTGTTACAGTCGCACATGTCGGCGCCGGCAACCAGGGGCTTCGCCCTCACGGCGACCATGAAACTAAGCACACGCATAACGAACAACGTGGAGTAAGCATCGTCACCTCTCACACAGCACCCTGGTTCACTGCGACAGCCACAAGACTGCTTTATCCGTCGTCGTTCCCCCCCCCCCCCCCCTCGTGTTTGGGCCAGTGAGAATCTGCATTGCTGATACAGAGAATACTAAAATAGCTTTTGCTTTACCCGCTGTTCTCTCTCTCTCTCTCCCTCCCCCGACCCCCCCCCCCCCTCCACACACACACACACACACACACACGTACACGCACACATCTCTATCTCTCGTCCCCTCAGTCGGATCAGGAGCATCGTCAGCATCTACGGCAGCTGCATCGACGTGGAGCTCCAGCAGAGGGCAGTAGAGTACAACGCTCTGTTCAAGAAATATGACCACATGAGGTACGTACGACAGCACGTGTGTGCATCTGATGGGATTAGACCAGTGTAAACAATGTGCTAGTTAGCTCATGTGAGCCCACTGGTGGACTCGGTGGCATGTTTACCGTTACTGTTACACCTGTCCAATCACCTCAGATCTAAACAAGTGTCTGGGGGTGTCTCTCTCTCTCTCTCTCTCTCTCTCTCTCTCTCTCTCTCTCTCTCTCTCTCTCTCTCTTCTCTCTTTCTCTCTCTCTCTCTGTGTGCTCACAGGGCAGCAGTGCTGGAGAGGATGCCTGTGATTGACAAGAGCTCACCGGGTCATACCAACGGAGAGTCATCAGGGGGGACGATCAAAGATATTGAGCCAACCAAACTCAACCAGGGGGAGGCAGTGTTAATCCAGGAGCCTGCTAACCAGGTAGGTGGTGGTGGTGGTGGTGATGATGATGATGATGATGATAACAACAGAGTATCGAGTTTGGTCTATTTATGTCAGTAAGGTACAATATGGTGAACTGACACCTTCTACTTTTCAGCTTAGTGTGTAAAGTGGACTAGCATGTTTGTGGACTTGCCCAAGCGTAGTGTCTGATCAAGTATCACATTTCTCCCCTGTTCACTGGAAAGGTGTGTGATCTGCTGGACCTGTTGGGTGGTTCTGATGAGCCTCTCCAGTCAAGCCCGGCTCAGTCCAGCACGGTTCCTGGTTCTGTCAGCAACACCAGTGGGGGAGACTTACTGGACCTGCTGGGAGGACTGGACCCCGCACCTGGTGAGACACACACAGAGCAGATGGAGATAGAGAGAGAGATGGGTTGGGGAGTGAAAGGGAAACCTTGAGAGCAAAGGATTCGTGGAGAGAGAGATTTAGCCGGCGGGAAACGGATCTAGATATCTACTGTTTTCAGCACGTACAAAACCTGAACTTCATGATGGATGTAAAGGACGTTGGTGGTTATTGTAGCGTACCGTTCTATCGCCCCCATGTGACCCCCGTGTTTCCTGTATTCCTCCAAAGCGCCGCCACCAAGTGTTACAGTGTACGAGAAGAACGGCGTGACTCTGAAACTCCAGACGGACAAACAGACGGACACGGGGATGACCGTGACCCTCACCGCCACCAACTCCACTGAGGGGGACATCAGCAGCTTCACCCTGCAAGCAGCTGTACCCAAGGTCTCTCTCTCTCTGTGTGTTTCTGCCTTTTTCTCTCTGTGTTGCTAGTTTACAGTGTACAGTATCTCTGAGCATAGCCCCTGGATGCATGACTGTACAGTGCTCTATTGCATCCCATAGGAACACATTTTCATTTCCCTGTAACGACTATGGACAATCATGTAACCGCCTTCACCTCCCTCTCCCTCAGAGTGTCCAGTTACAGATGAAGGCTCCGAGCGGTGACGTCATCCTTGCACGTGGAGCAGGTCAGGTGACCCAGACGGTGCTCCTCAACAACCCAACCAAGGTGGGTTTTCTATTAGCTTTCCCTCCGTAAATCACGCACGCACGCACACACACACACACGTACACACACTTTTTTTAAAGTTATTTAAGATTTTATAAATCTCTACTGTATCTGTCAATAAAATGAGTGGGGCAGTCCCACTCATTTTATTGACAGATACAGTAGAGATTTAGACAGGAAGGATGGGTGAGAGAGAGAGGAGGGATGACATGCAGGATATGTCCCCGGCCGGAATCAAACCGGGGACCCTGCGGTTACATGGTCATCGCTTAAGTGTCCCCCTCACACACACTTACTTGAAATACTCCTTTTTCCCCTCAGGTGAGTCTGAAGATGAGGGTCCGTGTGTCCTTTACCAGCGAAGGCTCCCTCTGTCAGGACACCGTGCAGATCGACTCCTTCCCCAGCCCTGCCTGGCATTGACAGATGTCAATCAATTCAACCTGTCAATCAACTCTTGACATTTGACATCAGTCCATGTACATGGAAGGATCGACAGCCGACCAGGCCATGGAGTGGGGATCCATTCTACCCGACAGCTGTCGATCATAAACAGAGGGATCCTCCCTGTCAATCAATCATTCCTACACTGCGACCTGATACTCTTGTCAATCCAAGCTGATATCTTTCAAACGACTCCAACTCTTCTATTTCTCAAATGGCTGAGACACCACTCTCCCCCTCCCCCCAGTTTGGCAGGGCTTCGTGTAGATGAACTCTTAGAGACCTTTTTAGTTCCTTCAGGATCAACATAACTAAGCCATTGGCAGCATTATACACCTTCTCAACAGTGCCCATTCGGACAACTGGCATTTGTTTTCCCTATAGGATAACCAGGAATTTAACAGCACTTCTGAGGATGCAAACTGACTTCAGTGTGCTCTGTATGTCTCCAAAGCTGCAGGTTGTCTTAACCTGTGTGTCACACACCAGTCAACAAATAATCTGAAGATGTCCTGTCAAGGCCAGTGGTCCAATCAGAAGAAAGATCTGTCCTGAGAACTGTGCAGTGAGAACTGTCCGCACACCATCTCATCTAGTAGGAGAATGGCCACGTTCTCAAGCGCCTACATGTTGTTGTTGTTGTTATATTGTTGTGCAGATGATTAAAATCATTTACGCACATTGATTGGGTTCCTGCAATGTTAAACACTACTTCTGCATTGGCAGAGATCCCATTTAGTGTTTAACACGGCAGGGAAGCCAGACTGCAACGTAAGCAGCCAGGGAACGCAGCCTGCATCTCAGTGTTAGCCCATCCAGCCTTGTACGCGGGTGACTTGATAGACAGACAGCGTTTCACTCCCACAGCCACACACCCCCACGTAGCCACTGTTAGGCTTCCCACTGGTCAGTACGAGCCACATGATCAGCAGCATTCTCCAACACTACGCCTTATCTGCTCTTACATGCTGCGTTCCAATTCTCTGCCCTCTGTCTCTCTAGTTCCCGAGGCACTTGTTTAGATCTGAGCGGATGGATAGGTGTAAGCAGTACTGGCAAACATGCTGCCTATCCATACCGAGGGCAAAAGTGAGGTAACTACCGTATGGCTTCCACTTGTCTAATCCTCTCAGATCAAGTGCATAAGGGTTATCATTCACCTGTCCACTACGCCACATGGATTTAAAGGGAATGGACTGGTGTATGGTAAGTGTTGGAAGGGAGACTGCACCCAATCCCATGCCTTTTAAATCCATGTGGCAACGTGAACCAGTCAGTACACACTTCAGGAGAAAGGGCAGAGAACTGGGAGGCAGGATGACATGCCTTCCATTGTCGTGCTCTTGTTCTCCTCCCTACCTCTTTTCCGTCGCTCAGCTGCTTCTCTCTTCCCCTGTGCCTGTCACTGTCTCAGCCCCCTTTGGGCCTGAGCTGCTGTGTTAACTTGTATGTACATTGACTTTATTTTGAGGTGAGAGTTCTGTTTTATCTGTGAATGGTGTGTGTACCCTCAAACCCCCCTGCCCACCCCCCCCGCCCCCCAAGTTTAAACTAAACTATTATCTTTGTGAAGCGTCAGTACCAGTCAGGCTGTGCGGACCAGTGTTCCCACTCGTGGCCTCGTTCTCTTGAAAATATAGGCGTTGGCTGCCTAGGATGTGGTTTGAAAGACCTATGGGTATCTTAGGGTGAATACTGGTACTAACTCATACTGGTACTAACTCATACTGGTACTGACTACCTGTACTGGGTAAGAAAAGCACAAAAGATGACTCATTTTCACAACACTAGATAAGACTGGGTTACAAGAAGACCAAATAAATGGCACATGAACACTTGCAAATGGAGGCTACTATTAGAGGATGTATAACTGGGCCGATATGTGATTTGGTAACCTGTCAATATCCTCTATACATGGGTCATAACACTGCTCATTCCTGACACAACATCGATTAGTTCATGGATATCACCAATTGTACTCTTGACAATGGGCAACAGTGCAATTAGTACTAAACAATCCCTATGACCAGTGACCACTTCTACCCTCATGAGAAAAAATAAACCAGAAGGAGAAATGGGGAGTTAGGGAAAGAGACTTCTGTTTGTTGTGTGCATTGCCTTTGAATATCCTGTCTTGTGTCATTTGTAATTAAAGGTTTTCAAAACCCTCACCAGTGACTTCCTGAATCATGTGTCGACCGGTAGCCCCCACTTGCACTTCAGCAAAAACAGTCAACTTCATCTTTTATTATAAAATAACCAGTGTTAATCACACTCATTTGTAAACTGTGTGCCCACTTACTCTTGAAACGTAATCATAGGTGGTTACAAAAAACAACTCACACAGAGGAATTATAGCAGAAAGTCCATTGTTTGCTTCAGAAGCAATGGGTTTTGGTGCCACAGCATTCCGGCAAATTGCTGCTCTGCGTTGCAACATGCTGTGACGATGACAGGATCTCTCAGGTTGGCACAAGACAGGCCAGAGGGACCACTAGGAGGTCAGGAGTGTGCTTGAACAGCGGCTGGTTACCCCTCCTCGCAGCGCAAGTACCAGATGCAGAACTGAACCTCCCTGGATCTTGTAGTCTGTAGCGGTCTTCTCATCGTTCCTGGGAAACATGGATTGGAGCAGGAGCAGGAAAGATGAGCCAAGACAACAGATGAAGCAGAGAGGAAAGTATGAGTGACCAGGGTTACAAAATCCCTGTAAGTTTGGGAAACTTTCCGATAATTTCCAGTTTCGATATGGAAACTAGCAGAAAGTTTCCCAAACTTACAGGATTTTTTTCAACCCCAAGAGTGACTCGGGAACACTCAATGCAGCCATTTGATTCCAGGGGAATGTTCCATGACCACATTCTATGGTAAAGCTGCTCACTCACATCTGTTTTCCACTGTAGATGAGTCTTTGCTGCTGAGGTGGAATCCCTTCTTTCTCCTCCACTCTTTCTTTGATTCGCTCCACCTGAATGTATACATGTGAGAGACAGAGAACACTGACATGGCGGGTAACTAAGGTTGTCATCATAGCAACAAACAATATCAACAGAGCAATAGGATATGAAATAAAAACACGGTGAAGGACATAAGTCAGATTCTCTCCACTACCTTGTCCATGGGCTCAATGTCGATTTCTATTTCTTTACCAGTGAGAGTCTGAAACACAAGACAAGAGACAGAATTTATCAATTGATGCCAAAGCTGGCAAACATGTTAGCTGCCTAACGTTACATCAATGTCATTAGGAGTGCTGTCCGTATTTAGGAAGGGCGCCAAATTCATCTCCGAAAAGAGTGCTCAAGGCTGCGTATGGTTAGTCAATAAAGATAGGCTGTTTTTTTTGTGTGCTGTTGTAATTTATGTGTGTTTTTAAATAGAAATAGTTGTTTTTAAATTTGTTTAAAATTTGTGTTTTTACCTATTATATTTGTGGTGCGAAATTGTGTGGTTTTTAAATTGAAATAGCTGTTTTTATTTTTTTTACCTATTGTACTTGTAAATCACTTTGACGTAAAGTGCTATATAAATAAAGTTATTATTATATTATTGTTATTATTATAGAAAAGTTTGTTAGGTGTCTCGCTTGTCTGGCCTATTTAGTTTGGCCATGTATTCTGATTAAATGTCTTGTCTTACCTTGACCTTGATCAGCATGTTGGACTCTCGCCTAACAGAACAAACGTGTTCAAAGATCTAACGGAGACCTCAGAATGTTGTCAACAATCTCAGCTCCTTCAGTCGCGAGCCCAAATATCTATGCGCGAGCCGTCCAATTCAATTCCACTTCCTGTGTGTATCACTAAAGATTTCGAATATTGTGTTTTGTGATATTGGTTCCGCTTCGATAAAATTGGCAATGGCCTTTTTAAATTTATTTAATAAATGGCACACCGGCCAGTGGTCTGTGTCGGATTATTATAATTTATTTAATTGATTTATTTTGAAAGCGTTAAAAAAATGTTATCTTGTCTTGCGATCACATGAAAAACCCCAAACATATATCGACCTGGTTTCCCCAACCTATTATTAAGTCTAATCCTAGACTAAAATGCATCTTAAATTGGAATTTTTCCATAGTCTGTATTTGGGAAACCTGTTCCTTCACCTGACCTAATTGATTCACTCAGGTGTCCATCATTTATCTGATTACAAACATATTGGTCCATAAAATGTCAGTTCCTGGCCACTACTGGTTCATTCAGGCATGATGGCTCTCATCTGGCAGTGTATAATCATCTTGGCTGTTGTAGCAGCAATTGGGGCATACAAAGGAGCAACTGGGGCATACAGAGGTACCATATGCCAAAATATGTATAAGTATATATATACTGTTTGTGTGACATAATGTTGTTTTCTGAAGCGATTTGAATGTTTTGATTTCATTTTCAGATATTGAAGTGGAGTGTGGGAAGAACTCAGTCAAAGTGAACTGGACCCTCAGTCCAGAGTTTATCACTTATGCGCCTCGTCTTTTCCTCGGGGACTGCTTTCCTTCCAAGTTTTCTGTTTTGCCAAACGGACAAGGGGAAGTGTTGTTTCATGCCAAATTCGATAGCTGCAAGTTCAAAAGAGTGGTAATCATTTATTCTATTCAAAGCATTGACTCAATGTCAATCATTCTGTCTCTGTGAATGACCAATGTCTCCTGATTCCCCCAGATGACTGCAAAGAAAGTTATCTACAAGAACGAACTGACGTTCAGGCGATATGCTAAGGCCCTAAAACCTGCTACATTTACATATCCAATTACGTGTGTTTACAAAAGGTAAAGATCTACAGGAGACAGTCAAACCTAGCTATGGTGTTGGGATTGGGAAACGGGAATACACTTTGCAGCAATGTCAACCCAGTTTTCCCCCCTTCAATGTAGACCACCGGGCTGGACCCCTCAGTTTCTTAACCCTGGCTCTGCTACTACTGAGGCTTATGGAGCATTGAACTTCCACATGGCAATCCTCAATGGTGAGTTCCTATACCTAGCAGAGAAATGGTAAAATATTGCTGAAACCTGTGGTGAATGTACACAGCAGCTCTGAATATTCTGTGTTAATATTGCCTGTAGAAGACCTAACCGCTATAGCCAGGACCACAGTCTTCCCCCTGGGTTCTCTCATCCCAATCTGGGCGGCGGTGGAGCAGAAGTTCCATCAGCCGTTGCTGCTGCTCTTGGAGGAGTGTGTGGCAGCCACGACACCTGAACTGCAGTTGGATAGCCAAGTCTATCCTATAATCCTCAACAAGGGGTATGTTTCAAATAGTTATGGCTTTTGTACTATTGCTGGCCAGATGCTGAATGTGTTTCGTTGTTTCTGTACTTGTATGACACTACAATGACAATTGCATAGAATCAATCTTTCAAATAGTTATTTTGAACATGTTGGCTCTTGTCATCTCCTCATTCTAAAATCCAAAAGTGTGGAGTGAACATTTTTCTAAATGTGAAGTAAAATCTGCAACTGGTCCTTATTGGTTAATTGAGATGCTGGTCTGGAGCTTTAGATAATGTGGCATCTTTGCAGTTGTCTTGTAGATGGTAAGAAGTCCGACACCAGGTTCCTGTCAAGGTACCATTCCTCTGCAATCGTGCTCCAGCTGCAGGCCTTCAAGTTGGCTCTGGGGGAGGAAGTGAGTAAAGCACTAGTTGTGGGTATAAGTGGAGTGTTGAAGATTGGTCTTGACTGCTTCTCCCTTTTTCAGGTGTATATTCATTGTAAGCTTGTTGCATGGGACCCTGAACGTCTTAATGAAGGCAAGAAGGCTTGCAATTACGACAAGGAGCATGGAGGGTAAGTAGCTACCGTTTATATTGGTCCACCAGTGGTGGTAGAAATCGGAGGACCGGCTCATTGTATGAGGAAGTATCCGCTTGTATTTGATACTGGACCATACTAATTTCAGTTTTAAGCCAAATAACCCTCTGTTCATAGATGGGAGCTCCTGGATGACCCGTCTCAAAGTGCCCTCTGTAGTTGTTGTGACTCCAATTTGTGCAAGTCCCGGGGGAAGAGGGGAGTGGATTCAGGTAATGGATGTCATGTCACTTGGTTTTATAAAATGGCCAAGTCAAATTTGAGCTGATTAATAATTGCCTGAATTTGGCTTCTTTTTAGAGCCTCAGGGCTTGGTGCAACATACTGTTCTTGGACCACTGACCATTGTGGACAGTTCTGAAACCTGGGGCAACAATACATCAGTGGAGTCCCTTACAGCAGAACAAGGTTGGTGTTTTTAAAAAGAAAAATGTAATAATATTAAGCTTTGTAAAACCAATTTAACGTTCGGCTTCTACTTTAACCAGCTTTTGTTCTGAAGATGAACCGTAATGGTCAACGCTGCAGGTTCCATGGCTCAATCATGTGTTTTCTTGTTTGGTTTCTCAGTTGGCTGGACGGTGTGATGGTCTAGCTGCAGGCTGCTGTTCTGCCCTACAACTCTTCATAGTTGCCTGCTGTGTAGGCCTGAGCGAGGCAGCATTTGACCAGTGTTGAGGTGGCGACATCTATGGGACCAACTACTCCAAACCCATATGGCTTTGTGACCTTTCGTCTACTCTGTATTGTGTGGCGTCAATAAAACCAGTAACTGTATTTTTTGCTGTGGTGGTCTTTACTTTCACTTAGCTGCTGTTAGTGAAGTTCAACATTGATTTTGAAGTCTGCCTAAATGTAAAATGTGTGTAGTACTAGCAGATACTAGTTTCAGAGTAAAATTATTAGGCTTTGGTTCCTGACATTGAAGCAATAGGCATAATTCAAGACTAATAAAAGAAAGTGACAATAGTACAGAACAAGTGTCAAATAAGACAGGATACAATTAGCAGTATCTTGCCATTTGCAGACAATAAGGCACTTGAGTAAAATAACACAAAATTACAATAGGCAAAAAAACATACTCCGGTTTGGGGTAAGTAGTCATCAAATCCCATAACTGAGGTAGCTAGCCACTTTAGAGGGTAAAATAACACAAAATTACAATAGGCAAAAAATTGCCATGTTGGTAAGAAGCTCGAAGAATAGCAGCCACGCACGGCGCCATCTTGTAGGTCATACTATTATCCAGATATAAGCTCTCCCCTAGAGACTACCTACATAAATCAGCTGAAAGGTGAAATTCTGGTAGTTATGATTGTTTGAATATATCTTGTGTAGTTGACCTAATACTGTTGAATTATAATAAGAAAATTAAGACTTCAAATATGACCATACAATTTCATGTTTTGTATAACACATCAATAATCCTCCTTTGCCAACAACTGCCTCTTCTTAATTAGAAGTACCCCCTTTTCACTCCTGGCTAAGTTCAAATACCTTGGAAATGCACCATTCTATCTCTGGCCTGATTTGATGTCAGAATCTGACATGATTATAAGTAAAGTAAAGGTTCCCATTACAAATAAGAATATATCTTTTTTTTCCAGATGAAAACTAATATCTCACTTTGATTTAGATACATTTTCTTAATCTTATGGTATTAGAAATCAGAGCTAGTATTCACAGCTAGCATTAATATGAATACCAACTGATCTTTTGGTTTGGGGATTGTCTGTTAATGGCTTTGGAGACTGGGATGACCTCATACTAACTTTTCAAATCAGGGATTGATTCTCTGCAGCTGAGGGTTGTTAACACAACACATATCTGTATCACAGCTGACAGTAATTAAATTAATTGCTTGGTGACAGGCTAGAGGAGACAGGCTAGAGGAGACTACTGTAACTGAACATTTGTATTCAGTCATGATGGGATTCTCTTGGCAAGGTGCAATCATCCTGGGCATGGTGATTGCCATTGCTGTAAGTGCAGGTAAGGTGTTAACAGCAGTCTGTAATCTATTAAGTGTTTAGGCTAGTAACAACTGATGTTTGTGATCTTGATGGCAAAGTGTACCTAATCCTTACTTACACTTAAGTACTTTTGGCTTTTTCACATTGAGGCTTTACTAAAAGACTGCCCTCACATTCTTCCCACCCTTTAGCAGATGTCAAAGTAGTCTGTGGCCATGATCATGTCTGTGGCCATGATTATGTCTCTGTGACATGGAAGGACGCCAGGTCCCAGATTGACACCTCTCTCCTCCGACTGGGTCACTGTCCTCCCACCACCTTCTCTGATGGCCGGGCTGACTTCCGTGAAGATATCCGTGACTGTGGATTCTGGAGAATGGTAGGGGTTGCACTGATGGTTGCAGACTCCATGTGCTGGTTTGATATAGGATGGTTTGTGAGCAATACAGTTTTTGACTTGATATCTGTATGACTCTGCCTTCCCCCCCACCCCCCCCCCCTCTAAAGGTGACTGGGGACCAGCTGACTTACATTAATGTGTTGAGCTACAAGACTGCTTCTGTTAAAGCTCACAAGGATTTTTCTCACCCAGTGGTTTGTGCCTATGAAAGGTGAACAAGTGGGAGTTGTCATACAGATTTGTTAATTGTTATGTTAGGAAATGCCCCTATTGGAGCTGTGATGCAACCTGCTTCTAGCATTGTGATGTTTGCCATTACAACCTATTCCCTTGTGATGTGTGCAGAACTCTGGACTGGCTCCCTCCCACGTTCAACCCAGTGCTGTTTCATACATATGGCCAAGGGGATCTGGTCTTCCACATGGGACTCATGAATGGTAGGTTTTTCCACCTGTGAACCTGGAGTAGATGTAACAAGATTTAACTTTTGTCTGTTCTCTAGATGACTTCTCAGGTCCAGCTCGGTCCAGTGCCTTCCTCCTGGGTTCTCTGATCCCGATCTGGGCTGCAGTGGAGCAGAAGCACCATCAGCCCTTGCTGCTGCTCCTGGAGGAGTGTGTGGCAGCCTCGACACCAGCGCTGCACCTGGACAGCCAGGTCTTTCCTCTCATCAACAACAAGGGGTATGTTGTCCTGGGTCATGATTAACAATGGGGCTATAGAACAGTGCTATTTTTTTATTTTTTTATTTCAAGTAGGAGTGGATTAATTTAATCTTAGTCTTTACTGACATTTCTGTCAGGTGCCTCATGGATAGCAAGACCACAAACTCAAAGTTCCAGCCCAGACAAGAAACTGCTGAAATTCATCTATCTCTTCAAGCCTTTAAATTTTCCCAGGGAAAAGAAGTATGTCCTAGTTAACTTATCTTTTGGCATGGTGTCATGTAGCCCATAGAATGAGTTCTAGTGTCTCAAATCTCTTGCAATCCCACAGGTTTATATCCACTGCCATCTTGTGGCCTGGGACCCCACTGATCTGGACAGAAGCAAGAAAGCCTGTCACTATGTGAAGGAGCATGGGTAAACAATGGAGGCTTACATGGGGCCCATCTGGGCTATAGCCAGGGATGTTTTAATTGGCTTGTCCAGTAGGGGTGCTGTTTGTCTGAAACTGTTACTGTAACTTCTCTCAGCTGGGAGCTGCTTGATGACCCCCCCCATAGTAACCTGTGTAGCTGCTGTGACTCCAGCTGCATGCCCAGGAAAAGAAGGGGTGTGGCATCAGGTATTCATATACGTCTTCTGCAAGAAAAACAAGTGAAATTATTATCTTGAATTGGATGCCTCTACCCTCGGATCTAATTTTCCTTTTATTCTCAGGGACGCATGGGCTGACCCAGAAGGCTGTTCTTGGACCGCTTACGATCACTGGCTAATCGCAGGACCTGAAAGATTTACCTGGGAAGTGTCCTATTCTCCAAGTGTGCAATTCAAAATGTCTTGGATGTGTTGCGCTACATGGGCGTACTAACTGTGCATGCGTTTCAGCTGCTAGCAGTGTCCCTATGAGGAGGGCTGCCACCCATGCATAACCAGACTCTGGAAAGGCTGCTGTTCATTTGATTCGCAATAAATGTTTAATAACTTAATATGGTGTACTTTGATCTTTTGGTCTGAGTCCGTCTTAGAAAGGGGAGTGAAGGGCTAGTTGTATTGCAAAATAGCCACAGGTTTCACACAAGCATGTCTGACTCATGCAAGGGTGGCAGGGAGGATACAAAACTTTGATTCAGTGATGAGAGCTTGGGGACATTGATAGAAGTATTATTTTTGTTGGTGGTGTGGAAGCCATGCTTTCTAACTGTCTCTGGTAATCAATAAATACACATGACTGCTCGCATCGGTTAACATTCCGGAAAGAGGAAGCTTTGGCGCTCTTACATTTATAAACATGAACGTAAGCAACATATGTAAACATGCGTATGACAACACACAGCGTGAGTATGCAAATGAGATCAACACTCAACACTTTTGATTGCATACAAGGAGGAGAAGAGTTTAGTTTGCTGATACACCACATTGCCTATATCCAGCATGGCTCATGTTCCTCATTTAGTAGCTAATTCTCATGGCCTTTTTTCATGTGTTAGCCTGTCAGGGTGTTTACTCCTTGGCCAAAGCTAGTGAATCTGAAGTAGACCCCTTTCACTGGTGCTGTGAAGATTCCGGCATGTGAAACCACAAGTTTTTTATTTTTATTTATTATTATTTCTTTGCCTAAGACACAGTGACATCATGAAGGAGAGCCTACAAATCATTTGACAAAGTAAAAAGGTCCAATAGCGTTACCTTGCCATACCAGTTTCCAGAATAAGGATCCAAAAGCGTTTTTGCGCTTTTCCGTTTCCTCTACATTGAAAACCATGAATAAAAGTCAATGCGTAACTTCACATCTCGGTCTCTTGTGAAAACCTGTCATTTGTGATGTCCAGAAGCTACTGCTCCTGTAAGCCTACATAACACACGGCCTCGTCAAAGGAAAGAGACATTCCCCCAACAGATGTCGCGCGCCCTGTGCTGAACGCATAGGCCGACATTGATCGTTTGGTCAGGTATGTTTGGGCTATATAAAGTTGATTTTACTCTATCCTGGACAGCCCCGAAGTGTTTACCGAGTACAACAATACGCATTCCGACTTTAAATTATTATTATTATTATTATTATTATTATTATTATTATTGGTTCAGGTTGTAGGTAGACAGCCAGCTAGCTAGCTAATTACAGTTACTTTAGCGTAGCTACGGCCAGGGTGCGACGACGGCCACACATCACGTGAAAGCTCTGCATTAAATTAGACTTTTTGAAATATATAACAGTTGATTGAATCACACTTTTACATCAAACATGACAATACAATCTTACCATATTAAGGTGTTGCCACTGTCAGAATGTAGCTAGCAAGCCTACGGGTTTAATCAATACTCAGACATGTTACTGCAGACATGTTACCTTTGCTATGTCCCAGGGCTAGCAATGGATTGGTTCCATTGTAACAGCTGTTTCCGAAGACAGGGGCAGAACTATGCTGTCTCCAGCTGTGGTCATATCTTCTGTGAAAGCTGCATCAATCCAAGTATGACGTCTTATTTCCCGTTAAACTTACCCTCATAAATGTTTCACACTGTAAAGTAATGCATTGGCATACATCATGTGATAGTCCTTTGGTGCTTGACCAAAACAGTGCTTTAGTTTATAAATACATTAACTAGGCCTAATGCGTCTGTAATTCAATGTTTTCCCCTCAGAACTGTGTGATGTGTGTGGAGCCAGCTGCAGTTACCTGGCTATTTCAGATCAGGTTGGTTTACTCGGCACTGGTGGATGTCTGAATTCCACAAGAAATCCTCAAACATGTTCCTAGATTGTAAATGAACAATCCCCACCATGTGATACATCCCTCTGTCTCCTCCCTCAATTCAATCCTGGCCCCTCAACTCAGATGAAATCTCAGGAGCAGGTGTTCTTCAAGGACCCAGTCAAGCTCATCCAGTCACGCCTGGAGCAAATATCACAGGTTCAACTCACCGCGTCAGCCAAAACCACTATTGCCCAATAAATAAAGTTTCATAATGTACTCGTTGAGAAGTACACCTCTTCTATCATCTGTCATCAGAATCTGACATGATTATAAGTAAAGTAAAGGTTCCCATTACAAATAAGAATATCTTTTTTTCCAGATGAAAACTAATATCTCACTTTGATTTAGATCAATTTTACATTTTCTTAATCTTATGGTATTAGAAATCAGAGCTAGTATTCACAGCTAACATTAATATGAATACCAACTGATCTTTTGGTTTGGGGATTGTCTGTTAATGGCTTTGGAGACTGGGATGACCTCATACTAACTTTTCAAATCAGGGATTGATTCTCTGCAGCTGAGGGTTGTTAACACAACACATATCTGTGTCACAGCTGACAGTAATTAAATTAATTGCTTGGTGACAGGCTAGAGGAGATAAATACAAGACTACTGTGACTGAACATTTGTATTCAGTCATGATGGGATTCTCTTGGCAAGGTGCAATCATCCTGGGCATGGCGATTGCCATTGCTGTAAGTGCAGGTAAGGTGTTCACAGCAGTCTGTAATATATTAAGTGTTAAGGCTAGTAACAACTGATGTTTGTGATCTTGATGGCAAAGTGTACCTATCCCTTACTTACACTGAAGTACTTTTGGCTTTTTCCACATTGAGGCTTTACTAAAAGACTGCCCTCACATTCTTCCCACCCTTTAGCAGATGTCAAAGTAGACTGTGGCCATGATTATGTCTCTGTGACATGGAAGGACGCCAGGTCCCAGATTGACACCTCTCTCCTCCGACTGGGTCACTGTCCTCCCACCACCTTCTCTGGTGGCCGGGCTGACTTCCATGCAGATTTCAGTGACTGTGGATTCTGGAGAATGGTAGGGGTTGCACTGATTGTTGCAGACTCCATGTGCTGGTTTGATATAGGATGGTTTGTGAACAATACAGTTTTTGACTTGATATCTGTATGACTCTGCCTTCCCCCCCCCCTCTAAAGGTGACTGGGGACCAGCTGACTTACATTAATGTGTTGAGCTACAAGACTGCTTCTGTTAAAGCTCACAAGGATTTTTCTCACCCAGTGGTTTGTGCCTATGAAAGGTGAACAAGTGGGAGTTGTCATACAGATTTGTTACCGTTTGTAGAAATTGTATTTTTAATTGTTAAGTTAGGAAATGCCCCTATTGGAGCTGTGATGCAACCTGCTTCTAGCATTGTGATGTTTGCCATTACAACCTATTCCCTTGTGATGTGTGCAGAACTCTGGACTGGCTCCCTCCCACGTTCAACCCAGTGCTGTTTCATACATATGGCCAAGGGGATCTGGTCTTCCACATGGGACTCATGAATGGTAGGTTTTTCCACCTGTGAACCTGGAGTAGATGTAACAAGATTTAACTTTTGTCTGTTCTCTAGATGACTTCTCAGGTCCAGCTCGGTCCAGTGCCTTCCTCCTGGGTTCTCTGATCCCGATCTGGGCTGCAGTGGAGCAGAAGCACCATCAGCCCTTGCTGCTGCTCCTGGAGGAGTGTGTGGCAGCCTCGACACCAGAGCTGCACCTGGACAGCCAGGTCTTTCCTCTCATCAACAACAAGGGGTATGTTGTCCTGGGTCATGATTAACAATGGGGCTATAGAACAGTGCTATTTTTTTAAATTATTATTTCAAGTAGGAGTGGATTAATTTAATCTTAGTCTTTACTGACATTTCTGTCAGGTGCCTCATGGATAGCAAGACCACAAACTCAAAGTTCCAGCCCAGACAAGAAACTGCTGAAATTCATCTATCTCTTCAAGCCTTTAAATTTTCCCAGGGAAAAGAAGTATGTCCTAGTTAACTTATCTTTTTGCATGGTGTCATGTAGCCCATAGAATGAGTTCTAGTGTCTCAAATCTCTTGCAATCCCACAGGTTTATATCCACTGCCATCTTGTGGCCTGGGACCCCACTGATCTGGACAGAAGCAAGAAAGCCTGTCACTATGTGAAGGAGCATGGGTAAACAATGGAGGCTTACATGGGGCCCATCTGGGCTATAGCCAGGGATGTTTTAATTGGCTTGTCCAGTAGGGGTGCTGTTTGTCTGAAACTGTTACTGTAACTTCTCTCAGCTGGGAGCTGCTTGATGACCCCCCCCATAGTAACCTGTGTAGCTGCTGTGACTCCAGCTGCATGCCCAGGAAAAGAAGGGGTGTGGCATCAGGTATTCATATACGTCTTCTGCAAGAAAAACAAGTGAAATTATTATCTTGAATTGGATGCCTCTACCCTCGGATCTAATTTTCCTTTTATTCTCTCAGGGACGCATGGGCTGACCCAGAAGGCTGTTCTTGGACCGCTTACGATCACTGGCTAATCGCAGGACCTGAAAGATTTACCTGGGAAGTGTCCTATTCTCCAAGTGTGCAATTCAAAGTGTCTTGGATGTGTTGTGCTACATGGGCGTACTAACTGTGCATGCGTTTCAGCTGCTAGCAGTGTCCCTAGGAGGAGGGCTGCCACCCATGCATAACCAGACTCTGGAAAGGCTGCTGTTCATTTGATTTGCAATAAATGTTTATAACTTAATATGGTGTACTTTGATCTTTTGGTCTGAGTCCGTCTTAGAAAGGGGAGTTGTGAAGGGCTAGTTGTATTGCAAAATAGCCACAGGTTTCACACAAGCATGTCTGACTCATGCAAGGGTGGCAGGGAGGATACAAAACGTTTGATTCAGTGATGAGAGCTTGGGGACATTGATAGAAGTATTATTTTGATTGCCTAAACATTGCATACAAGGAGAAGAGTTTAGTTTGCTGATACACCACATTGCCTATATCCAGCATGGCTCATGTTCCTCATTTAGTAGCTAATTCTCATGGCCTTTTTTCATGTGTCAGGGTGTTTACTCCTTGGCCAAAGCTAGTGAATCTGAAGTAGACCCCTTTCACTGGTGCTGTGAAGATTCCGGCATGTGAAACCACGAGTTAAAAAATATATTGTATTTATTATTATTTATTTGCCTAAGACACAGTGACATCATGAAGGAGGAGAGCCTACGAATCATTTGACAAAGTAAAAGGTCCCAATAGCGTTACCTTGCGATACCAATTTCCAGAATAAGGATCGAAAAGCGTTTTTTTTGTTGCGCTTTTCCGTTTTCCTCTACATTGAAATCCATGAATAAAAGTCAATGCATAACTTCCCATCTCGGTCTCTGGTGAAAACCTGTCATTTGTGATGTCAAGAAGCTCCTGCTCCTGTAAGCCTAGTGAGCCTACATAACACACGGCCTCGTCAAACAGGGTATATACAGGAATCTTGAGGTTAATTTCAATACCTTTCTAAGACTTTTTAAAGACCTTGTCAATATTTGTCCAGACCTCACCGCCACTTAGAGCTGTAACCGTTTACATCAGTGACACCTTTAACTTAACAGGTTACGTTTGCAATAGACTGAACCACTGTCATACAACAGAACTTCCGGTTCATCTTTGTTTTTTAATAAAACGAATAAATTCACGAACTTTTACTAAAAGTTTTTAGGACTCAAACTCTTTGGACAGTCTAATTCAAAAAAATACCTACAAAATTCAAGACCTCATAAAATCGTGATAAGACTTTTTAATACTTATTAAGGGTCTTGATTTATCAACGTGTAATACTTTTCAAGACACCGCGGATACCCTGAAGGAAAGAGACATTCCCCCAATAGACAGTCGCGCGCACTGTGCTGAACGCATAGGCCGACATCGGTCGTTTGGTCAGGTATGTTTGGCTCTATAAAGTTGATTTTACTCTATCCTGGACAGCCCCGAAGTGTTTACCGAGTACAACAATACGCAGTCCGACTTTAAATGATGATTATTATTATTGGTTCAGGTTGTACGTAGACAGCCAGCTAGCTAGCTAATTACAGCTACTTTAGCGTAGCGACGACGGCCACACGCCACGTGAGAGCTCTGCATTAAATTACTTTTTGAAATATATAACAGTTGATTGAATCACCCTTTTACATCAAACATGACAATACAATCTTACCATATTAAGGGTGTTGCCACTGTCAGAATGTAAGCTAGCGAGCCTACGGGTTTAATCAATACTCTGCAGACATGTTTACCTTTCGTGAGTTTAGAATGATAAGGTTCCATCTCCGTTTAGGGCAGTTCAGAGATATTGAGCGTCAAAGTTTTTACATTCCATTATGTTTTGTGAGATGGAACCTTTGTATTTGATTAATTACTAACTCAAAAATGTCAACATTTTAAAAATAACACCACACAGGCATTAATAAACACCTAATGGATCAGATTATGTAAAAAACTCAATTTTGACAAAAATGGAGATAGAACCTTATTATTCTAACGTCACGCTTTGCTATGTCCCAGGGCGAGCAGCAATGGATTGGTTCCATTGTAACATCTGTTTCCGAAGACAGGGGCAGAACTATGCTGTCTCCAGCTGTGGTCATATCTTCTGTGAAAGCTGCATCAATCCAAGTATGACGTCTTATTTTCCGTTAAACTTACCCTCATAAATGTTTTACACTGTGAAGTAATGCATTGGCATACATCATGTGATAGTCCTTTGGGTGCTTGACCAAAACAGTGCTTTAGTTTATAAATACATTAACTAGGCCTAATGCGTCTGTAATTCAATGTTTTCCCCTCAGAACTGTGTGATGTGTGTGGAGCCAGCTGCAGTTACCTGGCTATTTCAGATCAGGTTGGTTTACTCGGCACTGGTGGATGTCTGAATTCCACAAGAAATCCTCAAACATGTTCCTAGATTGTAAATGAACAATCCCCACCCATGTGATACATCCCTCTGTCTCCTCCCTCAATTCAATCCTGGCCCCTCAACTCAGATGAAATCTCAGGAGCAGGTGTTCTTCAAGGACCCAGTCAAGCTCATCCAGTCACGCCTGGAGCAAATATCACAGGTTCAACTCACCGCGTCAGCCAAAACCACTATTGCCCAATAAATAAAGTTTCATAATGTACTCGTTGAGAAGTACACCTCTTCTATCATCTGTGACGATAATGTAATCTTTGCCTGTCAGATTGCTCTGTTCCAGCGAAAGCAGAAAGAGAGGCTCACAAGCTACTTCAAACACAAGTCTGTGGAGCTGGAGAGACGACTGAAAGAGGTTACAGAGCAGTGTTATAGGTTTGTTAACGATGCTTGACTATTACTTCAGCATTCCTCTGTTTTGTATCTTGTTGGATTTAACTAGTCACTTCTTTCCTATGCTGTTCTCACATGCCCTCTCTCTGCAGGCAAGTTTCAGAGCTGAAAAGAGAGAATGCAGAGTTGAAGAAGCCTCTTTCTCAGAGGAGGGTAAGATACTGGCTGTGTTCCAGAAAGCATTGCACTCGTATCTGGAGTGTATACCAAGTATGGTGCAGCGAACACATTTTGGAACACAGCCTCTGTATGTAGTTTACTTTCTCCAGTGGGTCATACCACCAATGTCATGATGGCCATGGCACACACAGTACAACGATGAATAACATATTTTTTCTTCTCTCATCACAGACATCACCAGGACACTTTCAAATAAATGGGTACCAACAATTATGAATTCATTACGTTTCAATAATATCTCACACAATTTAAGATAATCTTGCTGTCCTTTTAAGCACACGTTCTCATTAAATTAACTGGTGAAAAATGTACAACAGAACTCTCCTCTGCTTCCTCAGCAGTGCCCAAAGAATGTCACTACCAATTGCTGTCACTTCCCCAGGTAATGATGAATGTTGATTGCTAGTAATCAGAGGCATTTCAGAGATGTTTTACTTGACAGAACTAGGCAATCTAATGAGTTCCCAATGGGCCCTTTCATTGAAAATCCACAAGTAGTGTGATGTGCATGGGAAATAATTCTGTCTCTCATTCTTATTCCCACAGTTACCCCACGTTCGCAAAGTGTAAGGAGGTAGGAGGCTTTTATCATTCAGATTGCTTTCCTTTAGGGGTGCATAGGCACGTGATACAGTATTACACAGATGGACATACACAAGTCTCTTACACAATGTCATGTTAGTTGTGGTAGTAAATATTTACACCTATTTCCGCTCAATAAACTCTTATGTGCTTCAGCCATTCTGGCTCTGCTGGGTCAATGGAGAGAGTCAGAGACCAACACCGTGGACATAGCCTCACTGTGAGTATTCATATCTGCATCCCATTACTGCATCCTTCTTTAGTGGCATATAAACATTAGCTATTTCTCATGGTGGGAATAACATTTCTTTCATTTACATTTTTGGCATTTTAATTTTAATTAATTTTGCCATTTAGCAGACGCTTTTAATCCAAAGCGACTTACAATTACGAATTACAGGGACATTCCCCCTGGAGTAACTGAGGGCTAAGTGCCTTACTCAAGGACACACTAGTAGTGGTGTGGTTTCAGGCGGGATTTGAACTCACAACCTTCCGATCACAAGTCCGACTAGACCACCACTAGACCACCACTACCCATTTAGCAGATGCCTTTACCCAAAGCGACTTACAACAAATACACTTGCCTAACTAAGTGAATCATCTATCTGTTAGTCATCGCAAGAAAAAGTAATCTATGCTAGGGCCCATTGCTAGTCATAATGCTAGAAGGAATAATTAGGATTATTATAATATATATATATATATGTTTTTAATACTTTAAATGAATGTGCAACAATACTATGTGCAATATGACAACCCTTGTGTACATAAGGTTCAGATATAGGAAATGTTAGGATATTTATAGCATAGCATAGAGTACAGCACAGTGTTTTATTGTATAGTATAGTAGTATAGTATAGTGGATAGTGTACATAGCCTTTATTTATGTAAACCAGCTCTTTTCCCTTCTTGTTTTTAGTATTTTTTTCCAAGCACCAGGGGAGCCCCCCCTCCTAAATTTCGTTGTACGGTACCTGTACTGTATTAATGACAATAAAGACCATTCATTCAATACCGTATATTTTATTTACAGTGGAGAAACTGTACAGGAGATGACTCTAGGTCTTAGGAGGGACAGTAAAGGTATAGCCAGATGTGTATTTGCTGATGATCTTTCTCCTTCCCACCTGCTCACTCTCAAGACTCCGCCTGGTTCCACCACTTCATACTCCTCCCTTAGCTCACTGCAGGAACGTGGATTCAGTGAGTACAGGCGTCGGATGACCTCCAGGATAACTGCCTAATAGCATTTTCTATGATCAAGTGAAATGACAGTTTCTGATCTTCTCTACGGACATCACCAGTAATTTAGTACCAGTTCTCATGCTATATGGACAACAAGACTTGTAAAATGTGGGACTCAAATGTGTTTGTCTCCTACAGGGACACCCAGCACAGTTGGCACCCCATCTCGGTAAGAAACATGCATTTCAGTAGATTTACAGTACATTGTGATATTAGCCATCGGTGCAGGCTATTCATGATGGTGACTAATCAAGCTCCTCTCTGCCCTTCTTAGGTCTGAGAATCTGACTCCTAACATCTTCCCATTCCAGTTCCTGACTGGATCATTACTGCAGTCACCCAGACCCTCAAGAAATGGCCAGTACTCAGGTAAGAATGTGTCTTTTAATGCTCTCAAACAACAGGGTTGAAGTAAATTATATTTCAATTCCAGTAAATGAATATCAAAATCTAAGTAATGAATATTAAATTAAAAACATTTCACATTTTCTAATAATTTCATAATGTGGACTGGATTTTGAATGCAATTGATCCAACTCTTTTGGACTTTGATGTATTTTATGTCTTCTAAGATAAAATCAAACAAAAGTTATGACTTGTGTAGTAGATATAGTTATTATTACCTCTTTCTACAGCTTCTCAGATGAACAACTGAGCCACATCTCAAAAAGAGCAGGGAGAGGGGAAAACCTCCCTTGGACCAGTATTCAAACGAACAAGAACGCAAAGTGATTCACACAATTGCAAAGTAGTTTTTTGTTTTTTTTTACTTTGTTTCCAGTGACACAGTTGTGCAAATATGAAACTGAACAAATACAGCATAACCTTGTGAAATGAGTGCAATATTTTCACTTTATAACACATGGGATGAAACGTTCAGCAAGAGAAGGGATATGCAACTAAGACTAGAGTAAGACACTATGACTTCTCCTTTGACTTTCTACACAGCATACATGTTTTATCATATAGTAGGATAACAACACTGTAAAATGTTTTGATTAAATACATGTTCTGGTATACCTGGTTGAATTTGACACATTTCTGCTGTATTTTCTGAGACACCGGAAACGCTCAAAAACTATTTCTAGTTATTGCTTTGGATTATAGTGGACTAAGCCAATCCTTTATCCCCCCCCCCCCCCACACACACACTTCTCCCCTCCTCCTCTAAATGTGACTACATGGTTACACAATTATAGTTACTTCTGAGGCCATAATCAATCTGCCCACTAAAACCCACAATTTTGGCCCAAAATTGCCCCACCAATCTAGGTCATGTAGGTGGCTAAACTCTATGCACCCAATAAAAAAATACTAATTTGGATTGGGCCAACGAGTGCAATTCAGGTAATCAAAATACAGGTTGACAACATGTATGGCATGCTTTGGGTATTGAACGACTCTGCTCTGAACACTTTTGTATTTTTCTTTTTCTTTTTGAAAGCCAGTGCAAACTGCACAGAATTGTTCAGGCACATAATCAGAAATATTGTAACAGGCAATCATATATTACAAATAAGCTTCGAAATGAAATTATGTAGAGTTGATAAAAGGCATTGTTGTGCCCCTTATGCCTTTGTGAAACAGCATGATTTGAAATTGGGAGCGCAAGGACAACTTTAATAAGGAATTCAAGCTCTTACAAAAGGAATGCGTTTAATGAACATAACTGCAGCTAAAATATCATATCAGAGCTCCAAAATTCAAGTGCGACATGTCTATTTAGAAGGATAAAATGTAAATATCCAGTTTGCTTCTTGTGAAAGGAAATTGTAGGTTGAAAAGGAATGATTACACACAGTGATCAGTCAGAGTCTTTATCCTAACAGTCATATATTATGCTATGTTTAGGTTTTCCCAGTGCAGTTTCACTTCTGCGAAACACAGAGCTACACTATAGTACCTAAGAAATCCAACCAATATATATTTCATCCAGTTATGATTTGCTGCTACAATACTGGACTAAAATTCTATAATTATAATAAACAAACTAAACAAGGAAAATAGACTACGAAAAATTAACCAGTGTACTATCCCATACAGTACTTCCATAGGCAGCACAAGCATGGTTTCAAGTCCAAACATATGAGAAAAAACATAAGTCACCAGATCTGTGGTTGTACTGAGAAGACTGGGAGCATTTAAAAGTCACACCTGCTCACATTAAAGCAATGCAATCCAATTTCAAAAATTGAAAAAAGAGAACATCCCACTAACTTCCAACCCTCTCCTCAAGTTCAGCATCCTTGTTTCAATCAGTAACATTAGGCTCTGGGTCAGTTGCCTTGCTCTCCTGAGATGCAAACCAGTCTCGCACTTGCTGGTAGCTCATTTTGGACTTTTTGCAAAGGGAGTCAAGATCCTTCTCGTGAAGTGAGCCTGTCAAACGACGGTACACCTCCAGAGGACTGGTGTCAGCAGCGTCTGCAGTGGATGTTGGTGCGGTTGTGCCGTTTGCTTGCGATTTTCGTTTGCGGCTACCACCACCGCGGGGGGTCCCACTGGAGCCATTGCCGCCGGTTACTCCACTCCCATTTTGCTGCACTGCAAGTTCTGCCAGGAACTGCTCACGCACACCCTGCACCCAGCGCAGCTGTCCATTTTTAACAGCATAGCGCGTATCCCCAAACCACTGGATGATGTCTGCACGGGGCAGTCCTGTGAGCTCCACCAGCTGGGTGTATTCCTCACTCTTTGGCCATTGGCAACGGAGGAAGTGCTCCTTCAATATATCCAGTTGTTCCTTGGTCTTACGTGGTCGGCCAGCTGGCGTCAGAGCAGGAGACGCAGATGAGGACTGAGGAGCAGTCAGAGACTGGGCTGCGAGTGAAGGGCTGGCTTTGGCAGAGCGAGCGGACTTCTGTGAGGTGTTGCTTGTGGAAACACGTTTGTTAGGTGGAGCAGCAGTTGATGGTGGGGGGGTAACAGAGAGAGAGGGGGAGGAGGAAGGGGAGGGGATGGCAACTGCTGATGGTGGTTGTGGAATCATTGGCTCCTTGCTGCCCCTGATCAATTGTAGGGGCTTTTCTTCACTTTCAACCTCCTCACCCTCTTCTTCTTTAGAAGTGACATTGTGTACAGAGGTTTCCTCAACTACCTCGTTGTCCTCCTCCTCCTTCACCTCCACTGCCGCTGCTTCTTCTCCAAGCACCCCTACGCTGTTTGACAGGAATTTCTGGAAGAAATGGGACTCTTTTACCCCATTGCTACTTTCTCCCTTTCCTTGAGGCCCTACCTGCTCTTCAGCGCCATTTTGTTCGTTCCGTGGCCCGTGGGCAACGAGAGGAATAGGTTCTTCATTCTTTTCTCCTCCTACGGTATGATGAGGGTAGACCTGGGAGGTTCCGAGCACTCCACGCCCATTTCTAAGCTGATAGCGGCTGTCACTGAACCACTTGCGGATGTCGTTGCGGCTCAGGCCCGTCTCCTCTTGCAGACGCCGAAGCTCTGCCTCTGCAGGCCAGTTCTCCTGCAGGAAGCTGCTGCGAAGGACTGCAAGCTGAACTTTGGACTTCTTATAGCGGCTGTGGCGCGGCTGTGGAGAGCCAAAGGCAGAAGACTCAGAGAGGTCCAGGGAAGTATCTGCTGCAGTAGTTGCTGACATGTCCACCGGGGGGCGGTAGTAATATGAATCCTGAGGGGGTGGGAGAGAGGAACTGAAATGTTGGACAGTGGATTTAGCAGGTTTGCAGGGTTCTGGTGTCTCATATTTGGATCGTTTCCGGGGATGTTGCAGGGAAGAGGGAAGGGCAGCTTTGACGTAATCCTTGTCCTCCACCTCCGCGGGTAACTCATCACACCCATTCCGTTTGTTCCTCATCTTTATCTGCTCCTTAGCATCTGCATAGTCACCAGTGAGCTCCGGCCCTGCCAGCTTGCGGCGCGTCTCCTCAATTTCCTCTGAGGCCCAGCTGATGCCATATTTAATTCTCTGCACCATGAACCAGACCTTGACTTTGTCCAGAGGCAGGGCACAGAGCCGTGCCAGGGCATTCACCTCACGGGTTGTTGGGTACGGGAACACATTGAAGGCCTGGACCAGCTCTGGGATGGTGTCAAGTTCACATGTCTGATCAGACTGGGTCCACACAAGCTTCAGACCCTCCGATACTAATGGCAGGCACACAACTGAGTTGTGGTTGGTGCTGAAACTAACAGTACTACCTCTGCCTTCACTTCCATCACTGTCTGCTGCACTGTGGTCAGAGGATGGTCTAGTTTTTCCGTTGGGGTTCGGTTGGTGGGAACCCTTGGACAACCGCTGGACAGCATGCTTTCCCTCGAAAGACTCCTTCATGTCCACCTCCAGCCCGGTTCGTCTGACGGTTTTTCCTGTTGCCATCAGTGATGTCACTGCTATTCTCTTCAATCTAGATGAGATGAAAATGATATTAAAAACATTGTTAGGGAAAATGTAAAAGGCAGTTCCAATTTTCATTTGATAAATTCAGTTTAGACAGACTTCATCACACTCACAAAACTATGGCAAATCATCAAAGAGAAGTTACGGGATATTGGTTTGTTCCGTTTCTATATCTGTTTCTGCATTATTTGATTTTTTTTTTTTTAAACCTCTCTTTTTGGGTCCAAATGGTCAATGTAATGTCATTTCAACGTACACATATAATCTATGGATTGAATCACTTTTGAGTTTTACCTCATTAAGCCACGGAACCCCTAGTTTCTCAGCACCAGCTTTTGAAGCACTGTTTCACTTTCATGGAATCCACACGCATTTGCACCATATACAAATTATTCTGTAGCATGCCCTTTAAGGCAACATTTGGTGTTGGAAAAAAACAAACAAACCGTGGAAATAGACAATCAAATGGTGGATAAAGGTTTCTGAGTGAGGTCTTTCTGTTCCCAAAGTCAAAGATCTGACAGCTGGTTCCCCTCCCCCTCTGCTTCGCACTCTCAACTCAAAACCTCGCCCTGAAACTGGTCGTATACCCTCTGACCAGATTGTGCACCCCTCCCCCCTGGAACCAAAGTGTGGGGACTGACTTTTGTTTTGAGAGGGTGGGGGAGTGGTGTTGGGGCCTTGGGGAAAGGAGGGGGGGGGGGGGGGGGAATCCATCACACACTCTTCGCTCACCCTTTCCAGCACTGGCTTTGTTCCTTCGGCCTTCTCTCACTTCAAGTCCTCGGTCCTCAAATGACCCCCTGAAGGAGGCGATGATTTACTTCAGAAACACCTATGCAGAGGGAAAGAGTGTGAGCGTCTGACATTTTGAAGTGCTGGTTATGCATATAAATGAGGATCCAATTCAATACTCTAGCCTGCATTTAAATAACAGTCTTATAACAACTACGACAGACAACTTCTGAAACATACCACTTACTTACTGTATACAAAAGGTCAGAGGTGGGGGTGAAAGCATGAGCGAGCTCTACCCTTTATCCGTTTCAAAGTCAACTTAAGTTCATTGTCAAATCACAGACAGCAAAGCGGTATGATACGCAACAGGTGTAGTTTCCATTTGAGAAACATTTCCCTAGCCATACATTTCACAATCCATACTCAAACACAGTTCTTCTTCCGACCCTGGAGGGCCACAGTGTAGGCATTTCTCCCCCCCCCCCATAACACCTGATTCAACTAACTAATCATCCAGACTAATTGACTGAACTCATTAACTCTATCAGGTGTGTTAATAGCTGGGGCAGAGACATCACATTCTACTGCAGCAATCCAGAATCGAGGAGAACTGTGGTAAACAATATTATTGCCCCAAAGGCAAACCCTTGATGCAGCACTTGAAATCCTACTCAACCAATTAAACAATTACAGCTGGTGTTAATGGCACGCAAATGGAGGACCTGCTACTATAAATGGGGCCATTTAGTCTTTCATTTGAGAACTAATTGGATAATTCATAATGAACCACAGTTCACATTTGTAAGACAGTTGACTTATAAGACCGTTACCCCAATCGAAACTAAACTGACGGTCAAGTAACTTATTAAATAGACTACTACTACGCCATCCACCAGGCAACCCAATGTACCAGGATGTTTGATTTACAATCAGACCTAGTACTATTTCAGGACTCTGACGAACAAACTAGTACCTAATTATTACATATGCGAGTGTCGAATTAGTTCGGGCTTCCGAAGTTATCCGTCACATTAAACAAAATATGGGTCAAACGAGTAAATGATGGCAACCACACACAAACAGATCTCAGACATTCTTTCAAATCAAATATGATGGTAGCATACGATGGATTTCGGTTCACAAGTTTGTGCACACTGTCCCTGACAATCCCCCCTCCCCTCCCTCTCTCTCCCTCCAGTGTCTTGCTCCTTTGTGGCGTATTACTAAAATGGTCAGGCTGCACAGGCGCACTCTCTCGGACACGCTTCAGTAAAACATAAAAACAAACTTACCCTAATTTATTTCCACCCTTCTTCTCCGGGTTGGATTGGGGAAAATAAAAAATAACCGATGTGTTACTTTTATCCGCCCTCCTAAGCGCTGAAGTTGTGCGAACAACAACACGGGGGAGACAATACCGTCTGTCTGACCCTTGTCGCTTTATCTCGCCATCGAGCGGATTATCGCGTCGGATACAATGTTGCGAAACAACTCTGGAACTTTGTCGATACGATACGTCTTTGAAGAGTTCCGTCGCCAATTCGATACTTCAATTAAATGTTTCGAAAATCAATAAACAAAATTCCTTGGCTGAACTTGTACTCCGTCTGTAGCCTCTTCCCTCGGCCCGTTGTTGCTTTTGTTCTGAAAATCCCAAAGTGTTTCCCCTGCCTGTCCGGTCAGATCGAGGCTAGGCGGAGGACCAGGAAGGAAACTCTTGTGACTGACGGGCGGAGGGAGGGTGTGCCGTCCAATGCAAAGCAGGGCAAGGAATGGAGGAAGGAGGCGCCTGAGAAAAGATCAGCAATGGTGCTTATGGAAACAGTGCTCGCCATTTTTGGAAGGGTTTAGTGAGAGCGCTTACAAAGTGAGTGCATTGCATAATAATACACTGACTACTAGAGGAAGGTCTTCTCAGCCTGCTAAGTAAATAACTTGTGTCACACAGAGAGATCACACATCTTGAATTATTCCTGTGATATATTTTATATTTTATTTAAAAATATAAATGATTATTATTAATAATAATAATAATTTAAAAAGTTATAAGAATATACATAACATAAGAGTTATAGGAAGAATATAATCTAATGTCAAGATTATTCTTTTTTTTAATCACCTATCCCCATCATGGTCCATGAGACCCTTCCTACTATAAGTATGTAGCAAAGACCCGTCTACTAGTTTGCACATTATGTACTTCAGAACATCTTTTAAAACCCAGTGTCATTTAAATGTTAATCTTCAACAGGAGGAGGTGTCAGTCATGGGTCTACAGTCAGCGTTCATATGGTACACAGTCAGCTTTTTTTAAAGCAAATTCATCCTTGAAAGAAACAAAACCCTTCTGGACACAAATTGATGCTGTAGAAATATTTATTTGAATAATATCAGTATTACAAATATGTTCATTGAGTCATTTGGTTTTGATTAGTGTTTTTTACACAGATGAATATATCATCTGGCATTATGTAAAAAAAAAAAAATGCTTTGCTTAGAAAAACCACTCCATACACCTGGAATAGAATTACATAGAAAAAAGCTTCGCATGAACATAGAATTAGAACTGTACTTCTGTCAGAATGATTACAATCCATTGCTGCAATGATTACAATCCATTGCTAATGGGAATTGATCAGAAGCGGCCACTGGCGAGGTTAAGAACAAACCGGGGAACCCTCAAGAATGAGGGCACGATCGAGGAGAGCCAGGAAACATAGGGGACCTGGGTCAGGAGGTACTTAATGGAGGTGTAGTCCGTCACACTGCGGCCTGAAAGAAACGTGTGAGAAGGAGAGACATTTGTTATGTGGGTATGAAGAGCAGCACATGGAGAGTGCTGTGACTTGAGAGTCGGCTTTGCCTTAAAATGTGTGATTGTCTGGATCTTGATTTACCGTCAACATCTTTGAGCGTGTAGCGCCTAGCCAGGTCGCAGGTCATCAACACTTTTCCCGACAGTGACATCAGATTCTTATCTTTAAATCAGAAACAGAAACCACATAAACATTCAACACTGTTACAGGTTTTTCCCCCCCCACTCACTATTTTCATTTTTTGCGGATAGAGATAGTGGAGAACGACAGGAAAGTAAGGAGGAGAGGGTATGTCACCAGGGCCAGATTCGCACCCATGCCGACATGGTCCTATGTAATGTATGTGCTACAGGCCATGGTGCTAGACCACTGGACCATCACAGGCCACCAGTACAGATTTTGAATGGACTGTGGTGTCATACCTTTTGCCAGTTCAACAATGCACTTCCCACTCAACTCTGTCGTTTCTCCATTGGCAAATATTCCTGTGAACTGAGAGAAAAAAATGAATGAATAAAAACACACACATTACTGAACAAGAAAACAAGTAATCAAGTAGTTTTTTTAAGTGTAATGTATGAAACAATACACTGTATATAATCAGACAAATTAGCACAGCCTTAGTTTAAAGCTGCTGTAAGGTGAAAACCTTGCATCGCTCTCTCTTAACATGCAACGGATACAGATATTGGCAATAGTTCATCCATCTACCTTAGCCTTACTGCCTGGTGGGGCATCTTTGTCATTGGCTAGCTGAGACACCAGTTCTGTTTGAACCGCTCCTGGCCATAGGCTGACCGAGGCCACTCCTTTCCTTCTCAGCTCAACTGCTGTGTCTGCAGCCAGCCTGTCGCACTGGAGAGAATAGGGAAAGAGGGAGTGTGAGCCAAGTCAAAAGGAAGAGTAGCAGGGGGATGAGAAGATAGGATGGAAGGAGTGATAAAGAATGTATTCGTTTTTCTGATCACACAAAATAGGAACTGAAATGAAATTCACTTAAACTGAGCAGATAGATGTACAATATCACACAACTATGGATCCTAAATGCAGAGGGACTCACCGCAGCCTTACCAACACCATACGGCACATTGAAGAGATACCTCAACCCTCCCATAGAGGATATAACCACTATCAATCCCCGGCCCTGTGCCACCATCATCCGTGAAGCATACACAGAGCAGAAATAGTGCCCCCTGCAGGAAATATAATTTGTGAACACATACTGTCTATTAGTCAAAGCATCAGTAGCAGGTTGAATTGACGATTATTATTAAGTAATTGTATTAAGTCCATATAGGTATTCAGTGGAAGGAAGGTCAGCCAATCAGGACCCAGAAACTGGGTTGTTAGAATGGTGCAGAGCAGAGCAGGGCGTGACTAAGGAAGATGACTCAGTACCTCAGGCCAGTGTTGTTTATGGTATCCCAAATAGATGGGTCTGTTTCCCAGAACTTCTTTCCCATATTTTCAAAAATGGCCTGAAATTACAAAAGTTTTTTAATTCAATAACTAAATATAATTAATTAATATCAGAGTCATATAATACAGTTTAAATAATAATGACTGAGAAACCACATTAAATTGTGGCAAATGTTACAACAGTACGCAATTTTACATGGACACTCTATACCAAAAATAGTCCGCTATAGTTTTTACAGCCTCTGGCAAAGCTGCCACTTAGTGGATGTACTAATCCATAGTGATAACATGTCTTTACAGATTAAGCTAATGTAATAACGCATAAGTCCTGTTTACCAGGCAGCGATGCCACTGACCTGTACACCAGCATACGCATTGTTCACAAGGATATCCAGTCTGCCATTCTGCTCGCGTTGGATTTGATCAAAAAGTTCTTTGATATCTTCCTCCTTTGAAGAGTCACAGATAACTGGCACACAGTTTCCACCCCTTTCTTTTACCTGTCATCGAGAATGGAGAAAGAAAAGGATGTAGGTGGCTCTTCCCTACCATTCACCAGTGGTGGTCTGCATAGTCTTAACCTCAAATGTTATCCCAGGTGTAATGTTTGCCCAGGAACCTTAGTTCAACTTTACTCATCTGGAAAAAGGTTCTGGTCTATCAAGACCAAAACCTCACACCACCTGAACAGTTTCTTCCCCATGGCAGTGGACCTCACAAACAAGCCCCCTGTCTCTCATTGGACCTCCACTCCACCCCCTACCCCCATGTGTCACGCGCGCACACACACACACGCACGCACGCACGCACGCACGCACGCACGCACGCACACACACACACACACACACACACACACACACACACACACACACACACACACACACACACACACACACACACTCATACAACTGACAATGTAATCTATATTAGTTACCGTACATACTCTAATTTACAGCCTACATAATTATTGTTCTACTGCCCCTTTCTGTCATTGTCTTTTTAAACAATTGTTGCTTATACTGTATATTGTTGTTCATTACATTGTTTTTTAAAATTATATTGTTGTTTGTATATGTCCTATAGACCAACCACACCAAGTCAATTTCCTGTATGTGCGAATATACGTGGCAATAAAGATAATTCTGATTCAGACACCTGTGCTGCAGTCTCCTTCAGAGTCCTCTCCTGACGCCCAGTGATGTAGACAGTGGCTCCTGCCTCTGACAGTTGCAGGGCGATGCCCCTGCCAATGCCCCGGGAGGCCCCTGTGACCACACACACCCACCCTGAGAGCGCCATCTCCTGTTGGGAGAGAGAGGGAGGGAGAGAAACGTTAATGTTGTTGAATGAATGAATGAATGAATGGTCTTTATTGTCATTGATATAGTACAGGTACCAAACAACGACATTTGGGAGGGGGGGCTCCCCTGGTGCTAGGAAAAAACAAAACTAAAAAACAAGAAGGGAAAGGAGCTGGTTTACATAGATAATGTACACTATCCACTATATACTATACTATACAAATAAAACACTGTGCTGTACTCTATGTTATGCTATACCTATTCTAACATTTCCTATTCTCTGAACCTTATGTACCCGAGGGTTGTCATATTGCTACCATATTGACTACCTGCAGAGAGAGACCCTCCCCCAATAAAGCATAAAACAATTGTTTTCAATTGGGAACATTTTGCCGCATGCCTTTAATTCATAGTAGGCTATTTGAAATTGCAGTCAGAATCGATGTATGAAAAACGCCTTTATGCAAACAAGTTGCAACACACATTCTTGAGTTATCTTGAAGAGTTTGAGATAACGTCACCCTTTAACACAGTTGCGTGCGTGTGTGACGACGAAACTAATCGTTGCCTGATAACCATTGTATCATGTAGTTATATAACGCATTGATTTGGTAACATTCCATACACAATATTTTAATATCTATACATAGCCTTATGGGTCCGACCACTTGTTCAGTAAGTATTGAGAGAAAAGAGACGAACACAAACACGGAAAATAATATCAGTATCAGACTTCTAGTCTAGAGCAAAGTGCAAATAGATGACTGAATCACCGTGAAAGCAGAAAGTCCCATATTTCAGATCAATAACATCACGAAAAGAATACAGTTGTCTGTATTTCAACTCCTAAAGAACTCATATCTCTTTATTTTTTAACATGTCATAAATAATCCGGTACCGTTACTTACGTTGTTGAATCAGCCTGTCAAAACTTGTCTTGGAGTTCTGTGTTGCTTGGAGGCTGCCCTTTCAGCTCCCTCCTCTAGTCGAATTATGCTTACGGTATGGACTGTGCATCGAGCACTAACCGCACCTTAACTACCGTAAATATTCCCAAGAGCAGAATTTTTCGAATAATTAAACTATTGCTGTTATGTCACGCCTGTACTGGTACAGTTACAGATACAGATAAGGTAAAAAAACATATATGTAAGAAAACTCTTTTGCAGTTGACACATTATCGTGACTAGAATTATAAGGTTCTATCTCCATTTTTGTCAAAATTGAGTTTTTGACATAATCTGATCCATTAGGTGTTTATTAATGCCTGTGTGGTGTTATTTTTAAAAATGTTGACATTTTAAAGTTAGTAATTCATAAAATACAAAGGTTCCATCTCACAAACAATAATGGAATGTAAAAACTTTGACGCTCAATATCTCTGAACTACCCTAAACGGAGATAGAACCTTATCATTCTAAGCTCACGTTATGTCAAAATAATCAAGACCCAGCTGTTTATTAGAATCACATTTTATTTGAAAGTTTTCCACCTTGCATTTTGATCACTTTTTGTACACATTATGTTATGAATGCAAAAGCACTGTAAAGATTCACATAATATTACCAATGTAGCAACTACCGATTGTAATATTGTTTTGTATGAATAAGAAAGGGATTGAAAAGCCTGTAGGTCAAAATATTTACACTTGGTGGTGCTGTGCTAGTTAAAATAATCTGCCAATGTTTGTTTTGAAAATAAAAGCCACATGACAGTGGTTCACCAGTGCATATTTCCCACAAAAGTGAGCAGCATATAGGTAGGAATTAGTGTTTTTTTACCCAGCTGAATGTCTCAGCTGGCATTATGTCACTCAATGTTCAAACAATGCTTTAAAAAAAAGAATCCTTCATTTCATCCACCTACAATAGCATTACATAGGACAAAAAAAGCCTATAATCATGGTCTTATACAGTGCAGACATAATCAAGATGAACTGTATTTCTATGAATAAGATTACAATACATTGCTACAACTGCAGCCGTATATGGGAATTGATCAGAAACGGCCATTAGCGAGGGTAAGAACAAACCGGGGAACCCTCAAGAATGAGGGCACGATCGAGGAGAGCCAGGAAACATAGGGGACCTGGGTCAGGAGGAACTTGATGGAGGTGTAGTCCGTCACACTGCGGCCTGAAAGGAACGTGTGAGAAGGAGAGACATTTGTTATGTGGGTATGAAGAGCAGTACATGGAGAGTGCTGTGACTTTGTTTGGAGAGACAAATATCTGTTTATGAGGGGAACTTATAACAGATTATATTGCTAATAAATGATTACTATACTGTTTATAGCACTTTTGCGCAGTCAGCTTTGCCTTAAAATTAGTGATGTCTGGATCTTGATTTACCGTCAACATCTTTGAGCGTGTAGCGCCTAGCCAGGTCGCAGGTCATCAACACTTTTCCTGACAGTGACATCAGATTCTTATCTTTAAATCAGAAACAGAAACCACACAAACATTCAACATTGGAACAACCACATTTAAAACGGAAAAGTTAGTGTGATAGCCAAGACATAACACAACATCTTGAAAAGGGCAAGAAAATTATATATACAACCTGTGTAACTTTAAACACAGTTGGGCTTTCATACCTTTTGCCAGCTCAACAATGCACTTCCCACTCAACTCTGTTGTTTCTCCATTGGCAAATACTTCTCTGAACTGAGAGAAAAAGAGTCTCGTTACAACAAACACATTATATTGAAAAGAAAAGTAGTCTAATTGTATCTTTAAAGAAAAAAACCATTTTAGGGCATTTTTGCTTTATTGGATTAGAGACAGTAGAGACTGACAGGAAGGATGGATGAGAGAGAGAGGGGATGACATGCAGGCTCGAAGGCCGGAATCAAACCAGAGATCCTGTGATTACATGGCATGCACCTTAGTGAGCTACGCCACCCAGGCGCCCTAATAGTTTCTTTTAAGTATAATTTATGAAACAATATATAGTTTAGAATCAGCCAAATGGGCGCAGCCTGAGCTTCTGTATGAATGGTCTTTATTGTCATTGATATAGTACAGGTACCAAACAACGACATTTGGGAGGGGGGGCTCCCCTGGTGCTAGGAAAGAAAAAAAAAAAAGGAAAAAAAAGAAGGGAAAGGAGCTGGTTTACATAAGGTGGTACATAAGTATGGTCAAAACTTTGCACCACTCTCTCTAACATGTGACCGACACAGACATAGCAATAGCACTTCATCCAACTACCTTAGGGTCAACACCTGGTGGGGCATCTTTCTCAAGGATCAGCTGAGACACCAGCTCTGTCTGAACTGCTCCTGGCCACAGACTGACCGAGGCCACTCCTCTGCTTCTCAGCTCAACTGCTGTGTCTGCAGCCAGCCTGTCACACTATAGGATAGGGACAGAGGGAGTGTGAACCAAGACAAAAGGAAGAGTAGCAGGGGGATGAGAAGATAGGACGGAGGGAGTGATACAGCATGTAGTATTCGTTCTTCTGGTCACACTAAAATAGGCACTGAAATGAAATTCACTTAAACTGAGTAGATAGATGTACAATATCACACAACTAGGGATCCTAAAGGCAGAGGGACTCACCGCAGCCTTACCAACACCATACGACACATTGAAGAGATACCTCAACCCTCCCATAGAGGATATAACCACTATCAATCCCCGGCCCTGTGCCACCATCATCCGTGAAGCATACACAGAGCAGAAATAGTGCCCCCTGCAGGAAATATAATAATTTGTCAACACATACTGTATTAGTCAACGCAGTGAGTATCAGGTGGAATTTACTATTATTATTGAGTAATTGTATCCTTTACATCCATATAGGTAATCTAACATTGAGTGGAAGGAAGGTCAGCCAATCAGGACCAGTGATGCCGGTAACGCGATACTAAGTAACGTGTTACTCTAATCTGATTACTTTTCCCAGTAACGAGTATTCTATCGCGATACTATTTCCAAATCAGTAATCGGATTAAAGTTACTTATTCAAGTGACTGTGCGTTACTATTGCGTTACTACCTCATAACTTAGGCTAAATGCAGTATTTCTTTGTAATGTTCGATAGTAAACAAACATTTATTGCTTTTCTGCGTCTTGGGGAGTGACGTCAGTGATCACGTTTTCAACACGAGGTGCAGCAGAATCGCTCACGTGTATCACCACGCTGATTGCACAGTGTAAACAGAAGCGTATAGCCTACTACACAATGGAGCGAGAACAGAGATATGCGTTAAATAGCTGGAAATATAGGGATTATTTTGAGTTTGTGTCAGCAAAGGATGACAAGAACATAAATGTTCGTTGTACACTCTGTGCTGGAAAGAAAATATTGTCCTGTGGTAAAACCACAACATCAAATTTAAAGAAACATTTGGAATCTCAGCACAGCACAGTCAAGCTCGCAGAGAAAGTCCCAGAGACCGCGGCCTCGACTTCTGCGGGAGGTCCCACACCGCTCAAGCAACAAAAGCTGGACTTCAGTAGGCCTACAAAATCACAACCTGTAAGTGTGGGAGAGTTGAATAAATTGGTCGGGCGGTATGTTGTAGAGGAAATGCTGCCCATAAACACAGTTGACTCGCCCTCTTTCCGTGCCATCATTAACAAGATCCCCACTACTACCAATGCCGAGCTACCTCACAGAACATCTTTTTCTTCGTACTTGGAGAAGGAGTATGCAGAGATGGAAAAACATCTGAAGGCTGCGCTGAACGAGGTCGACTATGTGTCAACTACAGCGGACATTTGGACAGCTAACAATAGGAGCTATATGGGAGTAACGCTCCACTGGATTAGTAGATCCACATTAGACCGCAACAAGGCTGCATTGGCGTGTAGGAGAATCCGCGGTAGACACACGTATGATGTTATTGGTGCAGAAATCGAAAACATTCACTCTTCATATGGACTAATCAACAAAGTAGTAGCAACAGTGACAGATAATGGATCTAACTTTGTCAAGGCATTTCAAGTCTATCAGCCTGCTGTCACAGAGTCCGATGATGAGACGGTGGAGGAGGCCACGGATGATGTCACTTTTTTAGATGTGTCAGAAATCCTATCAGCTGAGGATGATAGTGATGGCCAGCTGATTCTTCCCCCGCACCAAAGGTGTGCTTCACATACCCTCAACCTTATTTCTACAAGTGATGTGGAGAAGTACATCACTTCCAAACCAGAGAGCAAGGCTGTGTATAGGAGCAGCACAGCAAAATGCACAGCTCTCTGGACGAAAGCAAGCCGATCTACCGTTGCGTCAGAAACGGTGGAGGAGGTTAACAAAAGAAAGCTCCTGGTACCGACATCCACAAGGTGGAATTCCTTTTACGAAGCCATAAAGAGAATCGCAGAAATCCCCATGAATGAGCTGACTACTCTGTGCAACAAGCTGGGAGTGAAGTGCTTCAAAGACCAGGAGTACCAGTACCTGCATGAGTACTGTACCGTCATGAAGCCTCTAACTATAGCACTGGATATCCTACAAGGTGACTGTCCGTATGGGACTTTACTGCCCACACTTGAAGTCCTGATGCAGAAGACCCTTGCTGTGAAAGACACCCTATCCAAGATGACTGCAGGCCTTCCAGATGCCATAGTGCAGGTATGCTATGTTGTTCCATCTTAAAGATAAATAAATACATTTTCATTGCACTATTCATGAACATGGAGCAGAGTCACACCATACTGCAGTATGTAGGTTGTCAGTTGCACAAACTAATTGCATACATAATTAGTAAATAAAGGTATAAATAATAGACCTTATAGGCTACAACTAGATAATAATAAACATATCAAATTATATCTTTCAGGCTATCCAGACTCGTTTTGCCAGTGTGCTGGACAACAAAGATGCCCTTCTCGCAGCTGCTAGTTGTCCAAAATTCAAACTCCGATGGCTGAGAGATGAAGGTAGGAGGGAGCAAGTAAAGGAGCTTCTCACAGCAGAATGTCGCAAAACTGCTCCTGCAGCACAGAGCCCTGCCAGTGTACCCACCACGACTGCCAACCAAGGCGAGATGGACTTTTTTGCTTTTGAGGCGGAGCCAGAGGAGACCTACTCGGCAGAAAAGGAAGTCATGGACTACTTGAGGTCAGGGCATGAGCTTCAGATTCTGAATCAGTATCCAAACATTAAGAACATTTTCTTGAAGTATAACACTCCAACCCCATCTAGCGCTCCTGTAGAGCGGCTCTTTAGTCTGGGAGGTTTGGTGCTCACGCCTAGAAGGAACAGACTTTCTGACAAGAGGTTTGAGAAGCTTCTGTTAATGAGATACAACCACTGGTTTACTCGCCCCTTTCCACTGTTTCACTCATAGTGTGTTCATGGCCTCCATAGCGTGTTCATGGCCTCCATAGCGTGTTCATGGCCTCCATAGCGTGTTCATGGCCTCCATAGCGTGTTCATGGCCTCCATAGCGTGTTCATGGCCTCCATAGCGTGTTCATGGCCTCCTTCCAGTCTTGACAGCTGAGTTCACTCTTCATTGATAAACTCAGACTCACCCAGTTTAGGATTAGGATTATATTAGGATCATATCTGAATGGTCAGGGTAGGTTTTAGGTTTTGTGAAACCACTCCTTGCTAGTTACTGTGTTAAATAAAGATTATATTTATTTTATTGTTTAAAAACAAGTATTTATGTTGGGTGAGGCAAATAAAGACTCTTTATTTTGTTGTTTTAAGTTATTGTTTAAAGTTTAATTATGTAATTTAAGTTACTGTTAAAATAAAGTGAGTTTTGGCAAAACCAGTTTTCATTTTTATGTTGCGGGGGGGGGGGGGTCGGGTGCCTAGGCAGCTGCCAATAGTAACTAAAAAAGTAACTAGTAATCTAACTTAGTTACTTTTAAAATCAAGTAATCAGTAAAGTAACTAGAATACTTTTTAAAGGAGTAATCAGTAATCAGTAATCAGAATACTTTTTCAAAGTAACTGTGGCAACACTGATCAGGACCCAGAAACTGGGTTGTTAGAATGGTGCAGAGCAGAGCAGGAAGATGACTCAGTACCTCAGGCCAGTGTTGTTTATGGTATCCCAAATAGATGGGTCTGTTTCCCAGAACTTCTTTCCCATATTTTCAAAAATAGCCTGAAATTACAAAACATTGTTTAATTATCTGAGTCATATGATACAGTTTAAATAATAATGACTGAGAAACCATATGAAATTGTGGCGAACAGTAACAAAATGTATATACAAAATAGTCAGTTATAGTTTTTACAGCCTCTGGCAAAGCTGCCACTTTGTGGATGTACTAATCCATATTGATACCATTAATGTAATAACGCATAAGTCCTGTTTACCAGGCAGCGATGCCACTGACCTGTACACCAGCATACGCATTGTTCACAAGGATATCCAGTCTGCCATTCTGCTCGCGTTGGATTTGATCAAAAAGTTCTTTGATATCTTCCTCCTTTGAAGAGTCACAGATAACTGGCACACAGTTTCCACCCCTCTCTTTTACCTGTCATCGAGAATGGAGAAAGAAAGGTTTTCGGCTACTGTAGTCGTTCTGTACCATTCACCAATCAAAAATAGTGGTCCTCTCAATCACAGTGCTTACGGTCTGCGTAGGTACTGCCGCGTAGTTACATTTTTGAATGAATGAATGAATGAATGAATGGTCTTTATTGTCATTGATATAGTACAGGTACCATACAACCTACGGCGTAGGCTACGCCTTAGATTTTACGCAGAAGTATAAATTGGGCTTATACCCCAAGTGAGCATACTTTAAAGACAATATGTAACCCTAATCCTTCCAGTTATCCCAGGAATCTTAGTTCAACTTTACTCTGAACTATGTAGTTGTCTATGTGCAGTGATTGTGCACACCTGTGCTGCAGTCTCCTTTAGAGTCCTCTCCTGACGCCCAGTGATGTAGACAGTGGCTCCTGCCTCTGACAGTTGCAGGGCGATGCCCCTGCCAATGCCCCGGGAGGCCCCTGTTACCACACACACCCACCCTGAGAGCGCCATCTCCTGTTGGGAGAGAGAGGGAGAGAAACGTTCATGTTGTTGACTACCCGCAGAGAGCACCACCCTCTCTCAATAATGCACAAAACTGTCTATTTTTATATTGATTTAATTCGTATTATAGAATTTGCAGTCAAGATCAATGTATGAAAAACGTTACAATTACTATTAGGCTACTAGACATTAATGCAAATAATTTGCAACAGAAATTATTGAGTGCTCTTCAAGAAGATGAGGGTCTAGCGCCACTCATTGACAAGGCTGCTTTATGTAGTTACAACGCAATGATTTGGTAACATTCGCAATAGTGTAGTAATTATACCTAGGGTTAGGGTTAGTCCAATGGGTCAGATGATCATTTGTTTAATATTTATTATAGTGAGAGAAAGAGACACAACAATGGGATATGGTTTAGGAGGAGTGTTGCTTCGAGTAAAAATCTAGAGCAAAGTGCAAATAGATAACTGCGTAACTATGAAAGCACCAGGTCTCGTATTTCACACCATAAAACGTCACGAAAACAATACAAAACTGTATTTCAACTTCAATTTCTGAATACCTCTCTGCACACGTCATGAATACTCCTGCACCGTTACTTACGTTGAATCAACCTGTCCAAACGTGCGTTCTCTGTTGCTTGGAGACTGCTCTTTCAGCTACCTCCTCTAGTCCACAGTGTTATGGAGTCGTGATGTCGTGACCACGGACAAATGGAAATCGAGACGTAACCGCGCCATTACTACCGTAATGTTCCTAAGAAAAGTATATTTTCCGGCCTACTATTACTGTTATGAATGAATGAATGGTCTTTATTGTCATTAATACAGTACAGGTACCATACAACGAAATTTAGTAGGGGGGGCTCCCCTGGTGCTTGGAAAAAGACTAAAAACAAGAGGGCCAAGGGTAAAATAAAAAAGGGAAAAGAGCTGGTTTACATAAATAAAGGCTATGTACACCATCTACTATACTATACTACTATACTACAATAAAACACTGTGCTGTACTCTATGCTATGCTATAAATATCCTAACATTTCCTATATCTGAACCTTATGTACACAAGGGTTGTCATATTGCACATAGTATTGTTGCACATTATATTATGTGCTCTACACGTCCAGATAAGGTCGAAAAATGTGTTGACACACATACAAAAAGAAACACATACAAAAAGAGACAGTCGTTCATACCCACATTTTAATTGATAGTTTCCTACCTTGCATTTTAATCACAATTGTACATATAATGTTATGAATGCAAAGCACAAAAAAATAATAATAATAACATAATGTTAAAACCAATATTGCAAAATATATATTGTAATATCGTATTGTATGAATAAGAGAGAGGGAGTGAGAAGCCTTGTAGATCAAAATAGGTCACGTGGCAGTGGTTCGCCCATTGATCAGTGCATGTTTCCCCCACAAGTGACCAGCATGCTCCATCGAGGTATCCTATGGTTGTCTAGTGGTGATGTTAGGATTGACTCTGTGTACCCTTGTCTAAATGTAAGGGGTCTAGTGGTGATGTTAGGATTGACTCTGTGTACCCTTGTCTAAATGTAAGGGGTATGGTTTGTGGACGGTGGGGTGGGGTGGGGGGGGACGGCCCGGGGGCGTGCGGGGGATATCCCTTATTTTCTGGGAAATATCCCTTATTTTCAAATCCCAATGTTGACAGGTATGCTCTGGCTCCGTTTTCACCCCTAATCTCCGTTTTGCGCGTTCACGTGTAGCCTGGTCCAACCAGTGCTTTTACATTCATCATCGAGGTACAGCTTACCCTTTTTTTAGACATAGCTGAGTCAATCGATTTCATTTTGTGATGAAGTCATTTATTCGTTTTGCATAGTAATCGGTGAAGTAGGTTTCAAAGTCCGCGTCTCCTTTTTTACGCGTTAGCCGCTTGAAACTCAAACTGGGACGTGGCCAGATTTCTGTACAGCCTCCTCAGCCCAGTGAATGAATGAATGGTCTTCCATGAATGAATGAATGAGTGGGCCTCCAGCGCAGCGACCGCTTCGTCCACCTTGGAGCGCAGGAACTGTGGAGACTCCAGCATGCGGAGCAGGTCAGAGTTGTCCATCTCCAGCAGCATGCCAGTGACCTTGGGAGCGATGGGGTGCATGCTGTGGATAGATGAGAAACGCTCACCTGGAGGGAGGGGGAGAATACATATCAGTAACAGTAATTATACTAACCTAATGGGGGATTCATTGAAACAAACAAATAGACTCGCCTATCATTTGCTTCAGGTCCTCATGGGGAACGGCAGCCAAAATGGAGTCAGTCCGAAGCTCCTGGTCATGGATAGCAGGCTGCTGCATGGGGATCTGTGGCTGGGGAGCCATGTGCTGCAGGAGGTGTACACCAGCTGTGTACTTGTTACGGGGCACAGTGTGCATCCGTGCTGTAGCTGCGTCTGCACTGGCAGGGTGCTTTCTCAAGGCCTGGGTAGCTGAGAGGGAAGATAATCATAATCAAAGGGATATTTATGGCAAATGTTTGGATAGTGCTCTTTGGGGCAGGATTACTTCACTAAATATACTGACCCGTGCGCTGAGAGGTCATCATAGGGGGAACCAGGGAGGGCGTGGCCTTCATAGCGTTGAAGGTCTTAGGCCTGGTAGCCGACGGACACATGGCGTTGGTGGGCGTGTTCTGGAAGTGCTGAGGAGGTGTGTCTAGGAGATGAGTGGGTCTCAGCTGAGCCAGCTGGTTGGTGAAGTCCGGTGCAGCACAGTTCTGGGCCTGTGGAATGGCCGCCATGAAGAACCCAGGTGGGGGAGCAACCTGGTAGGGGTTGATGCCTGGGTTGGGAACGGCGCAGCCGCTGGCCGTACTCTGCACGTGCTGGTTGGTTGCGCGAGCCTGGCGCTCCTCCTTGCCCTGGGCCAGGGCCACGTACAGGGGCTTGGTGGCCACGATGCGACCGTTCATCACGGTCACGGCCTTGGTGGCGTCCTCGGGGGAGGAGAAGCACACGAAGCCGAATCCCTTGCTGCGTCCGCCCTCCGTCATCACCTTTGCGCTGGTGATTGTTCCGAAGTGGGAGAACTCTTTGTGCAGCTGCTTGTCGTCCAAACAATCGTGCAAGTTCTTGACATAAAGATTGACACCCTGGTAGAGAGAAACTGTGTTTTACTAAGATGTTTTTCATGCCTCAAATACATCAACAATGCTTACCAAGATTATGAGCTTTCTGATACAGTATATGTTTGTTCATATACACACACACCTGGTATCTGGTCCTGTGGCCCTGATTTATATGCTCAAACTGGCGCTTCAGCACAGTCTGGCGCTCTCCTCTCTTCTGGGCACGGCCCACGTAGACCCGCCTCCCATTTAGCTCCTGGCCGTTCATCTCATCAACGGCCCTCTTGGCATCCTCATGCCTTTCGAAGTTGACAAATCCAAAACCCATGGATTTACCAGCGTCATCGGTCATGACACGGACACGCAGGACTGGTCCAAATCTTTCAAACCTCTCCTGAAGGCGTCGGTCGTCCATATCCTCTCCGAAGTGCTTGACATACACGTTGGTGAACTCTCCGGCCCTGGATCCGAGTTCAGCCTCTCGTTCTTTGCGCGTTTGGAAGAACACTTTTCTGACGAACACTTTTCTGCCGTTCAATAACGTGCCGTTGAGTCTCTTAATCGCTCTCTCAGCAGCCTCCTTGGTGTTATACTGCACAAAGCCATAGCCTTTAGCATTACCATTCGCGTCAGACGCTACCTTGCAGGAAAGGATGCTCCCAAACTCCGAGAACGTGTCGTAGAGGTGCTTGCTGTTGAACGTCTCCACTAAATCCTTAACGAAGATGTTGCCGGCCCCACTGAATGTTGCCGACCCCATCCATTGAATAGGCGCACTAGGATTCATGTCTTCAATTTTTGGGGGGAAAAGAACGAATAACGTTTATCTATCTAGCTCTTCACAGATGAATTGCAGGTAAATGAACGGCATGTGTACTCTAGCTGGATTCTAGAACTCCAGCTGCATGTTCTATGGTTGTCATCACTCGTATGGTTGTCATGGTTGTATGGTATGGTTGTCATGGTTGTATGGTTGTCATGGTTGTCATGGTTGACCCACTGCTAGATGTTTTTCAATTTGCCTATAAACAGAACCGTAGCATGGAGGATGCTATTCTCTATATCACTCATTCTGTATCCAAGCACCTCGAGAACAAAAAGGCCTATGCCCGAATTATGTTTGTTGACTTTAGTTCAGCCTTTAATACGGTACAACCCCACGTGCTCTTAGGAAAGCTCAAAGACATGGGTGTCAATAGTACTTTAATCAAATGGATCCATTCCTTCATGTTAGAAAGAGAACAGCAAGTGAAAGTCAATGGAACACTGTCAGTGACTAAACACTGCAGTACAGGTGTCCCCCAAGGTTGCGTTCTGTCTCCATATCTTTTCTCAGTATACACCAACGACTGTAAAAGTAACCACCCAAGCAACCATATTATAAAATATGCTGACGACACTGCAATTCTAAGTCTCCTTGATAAAGATACAGACCCCTCGGTGCTCCATGATGAGATTAATATATTCACTAAATGGTGCGACAGCAACCATCTCATCTTAAACCCCACCAAAACTCAGGAGGTTGTGTTAGACCCAAGGCAGGTAACTGACCATGAGCCTGTGGTCGTTAAAGACCAAACAATCATCCAGGTGCCCTCTTATAAGTACTTAGGTATTCAATTAGACAACCATCTCTGCTGGAATACACACTTAGACAGCTTATGTAACAAACTACAGCAGAGGCTTTATCACCTGAGGCGACTCAGACTTTATGGGGTGAGAAAGCAGATCATGAGAATTTTCTATCAGTCCATTGTTGAAAGTGTAATCAGATATGGAATAATTGTGTGGTTTGGCAACTTAACTGTACAACAAAAAAACAGACTAGTCAGCATTCACAAAACAGCTATGAAAATTGTAGGTGAAAGAGACTATGTGATCCTAAATAAACTATATGAAAAAGCTGTCCTGGACAAGGCTAACAAGATAATCGCAGACCCCCAACATCCGCTCTCCACAGAATACGAAGTTCTCCCCCTAGGTAGAAGGCTTCGCATGCCAAGATGTAACTATAAGCTCTTAAAACTATCATTTGTCCCATTCTCCATTAAACTAATCAATTCTCTCAAGCAGAAACGATGATTAGGACATGATCACCAGCACCTGCACTTTATCTTAGACACCACATGAAGGGCCATGTGCAATATTCGAAAACACCACTTGAAGGGTTATGTGCAATATATATTTATACCAAATGATGCCATGTCCAGGTGGAAACTGCTGCCAATGTCACTCAATGTTTGTTGCTGTCCTGTTGTTTACTTTGTCTACTGTATGTTGTATGTATCGTCACTGTTGCACTTGAAGCATGAAAGTACCATGCCCAAGACAAGTTTCCCCTCGGGGACAATAAAGTACAATCAATCAATCAATCACTTATGTTTTAGAAGAATTCTAACTTCAGACACTGTGACCTCACAGTCCATAGCCAGGGTCCATTTTGTCAGCAAACCTATTTAGGGGTTCATGAGGAATTCCTTCTCCAGCAGATGTATTTAACATGAATAAGGACATTGGAGAGAGGGGGGGGAATAATTAAATTGTAGAGTTGACCTATATTCATCACAAATCATGTCATCGCAATCAGACAAGTTGAAATATGACTCAAAACTTCCAAGTAGCATAGAACAACTTATTATAGAAATTAATTAATAGAATTAATTAAACTAATTTGTTTGTTCATTTTCTACAACAACTGTTCAACGTAGAAACATACAGCACATTGTCACATGTTTAAATAACCTTTTTCTTATACATTACTGTGTATAGACATAAAGCTACAGATTTCATATATTGCTTCTAGCCGTTTCCCTTTTTCTTTTCAGTAAAACTCTTTTATGGTTTATGGATACCCAAGTGTATCAAAGTTAGCATTTTGGTGGCAAAAATACCAGAACTGTCCCATCTCAAATGCTTTGTAATACTGATATAACTACAGTAAACAGATAATAATAATAATAATAACTTTTTATTTGTATAGCGCTTTTCCTGCAAACGTTGCAGCTCAAAGTGCTCCAATCATTATATAATCATAATTTAATTATTTAGTCTTTTTTTTTTGTAATCAATTATTTATTGCAAAACAGTACACATGAAAAACTCACATTAATACACCAAACAAAATAAGTGTCTGCCCTGATTCCCCCCCCCCCTTATCTTAACCCCCCCCCTCCCACACTATAAACACATGAGTAACCCCCCCCCCCCCCCCCATGGCGATAACATCCCTTCCACCCCCCCCCCCCCCCCATAGTTCTTCATTACACTATATTTGGTATATCATACAATCATAATAATACAACAATTACAGGTTAACTTCACATACAACACAGCCTACAACACAGTCACTCCATCAACTCTTTTATCCTATGTATTGCAGAGGTCCATGTTTGAATTGTCCTTTCTTTAGCTCCATGTATTCTGGCTAGTGTTGTTCCGATACCGATACTAGTATCGGCATGGCCACCGATACGCACAAAAATGCTGGTATCGGTATCGGCGAGTACTAACAAAAAAAAAATCCGATTTTTTTTTTTTTTTTTTAAGTACTAAAGTTATTTTGTTTGTAAATGTTCACTTGCTGTTGCACTACTACTACGACTGTTTTATATCTTAAATGGATATTGCACTGATTGGCATCTGTGAGAGCCACATTTCAGGTTTTATAAGGGGTTGATTTTCTTGTCACCATACCAGGTAGACAATTAAAAAAAGTTCTATAGTATTCACTCTCTGTTGGTATTTTTTCCTGTTTTACAAAGGTTTTGAGCAGTGCCAGACTAAGTGTTAGCAATAATTTTACATCGAGTTGAGTATGCGGCTCAAAAAACATGTTTTTTTGTTTTGTTTTTTCAAACGCCGTGGTATCGGATCGGTACTCGGTATCGGCAAGTACTGCACGGTCAGGTATCGGTATCGGTATCGGGATCAAAAAATGGTATCGGAACAACACTAATTCTGGCTATAGATTGTTCCATGTATAGTATGTCCAGGAAAGACAGCAGCCATTGTTTACGCGTAAGAGTATGTGGAGGATTCCATCGTAATGCTAACATCTTTTTGGCTGCGGTAAGACCAGCAAATAAAACACGAAACATGGAAGCTGACAGATCCAATGATGAAGTATCATTCAAGATCAATAATCTCGGACAACAAGGTATATGGATCCCCAATAGATTAGATAAAGTTGATGATATTAGTTTCCAAAATGCCGCCACCCCAGGACATTCCCAGTACATGAATTATTTAGTCATTTAAAGGCAATATTAAAAAGATGGGTTTTTAGTCTTGACTTGAACATATTTGCTGAGGTTGCATCCCTAATGTAAACTGGCAGGAATTCAGTCAAATTTACATCACATTTAGATGAATTACATTTCTGCATTACCTCACTTTCGCTATGGTCCAATAAAATCACACAGTGGCTTTGGCTACTACACTCACTTTATTAGGAACACTATAGCCTACTACTGTAATACTGGGTAGGGCCTCCCTTTGCTCTCAAAACAGTCTCAATCCTTCGTGGCATAGATTCCACAAGATGTTAAACATTCCTTCGAGATTCTGGAAACACATACAAAAAGAGACAGTCGTTCATACCCACATTTTAATTGATAGTTTCCTACCTTGCATTTTAATCACAATTGTACATATAATGTTATGAATGCAAAGCACAAAAAAATAATAATAATAACATAATGTTAAAACCAATATTGCAAAATATATATTGTAATATCGTATTGTATGAATAAGAGAGAGGGAGTGAGAAGCCTTGTAGATCAAAATAGGTCACGTGGCAGTGGTTCGCCCATTGATCAGTGCATGTTTCCCCCACAAGTGACCAGCATGCTCCATCGAGGTATCCTATGGTTGTCTAGTGGTGATGTTAGGATTGATTCTGTGTACCCTTGTCTAAATGTAAGGGGTCTAGTGGTGATGTTAGGATTGACTCTGTGTACCCTTGTCTAAATGTAAGGGGTATGGTTTGTGGACGGTGGGGTGGGGGGGGGGGGGGGCGGCCCGGGGGCGTGCGGGGGATATCCCTTATTTTCTGGGAAATATCCCTTATTTTCAAATCCCAATGTTGACAGGTATGCTCTGGCTCCGTTTTCACCCCTAATCTCCGTTTTGCGCGTTCACGTGTAGCCTGGTCCAACCAGTGCTTTTACATTCATCATCGAGGTACAGCTTACCCTTTTTTTAGACATAGCTGAGTCAATCGATTTCATTTTGTGATGAAGTCATTTATTCGTTTTGCATAGTAATCGGTGAAGTAGGTTTCAAAGTCCGCGTCTCCTTTTTTACTCGTTAGCCGCTTGAAACTCAAACTGGGACGTGGCCAGATTTCTGTACAGCCTCCTCAGCCCAGTGAATGAATGAATGGTCTTCCATGAATGAATGAATGAGTGGGCCTCCAGCGCAGCGACCGCTTCGTCCACCTTGGAGCGCAGGAACTGTGGAGACTCCAGCATGCGGAGCAGGTCAGAGTTGTCCATCTCCAGCAGCATGCCAGTGACCTTGGGAGCGATGGGGTGCATGCTGTGGATAGATGAGAAACGCTCACCTGGAGGGAGGGGGAGAATACATATCAGTAACAGTAATTATACTAACCTAATGGGGGATTCATTGAAACAAACAAATAGACTCGCCTATCATTTGCTTCAGGTCCTCATGGGGAACGGCAGCCAAAATGGAGTCAGTCCGAAGCTCCTGGTCATGGATAGCAGGCTGCTGCATGGGGATCTGTGGCTGGGGAGCCATGTGCTGCAGGAGGTGTACACCAGCTGTGTACTTGTTACGGGGCACAGTGTGCATCCGTGCTGTAGCTGCGTCTGCACTGGCAGGGTGCTTTCTCAAGGCCTGGGTAGCTGAGAGGGAAGATAATCATAATCAAAGGGATATTTATGGCAAATGTTTGGATAGTGCTCTCTGGGGCAGGATTACTTCACTAAATATACTGACCCGTGCGCTGAGAGGTCATCATAGGGGGAACCAGGGAGGGCGTGGCCTTCATAGCGTTGAAGGTCTTAGGCCTGGTAGCCGACGGACACATGGCGTTGGTGGGCGTGTTCTGGAAGTGCTGAGGAGGTGTGTCTAGGAGATGAGTGGGTCTCAGCTGAGCCAGCTGGTTGGTGAAGTCCGGTGCAGCACAGTTCTGGGCCTGTGGAATGGCCGCCATGAAGAACCCAGGTGGGGGAGCAACCTGGTAGGGGTTGATGCCTGGGTTGGGAACGGCGCAGCCGCTGGCCGTACTCTGCACGTGCTGGTTGGTTGCGCGAGCCTGGCGCTCCTCCTTGCCCTGGGCCAGGGCCACGTACAGGGGCTTGGTGGCCACGATGCGACCGTTCATCACGGTCACGGCCTTGGTGGCGTCCTCGGGGGAGGAGAAGCACACGAAGCCGAATCCCTTGCTGCGTCCGCCCTCCGTCATCACCTTTGCGCTGGTGATTGTTCCGAAGTGGGAGAACTCTTTGTGCAGCTGCTTGTCGTCCAAACAATCGTGCAAGTTCTTGACATAAAGATTGACACCCTGGTAGAGAGAAACTGTGTTTTACTAAGATGTTTTTCATGCCTCAAATACATCAACAATGCTTACCAAGATTATGAGCTTTCTGATACAGTATATGTTTGTTCATATACACACACACCTGGTATCTGGTCCTGTGGCCCTGATTTATATGCTCAAACTGGCGCTTCAGCACAGTCTGGCGCTCTCCTCTCTTCTGGGCACGGCCCACGTAGACCCGCCTCCCATTTAGCTCCTGGCCGTTCATCTCATCAACGGCCCTCTTGGCATCCTCATGCCTTTCGAAGTTGACAAATCCAAAACCCATGGATTTACCAGCGTCATCGGTCATGACACGGACACGCAGGACTGGTCCAAATCTTTCAAACCTCTCCTGAAGGCGTCGGTCGTCCATATCCTCTCCGAAGTGCTTGACATACACGTTGGTGAACTCTCCGGCCCTGGATCCGAGTTCAGCCTCTCGTTCTTTGCGCGTTTGGAAGAACACTTTTCTGACGAACACTTTTCTGCCGTTCAATAACGTGCCGTTGAGTCTCTTAATCGCTCTCTCAGCAGCCTCCTTGGTGTTATACTGCACAAAGCCATAGCCTTTAGCATTACCATTCGCGTCAGACGCTACCTTGCAGGAAAGGATGCTCCCAAACTCCGAGAACGTGTCGTAGAGGTGCTTGCTGTTGAACGTCTCCACTAAATCCTTAACGAAGATGTTGCCGGCCCCACTGAATGTTGCCGACCCCATCCATTGAATAGGCGCACTAGGATTCATGTCTTCAATTTTTTGGGGGAAAAGAACGAATAACGTTTATCTATCTAGCTCTTCACAGATGAATTGCAGGTAAATGAACGGCATGTGTACTCTAGCTGGATTCTAGAACTCCAGCTGCATGTTCTATGGTTGTCATCACTCGTATGGTTGTCATGGTTGTATGGTATGGTTGTCATGGTTGTATGGTTGTCATGGTTGTCATTGTTGACCCACTGCTAGATGTTTTTCAATTTGCCTATAAACAGAACCGTAGCATGGAGGATGCTATTCTCTATATCACTCATTCTGTATCCAAGCACCTCGAGAACAAAAAGGCCTATGCCCGAATTATGTTTGTTGACTTTAGTTCAGCCTTTAATACGGTACAACCCCACGTGCTCTTAGGAAAGCTCAAAGACATGGGTGTCAATAGTACTTTAATCAAATGGATCCATTCCTTCATGTTAGAAAGAGAACAGCAAGTGAAAGTCAATGGAACACTGTCAGTGACTAAACACTGCAGTACAGGTGTCCCCCAAGGTTGCGTTCTGTCTCCATATCTTTTCTCAGTATACACCAACGACTGTAAAAGTAACCACCCAAGCAACCATATTATAAAATATGCTGACGACACTGCAATTCTAAGTCTCCTTGATAAAGATACAGACCCCTCGGTGCTCCATGATGAGATTAATATATTCACTAAATGGTGCGACAGCAACCATCTCATCTTAAACCCCACCAAAACTCAGGAGGTTGTGTTAGACCCAAGGCAGGTAACTGACCATGAGCCTGTGGTCGTTAAAGACCAAACAATCATCCAGGTGCCCTCTTATAAGTACTTAGGTATTCAATTAGACAACCATCTCTGCTGGAATACACACTTAGACAGCTTATGTAACAAACTACAGCAGAGGCTTTATCACCTGAGGCGACTCAGACTTTATGGGGTGAGAAAGCAGATCATGAGAATTTTCTATCAGTCCATTGTTGAAAGTGTAATCAGATATGGAATAATTGTGTGGTTTGGCAACTTAACTGTACAACAAAAAAACAGACTAGTCAGCATTCACAAAACAGCTATGAAAATTGTAGGTGAAAGAGACTATGTGATCCTAAATAAACTATATGAAAAAGCTGTCCTGGACAAGGCTAACAAGATAATCGCAGACCCCCAACATCCGCTCTCCACAGAATACGAAGTTCTCCCCCTAGGTAGAAGGCTTCGCATGCCAAGATGTAACTATAAGCTCTTAAAACTATCATTTGTCCCATTCTCCATTAAACTAATAAATTCTCTCAAGCAGAAACGATGATTAGGACATGATCACCAGCACCTGCACTTTATCTTAGACACCACATGAAGGGCCATGTGCAATATTCGAAAACACCACTTGAAGGGTTATGTGCAATATATATTTATACCAAATGATGCCATGTCCAGGTGGAAACTGCTGCCAATGTCACTCAATGTTTGTTGCTGTCCTGTTGTTTACTTTTGTGGTTGCGCGAGCCTGGCGCTCCTCCTTGCCCTGGGCCAGGGCCACGTACAGGGGCTTGGTGGCCACGATGCGACCGTTCATCACGGTCACGGCCTTGGTGGCGTCCTCGGGGGAGGAGAAGCACACGAAGCCGAATCCCTTGCTGCGTCCGCCCTCCGTCATCACCTTTGCGCTGGTGATTGTTCCGAAGTGGGAGAACTCTTTGTGCAGCTGCTTGTCGTCCAAACAATCGTGCAAGTTCTTGACATAAAGATTGACACCCTGGTAGAGAGAAACTGTGTTTTACTAAGATGTTTTTCATGCCTCAAATACATCAACAATGCTTACCAAGATTATGAGCTTTCTGATACAGTATATGTTTGTTCATATACACACACACCTGGTATCTGGTCCTGTGGCCCTGATTTATATGCTCAAACTGGCGCTTCAGCACAGTCTGGCGCTCTCCTCTCTTCTGGGCACGGCCCACGTAGACCCGCCTCCCATTTAGCTCCTGGCCGTTCATCTCATCAACGGCCCTCTTGGCATCCTCATGCCTTTCGAAGTTGACAAATCCAAAACCCATGGATTTACCAGCGTCATCGGTCATGACACGGACACGCAGGACTGGTCCAAATCTTTCAAACCTCTCCTGAAGGCGTCGGTCGTCCATATCCTCTCCGAAGTGCTTGACATACACGTTGGTGAACTCTCCGGCCCTGGATCCGAGTTCAGCCTCTCGTTCTTTGCGCGTTTGGAAGAACACTTTTCTGACGAACACTTTTCTGCCGTTCAATAACGTGCCGTTGAGTCTCTTAATCGCTCTCTCAGCAGCCTCCTTGGTGTTATACTGCACAAAGCCATAGCCTTTAGCATTACCATTCGCGTCAGACGCTACCTTGCAGGAAAGGATGCTCCCAAACTCCGAGAACGTGTCGTAGAGGTGCTTGCTGTTGAACGTCTCCACTAAATCCTTAACGAAGATGTTGCCGGCCCCACTGAATGTTGCCGACCCCATCCATTGAATAGGCGCACTAGGATTCATGTCTTCAATTTTTTGGGGGAAAAGAACGAATAACGTTTATCTATCTAGCTCTTCACAGATGAATTGCAGGTAAATGAACGGCATGTGTACTCTAGCTGGATTCTAGAACTCCAGCTGCATGTTCTATGGTTGTCATCACTCGTATGGTTGTCATGGTTGTATGGTATGGTTGTCATGGTTGTATGGTTGTCATGGTTGTCATTGTTGACCCACTGCTAGATGTTTTTCAATTTGCCTATAAACAGAACCGTAGCATGGAGGATGCTATTCTCTATATCACTCATTCTGTATCCAAGCACCTCGAGAACAAAAAGGCCTATGCCCGAATTATGTTTGTTGACTTTAGTTCAGCCTTTAATACGGTACAACCCCACGTGCTCTTAGGAAAGCTCAAAGACATGGGTGTCAATAGTACTTTAATCAAATGGATCCATTCCTTCATGTTAGAAAGAGAACAGCAAGTGAAAGTCAATGGAACACTGTCAGTGACTAAACACTGCAGTACAGGTGTCCCCCAAGGTTGCGTTCTGTCTCCATATCTTTTCTCAGTATACACCAACGACTGTAAAAGTAACCACCCAAGCAACCATATTATAAAATATGCTGACGACACTGCAATTCTAAGTCTCCTTGATAAAGATACAGACCCCTCGGTGCTCCATGATGAGATTAATATATTCACTAAATGGTGCGACAGCAACCATCTCATCTTAAACCCCACCAAAACTCAGGAGGTTGTGTTAGACCCAAGGCAGGTAACTGACCATGAGCCTGTGGTCGTTAAAGACCAAACAATCATCCAGGTGCCCTCTTATAAGTACTTAGGTATTCAATTAGACAACCATCTCTGCTGGAATACACACTTAGACAGCTTATGTAACAAACTACAGCAGAGGCTTTATCACCTGAGGCGACTCAGACTTTATGGGGTGAGAAAGCAGATCATGAGAATTTTCTATCAGTCCATTGTTGAAAGTGTAATCAGATATGGAATAATTGTGTGGTTTGGCAACTTAACTGTACAACAAAAAAACAGACTAGTCAGCATTCACAAAACAGCTATGAAAATTGTAGGTGAAAGAGACTATGTGATCCTAAATAAACTATATGAAAAAGCTGTCCTGGACAAGGCTAACAAGATAATCGCAGACCCCCAACATCCGCTCTCCACAGAATACGAAGTTCTCCCCCTAGGTAGAAGGCTTCGCATGCCAAGATGTAACTATAAGCTCTTAAAACTATCATTTGTCCCATTCTCCATTAAACTAATAAATTCTCTCAAGCAGAAACGATGATTAGGACATGATCACCAGCACCTGCACTTTATCTTAGACACCACATGAAGGGCCATGTGCAATATTCGAAAACACCACTTGAAGGGTTATGTGCAATATATATTTATACCAAATGATGCCATGTCCAGGTGGAAACTGCTGCCAATGTCACTCAATGTTTGTTGCTGTCCTGTTGTTTACTTTGTGTATGTTGTATGTATCGTCACTGTTGCACTTGAAGCATGAAAGTACCATGCCCAAGACAAGTTTCCCCTCGGGGACAATAAAGTACAATCAATCAATCAATCACTTATGTTTTAGAAGAATTCTAACTTCAGACACTGTGACCTCACAGTCCATAGCCAGGGTCCATTTTGTCAGCAAACCTATTTAGGGGTTCATGAGGAATTCCTTCTCCAGCAGATGTATTTAACATGAATAAGGACATTGGAGAGAGGGGGGGGGAATAATTAAATTGTAGAGTTGACCTATATTCATCACAAATCATGTCATCGCAATCAGACAAGTTGAAATATGACTCAAAACTTCCAAGTAGCATAGAACAACTTATTATAGAAATTAATTAATAGAATTAATTAAACTAATTTGTTTGTTCATTTTCTACAACAACTGTTCAACGTAGAAACATACAGCACATTGTCACATGTTTAAATAACCTTTTTCTTATACATTACTGTGTATAGACATAAAGCTACAGATTTCATATATTGCTTCTAGCCGTTTCCCTTTTTCTTTTCAGTAAAACTCTTTTATGGTTTATGGATACCCAAGTGTATCAAAGTTAGCATTTTGGTGGCAAAAATACCAGAACTGTCCCATCTCAAATGCTTTGTAATACTGATATAACTACAGTAAACAGATAATAATAATAATAATAACTTTTTATTTGTATAGCGCTTTTCCTGCAAACGTTGCAGCTCAAAGTGCTCCAATCATTATATAATCATAATTTAATTATTTAGTCTTTTTTTTTTGTAATCAATTATTTATTGCAAAACAGTACACATGAAAAACTCACATTAATACACCAAACAAAATAAGTGTCTGCCCTGATTTCCCCCCCCCCTTATCTTAACCCCCCCCCCTCCCACACTATAAACACATGAGTAACCCCCCCCCCCCCCCATGGCGATAACATCCCTTCCACCCCCCCCCCCCCCCCCATAGTTCTTCATTACACTATATTTGGTATATCATACAATCATAATAATACAACAATTACAGGTTAACTTCACATACAACACAGCCTACAACACAGTCACTCCATCAACTCTTTTATCCTATGTATTGCAGAGGTCCATGTTTGAATTGTCCTTTCTTTAGCTCCATGTATTCTGGCTATAGATTGTTCCATGTATAGTATGTCCAGGAAAGACAGCAGCCATTGTTTACGCGTAAGAGTATGTGGAGGATTCGATCGTAATGCTAACATCTTTTTGGCTGCGGTAAGACCAGCAAATAAAACACGAAACATGGAAGCTGACAGATCCAATGATGAAGTATCATTCAAGATCAATAATCTCGGACAACAAGGTATATGGATCCCCAATAGATTAGATAAAGTTGAAGATATTAGTTTCCAAAATGCCGCCACCCCAGGACATTCCCAGTACATGAATTATTTAGTCATTTAAAGGCAATATTAAAAAGATGGGTTTTTAGTCTTGACTTGAACATATTTGCTGAGGTTGCATCCCTAATGTAAACTGGCAGGAATTCAGTCAAATTTACATCACATTTAGATGAATTACATTTCTGCATTACCTCACTTTCGCTATGGTCCAATAAAATCACACAGTGGCTTTGGCTACTACACTCACTTTATTAGGAACACTATAGCCTACTACTGTAATACTGGGTAGGGCCTCCCTTTGCTCTCAAAACAGTCTCAATCCTTCGTGGCATAGATTCCACAAGATGTTAAACATTCCTTCGAGATTCTGGAAACACATACAAAAAGAGACAGTCGTTCATACCCACATTTTAATTGATAGTTTCCTACCTTGCATTTTAATCACAATTGTACATATAATGTTATGAATGCAAAGCACAAAAAAATAATAATAATAACATAATGTTAAAACCAATATTGCAAAATATATATTGTAATATCGTATTGTATGAATAAGAGAGAGGGAGTGAGAAGCCTTGTAGATCAAAATAGGTCACGTGGCAGTGGTTCGCCCATTGATCAGTGCATGTTTCCCCCACAAGTGACCAGCATGCTCCATCGAGGTATCCTATGGTTGTCTAGTGGTGATGTTAGGATTGACTCTGTGTACCCTTGTCTAAATGTAAGGGGTCTAGTGGTGATGTTAGGATTGACTCTGTGTACCCTTGTCTAAATGTAAGGGGTATGGTTTGTGGACGGTGGGGTGGGGGGGGGGGGGGGGACGGCCCGGGGGCGTGCGGGGGATATCCCTTATTTTCTGGGAAATATCCCTTATTTTCAAATCCCAATGTTGACAGGTATGCTCTGGCTCCGTTTTCACCCCTAATCTCCGTTTTGCGCGTTCACGTGTAGCCTGGTCCAACCAGTGCTTTTACATTCATCATCGAGGTACAGCTTACCCTTTTTTTAGACATAGCTGAGTCAATCGATTTCATTTTGTGATGAAGTCATTTATTCGTTTTGCATAGTAATCGGTGAAGTAGGTTTCAAAGTCTGCGTCTCCTTTTTTACTCGTTAGCCGCTTGAAACTCAAACTGGGACGTGGCCAGATTTCTGTACAGCCTCCTCAGCCCAGTGAATGAATGAATGGTCTTCCATGAATGAATGAATGAGTGGGCCTCCAGCGCAGCGACCGCTTCGTCCACCTTGGAGCGCAGGAACTGTGGAGACTCCAGCATGCGTAGCAGGTCAGAGTTGTCCATCTCCAGCAGCATGCCAGTGACCTTGGGAGCGATGGGGTGCATGCTGTGGATAGATGAGAAACGCTCACCTGGAGGGAGGGGGAGAATACATATCAGTAACAGTAATTATACTAACCTAATGGGGGATTCATTGAAACAAACAAATAGACTCGCCTATCATTTGCTTCAGGTCCTCATGGGGAACGGCAGCCAAAATGGAGTCAGTCCGAAGCTCCTGGTCATGGATAGCAGGCTGCTGCATGGGGATCTGTGGCTGGGGAGCCATGTGCTGCAGGAGGTGTACACCAGCTGTGTACTTGTTACGGGGCACAGTGTGCATCCGTGCTGTAGCTGCGTCTGCACTGGCAGGGTGCTTTCTCAAGGCCTGGGTAGCTGAGAGGGAAGATAATCATAATCAAAGGGATATTTATGGCAAATGTTTGGATAGTGCTCTTTGGGGCAGGATTACTTCACTAAATATACTGACCCGTGCGCTGAGAGGTCATCATAGGGGGAACCAGGGAGGGCGTGGCCTTCATAGCGTTGAAGGTCTTAGGCCTGGTAGCCGACGGACACATGGCGTTGGTGGGCGTGTTCTGGAAGTGCTGAGGAGGTGTGTCTAGGAGATGAGTGGGTCTCAGCTGAGCCAGCTGGTTGGTGAAGTCCGGTGCAGCACAGTTCTGGGCCTGTGGAATGGCCGCCATGAAGAACCCAGGTGGGGGAGCAACCTGGTAGGGGTTGATGCCTGGGTTGGGAACGGCGCAGCCGCTGGCCGTACTCTGCACGTGCTGGTTGGTTGCGCGAGCCTGGCGCTCCTCCTTGCCCTGGGCCAGGGCCACGTACAGGGGCTTGGTGGCCACGATGCGACCGTTCATCACGGTCACGGCCTTGGTGGCGTCCTCGGGGGAGGAGAAGCACACGAAGCCGAATCCCTTGCTGCGTCCGCCCTCCGTCATCACCTTTGCGCTGGTGATTGTTCCGAAGTGGGAGAACTCTTTGTGCAGCTGCTTGTCGTCCAAACAATCGTGCAAGTTCTTGACATAAAGATTGACACCCTGGTAGAGAGAAACTGTGTTTTACTAAGATGTTTTTCATGCCTCAAATACATCAACAATGCTTACCAAGATTATGAGCTTTCTGATACAGTATATGTTTGTTCATATACACACACCTGGTATCTGGTCCTGTGGCCCTGATTTATATGCTCAAACTGGCGCTTCAGCACAGTCTGGCGCTCTCCTCTCTTCTGGGCACGGCCCACGTAGACCCGCCTCCCATTTAGCTCCTGGCCGTTCATCTCATCAACGGCCCTCTTGGCATCCTCATGCCTTTCGAAGTTGACAAATCCAAAACCCATGGATTTACCAGCGTCATCGGTCATGACACGGACACGCAGGACTGGTCCAAATCTTTCAAACCTCTCCTGAAGGCGTCGGTCGTCCATATCCTCTCCGAAGTGCTTGACATACACGTTGGTGAACTCTCCGGCCCTGGATCCGAGTTCAGCCTCTCGTTCTTTGCGCGTTTGGAAGAACACTTTTCTGACGAACACTTTTCTGCCGTTCAATAACGTGCCGTTGAGTCTCTTAATCGCTCTCTCAGCAGCCTCCTTGGTGTTATACTGCACAAAGCCATAGCCTTTAGCATTACCATTCGCGTCAGACGCTACCTTGCAGGAAAGGATGCTCCCAAACTCCGAGAACGTGTCGTAGAGGTGCTTGCTGTTGAACGTCTCCACTAAATCCTTAACGAAGATGTTGCCGGCCCCACTGAATGTTGCCGACCCCATCCATTGAATAGGCGCACTAGGATTCATGTCTTCAATTTTTTGGGGGAAAAGAACGAATAACGTTTATCTATCTAGCTCTTCACAGATGAATTGCAGGTAAATGAACGGCATGTGTACTCTAGCTGGATTCTAGAACTCCAGCTGCATGTTCTATGGTTGTCATCACTCGTATGGTTGTCATGGTTGTATGGTATGGTTGTCATGGTTGTATGGTTGTCATGGTTGTCATTGTTGACCCACTGCTAGATGTTTTTCAATTTGCCTATAAACAGAACCGTAGCATGGAGGATGCTATTCTCTATATCACTCATTCTGTATCCAAGCACCTCGAGAACAAAAAGGCCTATGCCCGAATTATGTTTGTTGACTTTAGTTCAGCCTTTAATACGGTACAACCCCACGTGCTCTTAGGAAAGCTCAAAGACATGGGTGTCAATAGTACTTTAATCAAATGGATCCATTCCTTCATGTTAGAAAGAGAACAGCAAGTGAAAGTCAATGGAACACTGTCAGTGACTAAACACTGCAGTACAGGTGTCCCCCAAGGTTGCGTTCTGTCTCCATATCTTTTCTCAGTATACACCAACGACTGTAAAAGTAACCACCCAAGCAACCATATTATAAAATATGCTGACGACACTGCAATTCTAAGTCTCCTTGATAAAGATACAGACCCCTCGGTGCTCCATGATGAGATTAATATATTCACTAAATGGTGCGACAGCAACCATCTCATCTTAAACCCCACCAAAACTCAGGAGGTTGTGTTAGACCCAAGGCAGGTAACTGACCATGAGCCTGTGGTCGTTAAAGACCAAACAATCATCCAGGTGCCCTCTTATAAGTACTTAGGTATTCAATTAGACAACCATCTCTGCTGGAATACACACTTAGACAGCTTATGTAACAAACTACAGCAGAGGCTTTATCACCTGAGGCGACTCAGACTTTATGGGGTGAGAAAGCAGATCATGAGAATTTTCTATCAGTCCATTGTTGAAAGTGTAATCAGATATGGAATAATTGTGTGGTTTGGCAACTTAACTGTACAACAAAAAAACAGACTAGTCAGCATTCACAAAACAGCTATGAAAATTGTAGGTGAAAGAGACTATGTGATCCTAAATAAACTATATGAAAAAGCTGTCCTGGACAAGGCTAACAAGATAATCGCAGACCCCCAACATCCGCTCTCCACAGAATACGAAGTTCTCCCCCTAGGTAGAAGGCTTCGCATGCCAAGATGTAACTATAAGCTCTTAAAACTATCATTTGTCCCATTCTCCATTAAACTAATCAATTCTCTCAAGCAGAAACGATGATTAGGACATGATCACCAGCACCTGCACTTTATCTTAGACACCACATGAAGGGCCATGTGCAATATTCGAAAACACCACTTGAAGGGTTATGTGCAATATATATTTATACCAAATGATGCCATGTCCAGGTGGAAACTGCTACCAATGTCACTCAATGTTTGTTGCTGTCCTGTTGTTTACTTTGTCTACTGTATGTTGTATGTATCGTCACTGTTGCACTTGAAGCATGAAAGTACCATGCCCAAGACAAGTTTCCCCTCGGGGACAATAAAGTACAATCAATCAATCAATCACTTATGTTTTAGAAGAATTCTAACTTCAGACACTGTGACCTCACAGTCCATAGCCAGGGTCCATTTTGTCAGCAAACCTATTTAGGGGTTCATGAGGAATTCCTTCTCCAGCAGATGTATTTAACATGAATAAGGACATTGGAGAGAGGGGGGGGGGAATAATTAAATTGTAGAGTTGACCTATATTCATCACAAATCATGTCATCGCAATCAGACAAGTTGAAATATGACTCAAAACTTCCAAGTAGCATAGAACAACTTATTATAGAAATTAATTAATAGAATTAATTAAACTAATTTGTTTGTTCATTTTCTACAACAACTGTTCAACGTAGAAACATACAGCACATTGTCACATGTTTAAATAACCTTTTTCTTATACATTACTGTGTATAGACATAAAGCTACAGATTTCATATATTGCTTCTAGCCGTTTCCCTTTTTCTTTTCAGTAAAACTCTTTTATGGTTTATGGATACCCAAGTGTATCAAAGTTAGCATTTTGGTGGCAAAAATACCAGAACTGTCCCATCTCAAATGCTTTGTAATACTGATATAACTACAGTAAACAGATAATAATAATAATAATAACTTTTTATTTGTATAGCGCTTTTCCTGCAAACGTTGCAGCTCAAAGTGCTCCAATCATTATATAATCATAATTTAATTATTTAGTCTTTTTTTTGTGTAATCAATTATTTATTGCAAAACAGTACACATGAAAAACTCACATTAATACACCAAACAAAATAAATGTCTGCCCTGATTTCCCCCCCCCCTTATCTTAACCCCCCCCCCTCCCACACTATAAACACATGAGTAACCCCCCCCCCCCCCCCATGGCGATAACATCCCTTCCACCCCCCCCCCCCCCCCATAGTTCTTCATTACACTATATTTGGTATATCATACAATCATAATAATACAACAATTACAGGTTAACTTCACATACAACACAGCCTACAACACAGTCACTCCATCAACTCTTTTATCCTATGTATTGCAGAGGTCCATGTTTGAATTGTCCTTTCTTTAGCTCCATGTATTCTGGCTATAGATTGTTCCATGTATAGTATGTCCAGGAAAGACAGCAGCCATTGTTTACGCGTAAGAGTATGTGGAGGATTCCATCGTAATGCTAACATCTTTTTGGCTGCGGTAAGACCAGCAAATAAAACACGAAACATGGAAGCTGACAGATCCAATGATGAAGTATCATTCAAGATCAATAATCTCGGACAACAAGGTATATGGATCCCCAATAGATTAGATAAAGTTGAAGATATTAGTTTCCAAAATGCCGCCACCCCAGGACATTCCCAGTACATGAATTATTTAGTCATTTAAAGGCAATATTAAAAAGATGGGTTTTTAGTCTTGACTTGAACATATTTGCTGAGGTTGCATCCCTAATGTAAACTGGCAGGAATTCAGTCAAATTTACATCACATTTAGATGAATTACATTTCTGCATTACCTCACTTTCGCTATGGTCCAATAAAATCACACAGTGGCTTTGGCTACTACACTCACTTTATTAGGAACACTATAGCCTACTACTGTAATACTGGGTAGGGCCTCCCTTTGCTCTCAAAACAGTCTCAATCCTTCGTGGCATAGATTCCACAAGATGTTAAACATTCCTTCGAGATTCTGGAAACACATACAAAAAGAGACAGTCGTTCATACCCACATTTTAATTGATAGTTTCCTACCTTGCATTTTAATCACAATTGTACATATAATGTTATGAATGCAAAGCACAAAAAAATAATAATAATAACATAATGTTAAAACCAATATTGCAAAATATATATTGTAATATCGTATTGTATGAATAAGAGAGAGGGAGTGAGAAGCCTTGTAGATCAAAATAGGTCACGTGGCAGTGGTTCGCCCATTGATCAGTGCATGTTTCCCCCACAAGTGACCAGCATGCTCCATCGAGGTATCCTATGGTTGTCTAGTGGTGATGTTAGGATTGACTCTGTGTACCCTTGTCTAAATGTAAGGGGTCTAGTGGTGATGTTAGGATTGACTCTGTGTACCCTTGTCTAAATGTAAGGGGTATGGTTTGTGGACGGTGGGGTGGGGGGGGGGGGGGGGACGGCCCGGGGGCGTGCAGGGGATATCCCTTATTTTCTGGGAAATATCCCTTATTTTCAAATCCCAATGTTGACAGGTATGCTCTGGCTCCGTTTTCACCCCTAATCTCCGTTTTGCGCGTTCACGTGTAGCCTGGTCCAACCAGTGCTTTTACATTCATCATCGAGGTACAGCTTACCCTTTTTTTAGACATAGCTGAGTCAATCGATTTCATTTTGTGATGAAGTCATTTATTCGTTTTGCATAGTAATCGGTGAAGTAGGTTTCAAAGTCCGCGTCTCCTTTTTTACTCGTTAGCCGCTTGAAACTCAAACTGGGACGTGGCCAGATTTCTGTACAGCCTCCTCAGCCCAGTGAATGAATGAATGGTCTTCCATGAATGAATGAATGAGTGGGCCTCCAGCGCAGCGACCGCTTCGTCCACCTTGGAGCGCAGGAACTGTGGAGACTCCAGCATGCGGAGCAGGTCAGAGTTGTCCATCTCCAGCAGCATGCCAGTGACCTTGGGAGCGATGGGGTGCATGCTGTGGATAGATGAGAAACGCTCACCTGGAGGGAGGGGGAGAATACATATCAGTAACAGTAATTATACTAACCTAATGGGGGATTCATTGAAACAAACAAATAGACTCGCCTATCATTTGCTTCAGGTCCTCATGGGGAACGGCAGCCAAAATGGAGTCAGTCCGAAGCTCCTGGTCATGGATAGCAGGCTGCTGCATGGGGATCTGTGGCTGGGGAGCCATGTGCTGCAGGAGGTGTACACCAGCTGTGTACTTGTTACGGGGCACAGTGTGCATCCGTGCTGTAGCTGCGTCTGCACTGGCAGGGTGCTTTCTCAAGGCCTGGGTAGCTGAGAGGGAAGATAATCATAATCAAAGGGATATTTATGGCAAATGTTTGGATAGTGCTCTTTGGGGCAGGATTACTTCACTAAATATACTGACCCGTGCGCTGAGAGGTCATCATAGGGGGAACCAGGGAGGGCGTGGCCTTCATAGCGTTGAAGGTCTTAGGCCTGGTAGCCGACGGACACATGGCGTTGGTGGGCGTGTTCTGGAAGTGCTGAGGAGGTGTGTCTAGGAGATGAGTGGGTCTCAGCTGAGCCAGCTGGTTGGTGAAGTCCGGTGCAGCACAGTTCTGGGCCTGTGGAATGGCCGCCATGAAGAACCCAGGTGGGGGAGCAACCTGGTAGGGGTTGATGCCTGGGTTGGGAACGGCGCAGCCGCTGGCCGTACTCTGCACGTGCTGGTTGGTTGCGCGAGCCTGGCGCTCCTCCTTGCCCTGGGCCAGGGCCACGTACAGGGGCTTGGTGGCCACGATGCGACCGTTCATCACGGTCACGGCCTTGGTGGCGTCCTCGGGGGAGGAGAAGCACACGAAGCCGAATCCCTTGCTGCGTCCGCCCTCCGTCATCACCTTTGCGCTGGTGATTGTTCCGAAGTGGGAGAACTCTTTGTGCAGCTGCTTGTCGTCCAAACAATCGTGCAAGTTCTTGACATAAAGATTGACACCCTGGTAGAGAGAAACTGTGTTTTACTAAGATGTTTTTCATGCCTCAAATACATCAACAATGCTTACCAAGATTATGAGCTTTCTGATACAGTATATGTTTGTTCATATACACACACACCTGGTATCTGGTCCTGTGGCCCTGATTTATATGCTCAAACTGGCGCTTCAGCACAGTCTGGCGCTCTCCTCTCTTCTGGGCACGGCCCACGTAGACCCGCCTCCCATTTAGCTCCTGGCCGTTCATCTCATCAACGGCCCTCTTGGCATCCTCATGCCTTTCGAAGTTGACAAATCCAAAACCCATGGATTTACCAGCGTCATCGGTCATGACACGGACACGCAGGACTGGTCCAAATCTTTCAAACCTCTCCTGAAGGCGTCGGTCGTCCATATCCTCTCCGAAGTGCTTGACATACACGTTGGTGAACTCTCCGGCCCTGGATCCGAGTTCAGCCTCTCGTTCTTTGCGCGTTTGGAAGAACACTTTTCTGACGAACACTTTTCTGCCGTTCAATAACGTGCCGTTGAGTCTCTTAATCGCTCTCTCAGCAGCCTCCTTGGTGTTATACTGCACAAAGCCATAGCCTTTAGCATTACCATTCGCGTCAGACGCTACCTTGCAGGAAAGGATGCTCCCAAACTCCGAGAACGTGTCGTAGAGGTGCTTGCTGTTGAACGTCTCCACTAAATCCTTAACGAAGATGTTGCCGGCCCCACTGAATGTTGCCGACCCCATCCATTGAATAGGCGCACTAGGATTCATGTCTTCAATTTTTTTGGGGAAAAGAACGAATAACGTTTATCTATCTAGCTCTTCACAGATGAATTGCAGGTAAATGAACGGCATGTGTACTCTAGCTGGATTCTAGAACTCCAGCTGCATGTTCTATGGTTGTCATCACTCGTATGGTTGTCATGGTTGTATGGTATGGTTGTCATGGTTGTATGGTTGTCATGGTTGTCATTGTTGACCCACTGCTAGATGTTTTTCAATTTGCCTATAAACAGAACCGTAGCATGGAGGATGCTATTCTCTATATCACTCATTCTGTATCCAAGCACCTCGAGAACAAAAAGGCCTATGCCCGAATTATGTTTGTTGACTTTAGTTCAGCCTTTAATACGGTACAACCCCACGTGCTCTTAGGAAAGCTCAAAGACATGGGTGTCAATAGTACTTTAATCAAATGGATCCATTCCTTCATGTTAGAAAGAGAACAGCAAGTGAAAGTCAATGGAACACTGTCAGTGACTAAACACTGCAGTACAGGTGTCCCCCAAGGTTGCGTTCTGTCTCCATATCTTTTCTCAGTATACACCAACGACTGTAAAAGTAACCACCCAAGCAACCATATTATAAAATATGCTGACGACACTGCAATTCTAAGTCTCCTTGATAAAGATACAGACCCCTCGGTGCTCCATGATGAGATTAATATATTCACTAAATGGTGCGACAGCAACCATCTCATCTTAAACCCCACCAAAACTCAGGAGGTTGTGTTAGACCCAAGGCAGGTAACTGACCATGAGCCTGTGGTCGTTAAAGACCAAACAATCATCCAGGTGCCCTCTTATAAGTACTTAGGTATTCAATTAGACAACCATCTCTGCTGGAATACACACTTAGACAGCTTATGTAACAAACTACAGCAGAGGCTTTATCACCTGAGGCGACTCAGACTTTATGGGGTGAGAAAGCAGATCATGAGAATTTTCTATCAGTCCATTGTTGAAAGTGTAATCAGATATGGAATAATTGTGTGGTTTGGCAACTTAACTGTACAACAAAAAAACAGACTAGTCAGCATTCACAAAACAGCTATGAAAATTGTAGGTGAAAGAGACTATGTGATCCTAAATAAACTATATGAAAAAGCTGTCCTGGACAAGGCTAACAAGATAATCGCAGACCCCCAACATCCGCTCTCCACAGAATACGAAGTTCTCCCCCTAGGTAGAAGGCTTCGCATGCCAAGATGTAACTATAAGCTCTTAAAACTATCATTTGTCCCATTCTCCATTAAACTAATCAATTCTCTCAAGCAGAAACGATGATTAGGACATGATCACCAGCACCTGCACTTTATCTTAGACACCACATGAAGGGCCATGTGCAATATTCGAAAACACCACTTGAAGGGTTATGTGCAATATATATTTATACCAAATGATGCCATGTCCAGGTGGAAACTGCTGCCAATGTCACTCAATGTTTGTTGCTGTCCTGTTGTTTACTTTGTCTACTGTATGTTGTATGTATCGTCACTGTTGCACTTGAAGCATGAAAGTACCATGCCCAAGACAAGTTTCCCCTCGGGGACAATAAAGTACAATCAATCAATCAATCACTTATGTTTTAGAAGAATTCTAACTTCAGACACTGTGACCTCACAGTCCATAGCCAGGGTCCATTTTGTCAGCAAACCTATTTAGGGGTTCATGAGGAATTCCTTCTCCAGCAGATGTATTTAACATGAATAAGGACATTGGAGAGAGGGGGGGGGAATAATTAAATTGTAGAGTTGACCTATATTCATCACAAATCATGTCATCGCAATCAGACAAGTTGAAATATGACTCAAAACTTCCAAGTAGCATAGAACAACTTATTATAGAAATTAATTAATAGAATTAATTAAACTAATTTGTTTGTTCATTTTCTACAACAACTGTTCAACGTAGAAACATACAGCACATTGTCACATGTTTAAATAACCTTTTTCTTATACATTACTGTGTATAGACATAAAGCTACAGATTTCATATATTGCTTCTAGCCGTTTCCCTTTTTCTTTTCAGTAAAACTCTTTTATGGTTTATGGATACCCAAGTGTATCAAAGTTAGCATTTTGGTGGCAAAAATACCAGAACTGTCCCATCTCAAATGCTTTGTAATACTGATATAACTACAGTAAACAGATAATAATAATAATAATAACTTTTTATTTGTATAGCGCTTTTCCTGCAAACGTTGCAGCTCAAAGTGCTCCAATCATTATATAATCATAATTTAATTATTTAGTCTTTTTTTTTTGTAATCAATTATTTATTGCAAAACAGTACACATGAAAAACTCACATTAATACACCAAACAAAATAAGTGTCTGCCCTGATTTCCCCCCCCCCTTATCTTAACCCCCCCCCCCTCCCACACTATAAACACATGAGTAACCCCCCCCCCATAGTTCTTCATTACACTATATTTGGTATATCATACAATCATAATAATACAACAATTACAGGTTAACTTCACATACAACACAGCCTACAACACAGTCACTCCATCAACTCTTTTATCCTATGTATTGCAGAGGTCCATGTTTGAATTGTCCTTTCTTTAGCTCCATGTATTCTGGCTATAGATTGTTCCATGTATAGTATGTCCAGGAAAGACAGCAGCCATTGTTTACGCGTAAGAGTATGTGGAGGATTCCATCGTAATGCTAACATCTTTTTGGCTGCGGTAAGACCAGCAAATAAAACACGAAACATGGAGGCTGACAGATCCAATGATGAAGTATCATTCAAGATCAATAATCTCGGACAACAAGGTATATGGATCCCCAATAGATTAGATAAAGTTGAAGATATTAGTTTCCAAAATGCCGCCACCCCAGGACATTCCCAGTACATGAATTATTTAGTCATTTAAAGGCAATATTAAAAAGATGGGTTTTTAGTCTTGACTTGAACATATTTGCTGAGGTTGCATCCCTAATGTAAACTGGCAGGAATTCAGTCAAATTTACATCACATTTAGATGAATTACATTTCTGCATTACCTCACTTTCGCTATGGTCCAATAAAATCACACAGTGGCTTTGGCTACTACACTCACTTTATTAGGAACACTATAGCCTACTACTGTAATACTGGGTAGGGCCTCCCTTTGCTCTCAAAACAGTCTCAATCCTTCGTGGCATAGATTCCACAAGATGTTAAACATTCCTTCGAGATTCTGGAAACACATACAAAAAGAGACAGTCGTTCATACCCACATTTTAATTGATAGTTTCCTACCTTGCATTTTAATCACAATTGTACATATAATGTTATGAATGCAAAGCACAAAAAAATAATAATAATAACATAATGTTAAAACCAATATTGCAAAATATATATTGTAATATCGTATTGTATGAATAAGAGAGAGGGAGTGAGAAGCCTTGTAGATCAAAATAGGTCACGTGGCAGTGGTTCGCCCATTGATCAGTGCATGTTTCCCCCACAAGTGACCAGCATGCTCCATCGAGGTATCCTATGGTTGTCTAGTGGTGATGTTAGGATTGACTCTGTGTACCCTTGTCTAAATGTAAGGGGTCTAGTGGTGATGTTAGGATTGACTCTGTGTACCCTTGTCTAAATGTAAGGGGTATGGTTTGTGGACGGTGGGGTGGGGGGGGGGGGGGGGGCGGCCCGGGGGCGTGCGGGGGATATCCCTTATTTTCTGGGAAATATCCCTTATTTTCAAATCCCAATGTTGACAGGTATGCTCTGGCTCCGTTTTCACCCCTAATCTCCGTTTTGCGCGTTCACGTGTAGCCTGGTCCAACCAGTGCTTTTACATTCATCATCGAGGTACAGCTTACCCTTTTTTTAGACATAGCTGAGTCAATCGATTTCATTTTGTGATGAAGTCATTTATTCGTTTTGCATAGTAATCGGTGAAGTAGGTTTCAAAGTCCGCGTCTCCTTTTTTACTCGTTAGCCGCTTGAAACTCAAACTGGGACGTGGCCAGATTTCTGTACAGCCTCCTCAGCCCAGTGAATGAATGAATGGTCTTCCATGAATGAATGAATGAGTGGGCCTCCAGCGCAGCGACCGCTTCGTCCACCTTGGAGCGCAGGAACTGTGGAGACTCCAGCATGCGGAGCAGGTCAGAGTTGTCCATCTCCAGCAGCATGCCAGTGACCTTGGGAGCGATGGGGTGCATGCTGTGGATAGATGAGAAACGCTCACCTGGAGGGAGGGGGAGAATACATATCAGTAACAGTAATTATACTAACCTAATGGGGGATTCATTGAAACAAACAAATAGACTCGCCTATCATTTGCTTCAGGTCCTCATGGGGAACGGCAGCCAAAATGGAGTCAGTCCGAAGCTCTTGGTCATGGATAGCAGGCTGCTGCATGGGGATCTGTGGCTGGGGAGCCATGTGCTGCAGGAGGTGTACACCAGCTGTGTACTTGTTACGGGGCACAGTGTGCATCCGTGCTGTAGCTGCGTCTGCACTGGCAGGGTGCTTTCTCAAGGCCTGGGTAGCTGAGAGGGAAGATAATCATAATCAAAGGGATATTTATGGCAAATGTTTGGATAGTGCTCTTTGGGGCAGGATTACTTCACTAAATATACTGACCCGTGCGCTGAGAGGTCATCATAGGGGGAACCAGGGAGGGCGTGGCCTTCATAGCGTTGAAGGTCTTAGGCCTGGTAGCCGACGGACACATGGCGTTGGTGGGCGTGTTCTGGAAGTGCTGAGGAGGTGTGTCTAGGAGATGAGTGGGTCTCAGCTGAGCCAGCTGGTTGGTGAAGTCCGGTGCAGCACAGTTCTGGGCCTGTGGAATGGCCGCCATGAAGAACCCAGGTGGGGGAGCAACCTGGTAGGGGTTGATGCCTGGGTTGGGAACGGCGCAGCCGCTGGCCGTACTCTGCACGTGCTGGTTGGTTGCGCGAGCCTGGCGCTCCTCCTTGCCCTGGGCCAGGGCCACGTACAGGGGCTTGGTGGCCACGATGCGACCGTTCATCACGGTCACGGCCTTGGTGGCGTCCTCGGGGGAGGAGAAGCACACGAAGCCGAATCCCTTGCTGCGTCCGCCCTCCGTCATCACCTTTGCGCTGGTGATTGTTCCGAAGTGGGAGAACTCTTTGTGCAGCTGCTTGTCGTCCAAACAATCGTGCAAGTTCTTGACATAAAGATTGACACCCTGGTAGAGAGAAACTGTGTTTTACTAAGATGTTTTTCATGCCTCAAATACATCAACAATGCTTACCAAGATTATGAGCTTTCTGATACAGTATATGTTTGTTCATATACACACACACCTGGTATCTGGTCCTGTGGCCCTGATTTATATGCTCAAACTGGCGCTTCAGCACAGTCTGGCGCTCTCCTCTCTTCTGGGCACGGCCCACGTAGACCCGCCTCCCATTTAGCTCCTGGCCGTTCATCTCATCAACGGCCCTCTTGGCATCCTCATGCCTTTCGAAGTTGACAAATCCAAAACCCATGGATTTACCAGCGTCATCGGTCATGACACGGACACGCAGGACTGGTCCAAATCTTTCAAACCTCTCCTGAAGGCGTCGGTCGTCCATATCCTCTCCGAAGTGCTTGACATACACGTTGGTGAACTCTCCGGCCCTGGATCCGAGTTCAGCCTCTCGTTCTTTGCGCGTTTGGAAGAACACTTTTCTGACGAACACTTTTCTGCCGTTCAATAACGTGCCGTTGAGTCTCTTAATCGCTCTCTCAGCAGCCTCCTTGGTGTTATACTGCACAAAGCCATAGCCTTTAGCATTACCATTCGCGTCAGACGCTACCTTGCAGGAAAGGATGCTCCCAAACTCCGAGAACGTGTCGTAGAGGTGCTTGCTGTTGAACGTCTCCACTAAATCCTTAACGAAGATGTTGCCGGCCCCACTGAATGTTGCCGACCCCATCCATTGAATAGGCGCACTAGGATTCATGTCTTCAATTTTTTGGGGGAAAAGAACGAATAACGTTTATCTATCTAGCTCTTCACAGATGAATTGCAGGTAAATGAACGGCATGTGTACTCTAGCTGGATTCTAGAACTCCAGCTGCATGTTCTATGGTTGTCATCACTCGTATGGTTGTCATGGTTGTATGGTATGGTTGTCATGGTTGTATGGTTGTCATGGTTGTCATTGTTGACCCACTGCTAGATGTTTTTCAATTTGCCTATAAACAGAACCGTAGCATGGAGGATGCTATTCTCTATATCACTCATTCTGTATCCAAGCACCTCGAGAACAAAAAGGCCTATGCCCGAATTATGTTTGTTGACTTTAGTTCAGCCTTTAATACGGTACAACCCCACGTGCTCTTAGGAAAGCTCAAAGACATGGGTGTCAATAGTACTTTAATCAAATGGATCCATTCCTTCATGTTAGAAAGAGAACAGCAAGTGAAAGTCAATGGAACACTGTCAGTGACTAAACACTGCAGTACAGGTGTCCCCCAAGGTTGCGTTCTGTCTCCATATCTTTTCTCAGTATACACCAACGACTGTAAAAGTAACCACCCAAGCAACCATATTATAAAATATGCTGACGACACTGCAATTCTAAGTCTCCTTGATAAAGATACAGACCCCTCGGTGCTCCATGATGAGATTAATATATTCACTAAATGGTGCGACAGCAACCATCTCATCTTAAACCCCACCAAAACTCAGGAGGTTGTGTTAGACCCAAGGCAGGTAACTGACCATGAGCCTGTGGTCGTTAAAGACCAAACAATCATCCAGGTGCCCTCTTATAAGTACTTAGGTATTCAATTAGACAACCATCTCTGCTGGAATACACACTTAGACAGCTTATGTAACAAACTACAGCAGAGGCTTTATCACCTGAGGCGACTCAGACTTTATGGGGTGAGAAAGCAGATCATGAGAATTTTCTATCAGTCCATTGTTGAAAGTGTAATCAGATATGGAATAATTGTGTGGTTTGGCAACTTAACTGTACAACAAAAAAACAGACTAGTCAGCATTCACAAAACAGCTATGAAAATTGTAGGTGAAAGAGACTATGTGATCCTAAATAAACTATATGAAAAAGCTGTCCTGGACAAGGCTAACAAGATAATCGCAGACCCCCAACATCCGCTCTCCACAGAATACGAAGTTCTCCCCCTAGGTAGAAGGCTTCGCATGCCAAGATGTAACTATAAGCTCTTAAAACTATCATTTGTCCCATTCTCCATTAAACTAATCAATTCTCTCAAGCAGAAACGATGATTAGGACATGATCACCAGCACCTGCACTTTATCTTAGACACCACATGAAGGGCCATGTGCAATATTCGAAAACACCACTTGAAGGGTTATGTGCAATATATATTTATACCAAATGATGCCATGTCCAGGTGGAAACTGCTGCCAATGTCACTCAATGTTTGTTGCTGTCCTGTTGTTTACTTTGTCTACTGTATGTTGTATGTATCGTCACTGTTGCACTTGAAGCATGAAAGTACCATGCCCAAGACAAGTTTCCCCTCGGGGACAATAAAGTACAATCAATCAATCAATCACTTATGTTTTAGAAGAATTCTAACTTCAGACACTGTGACCTCACAGTCCATAGCCAGGGTCCATTTTGTCAGCAAACCTATTTAGGGGTTCATGAGGAATTCCTTCTCCAGCAGATGTATTTAACATGAATAAGGACATTGGAGAGAGGGGGGGGGAATAATTAAATTGTAGAGTTGACCTATATTCATCACAAATCATGTCATCGCAATCAGACAAGTTGAAATATGACTCAAAACTTCCAAGTAGCATAGAACAACTTATTATAGAAATTAATTAATAGAATTAATTAAACTAATTTGTTTGTTCATTTTCTACAACAACTGTTCAACGTAGAAACATACAGCACATTGTCACATGTTTAAATAACCTTTTTCTTATACATTACTGTGTATAGACATAAAGCTACAGATTTCATATATTGCTTCTAGCCGTTTCCCTTTTTCTTTTCAGTAAAACTCTTTTATGGTTTATGGATACCCAAGTGTATCAAAGTTAGCATTTTGGTGGCAAAAATACCAGAACTGTCCCATCTCAAATGCTTTGTAATACTGATATAACTACAGTAAACAGATAATAATAATAATAATAACTTTTTATTTGTATAGCGCTTTTCCTGCAAACGTTGCAGCTCAAAGTGCTCCAATCATTATATAATCATAATTTAATTATTTAGTCTTTTTTTTGTGTAATCAATTATTTATTGCAAAACAGTACACATGAAAAACTCACATTAATACACCAAACAAAATAAGTGTCTGCCCTGATTTTTCCCCCCCCTTATCTTAACCCCCCCCCTCCCACACTATAAACACATGAGTAACCCCGCCCCCCCCCCATGGCGATAACATCCCTTCCCCCCCCCCCCCCCCCATAGTTCTTCATTACACTATATTTGGTATATCATACAATCATAATAATACAACAATTACAGGTTAACTTCACATACAACACAGCCTACAACACAGTCACTCCATCAACTCTTTTATCCTATGTATTGCAGAGGTCCATGTTTGAATTGTCCTTTCTTTAGCTCCATGTATTCTGGCTATAGATTGTTCCATGTATAGTATGTCCAGGAAAGACAGCAGCCATTGTTTACGCGTAAGAGTATGTGGAGGATTCCATCGTAATGCTAACATCTTTTTGGCTGCGGTAAGACCAGCAAATAAAACACGAAACATGGAAGCTGACAGATCCAATGATGAAGTATCATTCAAGATCAATAATCTCGGACAACAAGGTATATGGATCCCCAATAGATTAGATAAAGTTGAAGATATTAGTTTCCAAAATGCCGCCACCCCAGGACATTCCCAGTACATGAATTATTTAGTCATTTAAAGGCAATATTAAAAAGATGGGTTTTTAGTCTTGACTTGAACATATTTGCTGAGGTTGCATCCCTAATGTAAACTGGCAGGAATTCAGTCAAATTTACATCACATTTAGATGAATTACATTTCTGCATTACCTCACTTTCGCTATGGTCCAATAAAATCACACAGTGGCTTTGGCTACTACACTCACTTTATTAGGAACACTATAGCCTACTACTGTAATACTGGGTAGGGCCTCCCTTTGCTCTCAAAACAGTCTCAATCCTTCGTGGCATAGATTCCACAAGATGTTAAACATTCCTTCGAGATTCTGGAAACACATACAAAAAGAGACAGTCGTTCATACCCACATTTTAATTGATAGTTTCCTACCTTGCATTTTAATCACAATTGTACATATAATGTTATGAATGCAAAGCACAAAAAAATAATAATAATAACATAATGTTAAAACCAATATTGCAAAATATATATTGTAATATCGTATTGTATGAATAAGAGAGAGGGAGTGAGAAGCCTTGTAGATCAAAATAGGTCACGTGGCAGTGGTTCGCCCATTGATCAGTGCATGTTTCCCCCACAAGTGACCAGCATGCTCCATCGAGGTATCCTATGGTTGTCTAGTGGTGATGTTAGGATTGACTCTGTGTACCCTTGTCTAAATGTAAGGGGTCTAGTGGTGATGTTAGGATTGACTCTGTGTACCCTTGTCTAAATGTAAGGGGTATGGTTTGTGGACGGTGGGGTGGGGGGGGGGGGGGGGCGGCCCGGGGGCGTGCGGGGGATATCCCTTATTTTCTGGGAAATATCCCTTATTTTCAAATCCCAATGTTGACAGGTATGCTCTGGCTCCGTTTTCACCCCTAATCTCCGTTTTGCGCGTTCACGTGTAGCCTGGTCCAACCAGTGCTTTTACATTCATCATCGAGGTACAGCTTACCCTTTTTTTAGACATAGCTGAGTCAATCGATTTCATTTGGTGATGAAGTCATTTATTCGTTTTGCATAGTAATCGGTGAAGTAGGTTTCAAAGTCCGCGTCTCCTTTTTTACTCGTTAGCCGCTTGAAACTCAAACTGGGACGTGGCCAGATTTCTGTACAGCCTCCTCAGCCCAGTGAATGAATGAATGGTCTTCCATGAATGAATGAATGAGTGGGCCTCCAGCGCAGCGACCGCTTCGTCCACCTTGGAGCGCAGGAACTGTGGAGACTCCAGCATGCGGAGCAGGTCAGAGTTGTCCATCTCCAGCAGCATGCCAGTGACCTTGGGAGCGATGGGGTGCATGCTGTGGATAGATGAGAAACGCTCACCTGGAGGGAGGGGGAGAATACATATCAGTAACAGTAATTATACTAACCTAATGGGGGATTCATTGAAACAAACAAATAGACTCGCCTATCATTTGCTTCAGGTCCTCATGGGGAACGGCAGCCAAAATGGAGTCAGTCCGAAGCTCCTGGTCATGGATAGCAGGCTGCTGCATGGGGATCTGTGGCTGGGGAGCCATGTGCTGCAGGAGGTGTACACCAGCTGTGTACTTGTTACGGGGCACAGTGTGCATCCGTGCTGTAGCTGCGTCTGCACTGGCAGGGTGCTTTCTCAAGGCCTGGGTAGCTGAGAGGGAAGATAATCATAATCAAAGGGATATTTATGGCAAATGTTTGGATAGTGCTCTTTGGGGCAGGATTACTTCACTAAATATACTGACCCGTGCGCTGAGAGGTCATCATAGGGGGAACCAGGGAGGGCGTGGCCTTCATAGCGTTGAAGGTCTTAGGCCTGGTAGCCGACGGACACATGGCGTTGGTGGGCGTGTTCTGGAAGTGCTGAGGAGGTGTGTCTAGGAGATGAGTGGGTCTCAGCTGAGCCAGCTGGTTGGTGAAGTCCGGTGCAGCACAGTTCTGGGCCTGTGGAATGGCCGCCATGAAGAACCCAGGTGGGGGAGCAACCTGGTAGGGGTTGATGCCTGGGTTGGGAACGGCGCAGCCGCTGGCCGTACTCTGCACGTGCTGGTTGGTTGCGCGAGCCTGGCGCTCCTCCTTGCCCTGGGCCAGGGCCACGTACAGGGGCTTGGTGGCCACGATGCGACCGTTCATCACGGTCACGGCCTTGGTGGCGTCCTCGGGGGAGGAGAAGCACACGAAGCCGAATCCCTTGCTGCGTCCGCCCTCCGTCATCACCTTTGCGCTGGTGATTGTTCCGAAGTGGGAGAACTCTTTGTGCAGCTGCTTGTCGTCCAAACAATCGTGCAAGTTCTTGACATAAAGATTGACACCCTGGTAGAGAGAAACTGTGTTTTACTAAGATGTTTTTCATGCCTCAAATACATCAACAATGCTTACCAAGATTATGAGCTTTCTGATACAGTATATGTTTGTTCATATACACACACACCTGGTATCTGGTCCTGTGGCCCTGATTTATATGCTCAAACTGGCGCTTCAGCACAGTCTGGCGCTCTCCTCTCTTCTGGGCACGGCCCACGTAGACCCGCCTCCCATTTAGCTCCTGGCCGTTCATCTCATCAACGGCCCTCTTGGCATCCTCATGCCTTTCGAAGTTGACAAATCCAAAACCCATGGATTTACCAGCGTCATCGGTCATGACACGGACACGCAGGACTGGTCCAAATCTTTCAAACCTCTCCTGAAGGCGTCGGTCGTCCATATCCTCTCCGAAGTGCTTGACATACACGTTGGTGAACTCTCCGGCCCTGGATCCGAGTTCAGCCTCTCGTTCTTTGCGCGTTTGGAAGAACACTTTTCTGACGAACACTTTTCTGCCGTTCAATAACGTGCCGTTGAGTCTCTTAATCGCTCTCTCAGCAGCCTCCTTGGTGTTATACTGCACAAAGCCATAGCCTTTAGCATTACCATTCGCGTCAGACGCTACCTTGCAGGAAAGGATGCTCCCAAACTCCGAGAACGTGTCGTAGAGGTGCTTGCTGTTGAACGTCTCCACTAAATCCTTAACGAAGATGTTGCCGGCCCCACTGAATGTTGCCGACCCCATCCATTGAATAGGCGCACTAGGATTCATGTCTTCAATTTTTTGGGGGAAAAGAACGAATAACGTTTATCTATCTAGCTCTTCACAGATGAATTGCAGGTAAATGAACGGCATGTGTACTCTAGCTGGATTCTAGAACTCCAGCTGCATGTTCTATGGTTGTCATCACTCGTATGGTTGTCATGGTTGTATGGTATGGTTGTCATGGTTGTATGGTTGTCATGGTTGTCATTGTTGACCCACTGCTAGATGTTTTTCAATTTGCCTATAAACAGAACCGTAGCATGGAGGATGCTATTCTCTATATCACTCATTCTGTATCCAAGCACCTCGAGAACAAAAAGGCCTATGCCCGAATTATGTTTGTTGACTTTAGTTCAGCCTTTAATACGGTACAACCCCACGTGCTCTTAGGAAAGCTCAAAGACATGGGTGTCAATAGTACTTTAATCAAATGGATCCATTCCTTCATGTTAGAAAGAGAACAGCAAGTGAAAGTCAATGGAACACTGTCAGTGACTAAACACTGCAGTACAGGTGTCCCCCAAGGTTGCGTTCTGTCTCCATATCTTTTCTCAGTATACACCAACGACTGTAAAAGTAACCACCCAAGCAACCATATTATAAAATATGCTGACGACACTGCAATTCTAAGTCTCCTTGATAAAGATACAGACCCCTCGGTGCTCCATGATGAGATTAATATATTCACTAAATGGTGCGACAGCAACCATCTCATCTTAAACCCCACCAAAACTCAGGAGGTTGTGTTAGACCCAAGGCAGGTAACTGACCATGAGCCTGTGGTCGTTAAAGACCAAACAATCATCCAGGTGCCCTCTTATAAGTACTTAGGTATTCAATTAGACAACCATCTCTGCTGGAATACACACTTAGACAGCTTATGTAACAAACTACAGCAGAGGCTTTATCACCTGAGGCGACTCAGACTTTATGGGGTGAGAAAGCAGATCATGAGAATTTTCTATCAGTCCATTGTTGAAAGTGTAATCAGATATGGAATAATTGTGTGGTTTGGCAACTTAACTGTACAACAAAAAAACAGACTAGTCAGCATTCACAAAACAGCTATGAAAATTGTAGGTGAAAGAGACTATGTGATCCTAAATAAACTATATGAAAAAGCTGTCCTGGACAAGGCTAACAAGATAATCGCAGACCCCCAACATCCGCTCTCCACAGAATACGAAGTTCTCCCCCTAGGTAGAAGGCTTCGCATGCCAAGATGTAACTATAAGCTCTTAAAACTATCATTTGTCCCATTCTCCATTAAACTAATCAATTCTCTCAAGCAGAAACGATGATTAGGACATGATCACCAGCACCTGCACTTTATCTTAGACACCACATGAAGGGCCATGTGCAATATTCGAAAACACCACTTGAAGGGTTATGTGCAATATATATTTATACCAAATGATGCCATGTCCAGGTGGAAACTGCTGCCAATGTCACTCAATGTTTGTTGCTGTCCTGTTGTTTACTTTGTCTACTGTATGTTGTATGTATCGTCACTGTTGCACTTGAAGCATGAAAGTACCATGCCCAAGACAAGTTTCCCCTCGGGGACAATAAAGTACAATCAATCAATCAATCACTTATGTTTTAGAAGAATTCTAACTTCAGACACTGTGACCTCACAGTCCATAGCCAGGGTCCATTTTGTCAGCAAACCTATTTAGGGGTTCATGAGGAATTCCTTCTCCAGCAGATGTATTTAACATGAATAAGGACATTGGAGAGAGGGGGGGGGAATAATTAAATTGTAGAGTTGACCTATATTCATCACAAATCATGTCATCGCAATCAGACAAGTTGAAATATGACTCAAAACTTCCAAGTAGCATAGAACAACTTATTATAGAAATTAATTAATAGAATTAATTAAACTAATTTGTTTGTTCATTTTCTACAACAACTGTTCAACGTAGAAACATACAGCACATTGTCACATGTTTAAATAACCTTTTTCTTATACATTACTGTGTATAGACATAAAGCTACAGATTTCATATATTGCTTCTAGCCGTTTCCCTTTTTCTTTTCAGTAAAACTCTTTTATGGTTTATGGATACCCAAGTGTATCAAAGTTAGCATTTTGGTGGCAAAAATACCAGAACTGTCCCATCTCAAATGCTTTGTAATACTGATATAACTACAGTAAACAGATAATAATAATAATAATAACTTTTTATTTGTATAGCGCTTTTCCTGCAAACGTTGCAGCTCAAAGTGCTCCAATCATTATATAATCATAATTTAATTATTTAGTCTTTTTTTTTTGTAATCAATTATTTATTGCAAAACAGTACACATGAAAAACTCACATTAATACACCAAACAAAATAAGTGTCTGCCCTGATTTCCCCCCCCCCTTATCTTAACCCCCCCCCCTCCCACACTATAAACACATGAGTAACCCCCCCCCCCCCCCCCATGGCGATAACATCCCTTCCACCCCCCCCCCCCCCATAGTTCTTCATTACACTATATTTGGTATATCATACAATCATAATAATACAACAATTACAGGTTAACTTCACATACAACACAGCCTACAACACAGTCACTCCATCAACTCTTTTATCCTATGTATTGCAGAGGTCCATGTTTGAATTGTCCTTTCTTTAGCTCCATGTATTCTGGCTATAGATTGTTCCATGTATAGTATGTCCAGGAAAGACAGCAGCCATTGTTTACGCGTAAGAGTATGTGGAGGATTCCATCGTAATGCTAACATCTTTTTGGCTGCGGTAAGACCAGCAAATAAAACACGAAACATGGAAGCTGACAGATCCAATGATGAAGTATCATTCAAGATCAATAATCTCGGACAACAAGGTATATGGATCCCCAATAGATTAGATAAAGTTGAAGATATTAGTTTCCAAAATGCCGCCACCCCAGGACATTCCCAGTACATGAATTATTTAGTCATTTAAAGGCAATATTAAAAAGATGGGTTTTTAGTCTTGACTTGAACATATTTGCTGAGGTTGCATCCCTAATGTAAACTGGCAGGAATTCAGTCAAATTTACATCACATTTAGATGAATTACATTTCTGCATTACCTCACTTTCGCTATGGTCCAATAAAATCACACAGTGGCTTTGGCTACTACACTCACTTTATTAGGAACACTATAGCCTACTACTGTAATACTGGGTAGGGCCTCCCTTTGCTCTCAAAACAGTCTCAATCCTTCGTGGCATAGATTCCACAAGATGTTAAACATTCCTTCGAGATTCTGGAAACACATACAAAAAGAGACAGTCGTTCATACCCACATTTTAATTGATAGTTTCCTACCTTGCATTTTAATCACAATTGTACATATAATGTTATGAATGCAAAGCACAAAAAAATAATAATAATAACATAATGTTAAAACCAATATTGCAAAATATATATTGTAATATCGTATTGTATGAATAAGAGAGAGGGAGTGAGAAGCCTTGTAGATCAAAATAGGTCACGTGGCAGTGGTTCGCCCATTGATCAGTGCATGTTTCCCCCACAAGTGACCAGCATGCTCCATCGAGGTATCCTATGGTTGTCTAGTGGTGATGTTAGGATTGACTCTGTGTACCCTTGTCTAAATGTAAGGGGTCTAGTGGTGATGTTAGGATTGACTCTGTGTACCCTTGTCTAAATGTAAGGGGTATGGTTTGTGGACGGTGGGGTGGGGGGGGGGGGGGGGCGGCCCGGGGGCGTGCGGGGGATATCCCTTATTTTCTGGGAAATATCCCTTATTTTCAAATCCCAATGTTGACAGGTATGCTCTGGCTCCGTTTTCACCCCTAATCTCCGTTTTGCGCGTTCACGTGTAGCCTGGTCCAACCAGTGCTTTTACATTCATCATCGAGGTACAGCTTACCCTTTTTTTAGACATAGCTGAGTCAATCGATTTCATTTGGTGATGAAGTCATTTATTCGTTTTGCATAGTAATCGGTGAAGTAGGTTTCAAAGTCCGCGTCTCCTTTTTTACTCGTTAGCCGCTTGAAACTCAAACTGGGACGTGGCCAGATTTCTGTACAGCCTCCTCAGCCCAGTGAATGAATGAATGGTCTTCCATGAATGAATGAATGAGTGGGCCTCCAGCGCAGCGACCGCTTCGTCCACCTTGGAGCGCAGGAACTGTGGAGACTCCAGCATGCGGAGCAGGTCAGAGTTGTCCATCTCCAGCAGCATGCCAGTGACCTTGGGAGCGATGGGGTGCATGCTGTGGATAGATGAGAAACGCTCACCTGGAGGGAGGGGGAGAATACATATCAGTAACAGTAATTATACTAACCTAATGGGGGATTCATTGAAACAAACAAATAGACTCGCCTATCATTTGCTTCAGGTCCTCATGGGGAACGGCAGCCAAAATGGAGTCAGTCCGAAGCTCCTGGTCATGGATAGCAGGCTGCTGCATGGGGATCTGTGGCTGGGGAGCCATGTGCTGCAGGAGGTGTACACCAGCTGTGTACTTGTTACGGGGCACAGTGTGCATCCGTGCTGTAGCTGCGTCTGCACTGGCAGGGTGCTTTCTCAAGGCCTGGGTAGCTGAGAGGGAAGATAATCATAATCAAAGGGATATTTATGGCAAATGTTTGGATAGTGCTCTTTGGGGCAGGATTACTTCACTAAATATACTGACCCGTGCGCTGAGAGGTCATCATAGGGGGAACCAGGGAGGGCGTGGCCTTCATAGCGTTGAAGGTCTTAGGCCTGGTAGCCGACGGACACATGGCGTTGGTGGGCGTGTTCTGGAAGTGCTGAGGAGGTGTGTCTAGGAGATGAGTGGGTCTCAGCTGAGCCAGCTGGTTGGTGAAGTCCGGTGCAGCACAGTTCTGGGCCTGTGGAATGGCCGCCATGAAGAACCCAGGTGGGGGAGCAACCTGGTAGGGGTTGATGCCTGGGTTGGGAACGGCGCAGCCGCTGGCCGTACTCTGCACGTGCTGGTTGGTTGCGCGAGCCTGGCGCTCCTCCTTGCCCTGGGCCAGGGCCACGTACAGGGGCTTGGTGGCCACGATGCGACCGTTCATCACGGTCACGGCCTTGGTGGCGTCCTCGGGGGAGGAGAAGCACACGAAGCCGAATCCCTTGCTGCGTCCGCCCTCCGTCATCACCTTTGCGCTGGTGATTGTTCCGAAGTGGGAGAACTCTTTGTGCAGCTGCTTGTCGTCCAAACAATCGTGCAAGTTCTTGACATAAAGATTGACACCCTGGTAGAGAGAAACTGTGTTTTACTAAGATGTTTTTCATGCCTCAAATACATCAACAATGCTTACCAAGATTATGAGCTTTCTGATACAGTATATGTTTGTTCATATACACACACACCTGGTATCTGGTCCTGTGGCCCTGATTTATATGCTCAAACTGGCGCTTCAGCACAGTCTGGCGCTCTCCTCTCTTCTGGGCACGGCCCACGTAGACCCGCCTCCCATTTAGCTCCTGGCCGTTCATCTCATCAACGGCCCTCTTGGCATCCTCATGCCTTTCGAAGTTGACAAATCCAAAACCCATGGATTTACCAGCGTCATCGGTCATGACACGGACACGCAGGACTGGTCCAAATCTTTCAAACCTCTCCTGAAGGCGTCGGTCGTCCATATCCTCTCCGAAGTGCTTGACATACACGTTGGTGAACTCTCCGGCCCTGGATCCGAGTTCAGCCTCTCGTTCTTTGCGCGTTTGGAAGAACACTTTTCTGACGAACACTTTTCTGCCGTTCAATAACGTGCCGTTGAGTCTCTTAATCGCTCTCTCAGCAGCCTCCTTGGTGTTATACTGCACAAAGCCATAGCCTTTAGCATTACCATTCGCGTCAGACGCTACCTTGCAGGAAAGGATGCTCCCAAACTCTGAGAACGTGTCGTAGAGGTGCTTGCTGTTGAACGTCTCCACTAAATCCTTAACGAAGATGTTGCCGGCCCCACTGAATGTTGCCGACCCCATCCATTGAATAGGCGCACTAGGATTCATGTCTTCAATTTTTTGGGGGAAAAGAACGAATAACGTTTATCTATCTAGCTCTTCACAGATGAATTGCAGGTAAATGAACGGCATGTGTACTCTAGCTGGATTCTAGAACTCCAGCTGCATGTTCTATGGTTGTCATCACTCGTATGGTTGTCATGGTTGTATGGTATGGTTGTCATGGTTGTATGGTTGTCATGGTTGTCATTGTTGACCCACTGCTAGATGTTTTTCAATTTGCCTATAAACAGAACCGTAGCATGGAGGATGCTATTCTCTATATCACTCATTCTGTATCCAAGCACCTCGAGAACAAAAAGGCCTATGCCCGAATTATGTTTGTTGACTTTAGTTCAGCCTTTAATACGGTACAACCCCACGTGCTCTTAGGAAAGCTCAAAGACATGGGTGTCAATAGTACTTTAATCAAATGGATCCATTCCTTCATGTTAGAAAGAGAACAGCAAGTGAAAGTCAATGGAACACTGTCAGTGACTAAACACTGCAGTACAGGTGTCCCCCAAGGTTGCGTTCTGTCTCCATATCTTTTCTCAGTATACACCAACGACTGTAAAAGTAACCACCCAAGCAACCATATTATAAAATATGCTGACGACACTGCAATTCTAAGTCTCCTTGATAAAGATACAGACCCCTCGGTGCTCCATGATGAGATTAATATATTCACTAAATGGTGCGACAGCAACCATCTCATCTTAAACCCCACCAAAACTCAGGAGGTTGTGTTAGACCCAAGGCAGGTAACTGACCATGAGCCTGTGGTCGTTAAAGACCAAACAATCATCCAGGTGCCCTCTTATAAGTACTTAGGTATTCAATTAGACAACCATCTCTGCTGGAATACACACTTAGACAGCTTATGTAACAAACTACAGCAGAGGCTTTATCACCTGAGGCGACTCAGACTTTATGGGGTGAGAAAGCAGATCATGAGAATTTTCTATCAGTCCATTGTTGAAAGTGTAATCAGATATGGAATAATTGTGTGGTTTGGCAACTTAACTGTACAACAAAAAAACAGACTAGTCAGCATTCACAAAACAGCTATGAAAATTGTAGGTGAAAGAGACTATGTGATCCTAAATAAACTATATGAAAAAGCTGTCCTGGACAAGGCTAACAAGATAATCGCAGACCCCCAACATCCGCTCTCCACAGAATACGAAGTTCTCCCCCTAGGTAGAAGGCTTCGCATGCCAAGATGTAACTATAAGCTCTTAAAACTATCATTTGTCCCATTCTCCATTAAACTAATCAATTCTCTCAAGCAGAAACGATGATTAGGACATGATCACCAGCACCTGCACTTTATCTTAGACACCACATGAAGGGCCATGTGCAATATTCGAAAACACCACTTGAAGGGTTATGTGCAATATATATTTATACCAAATGATGCCATGTCCAGGTGGAAACTGCTGCCAATGTCACTCAATGTTTGTTGCTGTCCTGTTGTTTACTTTGTCTACTGTATGTTGTATGTATCGTCACTGTTGCACTTGAAGCATGAAAGTACCATGCCCAAGACAAGTTTCCCCTCGGGGACAATAAAGTACAATCAATCAATCAATCACTTATGTTTTAGAAGAATTCTAACTTCAGACACTGTGACCTCACAGTCCATAGCCAGGGTCCATTTTGTCAGCAAACCTATTTAGGGGTTCATGAGGAATTCCTTCTCCAGCAGATGTATTTAACATGAATAAGGACATTGGAGAGAGGGGGGGGGAATAATTAAATTGTAGAGTTGACCTATATTCATCACAAATCATGTCATCGCAATCAGACAAGTTGAAATATGACTCAAAACTTCCAAGTAGCATAGAACAACTTATTATAGAAATTAATTAATAGAATTAATTAAACTAATTTGTTTGTTCATTTTCTACAACAACTGTTCAACGTAGAAACATACAGCACATTGTCACATGTTTAAATAACCTTTTTCTTATACATTACTGTGTATAGACATAAAGCTACAGATTTCATATATTGCTTCTAGCCGTTTCCCTTTTTCTTTTCAGTAAAACTCTTTTATGGTTTATGGATACCCAAGTGTATCAAAGTTAGCATTTTGGTGGCAAAAATACCAGAACTGTCCCATCTCAAATGCTTTGTAATACTGATATAACTACAGTAAACAGATAATAATAATAATAATAACTTTTTATTTGTATAGCGCTTTTCCTGCAAACGTTGCAGCTCAAAGTGCTCCAATCATTATATAATCATAATTTAATTATTTAGTCTTTTTTTTTTGTAATCAATTATTTATTGCAAAACAGTACACATGAAAAACTCACATTAATACACCAAACAAAATAAGTGTCTGCCCTGATTTCCCCCCCCCCTTATCTTAACCCCCCCCCCCTCCCACACTATAAACACATGAGTAACCCCCCCCCCCCCCCATGGCGATAACATCCCTTCCACCCCCCCCCCCCCCCATAGTTCTTCATTACACTATATTTGGTATATCATACAATCATAATAATACAACAATTACAGGTTAACTTCACATACAACACAGCCTACAACACAGTCACTCCATCAACTCTTTTATCCTATGTATTGCAGAGGTCCATGTTTGAATTGTCCTTTCTTTAGCTCCATGTATTCTGGCTATAGATTGTTCCATGTATAGTATGTCCAGGAAAGACAGCAGCCATTGTTTACGCGTAAGAGTATGTGGAGGATTCCATCGTAATGCTAACATCTTTTTGGCTGCGGTAAGACCAGCAAATAAAACACGAAACATGGAAGCTGACAGATCCAATGATGAAGTATCATTCAAGATCAATAATCTCGGACAACAAGGTATATGGATCCCCAATAGATTAGATAAAGTTGATGATATTAGTTTCCAAAATGCCGCCACCCCAGGACATTCCCAGTACATGAATTATTTAGTCATTTAAAGGCAATATTAAAAAGATGGGTTTTTAGTCTTGACTTGAACATATTTGCTGAGGTTGCATCCCTAATGTAAACTGGCAGGAATTCAGTCAAATTTACATCACATTTAGATGAATTACATTTCTGCATTACCTCACTTTCGCTATGGTCCAATAAAATCACACAGTGGCTTTGGCTACTACACTCACTTTATTAGGAACACTATAGCCTACTACTGTAATACTGGGTAGGGCCTCCCTTTGCTCTCAAAACAGTCTCAATCCTTCGTGGCATAGATTCCACAAGATGTTAAACATTCCTTCGAGATTCTGGAAACACATACAAAAAGAGACAGTCGTTCATACCCACATTTTAATTGATAGTTTCCTACCTTGCATTTTAATCACAATTGTACATATAATGTTATGAATGCAAAGCACAAAAAAATAATAATAATAACATAATGTTAAAACCAATATTGCAAAATATATATTGTAATATCGTATTGTATGAATAAGAGAGAGGGAGTGAGAAGCCTTGTAGATCAAAATAGGTCACGTGGCAGTGGTTCGCCCATTGATCAGTGCATGTTTCCCCCACAAGTGACCAGCATGCTCCATCGAGGTATCCTATGGTTGTCTAGTGGTGATGTTAGGATTGACTCTGTGTACCCTTGTCTAAATGTAAGGGGTCTAGTGGTGATGTTAGGATTGACTCTGTGTACCCTTGTCTAAATGTAAGGGGTATGGTTTGTGGACGGTGGGGTGGGGGGGGGGGGGGGGCGGCCCGGGGGCGTGCGGGGGATATCCCTTATTTTCAAATCCCAATGTTGACAGGTATGCTCTGGCTCCGTTTTCACCCCTAATCTCCGTTTTGCGCGTTCACGTGTAGCCTGGTCCAACCAGTGCTTTTACATTCATCATCGAGGTACAGCTTACCCTTTTTTTAGACATAGCTGAGTCAATCGATTTCATTTGGTGATGAAGTCATTTATTCGTTTTGCATAGTAATCGGTGAAGTAGGTTTCAAAGTCCGCGTCTCCTTTTTTACTCGTTAGCCGCTTGAAACTCAAACTGGGACGTGGCCAGATTTCTGTACAGCCTCCTCAGCCCAGTGAATGAATGAATGGTCTTCCATGAATGAATGAATGAGTGGGCCTCCAGCGCAGCGACCGCTTCGTCCACCTTGGAGCGCAGGAACTGTGGAGACTCCAGCATGCGGAGCAGGTCAGAGTTGTCCATCTCCAGCAGCATGCCAGTGACCTTGGGAGCGATGGGGTGCATGCTGTGGATAGATGAGAAACGCTCACCTGGAGGGAGGGGGAGAATACATATCAGTAACAGTAATTATACTAACCTAATGGGGGATTCATTGAAACAAACAAATAGACTCGCCTATCATTTGCTTCAGGTCCTCATGGGGAACGGCAGCCAAAATGGAGTCAGTCCGAAGCTCCTGGTCATGGATAGCAGGCTGCTGCATGGGGATCTGTGGCTGGGGAGCCATGTGCTGCAGGAGGTGTACACCAGCTGTGTACTTGTTACGGGGCACAGTGTGCATCCGTGCTGTAGCTGCGTCTGCACTGGCAGGGTGCTTTCTCAAGGCCTGGGTAGCTGAGAGGGAAGATAATCAGCTGAGAGGGAAGATAATCATAATCAAAGGGATATTTATGGCAAATGTTTGGATAGTGCTCTTTGGGGCAGGATTACTTCACTAAATATACTGACCCGTGCGCTGAGAGGTCATCATAGGGGGAACCAGGGAGGGCGTGGCCTTCATAGCGTTGAAGGTCTTAGGCCTGGTAGCCGACGGACACATGGCGTTGGTGGGCGTGTTCTGGAAGTGCTGAGGAGGTGTGTCTAGGAGATGAGTGGGTCTCAGCTGAGCCAGCTGGTTGGTGAAGTCCGGTGCAGCACAGTTCTGGGCCTGTGGAATGGCCGCCATGAAGAACCCAGGTGGGGGAGCAACCTGGTAGGGGTTGATGCCTGGGTTGGGAACGGCGCAGCCGCTGGCCGTACTCTGCACGTGCTGGTTGGTTGCGCGAGCCTGGCGCTCCTCCTTGCCCTGGGCCAGGGCCACGTACAGGGGCTTGGTGGCCACGATGCGACCGTTCATCACGGTCACGGCCTTGGTGGCGTCCTCGGGGGAGGAGAAGCACACGAAGCCGAATCCCTTGCTGCGTCCGCCCTCCGTCATCACCTTTGCGCTGGTGATTGTTCCGAAGTGGGAGAACTCTTTGTGCAGCTGCTTGTCGTCCAAACAATCGTGCAAGTTCTTGACATAAAGATTGACACCCTGGTAGAGAGAAACTGTGTTTTACTAAGATGTTTTTCATGCCTCAAATACATCAACAATGCTTACCAAGATTATGAGCTTTCTGATACAGTATATGTTTGTTCATATACACACACCTGGTATCTGGTCCTGTGGCCCTGATTTATATGCTCAAACTGGCGCTTCAGCACAGTCTGGCGCTCTCCTCTCTTCTGGGCACGGCCCACGTAGACCCGCCTCCCATTTAGCTCCTGGCCGTTCATCTCATCAACGGCCCTCTTGGCATCCTCATGCCTTTCGAAGTTGACAAATCCAAAACCCATGGATTTACCAGCGTCATCGGTCATGACACGGACACGCAGGACTGGTCCAAATCTTTCAAACCTCTCCTGAAGGCGTCGGTCGTCCATATCCTCTCCGAAGTGCTTGACATACACGTTGGTGAACTCTCCGGCCCTGGATCCGAGTTCAGCCTCTCGTTCTTTGCGCGTTTGGAAGAACACTTTTCTGACGAACACTTTTCTGCCGTTCAATAACGTGCCGTTGAGTCTCTTAATCGCTCTCTCAGCAGCCTCCTTGGTGTTATACTGCACAAAGCCATAGCCTTTAGCATTACCATTCGCGTCAGACGCTACCTTGCAGGAAAGGATGCTCCCAAACTCCGAGAACGTGTCGTAGAGGTGCTTGCTGTTGAACGTCTCCACTAAATCCTTAACGAAGATGTTGCCGGCCCCACTGAATGTTGCCGACCCCATCCATTGAATAGGCGCACTAGGATTCATGTCTTCAATTTTTTGGGGGAAAAGAACGAATAACGTTTATCTATCTAGCTCTTCACAGATGAATTGCAGGTAAATGAACGGCATGTGTACTCTAGCTGGATTCTAGAACTCCAGCTGCATGTTCTATGGTTGTCATCACTCGTATGGTTGTCATGGTTGTATGGTATGGTTGTCATGGTTGTATGGTTGTCATGGTTGTCATTGTTGACCCACTGCTAGATGTTTTTCAATTTGCCTATAAACAGAACCGTAGCATGGAGGATGCTATTCTCTATATCACTCATTCTGTATCCAAGCACCTCGAGAACAAAAAGGCCTATGCCCGAATTATGTTTGTTGACTTTAGTTCAGCCTTTAATACGGTACAACCCCACGTGCTCTTAGGAAAGCTCAAAGACATGGGTGTCAATAGTACTTTAATCAAATGGATCCATTCCTTCATGTTAGAAAGAGAACAGCAAGTGAAAGTCAATGGAACACTGTCAGTGACTAAACACTGCAGTACAGGTGTCCCCCAAGGTTGCGTTCTGTCTCCATATCTTTTCTCAGTATACACCAACGACTGTAAAAGTAACCACCCAAGCAACCATATTATAAAATATGCTGACGACACTGCAATTCTAAGTCTCCTTGATAAAGATACAGACCCCTCGGTGCTCCATGATGAGATTAATATATTCACTAAATGGTGCGACAGCAACCATCTCATCTTAAACCCCACCAAAACTCAGGAGGTTGTGTTAGACCCAAGGCAGGTAACTGACCATGAGCCTGTGGTCGTTAAAGACCAAACAATCATCCAGGTGCCCTCTTATAAGTACTTAGGTATTCAATTAGACAACCATCTCTGCTGGAATACACACTTAGACAGCTTATGTAACAAACTACAGCAGAGGCTTTATCACCTGAGGCGACTCAGACTTTATGGGGTGAGAAAGCAGATCATGAGAATTTTCTATCAGTCCATTGTTGAAAGTGTAATCAGATATGGAATAATTGTGTGGTTTGGCAACTTAACTGTACAACAAAAAAACAGACTAGTCAGCATTCACAAAACAGCTATGAAAATTGTAGGTGAAAGAGACTATGTGATCCTAAATAAACTATATGAAAAAGCTGTCCTGGACAAGGCTAACAAGATAATCGCAGACCCCCAACATCCGCTCTCCACAGAATACGAAGTTCTCCCCCTAGGTAGAAGGCTTCGCATGCCAAGATGTAACTATAAGCTCTTAAAACTATCATTTGTCCCATTCTCCATTAAACTAATCAATTCTCTCAAGCAGAAACGATGATTAGGACATGATCACCAGCACCTGCACTTTATCTTAGACACCACATGAAGGGCCATGTGCAATATTCGAAAACACCACTTGAAGGGTTATGTGCAATATATATTTATACCAAATGATGCCATGTCCAGGTGGAAACTGCTGCCAATGTCACTCAATGTTTGTTGCTGTCCTGTTGTTTACTTTGTCTACTGTATGTTGTATGTATCGTCACTGTTGCACTTGAAGCATGAAAGTACCATGCCCAAGACAAGTTTCCCCTCGGGGACAATAAAGTACAATCAATCAATCAATCACTTATGTTTTAGAAGAATTCTAACTTCAGACACTGTGACCTCACAGTCCATAGCCAGGGTCCATTTTGTCAGCAAACCTATTTAGGGGTTCATGAGGAATTCCTTCTCCAGCAGATGTATTTAACATGAATAAGGACATTGGAGAGAGGGGGGGGGAATAATTAAATTGTAGAGTTGACCTATATTCATCACAAATCATGTCATCGCAATCAGACAAGTTGAAATATGACTCAAAACTTCCAAGTAGCATAGAACAACTTATTATAGAAATTAATTAATAGAATTAATTAAACTAATTTGTTTGTTCATTTTCTACAACAACTGTTCAACGTAGAAACATACAGCACATTGTCACATGTTTAAATAACCTTTTTCTTATACATTACTGTGTATAGACATAAAGCTACAGATTTCATATATTGCTTCTAGCCGTTTCCCTTTTTCTTTTCAGTAAAACTCTTTTATGGTTTATGGATACCCAAGTGTATCAAAGTTAGCATTTTGGTGGCAAAAATACCAGAACTGTCCCATCTCAAATGCTTTGTAATACTGATATAACTACAGTAAACAGATAATAATAATAATAATAACTTTTTATTTGTATAGCGCTTTTCCTGCAAACGTTGCAGCTCAAAGTGCTCCAATCATTATATAATCATAATTTAATTATTTAGTCTTTTTTTTTTGTAATCAATTATTTATTGCAAAACAGTACACATGAAAAACTCACATTAATACACCAAACAAAATAAGTGTCTGCCCTGATTTTCCCCCCCCCTTATCTTAACCCCCCCCCTCCCACACTATAAACACATGAGTAACCCCCCCCCCCCCCCCATGGCGATAACATCCCTTCCACCCCCCCCCCCCCCCCATAGTTCTTCATTACACTATATTTGGTATATCATACAATCATAATAATACAACAATTACAGGTTAACTTCACATACAACACAGCCTACAACACAGTCACTCCATCAACTCTTTTATCCTATGTATTGCAGAGGTCCATGTTTGAATTGTCCTTTCTTTAGCTCCATGTATTCTGGCTATAGATTGTTCCATGTATAGTATGTCCAGGAAAGACAGCAGCCATTGTTTACGCGTAAGAGTATGTGGAGGATTCCATCATAATGCTAACATCTTTTTGGCTGCGGTAAGACCAGCAAATAAAACACGAAACATGGAAGCTGACAGATCCAATGATTAAGTATCATTCAAGATCAATAATCTCGGACAACAAGGTATATGGATCCCCAATAGATTAGATAAAGTTGAAGATATTAGTTTCCAAAATGCCGCCACCCCAGGACATTCCCAGTACATGAATTATTTAGTCATTTAAAGGCAATATTAAAAAGATGGGTTTTTAGTCTTGACTTGAACATATTTGCTGAGGTTGCATCCCTAATGTAAACTGGCAGGAATTCAGTCAAATTTACATCACATTTAGATGAATTACATTTCTGCATTACCTCACTTTCGCTATGGTCCAATAAAATCACACAGTGGCTTTGGCTACTACACTCACTTTATTAGGAACACTATAGCCTACTACTGTAATACTGGGTAGGGCCTCCCTTTGCTCTCAAAACAGTCTCAATCCTTCGTGGCATAGATTCCACAAGATGTTAAACATTCCTTCGAGATTCTGGAAACACATACAAAAAGAGACAGTCGTTCATACCCACATTTTAATTGATAGTTTCCTACCTTGCATTTTAATCACAATTGTACATATAATGTTATGAATGCAAAGCACAAAATAATAATAATAATAACATAATGTTAAAACCAATATTGCAAAATATATATTGTAATATCGTATTGTATGAATAAGAGAGAGGGAGTGAGAAGCCTTGTAGATCAAAATAGGTCACGTGGCAGTGGTTCGCCCATTGATCAGTGCATGTTTCCCCCACAAGTGACCAGCATGCTCCATCGAGGTATCCTATGGTTGTCTAGTGGTGATGTTAGGATTGACTCTGTGTACCCTTGTCTAAATGTAAGGGGTCTAGTGGTGATGTTAGGATTGACTCTGTGTACCCTTGTCTAAATGTAAGGGGTATGGTTTGTGGACGGTGGGGTGGGGGGGGGGGGGGACGGCCCGGGGGCGTGCGGGGGATATCCCTTATTTTCTGGGAAATATCCCTTATTTTCAAATCCCAATGTTGACAGGTATGCTCTGGCTCCGTTTTCACCCCTAATCTCCGTTTTGCGCGTTCACGTGTAGCCTGGTCCAACCAGTGCTTTTACATTCATCATCGAGGTACAGCTTACCCTTTTTTTAGACATAGCTGAGTCAATCGATTTCATTTTGTGATGAAGTCATTTATTCGTTTTGCATAGTAATCGGTGAAGTAGGTTTCAAAGTCCGCGTCTCCTTTTTTACTCGTTAGCCGCTTGAAACTCAAACTGGGACGTGGCCAGATTTCTGTACAGCCTCCTCAGCCCAGTGAATGAATGAATGGTCTTCCATGAATGAATGAGTGGGCCTCCAGCGCAGCGACCGCTTCGTCCACCTTGGAGCGCAGGAACTGTGGAGACTCCAGCATGCGGAGCAGGTCAGAGTTGTCCATCTCCAGCAGCATGCTAGTGACCTTGGGAGCGATGGGGTGCATGCTGTGGATAGATGAGAAACGCTCACCTGGAGGGAGGGGGAGAATACATATCAGTAACAGTAATTATACTAACCTAATGGGGGATTCATTGAAACAAACAAATAGACTCGCCTATCATTTGCTTCAGGTCCTCATGGGGAACGGCAGCCAAAATGGAGTCAGTCCGAAGCTCCTGGTCATGGATAGCAGGCTGCTGCATGGGGATCTGTGGCTGGGGAGCCATGTGCTGCAGGAGGTGTACACCAGCTGTGTACTTGTTACGGGGCACAGTGTGCATCCGTGCTGTAGCTGCGTCTGCACTGGCAGGGTGCTTTCTCAAGGCCTGGGTAGCTGAGAGGGAAGATAATCATAATCAAAGGGATATTTATGGCAAATGTTTGGATAGTGCTCTTTGGGGCAGGATTACTTCACTAAATATACTGACCCGTGCGCTGAGAGGTCATCATAGGGGGAACCAGGGAGGGCGTGGCCTTCATAGCGTTGAAGGTCTTAGGCCTGGTAGCCGACGGACACATGGCGTTGGTGGGCGTGTTCTGGAAGTGCTGAGGAGGTGTGTCTAGGAGATGAGTGGGTCTCAGCTGAGCCAGCTGGTTGGTGAAGTCCGGTGCAGCACAGTTCTGGGCCTGTGGAATGGCCGCCATGAAGAACCCAGGTGGGGGAGCAACCTGGTAGGGGTTGATGCCTGGGTTGGGAACGGCGCAGCCGCTGGCCGTACTCTGCACGTGCTGGTTGGTTGCGCGAGCCTGGCGCTCCTCCTTGCCCTGGGCCAGGGCCACGTACAGGGGCTTGGTGGCCACGATGCGACCGTTCATCACGGTCACGGCCTTGGTGGCGTCCTCGGGGGAGGAGAAGCACACGAAGCCGAATCCCTTGCTGCGTCCGCCCTCCGTCATCACCTTTGCGCTGGTGATTGTTCCGAAGTGGGAGAACTCTTTGTGCAGCTGCTTGTCGTCCAAACAATCGTGCAAGTTCTTGACATAAAGATTGACACCCTGGTAGAGAGAAACTGTGTTTTACTAAGATGTTTTTCATGCCTCAAATACATCAACAATGCTTACCAAGATTATGAGCTTTCTGATACAGTATATGTTTGTTCATATACACACACACCTGGTATCTGGTCCTGTGGCCCTGATTTATATGCTCAAACTGGCGCTTCAGCACAGTCTGGCGCTCTCCTCCCTTCTGGGCACGGCCCACGTAGACCCGCCTCCCATTTAGCTCCTGGCCGTTCATCTCATCAACGGCCCTCTTGGCATCCTCATGCCTTTCGAAGTTGACAAATCCAAAACCCATGGATTTACCAGCGTCATCGGTCATGACACGGACACGCAGGACTGGTCCAAATCTTTCAAACCTCTCCTGAAGGCGTCGGTCGTCCATATCCTCTCCGAAGTGCTTGACATACACGTTGGTGAACTCTCCGGCCCTGGATCCGAGTTCAGCCTCTCGTTCTTTGCGCGTTTGGAAGAACACTTTTCTGACGAACACTTTTCTGCCGTTCAATAACGTGCCGTTGAGTCTCTTAATCGCTCTCTCAGCAGCCTCTTTGGTGTTATACTGCACAAAGCCATAGCCTTTAGCATTACCATTCGCGTCAGACGCTACCTTGCAGGAAAGGATGCTCCCAAACTCCGAGAACGTGTCGTAGAGGTGCTTGCTGTTGAACGTCTCCACTAAATCCTTAACGAAGATGTTGCCGGCCCCACTGAATGTTGCCGACCCCATCCATTGAATAGGCGCACTAGGATTCATGTCTTCAATTTTTTTGGGGAAAAGAACGAATAACGTTTATCTATCTAGCTCTTCACAGATGAATTGCAGGTAAATGAACGGCATGTGTACTCTAGCTGGATTCTAGAACTCCAGCTGCATGTTCTATGGTTGTCATCACTCGTATGGTTGTCATGGTTGTATGGTATGGTTGTCATGGTTGTATGGTTGTCATGGTTGTCATTGTTGACCCACTGCTAGATGTTTTTCAATTTGCCTATAAACAGAACCGTAGCATGGAGGATGCTATTCTCTATATCACTCATTCTGTATCCAAGCACCTCGAGAACAAAAAGGCCTATGCCCGAATTATGTTTGTTGACTTTAGTTCAGCCTTTAATACGGTACAACCCCACGTGCTCTTAGGAAAGCTCAAAGACATGGGTGTCAATAGTACTTTAATCAAATGGATCCATTCCTTCATGTTAGAAAGAGAACAGCAAGTGAAAGTCAATGGAACACTGTCAGTGACTAAACACTGCAGTACAGGTGTCCCCCAAGGTTGCGTTCTGTCTCCATATCTTTTCTCAGTATACACCAACGACTGTAAAAGTAACCACCCAAGCAACCATATTATAAAATATGCTGACGACACTGCAATTCTAAGTCTCCTTGATAAAGATACAGACCCCTCGGTGCTCCATGATGAGATTAATATATTCACTAAATGGTGCGACAGCAACCATCTCATCTTAAACCCCACCAAAACTCAGGAGGTTGTGTTAGACCCAAGGCAGGTAACTGACCATGAGCCTGTGGTCGTTAAAGACCAAACAATCATCCAGGTGCCCTCTTATAAGTACTTAGGTATTCAATTAGACAACCATCTCTGCTGGAATACACACTTAGACAGCTTATGTAACAAACTACAGCAGAGGCTTTATCACCTGAGGCGACTCAGACTTTATGGGGTGAGAAAGCAGATCATGAGAATTTTCTATCAGTCCATTGTTGAAAGTGTAATCAGATATGGAATAATTGTGTGGTTTGGCAACTTAACTGTACAACAAAAAAACAGACTAGTCAGCATTCACAAAACAGCTATGAAAATTGTAGGTGAAAGAGACTATGTGATCCTAAATAAACTATATGAAAAAGCTGTCCTGGACAAGGCTAACAAGATAATCGCAGACCCCCAACATCCGCTCTCCACAGAATACGAAGTTCTCCCCCTAGGTAGAAGGCTTCGCATGCCAAGATGTAACTATAAGCTCTTAAAACTATCATTTGTCCCATTCTCCATTAAACTAATCAATTCTCTCAAGCAGAAACGATGATTAGGACATGATCACCAGCACCTGCACTTTATCTTAGACACCACATGAAGGGCCATGTGCAATATTCGAAAACACCACTTGAAGGGTTATGTGCAATATATATTTATACCAAATGATGCCATGTCCAGGTGGAAACTGCTGCCAATGTCACTCAATGTTTGTTGCTGTCCTGTTGTTTACTTTGTCTACTGTATGTTGTATGTATCGTCACTGTTGCACTTGAAGCATGAAAGTACCATGCCCAAGACAAGTTTCCCCTCGGGGACAATAAAGTACAATCAATCAATCAATCACTTATGTTTTAGAAGAATTCTAACTTCAGACACTGTGACCTCACAGTCCATAGCCAGGGTCCATTTTGTCAGCAAACCTATTTAGGGGTTCATGAGGAATTCCTTCTCCAGCAGATGTATTTAACATGAATAAGGACATTGGAGAGAGGGGGGGGGAATAATTAAATTGTAGAGTTGACCTATATTCATCACAAATCATGTCATCGCAATCAGACAAGTTGAAATATGACTCAAAACTTCCAAGTAGCATAGAACAACTTATTATAGAAATTAATTAATAGAATTAATTAAACTAATTTGTTTGTTCATTTTCTACAACAACTGTTCAACGTAGAAACATACAGCACATTGTCACATGTTTAAATAACCTTTTTCTTATACATTACTGTGTATAGACATAAAGCTACAGATTTCATATATTGCTTCTAGCCGTTTCCCTTTTTCTTTTCAGTAAAACTCTTTTATGGTTTATGGATACCCAAGTGTATCAAAGTTAGCATTTTGGTGGCAAAAATACCAGAACTGTCCCATCTCAAATGCTTTGTAATACTGATATAACTACAGTAAACAGATAATAATAATAATAATAACTTTTTATTTGTATAGCGCTTTTCCTGCAAACGTTGCAGCTCAAAGTGCTCCAATAATTATATAATCATAATTTAATTATTTAGTCTTTTTTTTTTGTAATCAATTATTTATTGCAAAACAGTACACATGAAAAACTCACATTAATACACCAAACAAAATAAGTGTCTGCCCTGATTTCCCCCCCCCCTTATCTTAACCCCCCCCCCTCCCACACTATAAACACATGAGTAACCCCCCCCCCCCCCCATGGCGATAACATCCCTTCCCCCCCCCCCCCCCCCATAGTTCTTCATTACACTATATTTGGTATATCATACAATCATAATAATACAACAATTACAGGTTAACTTCACATACAACACAGCCTACAACACAGTCACTCCATCAACTCTTTTATCCTATGTATTGCAGAGGTCCATGTTTGAATTGTCCTTTCTTTAGCTCCATGTATTCTGGCTATAGATTGTTCCATGTATAGTATGTCCAGGAAAGACAGCAGCCATTGTTTACGCGTAAGAGTATGTGGAGGATTCCATCGTAATGCTAACATCTTTTTGGCTGCGGTAAGACCAGCAAATAAAACACGAAACATGGAAGCTGACAGATCCAATGATGAAGTATCATTCAAGATCAATAATCTCGGACAACAAGGTATATGGATCCCCAATAGATTAGATAAAGTTGAAGATATTAGTTTCCAAAATGCCGCCACCCCAGGACATTCCCAGTACATGAATTATTTAGTCATTTAAAGGCAATATTAAAAAGATGGGTTTTTAGTCTTGACTTGAACATATTTGCTGAGGTTGCATCCCTAATGTAAACTGGCAGGAATTCAGTCAAATTTACATCACATTTAGATGAATTACATTTCTGCATTACCTCACTTTCGCTATGGTCCAATAAAATCACACAGTGGCTTTGGCTACTACACTCACTTTATTAGGAACACTATAGCCTACTACTGTAATACTGGGTAGGGCCTCCCTTTGCTCTCAAAACAGTCTCAATCCTTCGTGGCATAGATTCCACAAGATGTTAAACATTCCTTCGAGATTCTGGAAACACATACAAAAAGAGACAGTCGTTCATACCCACATTTTAATTGATAGTTTCCTACCTTGCATTTTAATCACAATTGTACATATAATGTTATTAATGCAAAGCACAAAAAAATAATAATAATAACATAATGTTAAAACCAATATTGCAAAATATATATTGTAATATCGTATTGTATGAATAAGAGAGAGGGAGTGAGAAGCCTTGTAGATCAAAATAGGTCACGTGGCAGTGGTTCGCCCATTGATCAGTGCATGTTTCCCCCACAAGTGACCAGCATGCTCCATCGAGGTATCCTATGGTTGTCTAGTGGTGATGTTAGGATTGACTCTGTGTACCCTTGTCTAAATGTAAGGGGTCTAGTGGTGATGTTAGGATTGACTCTGTGTACCCTTGTCTAAATGTAAGGGGTATGGTTTGTGGACGGTGGGGTGGGGGGGGGGGGGGGACGGCCCGGGGGCGTGCGGGGGATATCCCTTATTTTCTGGGAAATATCCCTTATTTTCAAATCCCAATGTTGACAGGTATGCTCTGGCTCCGTTTTCACCCCTAATCTCCGTTTTGCGCGTTCACGTGTAGCCTGGTCCAACCAGTGCTTTTACATTCATCATCGAGGTACAGCTTACCCTTTTTTTAGACATAGCTGAGTCAATCGATTTCATTTTGTGATGAAGTCATTTATTCGTTTTGCATAGTAATCGGTGAAGTAGGTTTCAAAGTCCGCGTCTCCTTTTTTACTCGTTAGCCGCTTGAAACTCAAACTGGGACGTGGCCAGATTTCTGTACAGCCTCCTCAGCCCAGTGAATGAATGAATGGTCTTCCATGAATGAATGAATGAGTGGGCCTCCAGCGCAGCGACCGCTTCGTCCACCTTGGAGCGCAGGAACTGTGGAGACTCCAGCATGCGGAGCAGGTCAGAGTTGTCCATCTCCAGCAGCATGCCAGTGACCTTGGGAGCGATGGGGTGCATGCTGTGGATAGATGAGAAACGCTCACCTGGAGGGAGGGGGAGAATACATATCAGTAACAGTAATTATACTAACCTAATGGGGGATTCATTGAAACAAACAAATAGACTCGCCTATCATTTGCTTCAGGTCCTCATGGGGAACGGCAGCCAAAATGGAGTCAGTCCGAAGCTCCTGGTCATGGATAGCAGGCTGCTGCATGGGGATCTGTGGCTGGGGAGCCATGTGCTGCAGGAGGTGTACACCAGCTGTGTACTTGTTACGGGGCACAGTGTGCATCCGTGCTGTAGCTGCGTCTGCACTGGCAGGGTGCTTTCTCAAGGCCTGGGTAGCTGAGAGGGAAGATAATCATAATCAAAGGGATATTTATGGCAAATGTTTGGATAGTGCTCTTTGGGGCAGGATTACTTCACTAAATATACTGACCCGTGCGCTGAGAGGTCATCATAGGGGGAACCAGGGAGGGCGTGGCCTTCATAGCGTTGAAGGTCTTAGGCCTGGTAGCCGACGGACACATGGCGTTGGTGGGCGTGTTCTGGAAGTGCTGAGGAGGTGTGTCTAGGAGATGAGTGGGTCTCAGCTGAGCCAGCTGGTTGGTGAAGTCCGGTGCAGCACAGTTCTGGGCCTGTGGAATGGCCGCCATGAAGAACCCAGGTGGGGGAGCAACCTGGTAGGGGTTGATGCCTGGGTTGGGAACGGCGCAGCCGCTGGCCGTACTCTGCACGTGCTGGTTGGTTGCGCGAGCCTGGCGCTCCTCCTTGCCCTGGGCCAGGGCCACGTACAGGGGCTTGGTGGCCACGATGCGACCGTTCATCACGGTCACGGCCTTGGTGGCGTCCTCGGGGGAGGAGAAGCACACAAAGCCGAATCCCTTGCTGCGTCCGCCCTCCGTCATCACCTTTGCGCTGGTGATTGTTCCGAAGTGGGAGAACTCTTTGTGCAGCTGCTTGTCGTCCAAACAATCGTGCAAGTTCTTGACATAAAGATTGACACCCTGGTAGAGAGAAACTGTGTTTTACTAAGATGTTTTTCATGCCTCAAATACATCAACAATGCTTACCAAGATTATGAGCTTTCTGATACAGTATATGTTTGTTCATATACACACACACCTGGTATCTGGTCCTGTGGCCCTGATTTATATGCTCAAACTGGCGCTTCAGCACAGTCTGGCGCTCTCCTCTCTTCTGGGCACGGCCCACGTAGACCCGCCTCCCATTTAGCTCCTGGCCGTTCATCTCATCAACGGCCCTCTTGGCATCCTCATGCCTTTCGAAGTTGACAAATCCAAAACCCATGGATTTACCAGCGTCATCGGTCATGACACGGACACGCAGGACTGGTCCAAATCTTTCAAACCTCTCCTGAAGGCGTCGGTCGTCCATATCCTCTCCGAAGTGCTTGACATACACGTTGGTGAACTCTCCGGCCCTGGATCCGAGTTCAGCCTCTCGTTCTTTGCGCGTTTGGAAGAACACTTTTCTGACGAACACTTTTCTGCCGTTCAATAACGTGCCGTTGAGTCTCTTAATCGCTCTCTCAGCAGCCTCCTTGGTGTTATACTGCACAAAGCCATAGCCTTTAGCATTACCATTCGCGTCAGACGCTACCTTGCAGGAAAGGATGCTCCCAAACTCCGAGAACGTGTCGTAGAGGTGCTTGCTGTTGAACGTCTCCACTAAATCCTTAACGAAGATGTTGCCGGCCCCACTGAATGTTGCCGACCCCATCCATTGAATAGGCGCACTAGGATTCATGTCTTCAATTTTTTGGGGGAAAAGAACGAATAACGTTTATCTATCTAGCTCTTCACAGATGAATTGCAGGTAAATGAACGGCATGTGTACTCTAGCTGGATTCTAGAACTCCAGCTGCATGTTCTATGGTTGTCATCACTCGTATGGTTGTCATGGTTGTATGGTATGGTTGTCATGGTTGTATGGTTGTCATGGTTGTCATTGTTGACCCACTGCTAGATGTTTTTCAATTTGCCTATAAACAGAACCGTAGCATGGAGGATGCTATTCTCTATATCACTCATTCTGTATCCAAGCACCTCGAGAACAAAAAGGCCTATGCCCGAATTATGTTTGTTGACTTTAGTTCAGCCTTTAATACGGTACAACCCCACGTGCTCTTAGGAAAGCTCAAAGACATGGGTGTCAATAGTACTTTAATCAAATGGATCCATTCCTTCATGTTAGAAAGAGAACAGCAAGTGAAAGTCAATGGAACACTGTCAGTGACTAAACACTGCAGTACAGGTGTCCCCCAAGGTTGCGTTCTGTCTCCATATCTTTTCTCAGTATACACCAACGACTGTAAAAGTAACCACCCAAGCAACCATATTATAAAATATGCTGACGACACTGCAATTCTAAGTCTCCTTGATAAAGATACAGACCCCTCGGTGCTCCATGATGAGATTAATATATTCACTAAATGGTGCGACAGCAACCATCTCATCTTAAACCCCACCAAAACTCAGGAGGTTGTGTTAGACCCAAGGCAGGTAACTGACCATGAGCCTGTGGTCGTTAAAGACCAAACAATCATCCAGGTGCCCTCTTATAAGTACTTAGGTATTCAATTAGACAACCATCTCTGCTGGAATACACACTTAGACAGCTTATGTAACAAACTACAGCAGAGGCTTTATCACCTGAGGCGACTCAGACTTTATGGGGTGAGAAAGCAGATCATGAGAATTTTCTATCAGTCCATTGTTGAAAGTGTAATCAGATATGGAATAATTGTGTGGTTTGGCAACTTAACTGTACAACAAAAAAACAGACTAGTCAGCATTCACAAAACAGCTATGAAAATTGTAGGTGAAAGAGACTATGTGATCCTAAATAAACTATATGAAAAAGCTGTCCTGGACAAGGCTAACAAGATAATCGCAGACCCCCAACATCCGCTCTCCACAGAATACGAAGTTCTCCCCCTAGGTAGAAGGCTTCGCATGCCAAGATGTAACTATAAGCTCTTAAAACTATCATTTGTCCCATTCTCCATTAAACTAATCAATTCTCTCAAGCAGAAACGATGATTAGGACATGATCACCAGCACCTGCACTTTATCTTAGACACCACATGAAGGGCCATGTGCAATATTCGAAAACACCACTTGAAGGGTTATGTGCAATATATATTTATACCAAATGATGCCATGTCCAGGTGGAAACTGCTGCCAATGTCACTCAATGTTTGTTGCTGTCCTGTTGTTTACTTTGTCTACTGTATGTTGTATGTATCGTCACTGTTGCACTTGAAGCATGAAAGTACCATGCCCAAGACAAGTTTCCCCTCGGGGACAATAAAGTACAATCAATCAATCAATCACTTATGTTTTAGAAGAATTCTAACTTCAGACACTGTGACCTCACAGTCCATAGCCAGGGTCCATTTTGTCAGCAAACCTATTTAGGGGTTCATGAGGAATTCCTTCTCCAGCAGATGTATTTAACATGAATAAGGACATTGGAGAGAGGGGGGGGGGAATAATTAAATTGTAGAGTTGACCTATATTCATCACAAATCATGTCATCGCAATCAGACAAGTTGAAATATGACTCAAAACTTCCAAGTAGCATAGAACAACTTATTATAGAAATTAATTAATAGAATTAATTAAACTAATTTGTTTGTTCATTTTCTACAACAACTGTTCAACGTAGAAACATACAGCACATTGTCACATGTTTAAATAACCTTTTTCTTATACATTACTGTGTATAGACATAAAGCTACAGATTTCATATATTGCTTCTAGCCGTTTCCCTTTTTCTTTTCAGTAAAACTCTTTTATGGTTTATGGATACCCAAGTGTATCAAAGTTAGCATTTTGGTGGCAAAAATACCAGAACTGTCCCATCTCAAATGCTTTGTAATACTGATATAACTACAGTAAACAGATAATAATAATAATAATAACTTTTTATTTGTATAGCGCTTTTCCTGCAAACGTTGCAGCTCAAAGTGCTCCAATCATTATATAATCATAATTTAATTATTTAGTCTTTTTTTTTTGTAATCAATTATTTATTGCAAAACAGTACACATGAAAAACTCACATTAATACACCAAACAAAATAAGTGTCTGCCCTGATTTTCCCCCCCCCTTATCTTAACCCCCCCCCCTCCCACACTATAAACACATGAGTACCCCCCCCCCCCCCCCATGGCGATAACATCCCTTCCACCCCCCCCCCCCCCCATAGTTCTTCATTACACTATATTTGGTATATCATACAATCATAATAATACAACAATTACAGGTTAACTTCACATACAACACAGCCTACAACACAGTCACTCCATCAACTCTTTTATCCTATGTATTGCAGAGGTCCATGTTTGAATTGTCCTTTCTTTAGCTCCATGTATTCTGGCTATAGATTGTTCCATGTATAGTATGTCCAGGAAAGACAGCAGCCATTGTTTACGCGTAAGAGTATGTGGAGGATTCCATCGTAATGCTAACATCTTTTTGGCTGCGGTAAGACCAGCAAATAAAACACGAAACATGGAAGCTGACAGATCCAATGATGAAGTATCATTCAAGATCAATAATCTCGGACAACAAGGTATATGGATTCCCAATAGATTAGATAAAGTTGAAGATATTAGTTTCCAAAATGCCGCCACCCCAGGACATTCCCAGTACATGAATTATTTAGTCATTTAAAGGCAATATTAAAAAGATGGGTTTTTAGTCTTGACTTGAACATATTTGCTGAGGTTGCATCCCTAATGTAAACTGGCAGGAATTCAGTCAAATTTACATCACATTTAGATGAATTACATTTCTGCATTACCTCACTTTCGCTATGGTCCAATAAAATCACACAGTGGCTTTGGCTACTACACTCACTTTATTAGGAACACTATAGCCTACTACTGTAATACTGGGTAGGGCCTCCCTTTGCTCTCAAAACAGTCTCAATCCTTCGTGGCATAGATTCCACAAGATGTTAAACATTCCTTCGAGATTCTGGAAACACATACAAAAAGAGACAGTCGTTCATACCCACATTTTAATTGATAGTTTCCTACCTTGCATTTTAATCACAATTGTACATATAATGTTATGAATGCAAAGCACAAAATAATAATAATAATAACATAATGTTAAAACCAATATTGCAAAATATATATTGTAATATCGTATTGTATGAATAAGAGAGAGGGAGTGAGAAGCCTTGTAGATCAAAATAGGTCACGTGGCAGTGGTTCGCCCATTGATCAGTGCATGTTTCCCCCACAAGTGACCAGCATGCTCCATCGAGGTATCCTATGGTTGTCTAGTGGTGATGTTAGGATTGACTCTGTGTACCCTTGTCTAAATGTAAGGGGTCTAGTGGTGATGTTAGGATTGACTCTGTGTACCCGTTTTGCGCGTTCACGTGTAGCCTGGTCCAACCAGTGCTTTTACATTCATCATCGAGGTACAGCTTACCCTTTTTTTAGACATAGCTGAGTCAATCGATTTCATTTTGTGATGAAGTCATTTATTCGTTTTGCATAGTAATCGGTGAAGTAGGTTTCAAAGTCCGCGTCTCCTTTTTTACTCGTTAGCCGCTTGAAACTCAAACTGGGACGTGGCCAGATTTCTGTACAGCCTCCTCAGCCCAGTGAATGAATGAATGGTCTTCCATGAATGAATGAATGAGTGGGCCTCCAGCGCAGCGACCGCTTCGTCCACCTTGGAGCGCAGGAACTGTGGAGACTCCAGCATGCGGAGCAGGTCAGAGTTGTCCATCTCCAGCAGCATGCCAGTGACCTTGGGAGCGATGGGGTGCATGCTGTGGATAGATGAGAAACGCTCACCTGGAGGGAGGGGGAGAATACATATCAGTAACAGTAATTATACTAACCTAATGGGGGATTCATTGAAACAAACAAATAGACTCGCCTATCATTTGCTTCAGGTCCTCATGGGGAACGGCTAGTCCTTCGGTGTTCAGCTGCAGTATTCTGGGTTCGAGGTCAGCAGACCTCTCCCCCGGCTGCTGCCGAACACCAGCCCGGGTGAGGGGCCCTGGTTGGCAAACTTTGTTTCGCTTCTTGCTTTTGGCAGTCATTAGCTACTTACGGGGGGCACCACGAGAAGGTGTTTGCCACGCCACATCAACATGCACGGATGCTGAGTGCTCTCTATTCGCTTGTCTAGCTTTAGAGACCCTTATGACTCAAGACATCGAGGATTGCTTTTCGGCAAAAAAGAAGGCCGGGGCCGTCTTTATAGACCTGACGGCTGCCTACGATACCGTATGGCATCGCGGCCTCTCCTGCAAGCTGCTCCGCCTGCTGCCGGACAGGCACATGGTCAGAATGATCATGGAGCTCATCCGTAACCGCAGCTTTACCCTCACCACCGGTCGCGGACAGCTAAGCAGGCTTCGACGCCTTAAGAACGGCGTCCCTCAGGGATCGGTCCTGGCCCCCCTCCTCTATAATATCTATACCTATGACCTGCCCAACACACTCTCGCGGAAGTACGCCTACGCAGACGACCTCGCAGTGGTGTACTCTGCTGGAAATTGGCAGTCTGTGGAGGGGATTCTGAGCCAGGACATGCAGACACTAGTGGCATACTTCCGGAAATGGAGATTGAAGCTTAGCGAGGCAAAGACGGTGTCGGCTGCCTTCCACCTTAACAACAGGGAGGCTAAACGTGAGCTTAGAGTACACCTAGATGGAACTCCCCTGCCATGTTCCGCTGAGCCAATCTATCTCGGCGTGACATTGGACAGGACGCTCACGTTTCGCCGACACCTCGAGTCACTGCGCAAGAAGTTAACAGCTCGTGTGGCATTGATGAGGCGACTGGTTGGCTCGGGCTGGGGCGCCGGCGCAAGGACCTTGCGCACGGCAGCCCTAGCCCTCGTTTATTCAACTAGTGAATACTGCGCCCCAGTATGGTGTCGCAGTGCCCACACCCGCCTCATCGACTCGCCTATAAACGAAGCCTTGCGCATTGTGACAGGATGCCTGCGTCCTACCCCCGTGGACAACCTTCCCATCCTAGCAGGCATCCAGCCCGCAGGCCTCCGCCGCATGGGAGCCACAGCACGTCTCGCCCGCCGGGCCGCGGAGCTTAATAACCATCTGCTCCATGATAGGCTCACTATAACAGCGGAGCCCTCCCGGCGTCTCAAGTCGAGACACCCATTTGTGCCTGCCGCACAGGATCTCAGGCAGCAATGCAGAGATCTCAACATCAGTGCGGCAGGATGGGCGGATTATATGTGGCGCGCGGAGTGGGAGGCTAACACCTCCAAACTCCGCGACCACATCCCAGTCGCCGGCGCTGAGCCCCTCGGGATGGACTTGCCAAGGCTATCCTGGGTGAGGCTCAATCGTCTCCGGACCGGCGTCGGGCGTTTCCGCTCATCAATGCACAGATGGGGCTTGGCCCCAAATGCGTCGTGCGAGTGTGGCGCAGAGGACCAAACCGCAGACCATATTATCCTGGATTGCCCGGTGTACCACCCACCCAACGGGATGCATGGTCTGTCGGTATTAGATGACGAGACGATGACGTGGCTTCTGGAGGGGTGTCCAGAAATATAGCCCGGGTGAGCCCCTCAACCAGGTCTCGGGGTGGTAAAAGGGTAGCCCCTCGGCCCCGAGCCTGGTGGAGTGGAGAGGAAAAACAACTACCCATACGCCGAAGAAGATGGGGAACGGCAGCCAAAATGGAGTCAGTCCGAAGCTCCTGGTCATGGATAGCAGGCTGCTGCATGGGGATCTGTGGCTGGGGAGCCATGTGCTGCAGGAGGTGTACACCAGCTGTGTACTTGTTACGGGGCACAGTGTGCATCCGTGCTGTAGCTGCGTCTGCACTGGCAGGGTGCTTTCTCAAGGCCTGGGTAGCTGAGAGGGAAGATAATCATAATCAAAGGGATATTTATGGCAAATGTTTGGATAGTGCTCTTTGGGGCAGGATTACTTCACTAAATATACTGACCCGTGCGCTGAGAGGTCATCATAGGGGGAACCAGGGAGGGCGTGGCCTTCATAGCGTTGAAGGTCTTAGGCCTGGTAGCCGACGGACACATGGCGTTGGTGGGCGTGTTCTGGAAGTGCTGAGGAGGTGTGTCTAGGAGATGAGTGGGTCTCAGCTGAGCCAGCTGGTTGGTGAAGTCCGGTGCAGCACAGTTCTGGGCCTGTGGAATGGCCGCCATGAAGAACCCAGGTGGGGGAGCAACCTGGTAGGGGTTGATGCCTGGGTTGGGAACGGCGCAGCCGCTGGCCGTACTCTGCACGTGCTGGTTGGTTGCGCGAGCCTGGCGCTCCTCCTTGCCCTGGGCCAGGGCCACGTACAGGGGCTTGGTGGCCACGATGCGACCGTTCATCACGGTCACGGCCTTGGTGGCGTCCTCGGGGGAGGAGAAGCACACGAAGCCGAATCCCTTGCTGCGTCCGCCCTCCGTCATCACCTTTGCGCTGGTGATTGTTCCGAAGTGGGAGAACTCTTTGTGCAGCTGCTTGTCGTCCAAACAATCGTGCAAGTTCTTGACATAAAGATTGACACCCTGGTAGAGAGAAACTGTGTTTTACTAAGATGTTTTTCATGCCTCAAATACATCAACAATGCTTACCAAGATTATGAGCTTTCTGATACAGTATATGTTTGTTCATATACACACACACCTGGTATCTGGTCCTGTGGCCCTGATTTATATGCTCAAACTGGCGCTTCAGCACAGTCTGGCGCTCTCCTCTCTTCTGGGCACGGCCCACGTAGACCCGCCTCCCATTTAGCTCCTGGCCGTTCATCTCATCAACGGCCCTCTTGGCATCCTCATGCCTTTCGAAGTTGACAAATCCAAAACCCATGGATTTACCAGCGTCATCGGTCATGACACGGACACGCAGGACTGGTCCAAATCTTTCAAACCTCTCCTGAAGGCGTCGGTCGTCCATATCCTCTCCGAAGTGCTTGACATACACGTTGGTGAACTCTCCGGCCCTGGATCCGAGTTCAGCCTCTCGTTCTTTGCGCGTTTGGAAGAACACTTTTCTGACGAACACTTTTCTGCCGTTCAATAACGTGCCGTTGAGTCTCTTAATCGCTCTCTCAGCAGCCTCCTTGGTGTTATACTGCACAAAGCCATAGCCTTTAGCATTACCATTCGCGTCAGACGCTACCTTGCAGGAAAGGATGCTCCCAAACTCCGAGAACGTGTCGTAGAGGTGCTTGCTGTTGAACGTCTCCACTAAATCCTTAACGAAGATGTTGCCGGCCCCACTGAATGTTGCCGACCCCATCCATTGAATAGGCGCACTAGGATTCATGTCTTCAATTTTTTGGGGGAAAAGAACGAATAACGTTTATCTATCTAGCTCTTCACAGATGAATTGCAGGTAAATGAACGGCATGTGTACTCTAGCTGGATTCTAGAACTCCAGCTGCATGTTCTATGGTTGTCATCACTCGTATGGTTGTCATGGTTGTATGGTATGGTTGTCATGGTTGTATGGTTGTCATGGTTGTCATTGTTGACCCACTGCTAGATGTTTTTCAATTTGCCTATAAACAGAACCGTAGCATGGAGGATGCTATTCTCTATATCACTCATTCTGTATCCAAGCACCTCGAGAACAAAAAGGCCTATGCCCGAATTATGTTTGTTGACTTTAGTTCAGCCTTTAATACGGTACAACCCCACGTGCTCTTAGGAAAGCTCAAAGACATGGGTGTCAATAGTACTTTAATCAAATGGATCCATTCCTTCATGTTAGAAAGAGAACAGCAAGTGAAAGTCAATGGAACACTGTCAGTGACTAAACACTGCAGTACAGGTGTCCCCCAAGGTTGCGTTCTGTCTCCATATCTTTTCTCAGTATACACCAACGACTGTAAAAGTAACCACCCAAGCAACCATATTATAAAATATGCTGACGACACTGCAATTCTAAGTCTCCTTGATAAAGATACAGACCCCTCGGTGCTCCATGATGAGATTAATATATTCACTAAATGGTGCGACAGCAACCATCTCATCTTAAACCCCACCAAAACTCAGGAGGTTGTGTTAGACCCAAGGCAGGTAACTGACCATGAGCCTGTGGTCGTTAAAGACCAAACAATCATCCAGGTGCCCTCTTATAAGTACTTAGGTATTCAATTAGACAACCATCTCTGCTGGAATACACACTTAGACAGCTTATGTAACAAACTACAGCAGAGGCTTTATCACCTGAGGCGACTCAGACTTTATGGGGTGAGAAAGCAGATCATGAGAATTTTCTATCAGTCCATTGTTGAAAGTGTAATCAGATATGGAATAATTGTGTGGTTTGGCAACTTAACTGTACAACAAAAAAACAGACTAGTCAGCATTCACAAAACAGCTATGAAAATTGTAGGTGAAAGAGACTATGTGATCCTAAATAAACTATATGAAAAAGCTGTCCTGGACAAGGCTAACAAGATAATCGCAGACCCCCAACATCCGCTCTCCACAGAATACGAAGTTCTCCCCCTAGGTAGAAGGCTTCGCATGCCAAGATGTAACTATAAGCTCTTAAAACTATCATTTGTCCCATTCTCCATTAAACTAATCAATTCTCTCAAGCAGAAACGATGATTAGGACATGATCACCAGCACCTGCACTTTATCTTAGACACCACATGAAGGGCCATGTGCAATATTCGAAAACACCACTTGAAGGGTTATGTGCAATATATATTTATACCAAATGATGCCATGTCCAGGTGGAAACTGCTGCCAATGTCACTCAATGTTTGTTGCTGTCCTGTTGTTTACTTTGTCTACTGTATGTTGTATGTATCGTCACTGTTGCACTTGAAGCATGAAAGTACCATGCCCAAGACAAGTTTCCCCTCGGGGACAATAAAGTACAATCAATCAATCAATCACTTATGTTTTAGAAGAATTCTAACTTCAGACACTGTGACCTCACAGTCCATAGCCAGGGTCCATTTTGTCAGCAAACCTATTTAGGGGTTCATGAGGAATTCCTTCTCCAGCAGATGTATTTAACATGAATAAGGACATTGGAGAGAGGGGGGGGGAATAATTAAATTGTAGAGTTGACCTATATTCATCACAAATCATGTCATCGCAATCAGACAAGTTGAAATATGACTCAAAACTTCCAAGTAGCATAGAACAACTTATTATAGAAATTAATTAATAGAATTAATTAAACTAATTTGTTTGTTCATTTTCTACAACAACTGTTCAACGTAGAAACATACAGCACATTGTCACATGTTTAAATAACCTTTTTCTTATACATTACTGTGTATAGACATAAAGCTACAGATTTCATATATTGCTTCTAGCCGTTTCCCTTTTTCTTTTCAGTAAAACTCTTTTATGGTTTATGGATACCCAAGTGTATCAAAGTTAGCATTTTGGTGGCAAAAATACCAGAACTGTCCCATCTCAAATGCTTTGTAATACTGATATAACTACAGTAAACAGATAATAATAATAATAATAACTTTTTATTTGTATAGCGCTTTTCCTGCAAACGTTGCAGCTCAAAGTGCTCCAATCATTATATAATCATAATTTAATTATTTAGTCTTTTTTTTTTGTAATCAATTATTTATTGCAAAACAGTACACATGAAAAACTCACATTAATACACCAAACAAAATAAGTGTCTGCCCTGATTTCCCCCCCCCCTTATCTTAACCCCCCCCCCTCCCACACTATAAACACATGAGTACCCCCGCCCCCCCCCATGGCGATAACATCCCTTCCCCCCCACCCCCCCATAGTTCTTCATTACACTATATTTGGTATATCATACAATCATAATAATACAACAATTACAGGTTAACTTCACATACAACACAGCCTACAACACAGTCACTCCATCAACTCTTTTATCCTATGTATTGCAGAGGTCCATGTTTGAATTGTCCTTTCTTTAGCTCCATGTATTCTGGCTATAGATTGTTCCATGTATAGTATGTCCAGGAAAGACAGCAGCCATTGTTTACGCGTAAGAGTATGTGGAGGATTCCATCGTAATGCTAACATCTTTTTGGCTGCGGTAAGACCAGCAAATAAAACACGAAACATGGAAGCTGACAGATCCAATGATGAAGTATCATTCAAGATCAATAATCTCGGACAACAAGGTATATGGATCCCCAATAGATTAGATAAAGTTGAAGATATTAGTTTCCAAAATGCCGCCACCCCAGGACATTCCCAGTACATGAATTATTTAGTCATTTAAAGGCAATATTAAAAAGATGGGTTTTTAGTCTTGACTTGAACATATTTGCTGAGGTTGCATCCCTAATGTAAACTGGCAGGAATTCAGTCAAATTTACATCACATTTAGATGAATTACATTTCTGCATTACCTCACTTTCGCTATGGTCCAATAAAATCACACAGTGGCTTTGGCTACTACACTCACTTTATTAGGAACACTATAGCCTACTACTGTAATACTGGGTAGGGCCTCCCTTTGCTCTCAAAACAGTCTCAATCCTTCGTGGCATAGATTCCACAAGATGTTAAACATTCCTTCGAGATTCTGGAAACACATACAAAAAGAGACAGTCGTTCATACCCACATTTTAATTGATAGTTTCCTACCTTGCATTTTAATCACAATTGTACATATAATGTTATTAATGCAAAGCACAAAAAAATAATAATAATAACATAATGTTAAAACCAATATTGCAAAATATATATTGTAATATCGTATTGTATGAATAAGAGAGAGGGAGTGAGAAGCCTTGTAGATCAAAATAGGTCACGTGGCAGTGGTTCGCCCATTGATCAGTGCATGTTTCCCCCACAAGTGACCAGCATGCTCCATCGAGGTATCCTATGGTTGTCTAGTGGTGATGTTAGGATTGACTCTGTGTACCCTTGTCTAAATGTAAGGGGTCTAGTGGTGATGTTAGGATTGACTCTGTGTACCCTTGTCTAAATGTAAGGGGTATGGTTTGTGGACGGTGGGGTGGGGGGGGGGACGGACGGCCCGGGGGCGTGCGGGGGATATCCCTTATTTTCTGGGAAATATCCCTTATTTTCAAATCCCAATGTTGACAGGTATGCTCTGGCTCCGTTTTCACCCCTAATCTCCGTTTTGCGCGTTCACGTGTAGCCTGGTCCAACCAGTGCTTTTACATTCATCATCGAGGTACAGCTTACCCTTTTTTTAGACATAGCTGAGTCAATCGATTTCATTTTGTGATGAAGTCATTTATTCGTTTTGCATAGTAATCGGTGAAGTAGGTTTCAAAGTCCGCGTCTCCTTTTTTACTCGTTAGCCGCTTGAAACTCAAACTGGGACGTGGCCAGATTTCTGTACAGCCTCCTCAGCCCAGTGAATGAATGAATGGTCTTCCATGAATGAATGAATGAGTGGGCCTCCAGCGCAGCGACCGCTTCGTCCACCTTGGAGCGCAGGAACTGTGGAGACTCCAGCATGCGGAGCAGGTCAGAGTTGTCCATCTCCAGCAGCATGCCAGTGACCTTGGGAGCGATGGGGTGCATGCTGTGGATAGATGAGAAACGCTCACCTGGAGGGAGGGGGAGAATACATATCAGTAACAGTAATTATACTAACCTAATGGGGGATTCATTGAAACAAACAAATAGACTCGCCTATCATTTGCTTCAGGTCCTCATGGGGAACGGCAGCCAAAATGGAGTCAGTCCGAAGCTCCTGGTCATGGATAGCAGGCTGCTGCATGGGGATCTGTGGCTGGGGAGCCATGTGCTGCAGGAGGTGTACACCAGCTGTGTACTTGTTACGGGGCACAGTGTGCATCCGTGCTGTAGCTGCGTCTGCACTGGCAGGGTGCTTTCTCAAGGCCTGGGTAGCTGAGAGGGAAGATAATCATAATCAAAGGGATATTTATGGCAAATGTTTGGATAGTGCTCTTTGGGGCAGGATTACTTCACTAAATATACTGACCCGTGCGCTGAGAGGTCATCATAGGGGGAACCAGGGAGGGCGTGGCCTTCATAGCGTTGAAGGTCTTAGGCCTGGTAGCCGACGGACACATGGCGTTGGTGGGCGTGTTCTGGAAGTGCTGAGGAGGTGTGTCTAGGAGATGAGTGGGTCTCAGCTGAGCCAGCTGGTTGGTGAAGTCCGGTGCAGCACAGTTCTGGGCCTGTGGAATGGCCGCCATGAAGAACCCAGGTGGGGGAGCAACCTGGTAGGGGTTGATGCCTGGGTTGGGAACGGCGCAGCCGCTGGCCGTACTCTGCACGTGCTGGTTGGTTGCGCGAGCCTGGCGCTCCTCCTTGCCCTGGGCCAGGGCCACGTACAGGGGCTTGGTGGCCACGATGCGACCGTTCATCACGGTCACGGCCTTGGTGGCGTCCTCGGGGGAGGAGAAGCACACGAAGCCGAATCCCTTGCTGCGTCCGCCCTCCGTCATCACCTTTGCGCTGGTGATTGTTCCGAAGTGGGAGAACTCTTTGTGCAGCTGCTTGTCGTCCAAACAATCGTGCAAGTTCTTGACATAAAGATTGACACCCTGGTAGAGAGAAACTGTGTTTTACTAAGATGTTTTTCATGCCTCAAATACATCAACAATGCTTACCAAGATTATGAGCTTTCTGATACAGTATATGTTTGTTCATATACACACACACCTGGTATCTGGTCCTGTGGCCCTGATTTATATGCTCAAACTGGCGCTTCAGCACAGTCTGGCGCTCTCCTCTCTTCTGGGCACGGCCCACGTAGACCCGCCTCCCATTTAGCTCCTGGCCGTTCATCTCATCAACGGCCCTCTTGGCATCCTCATGCCTTTCGAAGTTGACAAATCCAAAACCCATGGATTTACCAGCGTCATCGGTCATGACACGGACACGCAGGACTGGTCCAAATCTTTCAAACCTCTCCTGAAGGCGTCGGTCGTCCATATCCTCTCCGAAGTGCTTGACATACACGTTGGTGAACTCTCCGGCCCTGGATCCGAGTTCAGCCTCTCGTTCTTTGCGCGTTTGGAAGAACACTTTTCTGACGAACACTTTTCTGCCGTTCAATAACGTGCCGTTGAGTCTCTTAATCGCTCTCTCAGCAGCCTCCTTGGTGTTATACTGCACAAAGCCATAGCCTTTAGCATTACCATTCGCGTCAGACGCTACCTTGCAGGAAAGGATGCTCCCAAACTCCGAGAACGTGTCGTAGAGGTGCTTGCTGTTGAACGTCTCCACTAAATCCTTAACGAAGATGTTGCCGGCCCCACTGAATGTTGCCGACCCCATCCATTGAATAGGCGCACTAGGATTCATGTCTTCAATTTTTTGGGGGAAAAGAACGAATAACGTTTATCTATCTAGCTCTTCACAGATGAATTGCAGGTAAATGAACGGCATGTGTACTCTAGCTGGATTCTAGAACTCCAGCTGCATGTTCTATGGTTGTCATCACTCGTATGGTTGTCATGGTTGTATGGTATGGTTGTCATGGTTGTATGGTTGTCATGGTTGTCATTGTTGACCCACTGCTAGATGTTTTTCAATTTGCCTATAAACAGAACCGTAGCATGGAGGATGCTATTCTCTATATCACTCATTCTGTATCCAAGCACCTCGAGAACAAAAAGGCCTATGCCCGAATTATGTTTGTTGACTTTAGTTCAGCCTTTAATACGGTACAACCCCACGTGCTCTTAGGAAAGCTCAAAGACATGGGTGTCAATAGTACTTTAATCAAATGGATCCATTCCTTCATGTTAGAAAGAGAACAGCAAGTGAAAGTCAATGGAACACTGTCAGTGACTAAACACTGCAGTACAGGTGTCCCCCAAGGTTGCGTTCTGTCTCCATATCTTTTCTCAGTATACACCAACGACTGTAAAAGTAACCACCCAAGCAACCATATTATAAAATATGCTGACGACACTGCAATTCTAAGTCTCCTTGATAAAGATACAGACCCCTCGGTGCTCCATGATGAGATTAATATATTCACTAAATGGTGCGACAGCAACCATCTCATCTTAAACCCCACCAAAACTCAGGAGGTTGTGTTAGACCCAAGGCAGGTAACTGACCATGAGCCTGTGGTCGTTAAAGACCAAACAATCATCCAGGTGCCCTCTTATAAGTACTTAGGTATTCAATTAGACAACCATCTCTGCTGGAATACACACTTAGACAGCTTATGTAACAAACTACAGCAGAGGCTTTATCACCTGAGGCGACTCAGACTTTATAGGGTGAGAAAGCAGATCATGAGAATTTTCTATCAGTCCATTGTTGAAAGTGTAATCAGATATGGAATAATTGTGTGGTTTGGCAACTTAACTGTACAACAAAAAAACAGACTAGTCAGCATTCACAAAACAGCTATGAAAATTGTAGGTGAAAGAGACTATGTGATCCTAAATAAACTATATGAAAAAGCTGTCCTGGACAAGGCTAACAAGATAATCGCAGACCCCCAACATCCGCTCTCCACAGAATACGAAGTTCTCCCCCTAGGTAGAAGGCTTCGCATGCCAAGATGTAACTATAAGCTCTTAAAACTATCATTTGTCCCATTCTCCATTAAACTAATCAATTCTCTCAAGCAGAAACGATGATTAGGACATGATCACCAGCACCTGCACTTTATCTTAGACACCACATGAAGGGCCATGTGCAATATTCGAAAACACCACTTGAAGGGTTATGTGCAATATATATTTATACCAAATGATGCCATGTCCAGGTGGAAACTGCTGCCAATGTCACTCAATGTTTGTTGCTGTCCTGTTGTTTACTTTGTCTACTGTATGTTGTATGTATCGTCACTGTTGCACTTGAAGCATGAAAGTACCATGCCCAAGACAAGTTTCCCCTCGGGGACAATAAAGTACAATCAATCAATCAATCACTTATGTTTTAGAAGAATTCTAACTTCAGACACTGTGACCTCACAGTCCATAGCCAGGGTCCATTTTGTCAGCAAACCTATTTAGGGGTTCATGAGGAATTCCTTCTCCAGCAGATGTATTTAACATGAATAAGGACATTGGAGAGAGGGGGGGGGAATAATTAAATTGTAGAGTTGACCTATATTCATCACAAATCATGTCATCGCAATCAGACAAGTTGAAATATGACTCAAAACTTCCAAGTAGCATAGAACAACTTATTATAGAAATTAATTAATAGAATTAATTAAACTAATTTGTTTGTTCATTTTCTACAACAACTGTTCAACGTAGAAACATACAGCACATTGTCACATGTTTAAATAACCTTTTTCTTATACATTACTGTGTATAGACATAAAGCTACAGATTTCATATATTGCTTCTAGCCGTTTCCCTTTTTCTTTTCAGTAAAACTCTTTTATGGTTTATGGATACCCAAGTGTATCAAAGTTAGCATTTTGGTGGCAAAAATACCAGAACTGTCCCATCTCAAATGCTTTGTAATACTGATATAACTACAGTAAACAGATAATAATAATAATAATAACTTTTTATTTGTATAGCGCTTTTCCTGCAAACGTTGCAGCTCAAAGTGCTCCAATCATTATATAATCATAATTTAATTATTTAGTCTTTTTTTTTTGTAATCAATTATTTATTGCAAAACAGTACACATGAAAAACTCACATTAATACACCAAACAAAATAAGTGTCTGCCCTGATTTTCCCCCCCCCTTATCTTAACCCCCCCCCCTCCCACACTATAAACACATGAGTAACCCCCCCCCCCCGCCATGGCGATAACATCCCTTCCACCCCCCCCCCCCCCCATAGTTCTTCATTACACTATATTTGGTATATCATACAATCATAATAATACAACAATTACAGGTTAACTTCACATACAACACAGCCTACAACACAGTCACTCCATCAACTCTTTTATCCTATGTATTGCAGAGGTCCATGTTTGAATTGTCCTTTCTTTAGCTCCATGTATTCTGGCTATAGATTGTTCCATGTATAGTATGTCCAGGAAAGACAGCAGCCATTGTTTACGCGTAAGAGTATGTGGAGGATTCCATCGTAATGCTAACATCTTTTTGGCTGCGGTAAGACCAGCAAATAAAACACGAAACATGGAAGCTGACAGATCCAATGATGAAGTATCATTCAAGATCAATAATCTCGGACAACAAGGTATATGGATCCCCAATAGATTAGATAAAGTTGAAGATATTAGTTTCCAAAATGCCGCCACCCCAGGACATTCCCAGTACATGAATTATTTAGTCATTTAAAGGCAATATTAAAAAGATGGGTTTTTAGTCTTGACTTGAACATATTTGCTGAGGTTGCATCCCTAATGTAAACTGGCAGGAATTCAGTCAAATTTACATCACATTTAGATGAATTACATTTCTGCATTACCTCACTTTCGCTATGGTCCAATAAAATCACACAGTGGCTTTGGCTACTACACTCACTTTATTAGGAACACTATAGCCTACTACTGTAATACTGGGTAGGGCCTCCCTTTGCTCTCAAAACAGTCTCAATCCTTCGTGGCATAGATTCCACAAGATGTTAAACATTCCTTCGAGATTCTGGAAACACATACAAAAAGAGACAGTCGTTCATACCCACATTTTAATTGATAGTTTCCTACCTTGCATTTTAATCACAATTGTACATATAATGTTATGAATGCAAAGCACAAAAAAATAATAATAATAACATAATGTTAAAACCAATATTGCAAAATATATATTGTAATATCGTATTGTATGAATAAGAGAGAGGGAGTGAGAAGCCTTGTAGATCAAAATAGGTCACGTGGCAGTGGTTCGCCCATTGATCAGTGCATGTTTCCCCCACAAGTGACCAGCATGCTCCATCGAGGTATCCTATGGTTGTCTAGTGGTGATGTTAGGATTGACTCTGTGTACCCTTGTCTAAATGTAAGGGGTCTAGTGGTGATGTTAGGATTGACTCTGTGTACCCTTGTCTAAATGTAAGGGGTATGGTTTGTGGACGGTGGGGTGGGGGGGGGGGGGGCGGCCCGGGGGCGTGCGGGGGATATCCCTTATTTTCTGGGAAATATCCCTTATTTTCAAATCCCAATGTTGACAGGTATGCTCTGGCTCCGTTTTCACCCCTAATCTCCGTTTTGCGCGTTCACGTGTAGCCTGGTCCAACCAGTGCTTTTACATTCATCATCGAGGTACAGCTTACCCTTTTTTTAGACATAGCTGAGTCAATCGATTTCATTTTGTGATGAAGTCATTTATTCGTTTTGCATAGTAATCGGTGAAGTAGGTTTCAAAGTCCGCGTCTCCTTTTTTACTCGTTAGCCGCTTGAAACTCAAACTGGGACGTGGCCAGATTTCTGTACAGCCTCCTCAGCCCAGTGAATGAATGAATGGTCTTCCATGAATGAATGAATGAGTGGGCCTCCAGCGCAGCGACCGCTTCGTCCACCTTGGAGCGCAGGAACTGTGGAGACTCCAGCATGCGGAGCAGGTCAGAGTTGTCCATCTCCAGCAGCATGCCAGTGACCTTGGGAGCGATGGGGTGCATGCTGTGGATAGATGAGAAACGCTCACCTGGAGGGAGGGGGAGAATACATATCAGTAACAGTAATTATACTAACCTAATGGGGGATTCATTGAAACAAACAAATAGACTCGCCTATCATTTGCTTCAGGTCCTCATGGGGAACGGCAGCCAAAATGGAGTCAGTCCGAAGCTCCTGGTCATGGATAGCAGGCTGCTGCATGGGGATCTGTGGCTGGGGAGCCATGTGCTGCAGGAGGTGTACACCAGCTGTGTACTTGTTACGGGGCACAGTGTGCATCCGTGCTGTAGCTGCGTCTGCACTGGCAGGGTGCTTTCTCAAGGCCTGGGTAGCTGAGAGGGAAGATAATCATAATCAAAGGGATATTTATGGCAAATGTTTGGATAGTGCTCTTTGGGGCAGGATTACTTCACTAAATATACTGACCCGTGCGCTGAGAGGTCATCATAGGGGGAACCAGGGAGGGCGTGGCCTTCATAGCGTTGAAGGTCTTAGGCCTGGTAGCCGACGGACACATGGCGTTGGTGGGCGTGTTCTGGAAGTGCTGAGGAGGTGTGTCTAGGAGATGAGTGGGTCTCAGCTGAGCCAGCTGGTTGGTGAAGTCCGGTGCAGCACAGTTCTGGGCCTGTGGAATGGCCGCCATGAAGAACCCAGGTGGGGGAGCAACCTGGTAGGGGTTGATGCCTGGGTTGGGAACGGCGCAGCCGCTGGCCGTACTCTGCACGTGCTGGTTGGTTGCGCGAGCCTGGCGCTCCTCCTTGCCCTGGGCCAGGGCCACGTACAGGGGCTTGGTGGCCACGATGCGACCGTTCATCACGGTCACGGCCTTGGTGGCGTCCTCGGGGGAGGAGAAGCACACGAAGCCGAATCCCTTGCTGCGTCCGCCCTCCGTCATCACCTTTGCGCTGGTGATTGTTCCGAAGTGGGAGAACTCTTTGTGCAGCTGCTTGTCGTCCAAACAATCGTGCAAGTTCTTGACATAAAGATTGACACCCTGGTAGAGAGAAACTGTGTTTTACTAAGATGTTTTTCATGCCTCAAATACATCAACAATGCTTACCAAGATTATGAGCTTTCTGATACAGTATATGTTTGTTCATATACACACACACCTGGTATCTGGTCCTGTGGCCCTGATTTATATGCTCAAACTGGCGCTTCAGCACAGTCTGGCGCTCTCCTCTCTTCTGGGCACGGCCCACGTAGACCCGCCTCCCATTTAGCTCCTGGCCGTTCATCTCATCAACGGCCCTCTTGGCATCCTCATGCCTTTCGAAGTTGACAAATCCAAAACCCATGGATTTACCAGCGTCATCGGTCATGACACGGACACGCAGGACTGGTCCAAATCTTTCAAACCTCTCCTGAAGGCGTCGGTCGTCCATATCCTCTCCGAAGTGCTTGACATACACGTTGGTGAACTCTCCGGCCCTGGATCCGAGTTCAGCCTCTCGTTCTTTGCGCGTTTGGAAGAACACTTTTCTGACGAACACTTTTCTGCCGTTCAATAACGTGCCGTTGAGTCTCTTAATCGCTCTCTCAGCAGCCTCCTTGGTGTTATACTGCACAAAGCCATAGCCTTTAGCATTACCATTCGCGTCAGACGCTACCTTGCAGGAAAGGATGCTCCCAAACTCCGAGAACGTGTCGTAGAGGTGCTTGCTGTTGAACGTCTCCACTAAATCCTTAACGAAGATGTTGCCGGCCCCACTGAATGTTGCCGACCCCATCCATTGAATAGGCGCACTAGGATTCATGTCTTCAATTTTTTGGGGGAAAAGAACGAATAACGTTTATCTATCTAGCTCTTCACAGATGAATTGCAGGTAAATGAACGGCATGTGTACTCTAGCTGGATTCTAGAACTCCAGCTGCATGTTCTATGGTTGTCATCACTCGTATGGTTGTCATGGTTGTATGGTATGGTTGTCATGGTTGTATGGTTGTCATGGTTGTCATTGTTGACCCACTGCTAGATGTTTTTCAATTTGCCTATAAACAGAACCGTAGCATGGAGGATGCTATTCTCTATATCACTCATTCTGTATCCAAGCACCTCGAGAACAAAAAGGCCTATGCCCGAATTATGTTTGTTGACTTTAGTTCAGCCTTTAATACGGTACAACCCCACGTGCTCTTAGGAAAGCTCAAAGACATGGGTGTCAATAGTACTTTAATCAAATGGATCCATTCCTTCATGTTAGAAAGAGAACAGCAAGTGAAAGTCAATGGAACACTGTCAGTGACTAAACACTGCAGTACAGGTGTCCCCCAAGGTTGCGTTCTGTCTCCATATCTTTTCTCAGTATACACCAACGACTGTAAAAGTAACCACCCAAGCAACCATATTATAAAATATGCTGACGACACTGCAATTCTAAGTCTCCTTGATAAAGATACAGACCCCTCGGTGCTCCATGATGAGATTAATATATTCACTAAATGGTGCGACAGCAACCATCTCATCTTAAACCCCACCAAAACTCAGGAGGTTGTGTTAGACCCAAGGCAGGTAACTGACCATGAGCCTGTGGTCGTTAAAGACCAAACAATCATCCAGGTGCCCTCTTATAAGTACTTAGGTATTCAATTAGACAACCATCTCTGCTGGAATACACACTTAGACAGCTTATGTAACAAACTACAGCAGAGGCTTTATCACCTGAGGCGACTCAGACTTTATGGGGTGAGAAAGCAGATCATGAGAATTTTCTATCAGTCCATTGTTGAAAGTGTAATCAGATATGGAATAATTGTGTGGTTTGGCAACTTAACTGTACAACAAAAAAACAGACTAGTCAGCATTCACAAAACAGCTATGAAAATTGTAGGTGAAAGAGACTATGTGATCCTAAATAAACTATATGAAAAAGCTGTCCTGGACAAGGCTAACAAGATAATCGCAGACCCCCAACATCCGCTCTCCACAGAATACGAAGTTCTCCCCCTAGGTAGAAGGCTTCGCATGCCAAGATGTAACTATAAGCTCTTAAAACTATCATTTGTCCCATTCTCCATTAAACTAATCAATTCTCTCAAGCAGAAACGATGATTAGGACATGATCACCAGCACCTGCACTTTATCTTAGACACCACATGAAGGGCCATGTGCAATATTCGAAAACACCACTTGAAGGGTTATGTGCAATATATATTTATACCAAATGATGCCATGTCCAGGTGGAAACTGCTGCCAATGTCACTCAATGTTTGTTGCTGTCCTGTTGTTTACTTTGTCTACTGTATGTTGTATGTATCGTCACTGTTGCACTTGAAGCATGAAAGTACCATGCCCAAGACAAGTTTCCCCTCGGGGACAATAAAGTACAATCAATCAATCAATCACTTATGTTTTAGAAGAATTCTAACTTCAGACACTGTGACCTCACAGTCCATAGCCAGGGTCCATTTTGTCAGCAAACCTATTTAGGGGTTCATGAGGAATTCCTTCTCCAGCAGATGTATTTAACATGAATAAGGACATTGGAGAGAGGGGGGGGGAATAATTAAATTGTAGAGTTGACCTATATTCATCACAAATCATGTCATCGCAATCAGACAAGTTGAAATATGACTCAAAACTTCCAAGTAGCATAGAACAACTTATTATAGAAATTAATTAATAGAATTAATTAAACTAATTTGTTTGTTCATTTTCTACAACAACTGTTCAACGTAGAAACATACAGCACATTGTCACATGTTTAAATAACCTTTTTCTTATACATTACTGTGTATAGACATAAAGCTACAGATTTCATATATTGCTTCTAGCCGTTTCCCTTTTTCTTTTCAGTAAAACTCTTTTATGGTTTATGGATACCCAAGTGTATCAAAGTTAGCATTTTGGTGGCAAAAATACCAGAACTGTCCCATCTCAAATGCTTTGTAATACTGATATAACTACAGTAAACAGATAATAATAATAATAATAATAATAACTTTTTATTTGTATAGCGCTTTTCCTGCAAACGTTGCAGCTCAAAGTGCTCCAATCATTATATAATCATAATTTAATTATTTAGTCTTTTTTTTTTTGTAATCAATTATTTATTGCAAAACAGTACACATGAAAAACTCACATTAATACACCAAACAAAATAAGTGTCTGCCCTGATTCCCCCCCCCCTTATCTTAACCCCCCCCCCTCCCACACTATAAACACATGAGTAACCCCCCCCCCCCCCATAGTTCTTCATTACACTATATTTGGTATATCATACAATCATAATAATACAACAATTACAGGTTAACTTCACATACAACACAGCCTACAACACAGTCACTCCATCAACTCTTTTATCCTATGTATTGCAGAGGTCCATGTTTGAATTGTCCTTTCTTTAGCTCCATGTATTCTGGCTATAGATTGTTCCATGTATAGTATGTCCAGGAAAGACAGCAGCCATTGTTTACGCGTAAGAGTATGTGGAGGATTCCATCGTAATGCTAACATCTTTTTGGCTGCGGTAAGACCAGCAAATAAAACACGAAACATGGAAGCTGACAGATCCAATGATGAAGTATCATTCAAGATCAATAATCTCGGACAACAAGGTATATGGATCCCCAATAGATTAGATAAAGTTGAAGATATTAGTTTCCAAAATGCCGCCACCCCAGGACATTCCCAGTACATGAATTATTTAGTCATTTAAAGGCAATATTAAAAAGATGGGTTTTTAGTCTTGACTTGAACATATTTGCTGAGGTTGCATCCCTAATGTAAACTGGCAGGAATTCAGTCAAATTTACATCACATTTAGATGAATTACATTTCTGCATTACCTCACTTTCGCTATGGTCCAATAAAATCACACAGTGGCTTTGGCTACTACACTCACTTTATTAGGAACACTATAGCCTACTACTGTAATACTGGGTAGGGCCTCCCTTTGCTCTCAAAACAGTCTCAATCCTTCGTGGCATATATTCCACAAGATGTTAAACATTCCTTTGAGATTCTGGTCCATCATGACTTGATAGATTTTTCAGGTGCACTCTCAAGTTGTGAATCTCCCGTTCTACCACATCCCAAAGGTGTTCTATTGGATTCAGATCTGGTGATTGGGAAGGCCACTGTAGAACACTCAGGCTCTTTTTGATAGGGCCAAGGCAGGCAAGTTGCAAAATAGAGGCAGGTCAGTTAGGGTTTCAGCATTAAACATCACATCATGTTATGTAGGCATGGCTCTGTAAGTTTCGTTCTCAAGGGTTACATTTTCCAATTTCAATACGGACACAATGCTTAATATATAGTTGTATCCACTTAATAATCTCTTTAATCCAATGTTTAAAGTTATACAACAGCAGGAACAGAAAATCAGGAATTCCGGGGGAGTCTGTTAATATTCCACTCTTCCACATAGTTTGAAATTAGTAAGTAATTCATAAAATACAAAGGTTCCATCTCACAAACAATAATGGAATGTAAAAACTTTGACGCTCAATATCTCTGAACTACCCTAAACGGAGATAGAACCTTATCATTCTAAACTCACGTTATGTCAAAAATAATCAAGACCCAGCTGTTTATTAGAATCACATTTTATTTGAAAGTTTTCCACCTTGCATTTTGATCACTTTTGTACATATTATGTTATGAATGCAAAAGCACTGTAAAGATTCACATAATATTACCAATGTAGCAACTACCGATTGTAATATTGTTTTGTATGAATAAGAAAGAGATTGAAAAGCCTGTAGGTCAAAATATTTACACTTGGTGGTGCTGTGCTAGTTAAAATAATCTGCCAATGTTTGTTTTGAAAATAAAAGCCACATGACAGTGGTTCACCAGTGCATATTTCCCACAAAAGTGAGCAGCAAATAGGTAGGAATTAGTGTTTTTTTACCCAGCTGAATGTCTCAGCTGGCATTATGTCACTCAATGTTCAAACAATGCTTTAAAAAAAAGAATCCTTCATTTCATCCACCTACAATAGCATTACATAGGACAAAAAAAGCCTATAATCATGGTCTTATACAGTGCAGACATAATCAAGATGAACTGTATTTCTATGAATAAGATTACAATACATTGCTACAACTGCAGCCGTATATGGGAATTGATCAGAAACGGCCATTAGCGAGGGTAAGAACAAACCGGGGAACCCTCAAGAATGAGGGCACGATCGAGGAGAGCCAGGAAACATAGGGGACCTGGGTCAGGAGGAACTTGATGGAGGTGTAGTCCGTCACACTGCGGCCTGAAAGGAACGTGTGAGAAGGAGAGACATTTGTTATGTGGGTATGAAGAGCAGTACATGGAGAGTGCTGTGACTTTGTTTGGAGAGACAAATATCTGTTTATGAGGGGAACTTATAACAGATTATATTGCTAATAAATGATTACTATACTGTTTATAGCACTTTTGCGCAGTCAGCTTTGCCTTAAAATTAGTGATGTCTGGATCTTGATTTACCGTCAACATCTTTGAGCGTGTAGCGCCTAGCCAGGTCGCAGGTCATCAACACTTTTCCTGACAGTGACATCAGATTCTTATCTTTAAATCAGAAACAGAAACCACACAAACATTCAACATTGGAACAACCACATTTAAAACTGAAAAGTTAGTGTGATAGCCAAGACATAACACAACATCTTGAAAAGGGCAAGAAAATTATATATACAACCTGTGTAACTTTAAACACAGTCGGGCTTTCATACCTTTTGCCAGCTCAACAATGCACTTCCCACTCAACTCTGTTGTTTCTCCATTGGCAAATACTTCTCTGAACTGAGAGAAAAAGAGTCTCGTTACAACAAACACATTATATTGAAAAGAAAAGTAGTCTAATTGTATCTTTAAAGAAAAAAAACATTTTAGGGCATTTTTGCTTTATTGGATTAGAGACAGTAGAGACTGACAGGAAGGATGGATGAGAGAGAGAGGGGATGACATGCAGGCTCGAAGGCCGGAATCAAACCAGAGATCCTGTGATTACATGGCATGCACCTTAGTGAGCTACGCCACCCAGGCGCCCTAATAGTTTCTTTATGAATAATAAAGATATATAATTTATGAAACAATATATAGTTTAGAATCAGCCAAATGGTCGCAGCCTGAGCTTCTGTATGAATGGTCTTTATTGTCATTGCTATAGTACAGGTACCAAACAACGAAATTTGGGAAGGGGGGCTCCCCTGGTGCTAGGAAAGAAAAAAAAAAAAGAAAAAAAAGAAGGGAAAGGAGCTGGTTTACATAAGCTGGTACATAAGTATGGTCAAAACTTTGCACCACTCTCTCTAACATGTGACCGACACAGACATAGCAATAGCACTTCATCCAACTACCTTAGGGTCAACACCTGGTGGGGCATCTTTCTCAAGGATCAGCTGAGACACCAGTTCAGTCTGAACCGCTCCTGGCCACAGGCTGACCGAGGCCACTCCTCTGCTTCTCAGCTCAACTGCTGTGTCTGCAGCCAGCCTGTCACACTATAGGATAGGGACAGAGGGAGTGTGAACCAAGACAAAAGGAAGAGTAGCAGGGGGATGAGAAGATAGGACGGAGGGAGTGATACAGCATGTAGTATTCGTTCTTCTGGTCACACTAAAATAGGCACTGAAATGAAATTCACTTAAACTGAGCAGATAGATGTACAATATCACACAACTAGGGATCCTAAAGGCAGAGGGACTCACCGCAGCCTTACCAACACCATACGACACATTGAAGAGATACCTCAACCCTCCCATAGAGGATATAACCACTATCAATCCCCGGCCCTGTGCCACCATCATCCGTGAAGCATACACAGAGCAGAAATAGTGCCCCCTGCAGGAAATATAATAATTTGTCAACACATACTGTATTAGTCAACGCAGTGAGTATCAGGTGGAATTTACTATTATTATTGAGTAATTGTATCCATTACATCCATATAGGTAATCTAACATTGAGTGGAAGGAAGGTCAGCCAATCAGGACCCAGAAACTGGGTTGTTAGAATGGTGCAGAGCAGAGCAGGAAGATGACTCAGTACCTCAGGCCAGTGTTGTTTATGGTATCCCAAATAGATGGGTCTGTTTCCCAGAACTTCTTTCCCATATTTTCAAAAATAGCCTGAAATTACAAAACGTTGTTTAATTATCTGAGTCATATGATACAGTTTAAATAATAATGACTGAGAAACCATATGAAATTGTGGCGAACAGTAACAAAATGTATATACAAAATAGTCAGTTATAGTTTTTACAGCCTCTGGCAAAGCTGCCACTTTGTGGATGTACTAATCCATATTGATACCATTAATGTAATAACGCATGAGTCCTGTTTACCAGGCAGCGATGCCACTGACCTGTACACCAGCATACGCATTGTTCACAAGGATATCCAGTCTGCCATTCTGCTCGCGTTGGATTTGATCAAAAAGTTCTTTGATATCTTCCTCCTTTGAAGAGTCACAGATAACTGGCACACAGTTTCCACCCCTCTCTTTTACCTGTCATCGAGAATGGAGAAAGAAAGGTTTTCGGCTACTGTAGTCGTTCTGTACCATTCACCAATCAAAAATAGTGGTCCTCTCAATCACAGTGCTTACGGTCTGCGTAGGTACTGCCGCGTAGTTACATTTTTGAATGAATGAATGAATGAATGAATGGTCTTTATTGTCATTGATATAGTACAGGTACCATACAACCTACGGCGTAGGCTACGCCTTAGATTTTACGCAGAAGTATAAATTGGGCTTATACCCCAAGTGAGCATACTTTAAAGACAATATGTAACCCTAATCCTTCCAGTTATCCCAGGAATCTTAGTTCAACTTTACTCTGAACTATGTAGTTGTCTATGTGCAGTGATTGTGCACACCTGTGCTGCAGTCTCCTTCAGAGTCCTCTCCTGACGCCCAGTGATGTAGACAGTGGCTCCTGCCTCTGACAGTTGCAGGGCGATGCCCCTGCCAATGCCCCGGGAGGCCCCTGTTACCACACACACCCACCCTGAGAGCGCCATCTCCTGTTGGGAGAGAGAGGGAGAGAAACGTTCATGTTGTTGACTACCCGCAGAGAGCACCACCCTCTCTCAATAATGCACAAAACTGTCTATTTTTATATTGATTTCATTCGTATTATAGAATTTGCAGTCAAGATCAATGTATGAAAAACGTTACAATTACTATTAGGCTACTACCCAGCTAGCAGGGAATGTTCCCACAACATTGGCTAACATTCCCTACAAGTTCTGCTAATGTTTTAAAGAAAACGTTTTCATCTAATGTTCAAAGAGCATTTTAAGGATGTTTACCATTTCAAATAATGTTCCTATAACGTTAAATGTTGACAAAGTAAGAACGTTTTAGGTGCAACATTCTGAGGATGTTTTGGGGACATTGTTTAGGTAACAGATTATAGAATGTTCTTTTATAAAATGTTCCCACAATGTTACATGATAACAAAGAATGGACATTTTTCAAAGCAACATTCGGATAATGTTTTCAGGATGTTATTGATGCCTCAGATCACAAAACGTTTTTTCTAGAATGTTCCTGTAATGTGATATGTAAACAAAGGAAGAACGTTTTACCTGCAACATTCCAAGGATGTTTTGGGGACATTGTTTAGGTAACAGATTATAGAATGTTCTTTTATAAAAATGTTCCCACAATGTTACATGATAACAAAGGAAGGACATTTTCAAAGCAACATTCGATAATGTTTTCAGGATGTTATTGATGCCTCAGATCACAAAACGTTTTTTCTAGAATGTTCCTGTAATGTGATATGTAAACAAAGGAAGAACGTTTTACCTGCAACATTCCAAGGATGTTTTGGAGACATTGTTTAGGTAACAGATTATAGAATGTTCTTTTATAAAATGTTCCCACAATGTTACACGATAACAAAGGAAGAACATTCCCAGCTAGCAATTTTTGGTTCTAAAAATGTTCAAAGAATGTTACCTAGAATGTTCTCGTAATGTTTTCAGCGGGAAGTTTTCTTTAAGTTCCCAGAATGTTCTAGGATAATGTTCTCTAAAAACATTTTTTAAATGTTGTGTGATAACCTTCTTAAAATGTTAAGTGACAACATTGCTAGAACATTATGCCCTAATGTTCTTGAAAATGTTTTCAGCGGGAAGTTTTCTTTAAGTTCCCAGAATGTTTTAGGATAATGTTCTCAAAAAACATTCTACAAAAGTTTGGTAATAACCTTCTTAAAATGTGAGTTGACAATATTGCTAGAACATTACACCTTATGTTCTCAAAACATTTTCAGCTTAAGTTTTTTGTTTGTTCCCAGAATGTTTTAGGATAACGTGCTCTAAAAACCATTCTAAAAAAGTTTGCTTATAACCTTCTTAAAATGTTTACTGAAAACCCTGTTAAAACATTATGCCCAAACATTCTTAAAATGTTTTTGGGATGTTATTAAAAATTCAAGTTTCAGACTTGCACCAATAACCGAGGAGGCTGAGGACGTGGCAGACCAATCAAACGACTCTGATTAGATTTCACTAAGCCTGACTGAGATGTTCAGTGGTCGGGCACAGGTAGACGGTTTTAGTTGAAGACAGCACAAGGGAACGGGACACTGTGGATTAAACGGTAAGGTTACAATAACTGTTTTTAATTGATTAACGTTACTTTGTATGGATACATTTACTTTCTTGACCACAAACTAACCGTTAATGCAAATAACGTCGAGCGTGTGTGTTGTCAGAAATTGCTAGGAAGCTGGGCGCAAAATTTACTTTTATCCACCGTCCAAATCGACAAATTGGTGAAGGTTCAGATTTTACCAGCCACTCAATAGATTAACGTCATTGTTGTTGGTTTTTTGGCTGGTGAGTGAAGCAAATCTACCAGCCCAAAAGTTTGGGCCAGGTTTGGGAGCTAGCAAGCTATAGCAATGCACAATTACTAGCATTCTACATGTCTATTTTACATGGATATTACTTGGTTATTTACAGTAATTACTGCATTTTTTTTTTTTTCCCCTAACACCAGGGGAGCCACCCCTCCTAAATTTCGTTGTTTGGTACCTGTACTGTAGCAATGACAATAAAGACCATTCATTCATTCATTCATTCATAATTAACGGCCTGTAATTTAAAGGGCTACCAAAAAGACTTCTGATGAATCAGAAACTATTCTGATTTTAAATACTATTTTTGTTATAATGCAGGTGGATAATACAGGTGGACCATCCATGACTGAGGACAGTGATACAGGTGGACCATCTGTGACTGAGGACAGAGTTCAGAGTAAGGATGTGTCCAGGGATGATTTTTAAGAATGTGTCCAGGTGCAGCAGCAGCACTTGAGGGGAGCAGAAGCCCCACACTGTTCGAGGACTAAATCAAGAACTATGGGAATGCCTGTCTGTCATGAGGATATGTACTGTCAGAGATATGTACTGTTGCAGTGATGATAGGTTCTGACTTCCATGTTTTCAGTATGAACAGTATATGATGTTTTGCTTTAAAAAAAAAAAATGTTCTCAAATGAAGCTGTGGCTGCCTCTCCCTGTCTCACCTCTGTTGTTAATGTTAATAAATAATGATACATTATGTTGAAAGACTTGAATATTGATGTTATCAAACTTTTACATGTGTTAATACGTTTAGCTAAAAACATTTTAAGAATGTTTGGGCATAATGTTTTAACAGGGTTTTCAGTAAACATTTTAAGAAGGTTATAAGCAAACGTTTTTAGAATGTTTTTTAGAGCACGTTTGTTACGAGGGGGTCAGCGAGGATAACTCCCCGATGCCTCTGCTGGTTGAAGAGCAGCATCACTCCAGCCCTGGACTAATTACGTAATTATTGTCACCTGTGAGTGTTTGTATGTGTATTTAGGTGTGTCCCATTTCCCTGTTCCCTTGTCAGTTGTTCGTACTTGTTAGCGTCTTGTGAACCCTCGTCTTTCCCTTAAGAATATTGTGCATGATACTTGTCCCTGTCCTTTCGGTCCTGGAGGACTTTACCTTACCTGTCGCTACTTCCAGGTATTATTGACTATACGTGTGTTTTGATTTGTTTGTGTTTAAGTGAAGTTTGCTTTTAGTAAACGGAGCCTTGTTTGCTCATCTTTTGTTTTCGCTACTCGCAGGTGTTTTGTTTTTGTTATTAGTTATCGACTCGCTACACAGAGCCTTGCTTGCTCTCCTTTATTTTTCTGTGGTTCTGTATCACGGTCCTATGGATATTTAGTGTATTCATCTCAGTAAAGAGAAGTTTATTTTATTCATGACTCGACCTCAATTCCTCTGAGTCGCACCGCACCGCACATGGGTCCAACACCACTCTACATTTAGAACATTATTCCAAAACGTAACACACGTTATCCTAAAACATTCTGGGAACAAACAAAAAACTAGCTGAAAATGTTTTGAGAACATAAGGTGTAATGTTCTAGCAATATTGTCAACTCACATTTTAAGAAGGTTATTACCAAACATTATCCTAAAACATTCTGGGAACTTCCCACTGAAAACGTTTTCAAGAACATTAGGGCATAATGTTCTAGCAATGTTTTCACTTAACATTTTAAGAAGGTTCACACAACATTTAAAAAATGTTTTTAGAGAACGTTATCCTAGAACATTCTGGGAACTTCCCACCGAAAACGTTTTCAAGAACATTAGGGCATAATGTTCTAGCAATGTTGTCACTTAACATTTTAAGAAGGTTATCACAACATTTTAAAAATGTTTTTAGAGAACGTTATCCTAGAACATTCTGGGAACTTAAAGAAAACTTCCCGCTGAAAACATTACGAGAACGTTCTAGGTAACATTCTTTGAACATTTTTAGAACCAAAAATTGCTAGCTGGGTAGACATTAATGCAAATAATTTGCAACAGAAATTATTGAGTGCTCTTCAAGAAGATGAGGGTCTAGCGCCACTCATTGACAAGGCTGCTTTATGTAGTTACAACGCAATGATTTGGTAACATTCGCAATAGTGTAGTAATTATACCTAGGGTTAGGGTTAGTCCAATGGGTCAGATGATCATTTGTTTAATATTTATTATAGTGAGAGAAAGAGACACAACAATGGGATATGGTTTAGGAGGAGTGTTGCTTCGAGTAAAAATCTAGAGCAAAGTGCAAATAGATAACTGCGTAACTATGAAAGCACCAGGTCTCATATTTCACACCATAAAACGTCACGAAAACAATACAAAACTGTATTTCAACTTCAATTTCTGAATACCTCTCTGCACACGTCATGAATACTCCTGCACCGTTACTTACGTTGAATCAACCTGTCCAAACGTGCGTTCTCTGTTGCTGGGAGACTGCTCTTTCAGCTACCTCCTCTAGTCCACAGTGTTATGGAGTCGTGATGTCGTGACCACGGACAAATGGAAATCGAGACGTAACCGCGCCATTACTACCGTAATGGTCCTAAGAAAAGTATATTTTCCGGCCTACTATTACTGTTATGAATGAATGAATGAATGAATGGTCTTTATTGTCATTAATACAGTACAGGTACCATACAACGAAATTTAGTAGGGGGGGCTCCCCTGGTGCTTGGAAAAAGACTAAAAACAAGAGGGCCAAGGGTAAAATAAAAAAGGGAAAAGAGCTGGTTTACATAAATAAAGGCTATGTACACCATCTACTATACTATACTACTATACTACAATAAAACACTGTGCTGTACTCTATGCTATGCTATAAATATCCTAACATTTCCTATATCTGAACCTTATGTACACAAGGGTTGTCATATTGCACATAGTATTGTTGCACATTATATTATGTGCTCTACACGTCCAGATAAGGTCGAAAAATGTGTTGACACACATACAAAAAGAAAACACAGACAGTCGTTCATACCCACATTTTAATTGATAGTTTCCTACCTTGCATTTTAATCACAATTGTACATATAATGTTATGAATGCAAAGCACAAAATAATAATAATAATAACATAATGTTAAAACCAATATTGCAAAATATATATTGTAATATCGTATTGTATGAATAAGAGAGAGGGAGTGAGAAGCCTTGTAGATCAAAATAGGTCACGTGGCAGTGGTTCGCCCATTGATCAGTGCATGTTTCCCCCACAAGTGACCAGCATGCTCCATCGAGGTATCCTATGGTTGTCTAGTGGTGATGTTAGGATTGACTCTGTGTACCCTTGTCTAAATGTAAGGGGTCTAGTGGTGATGTTAGGATTGACTCTGTCTGTGTACCCTTGTCTAAATGTAAGGGGTATGGTTTGTGGGGGGTGGGGTGGGGGTGGGGGGTGGGGGGGGGGACGGCCCGGGGGCGTGCGGGGGATATCCCTTATTTTCGGGAAAATATCCCTTATTTTCAAATCCCAATGTTGACAGGTATGCTCTGGCTCCGTTTTCACCCCTAATCTCCGTTTTGCGCGTTCACGTGTAGCCTGGTCCAACCAGTGCTTTTACATTCATCATCGAGGTACAGCTTACCCTTTTTTTAGACATAGCTGAGTCAATCGATTTCATTTTGTGATGAAGTCATTTATTCGTTTTGCATAGTTATCGGTGAAGTAGGTTTCAAAGTCCGCGTCTCCTTTTTTACGCGTTAGCCGCTTGAAACTCAAACTGGGACGTGGCCAGATTTCTGTACAGCCTCCTCAGCCCAGTGAATGAATGAATGGTCTTCCATGAATGAATGAATGAGTGGGCCTCCAGCGCAGCGACCGCTTCGTCCACCTTGGAGCGCAGGAACTGTGGAGACTCCAGCATGCGGAGCAGGTCAGAGTTGTCCATCTCCAGCAGCATGCCAGTGACCTTGGGAGCGATGGGGTGCATGCTGTGGATAGATGAGAAACGCTCACCTGGAGGGAGGGGGAGAATAAATATCAGTAACAGTAATTATACTAACCTAATGGGGGATTCATTGAAACAAACAAATAGACTCGCCTATCATTTGCTTCAGGTCCTCATGGGGAACGGCAGCCAAAATGGAGTCAGTCCGAAGCTCCTGGTCATGGATAGCAGGCTGCTGCATGGGGATCTGTGGCTGGGGAGCCATGTGCTGCAGGAGGTGTACACCAGCTGTGTACTTGTTACGGGGCACAGTGTGCATCCGTGCTGTAGCTGCGTCTGCACTGGCAGGGTGCTTTCTCAAGGCCTGGGTAGCTGAGAGGGAAGATAATCATAATCAAAGGGATATTTATGGCAAATGTTTGGATAGTGCTCTTTGGGGCAGGATTACTTCACTAAATATACTGACCCGTGCGCTGAGAGGTCATCATAGGGGGAACCAGGGAGGGCGTGGCCTTCATAGCGTTGAAGGTCTTAGGCCTGGTAGCCGACGGACGCATGGCGTTGGTGGGCGTGATCTGGAAGTGCTGAGGAGGTGTGTCTAGGAGATGAGTGGGTCTCAGCTGAGCCAGCTGGTTGGTGAAGTCCGGTGCAGCACAGTTCTGGGCCTGTGGAATGGCCGCCATGAAGAACCCAGGTGGGGGAGCAACCTGGTAGGGGTTGATGCCTGGGTTGGGAACGGCGCAGCCGCTGGCCATACTCTGCACGTGCTGGTTGGTTGCGCGAGCCTGGCGCTCCTCCTTGCCCTGGGCCAGGGCCACGTACAGGGGCTTGGTGGCCACGATGCGACCGTTCATCACGGTCACGGCCTTGGTGGCGTCCTCGGGGGAGGAGAAGCACACGAAGCCGAATCCCTTGCTGCGTCCGCCCTCCGTCATCACCTTTGCGCTGGTGATTGTTCCGAAGTGGGAGAACTCTTTGTGCAGCTGCTTGTCGTCCAAACAATCGTGCAAGTTCTTGACATAAAGATTGACACCCTGGTAGAGAGAAACTGTGTTTTACTAAGATGTTTTTCATGCCTCAAATACATCAACAATGCTTACCAAGATTATGAGCTTTCTGATACAGTATATGTTTGTTCATATACACACACACCTGGTATCTGGTCCTGTGGCCCTGATTTATATGCTCAAACTGGCGCTTCAGCACAGTCTGGTGCTCTCCTCTCTTCTGGGCACGGCCCACGTAGACCCGCCTCCCATTTAGCTCCTGGCCGTTCATCTCATCAACGGCCCTCTTGGCATCCTCATGCCTTTCGAAGTTGACAAATCCAAAACCCATGGATTTACCAGCGTCATCGGTCATGACACGGACACTCAGGACTGGTCCAAATCTTTCAAACCTCTCCTGAAGGCGTCGGTCGTCCATATCCTCTCCGAAGTTCTTGACATACACGTTGGTGAACTCTCCGGCCCTGGATCCGAGTTCAGCCTCTCGTTCTTTGCGCGTTTGGAAGAACACTTTTCTAACGAACACTTTTCTGCCGTTCAATAACGTGCCGTTGAGTCTCTTAATCGCTCTCTCAGCAGCCTCCTTGGTGTTATACTGCACAAAGCCATAGCCTTTAGCATTACCATTCGCGTCAGACGCTACCTTGCAGCAAAGGATGCTCCCAAACTCCGAGAACGTGTCGTAGAGGTGCTTGCTGTTGAACGTCTCCACTAAATCCTTAACGAAGATGTTGCCGACCCCACTGAATGTTGCCGACCCCATCCATTGAATAGGCGCACTAGGATTCATGTCTTCAATTTTTTGGGGGAAAAGAACGAATAACGTTTATCTATCTAGCTCTTCACAGATGAATTGCAGGTAAATGAACGGCATGTGTACTCTAGCTGGATTCTAGAACTCCAGCTGCATGTTCTATGGTTGTCATCAATCACTTATGTTTTAGAAGAATTCTAACTTCAGACACTGTGACCTCACAGTTATAGCCAGGGTCCATTTTGTCAGCAAACCTATGTAGGGGTTCATGAGGAATTCCTTCTCCAGCAGATGTATTTAACATGAATAAGGACATTGGAGAGAGGGGGGGGGGGGAATAATTAAATTGTAGAGTTGACCTATATTCATCACAAATCATGTCATCGCAATCAGACAAGTTGAAATATGACTCAAAACTTCCAAGTAGCATAGAACAACTTATTATAGAAATTAATTAATAGAATTAATTAAACTAATTTGTTTGTTCATTTTCTACAACAACTGTTCAACGTAGAAACATACAGCACATTGTCACATGTTTAAATAACCTTTTTCTTATACATTACTGTGTATAGACATAAAGCTACAGATTTCATATATTGCTTCTAGCCGTTTCCCTTTTTCTTTTCAGTAAAACTCTTTTATGGTTTATGGATACCCAAGTGTATCAAAGTTAGCATTTTGGTGGCAAAAATACCAGAACTGTCCCATCTCAAATGCTTTGTAATACTGATATAACTACAGTAAACAGATAATAATAATAATAATAATAACTTTTTATTTGTATAGCGCTTTTCCTGCAAACGTTGCAGCTCAAAGTGCTCCAATCATTATATAATCATAATTTAATTATTTAGTCTTTTTTTTTTTTGTAATCAATTATTTATTGCAAAACAGTACACATGAAAAACTCACATTAATACACCAAACAAAATAAGTGTCTGCCCTGATTTCCCCCCCCCCCTTATCTTAACCCCCCCCCCCTCCCACACTATAAACACATGAGTAACCCCCCCCCCCCCCCCCCCATAGTTCTTCATTACACTATATTTGGTATATCATACAATCATAATAATACAACAATTACAGGTTAACTTCACATACAACACAGCCTACAACACAGTCACTCCATCAACTCTTTTATCCTATGTATTGCAGAGGTCCATGTTTGAATTGTCCTTTCTTTAGCTCCATGTATTCTGGCTATAGATTGTTCCATGTATAGTATGTCCAGGAAAGACAGCAGCCATTGTTTACACGTAAGAGTATGTGGAGGATTCCATCGTAATGCTAACAGCTTTGCACAATATTCTACTGCGCCCCATAGTGTCTTGGTGGTAAAGTGCAGGCAGTCAAAGGCATACTGTCATTCACAGGAGATTAATGCTGGTGCGCGTAGTTCTTTTGGAAAACGTGTTTATTTTAGAATATTTCTCATATAAATAAATATAAATAATACTCATTACATTGACATTTTTGATCAAATAATGGTTGTGGTAATGTATTATTAGCGACCCCCACAGATGTATGATTTTACTGCTTTCATGGGAGCTCAGACCTTCCTTATGGGAGCTCAGCTCCCATTGGCTCCCACATAACTCGAACCCTGATGTTAGACAGTGATAGGCAACTGACATTAAAAAAAAAGTTGATGGAGAAAGAAAGCTGTTATACTAATGATAATATATCCTGTGTCAACTAATCTGAGAGGGTAGGAGAGTGGTTGGATAGAGGGACCATAATGAATCACCACCTTCATCATACAGAATGGATGGATAGATGGATGGCATATCATCTTACAACCTTTTTCTTCCCTCTCAGTGAAGGTAAACACCAGGGTTGTGTTCAGTAGACATGAAACGAACCACTTGAAATTTCCCAATAAGAACAGCCATTTTTATTTTCCAGTTCAGAACGCCCCCCCCCCCCCCCCCAGTGTAGACTGGAGAGGTTTGAGACTAGGGCGAATTGTAGAGCAGCGATTCCCAACCTATGGGCCGCGGCCCTCTGGTGGTCCGCGAGGGTACTGCAAGTGGGTCACTACTTGGCCAAATCATGGGCCAAAAATTCTTTTTTTTTCATTTCAAAAATCATGGTAGCTTACTGTATTTTTTTCTTTCAAAACCTTAAAGAAATGCATCATCAGTGTGCCTACTGCACTGTATGTAGGATGAGTGTATGATGATGCATATGAAATATCCAATAAGAATGAGAGAATAATGATGAGACACCCCAAAAAATGTACATGTGCGTAAAATGCCTGTGTGTGTGGGCCGCGAATACTTAAGAGATTTTTAAGTGGGCCTTGAGTCCAAAAAGGTTGGGAACCGCTGTTGTAGAGAGTTTCCTTTTCACAGCTGCAGTCATATTTAACAGTTTTGTACAATGCCGGAAATAAAAGACAATTTCGTAATTCAAGCGTCAAGCTTTATTGATGAATTGAAACAACAAATATGTTTTGACATATATTAATGAAAAGATATGAACATTTGATTTGTACTGCAATTACACATGTCACTTAAGTCTTTATCCAAGACACCCCATTGAGAACAGGGGAGAAGTCAATTGGATTGTTATAATCCGCACAGGCACTGAAGAATGGGAACCATGTCTCTTTGAAAACGTATTTACCCATTTTATAGATAAGAGTCCTGGCATTTGCATCGTAGAAGGTGACCTCTCCCTTCTCATACTCAAAGAGCACACCCACTACAGTTGGTTGCACTGGGGGGATGCCAAGATTTACTCTCCTATCCCCCATCATAACAAGTTCACCCTTGTAGTTTGAGACCATGGTAATGTAGCCACTGTTGGGTCGTAGTGAAACAGCCTGCCTATTTGCTGAACGACTAGCAACTCCTAAGTTGTAACATATTTGTGGTACTTTGACCTCCCAGTAATGCCTCCCCTTGTCAAAGCCAGTCTTCCCAAGAACACCGAGAGACGTTTCATAACGGCCCGGATTGTCGCTCACGTCCTGTGCTTCAGAAACTGTTATCGTTGTGTGATCGTGTGACAGGATGAGTTTACGATGGGCTGTGTCCGGGTCTAAGACGACTCTCACTGCAGGTTGAAAAACAGGTGAAAAACAGTCAGTTTATGAACAAATATGATTTCGGACATATCAGTGTTTACTGAGGAAAATGGAACCAAAAACATACCAGTCTTAATCTCTTTGTCATCAGCGGCGGCTTCTTTTTTCTTCTTCAACTCTGGATTAGAAGGAATGATCCAAATAAGTACATTAAAATCCTGAATTTTATTTGACATCTGCATTCATGTTGGACAGGAGGTCGTCCTCAGCCCTCACCATCACATTCAGTCTGCAGTTTGTTCATGTCCTCGTCCTTCTTCCTCAGCTCCTCCCGAAGCAGATTCATCTCCCTGTCTTGCTGCTTTTCAAGATCTGAGGCAGACGTGACAACAACACAATTCAATATTTCACAAAGGCAAATCTCACCATTTCTGTTGTTCTGGAGCTCAGCACAATTCTTAAAAATGTTTCTTCTGACAAAGAATGTCACCAGAACAGGTGCTATAGGTAAGGATATCATTTGGAACATGTGAATATGCCAAACCTTTATTTATGCGATCCAGTCTTCGATTTTCCATCTCTGTGGCTTTGAGTTGTTTCTTCAGTTCTAATTTGAGGAAGAGATAAATCAATCACAATGCCAAAATTCCTCAAAAACCAAATTCTAGCCAAAGCTTGAGATGGCATGAAATAAATAACTGCTCTAGCAACAACATTGTAGCCTATCTACAGTATATGTTCTTCAAGTATTTCCTTTGTAATTATATGCTAATGGTGTTCAATGGTTTGTGTTACTTATTCAACTTGTGTAATAGTACAAACTGCTCAACCCCTTACAACATACAATTATCAAACTACAGTGTTACTACACCGGTATAGGGGCAACTTAATGTACAGTGGTACAGCTAACGACTGAAGGATGAGACATGGAGCATCTGAATAGCTATTGGACAATGTAAGAGTTACAGATGCCAACATGTGAGATACTGATGATGAATACACAAAAAACGAAATTGACGAACCAGAGACATCAAATGCAATTGTGTCTTTGTCTTTTTTTGCCTCAGTCTCTAGGGCTTTCTTATTAGCCTGAAGAGCAATAATCTGCTGAACTAAATAAAAACAGAACAGAACAGAAACAGATTGTGTAGTTCAGTTGGAGTGAAACACAGTAAACACAGAAACAAAATATCTATAAAACAAAATATTTGTTGTCGAAATACGGTTATGTGATAAACACACATAAACAATGAAAAATACTAACATTAAATACATATTACTTGATTGATTACTATATAATCGTCAACATACTCAAGTCAGCGTTTTTTCTGTCCTTAGCCTCAAGTAGTGATTTATTATCTTCAAGCTGCTGCATCTTTAGGTCCAGTAACCTTTGAAGTTCTGAGGAAAATAGACACACGGTTTACTAGAGAACAAGCTACCAGCTGTTGCATTTACATTTAGATAGCATCCATTCTCTATTCCTATCGTCTTCATTTATTCCACATGGCGTTTATAGTAGAATTTACCTTTGAGTCTGTCAGCACTTGTCTGTTTCAGTTTAGGTATTTCTTCTGATAATTCCTGCTTTTCCCAACGCAGTGCCATGATCTCAGCAACTGAATCAGAAAAGCAGAGTAGTTGGCTGGAAATTGTCCAAGACATTTTTGTTATGGAAAAGATGACATACCTTTTGATACTCAAAATCAATATATTTGAAAAATACTGGGAGAAATTGAACATTTGTATGAAACGTGACATCTTCTAATTTAATACCCATTCAGAATATATGACCAGTAACATGTTTATTGAAACACCTCTGGACTTCTTATTTTCTCCCTTTTTTCCCTTCTTTTTCTTCTTTTCCTTTTCACTTTTTTACCCCTCTGTTTAGGGGCTATGCTTTGTTTCTTTACCCTTTGTTTTACCATTTAAGATGTAGATATGATGTTCTGTCCATGTCTATGCTGAAACCCAATAAAAACTCAAGTGATAAAAAAAAAGAAAAGCCTAGTAGTTTGTCACTCTGAACCACCCTTCCAGAAAACGTCACAGAATAAATCACCATCTAATTGAAAATTCCTGCAAAAGAAATGGTTGTGTCCATACCTTTGTACATTCATTGTATTGCATTGCATGAATTATTTCATTATTACATTGGATTACTGTATAATACATGAGTGTTTTCTCTTTGTTTTCTGATTGCTAATACTTTCTAAATTAGAAACCGTGGTAACACATGTATATATACAGTATGACAACTTACCCAGTCCAGGAATTCTAGTGCCAGATTCTACCGCTTCATTTGTCTTTTGCTCCAACTTGTTATTGACCTTTTCCAGTTGATCCTCAAGCTCTTTGAGACACAAAGGAAAGGAATTCTATTCCTTCAAATATTCTCCACTTTCATTAATTAATTAAATTAACATTTTAATGATACAGTATGTGAACAATTTAGTTATTAAACTTCTATCAAGCTATCAAACATAAGCAAAATAAACTCTTATAACTGAAGACTGGTACTAAGGATGGACAGATGGCACCCACCAGCAATCTTGTCCTCTGATGTCTTATCGAGCTCTGATGCTTGCTTCTGTAGTCTTGCTATTTCATTTTGCAGTCCAATGAGCCTCAAGACTGAATGAACAACAGAAAACATTATTCAAAAGATTCAGGGAGACAACATTTGTTACCCGGATAATTCATCCAGGCTTCAGGGAGCATCAACACATGACAAGAGCCAACCCTAGATAACCTTAAACAACCCTAAAACAAGTGTTAATCCACTAATACCTTTTTTCCTGTTACATTGATTATGGTTACTCACTCAGTTTGGAGTTGTCGTTCGTCCTGTCGTTAATGCCATTGATCAGGTCATCCAGTTCTCTCTCAAGCTCTGTGGACAAGAGAGATAGAAGAGTGGATGTCATGACAACACTAATTGGACTGGTGGGCCGATGACTGACACAATCCATCTAAAGTAGCAGTAAAGGACTGTCCCTTCTGTATGGCTGCATCATAAAGCATAACACATAAAACATAAAGCATTTGACTAATATCATCATATAATATAGAGTAACATATTTAGGTATAGAAATGCATCCCTGGGCAAAGACGGCCGTATTATTATCTTGATAAGGTCTGCAACTCACCAGCAATCTGGTCAAAGCTTGTCTCATTTGCAGCCCCTGCCCTCAGATCTGCAATCTGACCCTGTATAGCAATGATCTTTAGAACTGAAACAGAAAAGGATTAAGATTGAATGTTTGAAGACTGTATTTCAACAGGTTTTTGCTCAATATAGAAATGAATAAATACATGAATCAGTCAATCAACTCACTTCGCTGAGGTTGGGAACTTGTCTCCTCTAGCTCTTTGGTTTTCCTCTCCAGTTCTTTGATCTTTTCATCCAGAGTCTTCTGCAGCTCTGAGAGACAATGAGAATTGTGTTAAATTCAGCAAGTGATTTGAATTGTCAATAATTTAAAAAAGTAACATTCGATGTAAAAAGCTTCTAATTTTAACAGTTGATTGAGAAATAATTGAAAATAAATGCCCCTTTTGCGATCATTAAAGAATAATAAGAATACACATTTCTATTTCTATTTCCTGAATTGACTGACTTAAAATTCAACTGATCCCCAACCCTGGTAGAAACAGACATTTATTTTGCGATGAATAGTAGGCAAAGCAACAGAACAGAACAACACTCACCAGCGATCCTAGTCTCGGCTGCAGGGGTCAGGACCCTTGCCTTCAGCTCCTTAACCTGGTCATTCAGTGACGAGAGCTCCAGAACTGAAACAACACATTTGATGAGCTGAACAGAGGCAGAAGATACATCGAAGACCAGTTCAACCATGTTTAGGGCCCAGAGTTTTTCTAGACCATGTACGAACCTACTCACTCAGTGAATTGACACGATCCGTTTTTTTGGCTAGCTCTTTTAGTTTGTCATCCAGGTCATCTTGTAGTTCTGCGAAAGACAAACAGATTTGTTTCCCACTACATGCAGTTGACTGGGTATGAACAGTAGACACTAAGACATTATGAATTCAAATATGCTCTCTTGCTGTGCAAGAAGAATGCATTTAAGATTTATCCCAGAAATCCAATTACTGAAAAGCAGGGGAGGCTGGTCGAGGTAGAAATCGGAGGATGGCCTCACTGAAATGCATGGAACAAAATGAGGAGAATGATATCAAATCACCACCCGTCATTCCATGTGTTCCAAAGAGCCCGTGCTCCGATTTCTACCAGTCAAGGAAAGCACAGGGAAAGTCAGAGAGAGGTGGAGCTCACTGTCATGGTGCTCCTGGACCCCAGAGCACTGTGCTGCTTTGTCCTTCAGCTTTTTCTGCAGATCTGGTTTGAGGAAAAAATAGAACATTATGTATAAATTCATCAGATATGTGCACCTGTTTCTGTAACAGCTGTTATGCTCAGAGCAGGTTGTTTCTAGTTGGACATGGCTGGTGCGACAAAAGACGGAGAAATACCTTTGTTTTGTGCCTGAGTTTGGGAGTTGTGTTCCTCTTGGACCTCAAGTTGTTTCTTCAGAGCTGTAAATCACAGCACATTATTATGACACATATTAGATTAGGTTAGATTAGATTGAACTTTATTGTCATTGCTGAGTACCAGACAACAAAATGCAGTTTAGCATCTAACCAGAAGTGCAAATAGTGATATAGTGCAAAACATGATATTGTGGATAAAATAGAATGTGTACAGTTATGAAGTGATAAGTACAGTAGATAAGTACATAGGATATGTACAGATATGAAGTGATAAGTACAGTATGGTTAATACAGTAGGTAGTAGGTATCAAGAGATGGATAACAGTAAGCTATGTACAGTATGGTGTATACAGATGTATAGATTAGCGACTAGTATCTAAAATGAGGTAAATATAAATACAAACAAATAAAACAAATATAAAAAAGATAAATATATACAAATATGTGCAAAATATATGGTATGTACATATACATCGTCCGTGTGCAACATAGTATGAATGTATGAATTTCAAAAGTCCAAACTCTTACCAGCAACCTCAGCAGCAGATAACTTGCTTTGATTAGCTGCATCATTTTGTAACTTTCTGAGTTGGTTTTGTAGGTCCAGAACTGTTAGAACTAAGAGACCCCAAAAAGGACAATTGTGAGTTTAAAAAATAAATAAATGGTTTAACTGTGAGAAGATACATCACCAATAGGACTGTCTTTTCTTAAGAACCTGTTATTTTCACACGAAAAAAAACACTTCTTCAGTTCTCCCTTAAAGATGTAGGCTATAGTTCTTTCATCTGTGGTTTGCAACTGAAGTTCATGTATAAATGATTCAATCAAGGAGTGTGAGCATTAAGTTCAATCAATCATTTATTTAAGACAATTGTCTCTGCCTTACAAGAAGAAGAATACAAACAAAAGAAACAATAAATACCACAAAACAATTTTAATTTACACCTCACCATAGACCTTCCAAAAGTAAGGTACAACTCCACTGTACTCCCTGAACAGCTCTTTCTGTACTCACCTTGGTTTGCATATGCCCCGTCCTTCTTCTTCAGTTCATCAATAAGACCCAGAAGCTGGTTCTCCTTAGCCTCCAGCAGCCTCCGCAGCTCTGAGAGAGGTCATTCAATAAGTAACGGCATAAGCCGTATAGATTACCACTTCTATAGGAGTTTCCTATCTTCTAAAGGAAATTATGAAATTGACCCTCCTCAAACCTTCACTACATCAAACTATACACACCGTCCCCTATTGTCAGAAGTCAATGAGACACATATTTACTGTGGAATTGTAAAAAATATTCATCCAGAGACCAGAGATTTGCCGTTCTTCATGCGGTTCTTATGAATGACACTTACGATTCTTCTGGTGTGTGGTCTCACCCAGGCCTGACAACTCCTGCTTGAGCTTTGCCACCTGGTTCTGCAGTGAGATGATCTGCAGCACTAACAAACCAGAGGGAGGAAATATGAAGGAAAAAAAAAAAACATCAACAAAGCTCAGGGTTTCATCATCCAAAGTGGCTTGGTAATAAATAATAATAATAATAATAATAATAATAATAATAATAATAATAATAATAATAATAATAATACTTAGTTATTATATAATAATAATTCATAAAACCTAGTTCAGTATAAACTCACTTAGTTCGTTATTAACTCACTCAGTTTAGTGTTGTCATTATTCCTGTCTTCCATCTTATCAACCAGGTCATCCAGCTCTTTCTGTAACTCTGTGGAGAAGATGACCAGCAGCAGAGGTTCAGATGGTTGAATGCTGTTTCTTCCTCTGCAGCGTTTGAGTTCTACCCTCCATGCCTGTAGTCCTTCTCTCCGAAATCACCTTGTTCTTCTTATCGACGAGACATCATTTTGAACTCACCTGCAATCAGGTCAGAGTTGGCCTGATTTGCTGCTCCTCCCTGGAGACCACGGATCTGATCCTGCAGGACAAGTATTCTCAGGACTGAAACACACAGCGACGGAACACATTAGACCATGCACAGTGCAGAGCAGGAAACGGGGGCGGCTGTGGCTCAGGAGGTAGAGCCGGTGTCTAATGATCGCAAGGTCAGCAGTTCGGCGGTTCGAGGCATATGCCACATGTCGAGGTGTCCCTGAGCAAGGCACTGAACCCCTAATTGTTTCAGTGTTGCCGTCTATGGCAGACCCCTTGCCTAGAGCATAAATGACCAAATTCCAACAATTGATAGCATGGAAATAAAACTATTATTATTATTATTATTTTTATTTTTATTTTTTAAACGTAACCTACTATGGTTAGATGAGCCTCTTTTGTTCATCTCATGCCATGCCGTACAGTAAACCAATTACAAGTGTTACGAGCTGCATCAGATCAGTTGAAAAAACTCACGCCTTTGTGGGTTAGAGCTGATCTCCTCCAGTTCTTTGCTCTTTATTTCCAGTTGTTGGTTCTTCCTGTCTAGTTGCTTCTGCAGCTCTGAGAGATAAATACAGATAAATACAGATACATACAGGTGTGAGGGATGAGAGATACATACAGGTGTGAGGGATGAGAGATACATACAGGTGTGAAGGATGAGAGATACATACAGGTGTGAGGGATGAGAGATACATACAGGTGTGAGGGATGAGAGATACATACAGGTGTGAGGGATGAGAGATACATACAGGTGTGAGGGATGAGAGATACATACAGGTGTGAAGGATGAGAGATACATACAGGTGTGAGGGATGAGAGATACATACAGGTGTGAAGGATGAGAGATACATACAGGTGTGAGGGATGAGAGATACATACAGGTGTGAGGGATGAGAGATACATACAGGTGTGAGGGATGAGAGATACATACGGGTGTGAAGGATGAGAGATACATACAGGTGTGAGGGATGAACGATAAGGAAGACCAGGGCTTTCGGAAAACAATACCTTACTTACTGTGCAAGTTTGGGCAACACTTTGTTTTTGCTTGGTTAAAAGTGTTATTACCTAATAATTGCATGTCAATTGTTCCCCATCAATGAAACAGAGGGAAGGGGACTATGATTCGGTATGGTATATCACAAGCTTTTTCACCACTGGGACAATTTTGATGAAGCTCGGGTGAATGATGGGTCTTGCACTGTTTGTTTCAATATTATTTTCAATCTTATTCCCAAATTCGTTAGGCTATAGGCCTATTGCATTAGGATACACTCCTGGCTCTGCACATTGCACCCATTATGACATTTTAATGATGAATCGGTGTCACTTGGAAACTCTTAAACAATCTCTATGGAAAGACACACATTCTTTACAATAGTTTTTAAAAATGGTCCCAGTGGTGTCGGAGAAGAATGTGTGAAATAATTATGAACAGACAGAGACCGAGTCATAGTCCCCTACCCGATTTCATCAGTGGGGGACGATAACAAATAATATAATTGTTGTTGCCTTGGTTTCATGAGGTGTCACGTGTTACAACATGGATACTATGGTACAGCAGCTTAAACCAGGCTGTAAAACAAAGCTTTAACAACGTTTTTCTTTAGAGAACATGTGGAAGAAATCTGGTGAAAGTGAGGATGATAGGTCATACGGTGAGGCTCACCAGCGATCTTAGCCTCTGCCTCTGGGGTCTGGATCTGTCTCTTCAGCTCCGTCACTTCATCATTCAGAGCAGTGATCTGGAGAACTGACAGGGCCACAAGATACAACTACTGTATTACAGAGTAGTGTAGACTGTTAACTACTGTGTGGAAAACACAGTGCAGATCAGCAGGGGGAGAGAGAGAGAAAGGACAGAGAGAAAGTAGACTATACTTAACTACTCTGTAGAAACATAATGCAGATGAGCAAGGAGAGAGAGAGAGAGAGAGAGCATGAGAGAGAGAGAGAGAGAGAGAGAGCATGAGAGAGAGAGAGAGAGAGAGAGAGAGAGAGAGAGAGAGAGAGAGAGAGAGAGAGAGAGAGACATCACCCAGTTTACTCACCCAACTTAGAGGCGTCTCCTCTTTGGACCTTCAGCTCTTTAATTTTGTCATCCAGTTCAATCTTCGCTTCTGTCTCACGCACACGCACACGCACACGCACACGCACACACGCACGCACGCACGCACGCACGCACGCACGCACACACACACACACACACACACACACACACACACACACACGTATTGAAAAACATTGAGCACATACTAATACATACTAGCACATACTGTATATACTGTAGATACATGAATGTTCAGGTTCAAGCCCATGGTGAAATGTGTCATCAGTTGTAGCAGAGTTCGCATTCACTTGAGACATGAAGTTGAATTCTGAAAAACGTTGTATTGTTGTATTTGTATTTTGGTTTGGTTTATTTGTAAGTTTGACAAAATGTTGGGTTGTTGTATACAGTCTATCTATTTGTATTCATGTTGCATTCATAACAGTGTTTTAAGTGATGAAGTAAAAAGTAGACTCACTGTCATATTTCTCCTGGACATTGGAGCACTTTGCATCCTTCTCCCTCATTTGTCTCTGCAGCTCTTGTTTGAGAAAAGGAACAAACGGAAACATCAAACACCCACCCCTGTCTCTGTACCAGCCTCCATGCTTCCTCGCCACGCTTCTGGCTCCACACGACTGGTGAACTAGTTCATAGGATGAGAGAAACCTGTCTTACCTTTGTTCTGCTCCAGAGCTCTGGCCAGCTCTTCCTCTTTGGCCATAAGTTGTACCTGAAGATCTGCAGTTCAAACAATGCATGTTGGTTAATAATATCATATTATCAGTCATTCATACATACATCACACTATGATGTTGAGTGTACAGAATGGTGGTAGATATACTATACAGTAGCAGAGAGAATATGCTTTTTCTTCCTGTTTTGAGTGAGAAATCTGGATAGATGAGCTGTCAATCACACAGTAAACCTTCTAATAGTCTATAAGAACAACGACTTTATTTGTTTTTTGTGTGTTCCAACAGTTTACCGCACAGCTGATTAATCAATTAAACCAATAGAGTGAGACAGGATATGTTCATGCAAGGTGCCTTTCAGGAAGTAGTGGAGATCGTGCACCTAGCCTATAGAGCTCACCAGTGATCTGTTGTCCTGTTGTGGTTTGCTTTTGATCTTCATCTTTCTGGCGGTCCTTCGTTTCTTTGATTAGATTGATGATCGTCAGAACTGGACAGAGCAAAACACAAGCACTGGGTTAAAGGATTCCTTTAGTTTCTCCCTGCCTCGTTGAATAGAATCTATTTCATCTTTCTGAAAAGAACATGATGTAGTTATAGCAGGAGTGCAGTTCACTATTAACCAATTCTACAACAGATGACTTGGTTCAAACTTTGATTGGTTCATTGAAATCTCGACTGATGCTGCTTATTGGCTACTTTACTCACCCAGTTCTGCGTTACTGTCGTCTTTTCCCTTCAGTTGTTTGGTCCATTCCTCTTGTTGGTTCTCCTTAGCGTCCAAAGTCTTTTTCAGCTCTAATCAATCAAAGCCACAAGCATTCTTTTATCATGCAATGTGTATTGCAAACAGTGATACTGTCATTCAGGACAAAACTGGGTAGTCTACCTGCAAGTTCGGCATCTGCTCTCTGTTTGAGGCTCGCTATTTCCTTGTCTAATGCCAGTGCTTCAGTCTGTGTTGCCAAAATCTCCCCAGCTGAAATGATCAAGGGAGCACAGTTAAGTATACAGAGACAATACACCCTATTGTAGAGTCTATTTCTCTGCGGTCATGATGAACCTGTCCACTTACTGAGTTTAGTGATATCAGAGTGACCCTTCAGTAACATAATCTTATTTGTAAGCTGCTGGTTCTTCTCCTCTTGTTGCTTCAGTAGGTCTGTGGACAAACAGTGATTTAGCCTAGTTACAGATCACAATGTGTGTTCTTTTTGTGTGTAGAAGTAGAGCTATTTAATCTCTGGAACTTACCAGCTATCTGGGCTTTGTATGCCATGGTGAGGGCTGGGATCTTCCTCTCTAGCTCAGCAAGATCATTCTTCAACATGAGCAACCCCAGGACTGGAAGGCAGACAGAGTACAACTGTAAGAACTAAGCATTTCAACGCCAAAGGGAAGACCAACTGAGCTCATGAATGTGTCAATTACAGTGATCTTCTATATGCAGCATAATTGGTCATATATGGTTGAAATCGGGATTTTAAACCATCAACCAAACTCACTGACCAAGTTTTGAGCTATCATTCGGTCTGTCTTCCAGCTCATTGATCTTGTCCTCCAGTTGTCTCTGTAGTGCTGATAAAAACAACAACAACAACAACAACAACAATCTTTAAATATGTTGTAAACAGAAAAGGCTGTTTAGTGGGATTCTATTGAACAGCACCACAATGAAACAGTAGGCTGTGAAGGTCCAAATTGTCAGACAAATGAGAAGTATTGTTGAGTAGTTTATACTGTACCAGTTGTTTTGTCTATAGTGGTCTGACTGGGAGATCCTTTCTGCAGCTCCCAGATCTCATTAATCAGTGAAATGATCTGAAGAACTGAAACAGATAACACAAAAGAGGGGCGCTTAGGTGGCGTAGTGGGTTAAGCGCTGACCATGTAACCGCAGGGTCCCCGGTTCGATTCTGGCCGGGGACATATCCTGCATGTCATCCCTCCTCTCTCTCTCACCCATCCTTCCTGTCTAAATCTTCACTGTAACTGTCAATAAAAATGAAAAATATGAGTGGGACTGCCCCACTCAGAAAAAAATAAATAAAAGATAACACAAAAGACATGACAAAATATAGTCATGTTGCAGAGTCATCTTTAGAAACAAAAATCACGTGTCTTGGAGAAAGTAAGGTCTCAAGTCGAAACCATTTTGCTGCATGAGTCATGACTATTGAATCCTTTCCACGGCAGTACATAATAGTAAAGTCTGTACACGATCTGAGGATGATGCTCTTACTAAGCTTAGATTTGTGACTGTTCTTTTCCAGTTGATCCTTCGCCACGTTCAGTTGCCTGGTCTTCTCATCCAGCTGGAGCTGTAGCGCTGACAGACACATAGACAGACAGTGTTAGTCTCGTAGGGAGTTTCATATCAGAGGGATAAGGCACTGCAGCACATTCTACCACAGCCTTGGTGACCCATGTTGAGGAGGAAGGGGTTGGAGAGAACGTGTCATATTGCTGGAAATATGGTTATGGTCATGGGGAGAGGACAAGAGGAGCGGCGACACAACACACACCTGTGAACTGGGCAGAATTCACGACTTTTGAATCGGTGTTCCTCTCTAGCTCCTTCACTTGAACGGTAAGGGTTTCGATCCTGAGAGCTGAAATGACAAAAAAAATAAGGAAAGGTGAGACACACAGAAACCAACATAAGCCAGGATCTACCAGTTGTCCCTGGTTGCTATGGAGGTGTTACAAGTTCAGCCATTTTCACTCACTCAACTTGGCGTTATCAGTGGACCCCTGTTCCAGCTCACTCATCTTCTCCTCCAGCTGAACTTGCAGCTCTGATAGATGAGGCAAGTTTTTGTAAGAATGGACCAACAATTGAAATCGTGTTACCTTACCATATGCCACTAAAAGAAAAAATACTGTTACTGTACTAACTACATTACAGTGCATACTACATTTTATTTAGCTTGTTCTATAATAGTTCCCTATTCATACAGCTGACATGGAAACACAGAGCTACCCCTCTCACCGTGCTGGGTTTATAGTATTTGGTGGTTACTGCATGTTCCAATAGCTATACTAGCATAGCATACTACATCATGTAGAGTAATATGTAATAATAATGCAATATATTGGCCATATAATCTAAGTAGTATGTTAGGGTTAATAATGAAAAGCCAATGCATCTCCAAAAGGCCATTCAGCTGTAAGAGTAGCACACATGTACTGTAGACAACAGTGGACGGGATCATTGTAATGAATGGAATGAGGAATCCTATCACACAAGTGTGTTTAATACCATTCCTCATTCCATTCCATGCTTTTCAATGAGCCCATCCTCTAATGTCTGCCTCCACCAGCCTCCCCTGATGAACATGGTAATGGTGATGAGGTCACTCACTGGAGATCTGAGCTGTTAGATCTGTGCTGCAGGTTCCCTTCAGTCTTAGCTGTCTTATCTCCCTCTTCAGTCTGGCCACATCTCGCTCTGTGAAGAATGACATAGCATTGAGTTTAGCGCCATCTCATTGGTTCCATGGATATTGGACACATGGACAGGTCCATGGATTCAATCAGTTGCAAATAGAATGTTTTCCAGGATGACACACTAACACAATTAGATGTTTTGCATTCATGTATGGATTCATGGTACATTGTATGGATATTGCAACAATATGAACTGCATCTTTAACATGCTTTCATTCTGCACCGTAATTATTTGATTTCTGTGTCGACGTGCACCGGCTGGCTCACCAAGTTGAGTGGAGTAGGTGCTTTTCTCCAGAAATTGTGCGGTCTTGTCCGTCAGTTGCTTCTTGATATCTGAAAAATATAGTTATGTTAGGCCTACGAGAAAAAACGAATATAGTTACGTTAGGCCTATGAGAAAAACAAATATAGTTATGTTAGGCTATGAGAAAAACAAATATAGTTATGTTAGGCTATGAGAAAAACAAATATAGTTATGTTAGGCTATGAGAAAAACAAATATAGTTATGTTAGGCTATGAGAAAAACAAATATAGTTATGTTAGGCCTACGAGAAAAAACGAATATAGTTACGTTAGGCTATGAGAAAAACAAATATAGTTATGTTAGGCCTATGAGAAAAACAAATATAGTTATGTTAGGCCAACGAGAAAAAACGAATATAGTTACGTTAGGCTATGAGAAAAACAAACATACACAAAACAAACAGAAAAAACAACAACAACAACAACAAAACTGGTACACATGCAAGCCTAATCTACTGTATACAGTACCATGTGTCTTATACAAGTGTGTGTGTGTGTGTGTGTGTGTGTGTGTGTGTGTGTGTGTGTGTGTGTGTGTGTGTGTGTGTGTGTGTGTGTGTATACAGTACTACATGCACACATATAGTATAGTGTAACTAAATTCAAATTACAACCGATTTTATTCTGTTAACAATACCCTTCTGCTCAATCTAAATGTGAAAGAAAGTGGGTTTCTCCATTATGGACAACCATTCAACATTCAGTTGTTTGGTGTAAATAAACAACTTTGTTGGTTTGTATTGGCACTTACCATCACATCCTATCAAGTGGATAGTCTGAATGAAAACAAGAAAGAATATTCCACAAATTCTAATCAGTACATTGGGAAAGGAGAGTATCACTTTTAGTTTTGTTTAAAAAAATGGCAAGTGTGGACAAACACATAATTTTTTATTTTAATATCAGTGTCTTATTACCCCATATGGGCTGGGCATCATCGAGGTGCAATGACACTCAAATAAGTACAAATCAATTAATCAATAAATCAATGTGATCAATATACAGTATGGGTGTCTTTTTTTTAAAACCATGACTAATTACAGTATATAGTTTGACTGAAAACAGGTGCAAAGATAAAAATAATAATAAAAAATATATATATAGTACATACCGATATTTGTGTGTTATTACACCCATTTGGAAAATCCTTGTTGATGAACTCCTTGATGATGTGATCTGGGAAAGCAATGCCAACATCATCAAACCAAATCAAACTTTATTCATGTCAAATCATATACTCCATATACAGATGCAATAAAATGTTCTTTAAAAAACTTAAAAACGATTACTTACTCTTACTTACTTTTAAAAACTATTCATAGTTTGACAGACTAAATAAAAACTATTCATAATATGACAGACTAAATAAAAACTATTCATTATTCAAGTATGACACACAAATAAACAAAATACATATTTATCATTTTTTATTTTAGGAGACTGTTGCACTAATCTGCTATGACTGTCTGTTCTTGAAATCAGTTGTATGTAGCAGTGGATCTTATTGTATCCTAGGGTGTACCGTTATCAATGGTTAAAAACATGCTGCTAGATATACAGAAGCATCCCAGCTAGCGGGGAATGTTCCCCTAACATTGGCTAACATTCCCTACAAGTTCTGCTAATGTTTTAAAGAAAACGTTTTCATCTAATGTTCAAAGAGCATTTTAAGGATGTTTACCATTTCAAATAATGTTCCTATAACGTTAAATGTTAACAAAGTAAGAACGTTTTAGGTGCAACATTCTGAGGATGTTTTGGGGACATTGTTTAGGTAACAGATTATAGAATGTTCTTTTATAAAATGTTCCCACAATGTTACACGATAACAAAGGAAGGACATTTTCAAAGCAACATTTGGATAATGTTTTCAGGATGTTATTGATGCCTCAGATCACAAAACGTTTTTTCTAGAATGTTCCTGTAATGTGATATGTAAACAAAGGAAGAACGTTTTACCTGCAACATTCCAAGGATGTTTTGGGGACATTGTTTAGGTAACAGATTCCCAGCTAGGAGGGAATGTTCCCACAACATTGGCTAACATTCCCTACAAGTTCTGCTAATGTTTTAAAGAAAACGTTTTCATCTAATGTTCAAAGAGCATTTTAAGGATGTTTACCATTTCAAATAATGTTCCTATAACGTTAAATGTTAACAAAGTAAGAACGTTTTAGGTGCAACATTCTGAGGATGTTTTGGGGACATTGTTTAGGTAACAGATTATAGAATGTTCTTTTATAAAATGTTCCCACAATGTTACATGATAACAAAGAATGGACATTTTCAAAGCAACATTCGGATAATGTTTTCAGGATGTTATTGATGCCTCAGATCACAAAACGTTTTTTCTAGAATGTTCTTGTAATGTGATATGTAAACAAAGGAAGAACGTTTTACCTGCAACATTCCAAGGATGTTTTGGGGACATTGTTTAGGTAACAGATTATAGAATGTTCTTTTATAAAATGTTCCCACAATGTTACATGATAACAAAGGAAGGACATTTTCAAAGCAACATTCAATAATGTTTTCAGGATGTTATTGATGCCTCAGATCACAAAACGTTTTTTCTAGAATGTTCCTGTAATGTGATATGTAAACAAAGGAAGAACGTTTTACCTGCAACATTCCAAGGATGTTTTGGGGACATTGTTTAGGTAACAGATTATAGAATGTTCTTTTATAAAATGTTCCCACAATGTTACATGATAACAAAGGAAGAACATTCCCAGCTAGCAATTTTTGGTTCTAAAAATGTTCAAAGAATGTTACCTAGAATGTTCTCGTAATGTTTTCAGCGGGAAGTTTTCTTTAAGTTCCCAGAATGTTCTAGGATAACGTTCTCTATTTTTTTTTTTTTTAAATGTTGTGTGATAACCTTCTTAAAATGTTAAGTGACAACATTGCTAGAACATTATGCCCTAATGTTCTTGAAAATGTTTTCAGCGGGAAGTTTTCTTTAAGTTCCCAGAATGTTCTAGGATAATGTTCTCTAAAAACATTTTTTAAATGTTGTGTGATAACCTTCTTAAAATGTTAAGTGACAACATTGCTAGAACATTATGCCCTAAAATTCTTGAAAACGTTTTCAGCGGGAAGTTTTCTTTAAGTTCCCAGAATGTTTTAGGATAATGTTCTCAAAAAACATTCTACAAATGTTTGGTAATAACCTTCTTAAAATGTGAGTTGACAATATTGCTAGAACATTACACCTTATGTTCTCAAAACATTTTCAGCTTAAGTTTTTTGTTTGTTCCCAGAATGTTTTAGGATAACGTGCTCTAAAAACCATTCTAAAAACGTTTGCTTATAACCTTCTTAATTTTTTTACTGAAAACCCTGTTAAAACATTATGCCTAAACATTCTTAAAATGTTTTTGAGATGTTATTAAAAATTCAAGTTTCAGACTTGCACCAATAACCGAGGAGGCTGAGGACGTGGCAGACCAATCAAACGAATCTGATTAGATTTCAGACCAATCAAACGAATCTGATTAGATTTCACGCCTGACTGAGATGTTCAGTGGTCGGGCACAGGTAGACGGTTTTAGTTGAAGACAGCACAAGGGAACGGGACACTGTGGATTAAACGGTAAGATTACAATAACTGTTTTTAATTGATTAACGTTACTTTGTATGGATACATTTACTTTCTTGACCACAAACTAACCGTTAATGCGAATAACGTGGAGCGTGTGTGTTGTCAGACATTGCTAGGAAGAAGGGCGCAAAATTAACTTTTATCCACCGTCCAAATCGACAAATTGGTGAACGTTCAGATTTTACCAGCCACTCAATAGATTAACGTCATTGTTGTTGGTTTTTTGGCTGGTGAGTGAAGCAAATCTACCAGCCCAAAAGTTTGGGACAGGTTTGGGAGCTAGCTAGCAAGCTATAGCAATCTAGCTAGCACAATTACTAGCATTCTACATGTCTATTTTACATGGATATTACTTGGATATTTACAGTAATTACTGCATAATTAACGGCCTGTAATTTAAAGGGCTACCAAAAAGACTTCTGATGAATCAGAAACTATTCTGATTTTAAATACTATTTTTGTTATAATGCAGGTGGATAATACAGGTGGACCATCCATGACTGAGGACAGTGATACAGGTGGACCATCTGTGACTGAGGACAGTTCAGAGTAAGGATGTGTCCAGGGATGATGTTTAAGAATGTGTCCAGGTGCAGCAGCAGCACTTGAGGGGAGCAGAAGCCCCACACTGTTCGAGGACTAAATCAAGCAATCAACACTTTGGGAATGCCTGTCTGTCATGAGGATATGTACTGTCAGAGATATGTACTGTTGCAGTGATGATAGGTTCTGACTTCCATGTTTTCAGTATGTACAGTATATGATGTTTTGCTTTTTTTTATTTATATATATGTTCTCAAATGAAGCTGTGGCTGCCTCTCCCTGTCTCACCTCTGTTGTTAATGTTAATAAATAATGATACATTATGTTGAAAGACTTGAATATTGATGTTATCAAACTTTTACATGTGTTAATACGTTTAGCTAAAAACATTTTAAGAATGTTTGGGCATAATGTTTTAACAGGGTTTTCAGTAAACATTTTAAGAAGGTTATAAGCAAACGTTTTTAGAATGGTTTTTAGAGCACGTTTGTTACGAGGGGGGTCAGCGAGGATGCCTCCCCGATGCCTCTGCTGGTTGAAGAGCAGCATCACTCCAGCCCTGGACTAATTACGTGATTATTGTCACCTGTGAGTGTTTGTATGTGTATTTAGGTGTGTCCCATTTCCCTGTTCCCTTGTCAGTTGTTCGTACTTGTTAGCGTCTTGTGAACCCTCGTCTTTCCCTTAAGAATATTGTGCATGATACTTGTCCCTGTCCTTTCGGTCCTGGAGGACTTTACCTTACCTGTCGCTACTTCCAGGTATTATTGACTATAATGTGTGTTTTGATTTGTTTGTGTTTAAGTGAAGTTTGCTTTTAGTAAACGGAGCCTTGTTTGCTCATCTTTTGTTTTCGCTACTCGCAGGTGTTTTGTTTTTGTTATTAGTTATCGACTCGCTACACAGAGCCTTGCTTGCTCTCCTTTATTTTTCTGTGGTTCTGTATCACGGTCCTATGGATATTTAGTGTATTCATCTCAGTAAAGAGAAGTTTATTTTATTCATGACTCGACCTCAATTCCTCTGAGTCGCACCGCACCGCACATGGGTCCAACACCACTCTACATTTAGAACATTATTCCAAAACGTAACACACGTTATCCTAAAACATTCTGGGAACAAACAAAAAACTAGCTGAAAATGTTTTGAGAACATAAGGTGTAATGTTCTAGCAATATTGTCAACTCACATTTTAAGAAGGTTATTACCGAACATTATCCTAAAACATTCTGGGAACTTCCCACTGAAAACGTTTTCAAGAACATTAGGGCATAATGTTCTAGCAATGTTGTCACTTAACATTTTAAGAAGGTTCACACAACATTTAAAAAATGTTTTTAGAGAACGTTATCCTAGAACATTCTGGGAACTTCCCACCGAAAACGTTTACAAGAACATTAGGGCATAATGTTCTAGCAATGTTGTCACTTAACATTTTAAGAAGGTTATCACAACATTTTAAAAATGTTTTTAGAGAACGTTATCCTAGAACATTCTGGGAACTTAAAGAAAACTTCCCGCTGAAAACATTACGAGAACGTTCTAGGTAACATTCTTTGAACATTTTTAGAACCAAAAATTGCTAGCTGGGTAGACATTAATGCAAATAATTTGCAACAGAAATTATTGAGTGCTCTTGAAGAAGATGAGGGTCTAGCGCCACTCATTGACAAGGCTGCTTTATGTAGTTACAACGCAATGATTTGGTAACATTCGCAATAGTGTAGTAATTATACCTAGGGTTAGGGTTAGTCCAATGGCTCAGATGATCATTTGTTTAATATTTATTATAGTGAGAGAAAGAGACACAACAATGGGATATGGTTTAGGAGGAGTGTTGCTTCGAGTAAAAATCTAGAGCAAAGTGCAAATAGATAACTGCGTAACTATGAAAGCACCAGGTCTCATATTTCACACCATAAAACGTCACGAAAACAATACAAAACTGTATTTCAACTTCAATTTCTGAATACCTCTCTGCACACGTCATGAATACTCCTGCACCGTTACTTACGTTGAATCAACCTGTCCAAACGTGCGTTCTCTGTTGCTGGGAGACTGCTCTTTCAGCTACCTCCTCTAGTCCACAGTGTTATGGAGTCGTGATGTCGTGACCACGGACAAATGGAAATCGAGACGTAACCGCGCCATTACTACCGTAATGGTCCTAAGAAAAGTATATTTTCCGGCCTACTATTACTGTTATGAATGAATGAATGAATGAATGGTCTTTATTGTCATTAATACAGTACAGGTACCATACAACGAAATTTAGTAGGGGGGGCTCCCCTGGTGCTTGGAAAAAGACTAAAAACAAGAGGGCCAAGGGTAAAATAAAAAAGGGAAAAGAGCTGGTTTACATAAATAAAGGCTATGTACACCATCTACTATACTATACTACTATACTACAATAAAACACTGTGCTGTACTCTATGCTATGCTATAAATATCCTAACATTTCCTATATCTGAACCTTATGTACACAAGGGTTGTCATATTGCACATAGTATTGTTGCACATTATATTATGTGCTCTACACGTCCAGATAAGGTCGAAAAATGTGTTGACACACATACAAAAAGAAAACACAGACAGTCGTTCATACCCACATTTTAATTGATAGTTTCCTACCTTGCATTTTAATCACAATTGTACATATAATGTTATGAATGCAAAGCACAAAAAAATAATAATAATAACATAATGTTAAAACCAATATTGCAAAATATATATTGTAATATCGTATTGTATGAATAAGAGAGAGGGAGTGAGAAGCCTTGTAGATCAAAATAGGTCACGTGGCAGTGGTTCGCCCATTGATCAGTGCATGTTTCCCCCACAAGTGACCAGCATGCTCCATCGAGGTATCCTATGGTTGTCTAGTGGTGATGTTAGGATTGACTCTGTGTACCCTTGTCTAAATGTAAGGGGTCTAGTGGTGATGTTAGGATTGACTCTGTGTACCCTTGTCTAAATGTAAGGGGTATGGTTTGTGGACGGTGGGGTGGGGGGGGGGGGGACGGCCCGGGGGCGTGCGGGGGATATCCCTTATTTTCGGGAAAATATCCCTTATTTTCAAATCCCAATGTTGACAGGTATGCTCTGGCTCCGTTTTCACCCCTAATCTCCGTTTTGCGCGTTCACGTGTAGCCTGGTCCAACCAGTGCTTTTACATTCATCATCGAGGTACAGCTTACCCTTTTTTTAGACATAGCTGAGTCAATCGATTTCATTTTGTGATGAAGTCATTTATTCGTTTTGCATAGTTAGGTATAAGTAGGTTTCAAAGTCCGCGTCTCCTTTTTTACGCGTTAGCCGCTTGAAACTCAAACTGGGACGTGGCCAGATTTCTGTACAGCCTCCTCAGCCCAGTGAATGAATGAATGGTCTTCCATGAATGAATGAATGAGTGGGCCTCCAGCGCAGCGACCGCTTCGTCCACCTTGGAGCGCAGGAACTGTGGAGACTCCAGCATGCGGAGCAGGTCAGAGTTGTCCATCTCCAGCAGCATGCCAGTGACCTTGGGAGCGATGGGGTGCATGCTGTGGATAGATGAGAAACGCTCACCTGGAGGGAGGGGGAGAATAAATATCAGTAACAGTAATTATACTAACCTAATGGGGGATTCATTGAAACAAACAAATAGACTCGCCTATCATTTGCTTCAGGTCCTCATGGGGAACGGCAGCCAAAATGGAGTCAGTCCGAAGCTCCTGGTCATGGATAGCAGGCTGCTGCATGGGGATCTGTGGCTGGGGAGCCATGTGCTGCAGGAGGTGTACACCAGCTGTGTACTTGTTACGGGGCACAGTGTGCATCCGTGCTGTAGCTGCGTCTGCACTGGCAGGGTGCTTTCTCAAGGCCTGGGTAGCTGAGAGGGAAGATAATCATAATCAAAGGGATATTTATGGCAAATGTTTGGATAGTGCTCTTTGGGGCAGGATTACTTCACTAAATATACTGACCCGTGCGCTGAGAGGTCATCATAGGGGGAACCAGGGAGGGCGTGGCCTTCATAGCATTGAAGGTCTTAGGCCTGGTAGCCGACGGACACATGGCGTTGGTGGGCGTGTTCTGGAAGTGCTGAGGAGGTGTGTCTAGGAGATGAGTGGGTCTCAGCTGAGCCAGCTGGTTGGTGAAGTCCGGTGCAGCACAGTTCTGGGCCTGTGGAATGGCCGCCATGAAGAACCCAGGTGGGGGAGCAACCTGGTAGGGGTTGATGCCTGGGTTGGGAACGGCGCAGCCGCTGGCCGTACTCTGCACGTGCTGGTTGGTTGCGCGAGCCTGGCGCTCCTCCTTGCCCTGGGCCAGGGCCACGTACAGGGGCTTGGTGGCCACGATGCGACCGTTCATCACGGTCACGGCCTTAGTGGCGTCCTCGGGGGAGGAGAAGCACACGAAGCCGAATCCCTTGCTGCGTCCGCCCTCCGTCATCACCTTTGCGCTGGTGATTGTTCCGAAGTGGGAGAACTCTTTGTGCAGCTGCTTGTCGTCCAAACAATCGTGCAAGTTCTTGACATAAAGATTGACACCCTGGTAGAGAGAAACTGTGTTTTACTAAGATGTTTTTCATGCCTCAAATACATCAACAATGCTTACCAAGATTATGAGCTTTCTGATACAGTATATGTTTGTTCATATACACACACACCTGGTATCTGGTCCTGTGGCCCTGATTTATATGCTCAAACTGGCGCTTCAGCACAGTCTGGTGCTCTCCTCTCTTCTGGGCACGGCCCACGTAGACCCGCCTCCCATTTAGCTCCTGGCCGTTCATCTCATCAACGGCCCTCTTGGCATCCTCATGCCTTTCGAAGTTGACAAATCCAAAACCCATGGATTTACCAGCGTCATCGGTCATGACACGGACACTCAGGACTGGTCCAAATCTTTCAAACCTCTCCTGAAGGCGTCGGTCGTCCATATCCTCTCCGAAGTTCTTGACATACACGTTGGTGAACTCTCCGGCCCTGGATCCGAGTTCAGCCTCTCGTTCTTTGCGCGTTTGGAAGAACACTTTTCTGACGAACACTTTTCTGCCGTTCAATAACGTGCCGTTGAGTCTCTTAATCGCTCTCTCAGCAGCCTCCTTGGTGTTATACTGCACAAAGCCATAGCCTTTAGCATTACCATTCGCGTCAGACGCTACCTTGCAGCAAAGGATGCTCCCAAACTCCGAGAACGTGTCGTAGAGGTGCTTGCTGTTGAACGTCTCCACTAAATCCTTAACGAAGATGTTGCCGACCCCACTGAATGTTGCCGACCCCATCCATTGAATAGGCGCACTAGGATTCATGTCTTCAATTTTTTGGGGGAAAAGAACGAATAACGTTTATCTATCTAGCTCTTCACAGATGAATTGCAGGTAAATGAACGGCATGTGTACTCTAGCTGGATTCTAGAACTCCAGCTGCATGTTCTATGGTTGTCATCAATCACTTATGTTTTAGAAGAATTCTAACTTCAGACACTGTGACCTCACAGTTATAGCCAGGGTCCATTTTGTCAGCAAACCTATGTAGGGGTTCATGAGGAATTCCTTCTCCAGCAGATGTATTTAACATGAATAAGGACATTGGAGAGAGAGGGGGGGGGGGGAATAATTAAATTGTAGAGTTGACCTATATTCATCACAAATCATGTCATCGCAATCAGACAAGTTGAAATATGACTCAAAACTTCCAAGTAGCATAGAACAACTTATTATAGAAATTAATTAATAGAATTAATTAAACTAATTTGTTTGTTCATTTTCTACAACAACTGTTCAACGTAGAAACATACAGCACATTGTCACATGTTTAAATAACCTTTTTCTTATACATTACTGTGTATAGACATAAAGCTACAGATTTCATATATTGCTTCTAGCCGTTTCCCTTTTTCTTTTCAGTAAAACTCTTTTATGGTTTATGGATACCCAAGTGTATCAAAGTTAGCATTTTGGTGGCAAAAATACCAGAACTGTCCCATCTCAAATGCTTTGTAATACTGATATAACTACAGTAAACAGATAATAATAATAATAATAATAACTTTTTATTTGTATAGCGCTTTTCCTGCAAACGTTGCAGCTCAAAGTGCTCCAATCATTATATAATCATAATTTAATTATTTAGTCTTTTTTTTTTTGTAATAAATTATTTATTGCAAAACAGTACACATGAAAAACTCACATTAATACACCAAACAAAATAAGTGTCTGCCCTGATTTCCCCCCCCCCCCCCCTATCTTACCCCCCCCCCTCCCACACTATATACACATGAGTAACCCCCCCCCCCCCATGGCGATAACATCCCTCCCACCCCCCCCCCCCCCCCCCCCCCCATGGCGATAACATCCCTTCCACCCCCCCCCCCCCCCCCCCCCAAGGCGATAACATCCCTCCCACCCCCCCCCCCCCCATGGCGATAACATCCCTTCCAGTGTAGACTGGAGAGGTTTGGAGGGGAGCCACCCCTCCTAAATTTCGTTGTTTGGTACCTGTACTGTAGAAATGACAATAAAGTCCATTCATTCATTCATTGAGACTAGGGCGAATTGTAGAGAGTTTCCTTTTCACAGCTGCAGTCATATTTAACAGTTTTGTACAATGCCGGAAATAAAAGACAATTTCGTAATTCAAGCGTCAAGCTTTATTGATGAATTGAAACAACAAATATGTTTTGACATATATTAATGAAAAGATATGAACATTTGATTTGTACTGCAATTACACATGTCACTTAAGTCTTTATCCAAGACACCCCATTGAGAACAGGGGAGAAGACAATTGGACTGTTATAATCCGCACAGGCACTGAAGAATGGGAACCATGTCTCTTTGAAAACGTATTTACCCATTTTATAGATAAGAGTCCTGGCATTTGCATCGTAGAAGGTGACCTCTCCCTTCTCATACTCAAAGAGCACACCCACTACAGTTGGTTGCACTGGGGGGATGCCAAGATTTACTCTCCTATCCCCCATCATAACAAGTTCACCCTTGTAGTTTGAGACCATGGTAATGTAGCCACTGTTGGGTCGTAGTGAAACAGCCTGCCTATTTGCTGAACGACTAGCAACTCCTAAGTTGTAACATATTTGTGGTACTTTGACCTCCCAGTAATGCCTCCCCTTGTCAAAGCCAGTCTTCCCAAGAACACCGAGAGACGTTTCATAACGGCCCGGATTGTCACTCACGTCCTGTGCTTCAGAAACTGTTATCGTTGTGCGATCTTGTGACAGGACGAGTTTACGATGGGCTGTGTCCGGGTCTAAGACAACTCTCACTGCAGGTTGAAAAACAGGTGAAAAACAGTCAGTTTATGAACAAATATGATTTGGGACATATCAGTGTTTACTGAGGAAAATGGAACCAAAAACATACCAGTCTTAATCTCTTTGTCATCAGCGGCGGCTTCTTTTTTCTTCTTCAACTCTGGATTAGAAGGAATGATCCAAATAATTACATTAAAATCCAGAATTTTATTTGACATCTGCATTCATGTTGGACAGGAGGTCGTCCTCAGCCCTCACCATCACATTCAGTCTGCAGTTTGTTCATGTCCTCGTCCTTCTTCCTCAGCTCCTCCCGAAGCAGATTCATCTCCCTGTCTTGCTGCTTTTCAAGATCTGAGGCAGACGTGACAACAACACAATTCAATATTTCACAAATGGCAAATCTCACCATTTCTGTTGTTCTGGAGCTCAGCACAATTCTTAAAATGTTTCTTCTGACAAAGAATGTCACCAGAATGGGTGCTATAGGTAAGGATATCATTTGGAACATGTGAATATGCCAAACCTTTATTTATGCGATCCAGTCTTCGATTTTCCATCTCTGTGGCTTTGAGTTGTTTCTTCAGTTCTAATTTGAGGAAGAGATAAATCAATCACAATGCCAAAATTCCTCAAAAACCAAATTCTAGCCAAAGCTTGAGATGGCATGAAATAAATAACTGCTCTAGCAACAACATTGTAGCCTATCTACAGTATATGTTCTTCAAGTATTTCCTTTGTAATTGTATGCTAATGGTGTTCAATGGTTTGTGTTACTTATTCAACTTGTGTAATAGTACAAACTGCTCAACCCCTTACAACATACAATTATCAAACTACAGTGTTACTACACCGGTATAGGGGCAACTTAATGTACAGTGGTACAGCTAACGACTGAAGGATGAGACATGGAGCATCTGAGTAGCTATTGGACAATGTAAGAGTTACAGATGCCAACATGTGAGATACTGATGATGAATACACAAAAAACGAAATTGACGAACCAGAGACATCAAATGCAATTGTGTCTTTGTCTTTTTTTGCCTCAGTCTCTAGGGCTTTCTTATTAGCCTGAAGAGCAATAATCTGCTGAACTAAATAAAAACAGAACAGAACAGAAACAGATTGTGTAGTTCAGTTGGAGTGAAACACAGTAAACACAGAAACAAAATATCTATAAAACAAAAGATTTGTTGTCGAAATACGGTTATGTGATAAACACACATAAACAATGAAAAATACTAACATTAAATACATATTCCTTGATTGATTACTATATAATCGTCAACATACTCAAGTCAGCGTTTTTTCTGTCCTTAGCCTCAAGTAGTGATTTATTATCTTCAAGCTGCTGCATCTTTAGGTCCAGTAACCTTTGAAGTTCTGAGGAAAATAGACACACGGTTTACTAGAGAACAAGCTACCAGCTGTTGCATTTACATTTAGATAGCATCCATTCTCTATTCCTATCGTCTTCATTTATTCCACATGGCTTTTATAGTAGAATTTACCTTTGAATCTGTCAGCACTTGTCTGTTTCAGTTTAGGTATTTCTTCTGATAATTCCTGCTTTTCCCAACGCAGTGCCATGATCTCAGCAACTGAATCAGAAAAGCAGAGTAGTTGGCTGGAAATTGTCCAAGACATTTTTGTTATGGAAAAGATGACATACCTTTTGATACTCAAAATCAATATATTTGAAAAATACTGGGAGAAATTGAACATTTGTATGAAACGTGACATCTTCTAATTTAATACCCATTAAGAATATATTACCAGTAACATGTTTATTGAAACACCTCTGGACTTCTTATTTTCTCCCTTTTTTCCCTTCTTTTTCTTCTTTTCCTTTTCACTTTTTTACCCCTCTGTTTAGGGGCTATGCTTTGTTTCTTTACCCTTTGTTTTACCATTTAAGATAAAGATGTAGATATGATGTTCTGTCCATGTCTATGCTGAAACCCAATAAAAACTCAAGTGATAAAAAAAAAGAAAAGCCTAGTAGTTTGTCACTCTGAACCACCCTTCCAGAAAACGTCACAGAATAAATCACCATCTAATTGAAAATTCCTGCAAAAGAAATGGTTGTGTCCATACCTTTGTACATTCATTGTATTGCATTGCATGAATTATTTCATTATTACATTGGATTACTGTATAATACATTAGTGTTTTCTCTTTGTTTTCTGATTGCTAATACTTTCTAAATTAGAAACCGTGGTAACACATGTATATATACAGTATGACAACTTACCCAGTCCAGGAATTCTAGTGCCAGATTCTACCGCTTCATTTGTCTTTTGCTCCAACTTGTTATTGACCTTTTCCAGTTGATCCTCAAGCTCTTTGAGACACAAAGGAAAGGAATTCTATTCCTTCAAATATTCTCCACTTTCATTAATTAATTAAATTAACATTTTAATGATACAGTATGTGAACAATTTAGTTATTAAACTTCTATCAAGCTATCAAACATAAGCAAAAGAAACTCTTATAACTGAAGACTGGTACTAAGGATGGACAGATGGCACCCACCAGCAATCTTGTCCTCTGATGTCTTATCGAGCTCTGATGCTTGCTTCTGTAGTCTTGCTATTTCATTTTGCAGTCCAATGAGCCTCAAGACTGAATGAACAACAGAAAACATTATTCAAAAGATTCAGGGAGACAACATTTGTTACCCGGATAATTCATCCAGGCTTCAGGGAGCATCAACACATGACAAGAGCCAACCCTAGATAACCTTAAACAACCCTAAAACAAGTGTTAATCCACTAATACCTTTTTTCCTGTTACATTGATTATGGTTACTCACTCAGTTTGGAGTTGTCGTTCGTCCTGTCGTTAATGCCATTGATCAGGTCATCCAGTTCTCTCTCAAGCTCTGTGGACAAGAGAGATAGAAGAGTGGATGTCATGACAACACTAATTGGACTGGTGGGCCGATGACTGACACAATCCATCTAAAGTAGCAGTAAAGGACTGTCCCTTCTGTATGGCTGCATCATAAAGCATAACACATAAAACATAAAGCATTTGACTAATATCATCATATAATATAGAGTAACATATTTAGGTATAGAAATGCATCCCTGGGCAAAGACGGCCGTATTATTATCTTGATAAGGTCTGCAACTCACCAGCAATCTGGTCAAAGCTTGTCTCATTTGCAGCCCCTGCCCTCAGATCTGCAATCTGACCCTGTATAGCAATGATCTTTAGAACTGAAACAGAAAAGGATTAAGATTGAATGTTTGAAGACTGTATTTCAACAGGTTTTTGCTCAATATAGAAATGAATAAATACATGAATCAGTCAATCAACTCACTTCGCTGAGGTTGGGAACTTGTCTCCTCTAGCTCTTTGGTTTTCCTCTCCAGTTCTTTGATCTTTTCATCCAGAGTCTTCTGCAGCTCTGAGAGACAATGAGAATTGTGTTAAATTCAGCAAGTGATTTGAATTGTCAATAATTTAAAAAAGTAACATTCGATGTAAAAAGCTTCTAATTTTAACAGTTGATTGAGAAATAATTGAAAATAAATGCCCCTTTTGCGATCATTAAAGAATAATAAGAATACACATTTCTATTTCTATTTCCTGAATTGACTGACTTAAAATTCAACTGATCCCCAACCCTGGTAGAAACAGACATTTATTTTGCGATGAATAGTAGGCAAAGCAACAGAACAGAACAACACTCACCAGCGATCCTAGTCTCGGCTGCAGGGGTCAGGACCCTTGCCTTCAGCTCCTTAACCTGGTCATTCAGTGACGAGAGCTCCAGAACTGAAACAACACATTTGATGAGCTGAACAGAGGCAGAAGATACATCGAAGACCAGTTCAACCATGTTTAGGGCCCAGAGTTTTTCTAGACCATGTACGAACCTACTCACTCAGTGAATTGACACGATCAGTTTTTTTGGCTAGCTCTTTTAGTTTGTCATCCAGGTCATCTTGTAGTTCTGCGAAAGACAAACAGATTTGTTTCCCACTACATGCAGTTGACTGGGTATGAACAGCAGACACTAAGACATTATGAATTCAAATATGCTCTCTTGCTGTGCAAGAAGAATGCATTTAAGATTTATCCCAGAAATCCAATTACTGAAAAGCAGGGGAGGCTGGTCGAGGTAGAAATCGGAGGATGGCCTCACTGAAATGCATGGAACAAAATGAGGAGAATGATATCAAATCACCACCCGTCATTCCATGTGTTCCAAAGAGCCCGTGCTCCGATTTCTACCAGTCAAGGAAAGCACAGGGAAAGTCAGAGAGAGGTGGAGCTCACTGTCATGGTGCTCCTGGACCCCAGAGCACTGTGCTGCTTTGTCCTTCAGCTTTTTCTGCAGATCTGGTTTGAGGAAAAAATAGAACATTATGTATAAATTCATCAGATATGTGCACCTGTTTCTGTAACAGCTGTTATGCTCAGAGCAGGTTGTTTCTAGTTGGACATGGCTGGTGCGACAAAAGACGGAGAAATACCTTTGTTTTGTGCCTGAGTTTGGGAGTTGTGTTCCTCTTGGACCTCAAGTTGTTTCTTCAGAGCTGTAAATCACAGCACATTATTATGACACATATTAGATTAGGTTAGATTAGATTTAACTTTATTGTCATTGCTGAGTACCAGACAACAAAATGCAGTTTAGCATCTAACCAGAAGTGCAAATAGTGATATAGTGCAAAACATGATATTGTGGATAAAATAGAATGTGTACAGTTATGAAGTGATAAGTACAGTAGATAAGTACATAGGATATGTACAGATATGAAGTGATAAGTACAGTATGGTTAATACAGTAGGTAGTAGGTATCAAGAGATGGATAACAGTAAGCTATGTACAGTATGGTGTATACAGATGTATAGATTAGCGACTAGTATCTAAAATGAGGTAAATATAAATACAAACAAATAAAACAAATATAAAAAAGATAAATATATACAAATATGTGCAAAATATATGGTATGTACATATACATCGTCCGTGTGCAACATAGTATGAATGTATGAATTTCAAAAGTCCAAACTCTTACCAGCAACCTCAGCAGCAGATAACTTGCTTTGATTAGCTGCATCATTTTGTAACTTTCTGAGTTGGTTTTGTAGGTCCAGAACTGTTAGAACTAAGAGACCCCAAAAAGGACAATTGTGAGTTTAAAAAATAAATAAATGGTTTAACTGTGAGAAGATACATCACCAATAGGACTGTCTTTTCTTAAGAACCTGTTATTTTCACACGAAAAAAAACACTTCTTCAGTTCTCCCTTAAAGATGTAGGCTATAGTTCTTTCATCTGTGGTTTGCAACTGAAGTTCATGTATAAATGATTCAATCAAGGAGTGTGAGCATTAAGTTCAATCAATCATTTATTTAAGACAATTGTCTCTGCCTTACAAGAAGAAGAATACAAACAAAAGAAACAATAAATACCACAAAACAATTTTAATTTACACCTCACCATAGACCTTCCAAAAGTAAGGTACAACTCCACTGTACTCCCTGAACAGCTCTTTCTGTACTCACCTTGGTTTGCATATGCCCCGTCCTTCTTCTTCAGTTCATCAATAAGACCCAGAAGCTGGTTCTCCTTAGCCTCCAGCAGCCTCCGCAGCTCTGAGAGAGGTCATTCAATAAGTAACGGCATAAGCCGTATAGATTACCACTTCTATAGGAGTGTTCTATCTTCTAAAGGAAATTATGAAATTGACCCTCCTCAAACCTTCACTACATCAAACTATACACACCGTCCCCTATTGTCAGAAGTCAATGAGACACATATTTACTGTGGAATTGTAAAAAATATTCATCCAGAGACCAGAGATTTGCCTTTCTTCATGCGGTTCTTATGAATGACACTTACGGTTTTTCTGGTGTGTGGTCTCACCCAGGCCTGACAACTCCTCCTTGAGCTTTGCCACCTGGTTCTGTAGTGAGATGATCTGCAGCACTAACACACCAGAGGGAGGAAATATGAAGAAAAAGACATCAACAAAGCTCAGGGTTTCATCATCCAAAGTGGCTAGGTAATAAATAATAATAATAATAATAATAATAATAATAATAATAATAATAATAATAATACTTAGTTATTATATAATAATAATTCATAAAACCTAGTTCAGTATAAACTCACTCAGTTTAGTGTTGTCATTATTCCTGTCTTCCATCTTATCAACCAGGTCATCCAGCTCTTTCTGTAACTCTGTGGAGAAGATGACCAGCAGCAGAGGTTCAGATGGTTGAATGCTGTTTCTTCCTCTGCAGCGTTTGAGTTCTACCCTCCATGCCTGTAGTCCTTCTCTCCGAAATCACCTTGTCCTTCTTATCAACGAGACATCATTTTGAACTCACCTGCAATCAGGTCAGAGTTGGCCTGATTTGCTGCTCCTCCCTGGAGACCACGGATCTGATCCTGCAGGACAAGTATTCTCAGGACTGAAACACACAGCGACGGAACACATTAGACCATGCACAGTGCAGAGCAGGAAACGGGGGCGGCTGTGGCTCAGGAGGTAGAGCCGGTGTCTAATGATCGCAAGGTCAGCAGTTCGGCGGTTCGAGGCATATGCCACATGTCGAGGTGTCCCTGAGCAAGGCACTGAACCCCTAATTGTTTCAGTGTTGCCGTCTATGGCAGACCCCTTGCCTAGAGCATAAATGACCAAATTCCAACAATTGATCGCATGGAAATAAAACTATTATTATTATTATTATTATTTTTATTATTATTATTAAAACGTAACCTACTATGGTTAGATGAGCCTCTTTTGTTCATCTCATGCCATGCCGTACAGTAAACCAATTACAAGTGTTACGAGCTGCATCAGATCAGTTGAAAACTCACGCCTTTGTGGGTTAGAGCTTATCTCCTCCAGTTCTTTGCTCTTTATTTCCAGTTGTTGGTTCTTCCTGTCTAGTTGCTTCTGCAGCTCTGAGAGATAAATACAGATAAATACAGATACATACAGGTGTGAGGGATGAGAGATACATACAGGTGTGAAGGATGAGAGATACATACAGGTGTGAGGGGTGAGAGATACATACAGGTGTGAGGGATGAGAGATACATACAGGTGTGAGTGATGAGAGATACATACAGGTGTGAGGGATGAGAGATACATACAGGTGTGAGGGATGAGAGATACATACAGGTGTGAGGGATGAGAGATACATACAGGTGTGAGGGATGAGAGATACATACAGGTGTGAAGGATGAGAGACACATACAGGTGTGAGGGATGAGAGATACATACAGGTGTGAGGGATGAGAGATACATACAGGTGTGAGGGATGAGAGACACATACAGGTGTGAGGGATGGGAGATACATACAGGTGTGAGGGATGAGAGACACATACAGGTGTGAGGGATGAGAGATACATGCAGGTGTGAGGGATGAGAGACACATACAGGTGTGAGGGATGAGAGATACAAACAGGTGTGAGGGATGAGAGACACATACAGGTGTGAGGGATGGGAGATACATACAGGTGTGAGGGATGAGAGATACATACAGGTGTGAGGGATGAGAGATGAGAGACACATACAGGTGTGAGGGATGAGAGATACATACCGGTGTGAGGGATGAGAGATAAGGAAGACCAGGGCTTTCGGAAAACAATACCTTACTTACTGTGCAAGTTTGGGCAACACTTTGTTTTTGCTTGGTTAAAAGTGTTATTACCTAATAATTGCATGTCAATTGTTCCCCATCAATGAAACAGGGGAGGGGACTATGATTCGGTATGGTATATCACAAGCTTTTTCACCACTGGGACAATTTTGATGAAGCTCGGGTGAATGATGGGTCTTGCACTGTTTGTTTCAATATTATTTTCAATCTTATTCCCAAATTCGTTAGGCTATAGGCCTATTGCATTAGGATACACTCCTGGCTCTGCACATTGCACCCATTATGACATTTTAATGATGAATCGGTGTCACTTGGAAACTCTTAAACAATCTCTATGGAAAGACACACATTCTTTACAATAGTTTTTAAAAATGGTCCCAGTGGTGTCGGAGAAGAATGTGTGAAATAATTATGAACAGACAGAGACCGAATCATAGTCCCCTACCCGATTTCATCAGTGGGGGACGATAACAAATAATATAATTGTTGTTGCCTTGGTTTCATGAGGTGTCACGTGTTACAACATGGATACTACGGTACAGCAGCTTAACTACCGTAAATATTCCCAAGAGCAGAATTTTTCAAATAATTAAACTATTGCTGTTATGTCACGCCTGTACTGGTACAGTTACAGATACAGATAAGGTAAAAAAAAATATATGTAAGAAAACTCTTTTGCAGTTGACACATTATCGTGACGTTAGAATTATAAGGTTCTATCTCCATTTTTGTCAAAATTGAGTTTTTGACATAATCTGATCCATTAGGTGTTTATTAATGCCTGTGTGGTGTTATTTTTAAAAATGTTGACATTTTAAAGTTAGTAATTCATAAATACAAAGGTTCCATCTCACAAACAATAATGGAATGTAAAAACTTTGACGCTCAATATCTCTGAACTACCCTAAACGGAGATAGAACCTTATCATTCTAAGCTCACGTTATGTCAAAATAATCAAGACCCAGCTGTTTATTAGAATCACATTTTATTTGAAAGTTTTCCACCTTGCATTTTGATCACTTTTCGTACACATTATGTTATGAATGCAAAAGCACTGTAAAGATTCACATAATATTACCAATGTAGCAACTATCGATTGTAATATAATATTGTTTTGTATGAATAAGAAAGAGATTGAGAAGCCTGTAGGTAAAAATATTTACACTTGGTGGTGCTGTGCTAGTTAAAATAATCTGCCAATGTTTGTTTTGAAAATAAAAGCCACATGACAGTGGTTCACCAGTGCATATTATTTCCCACAAAAGTGAGCAGCATATAGGTAGGAATTAGTGTTTTTTTACCCAGCTGAATGTCTCAGCTGGCATTATGTCACTCAATGTTCAAACAATGCTTTAAAAAAAAGAATCCGTCATTTCATCCACCTACAATAGCATTACATAGGACAAAAAAAGCCTATAATCATGGTCTTATACAGTGCAGACATAATCAAGATGAACTGTATTTCTATTAATAAGATTACAATACATTGCTACAACTGCAGCCGTATATGGGAATTGATCAGAAACGGCCATTAGCGAGGGTAAGAACAAACCGGGGAACCCTCAAGAATGAGGGCACGATCGAGGAGAGCCAGGAAACATAGGGGACCTGGGTCAGGAGGAACTTGATGGAGGTGTAGTCTGTCACACTGCGGCCTGAAAGGAACGTGTGAGAAGGAGAGACATTTGTTATGTGGGTATGAAGAGCAGTACATGGAGAGTGCTGTGACTTTGTTTGGAGAGACAAATATCTGTTTATGAGGGGAACTTATAACAGATTATATTGCTAATAAATGATTACTATACTGTTTATAGCACTTTTGCGCAGTCAGCTTTGCCTTAAAATTAGTGATGTCTGGATCTTGATTTACCGTCAACATCTTTGAGCGTGTAGCGCCTAGCCAGGTCGCAGGTCATCAACACTTTTCCTGACAGTGACATCAGATTCTTATCTTTAAATCAGAAACAGAAACCACACAAACATTCAACATTGGAACAACCACATTTAAAACGGAAAAGTTAGTGTGATAGCCAAGACATAACACAACATCTTGAAAAGGGCAAGAAAATTATATATACAACCTGTGTAACTTTAAACACAGTTGGGCTTTCATACCTTTTGCCAGCTCAACAATGCACTTCCCACTCAACTCTGTTGTTTCTCCATTGGCAAATACTTCTCTGAACTGAGAGAAAAAGAGTCTCGTTACAACAAACACATTATATTGAAAAGAAAAGTAGTCTAATTGTATCTTTAAAGAAAAAAAACATTTTAGGGCATTTTTGCTTTATTGGATTAGAGACAGTAGAGACTGACAGGAAGGAGGGATGAGAGAGAGAGGGGATGACATGCAGGCTCGAAGGCCGGAATCAAACCAGAGATCCTGTGATTACATGGCATGCACCTTAGTGAGCTACGCCACCCAGGCGCCCTAATAGTTTCTTTTAAGTGTAATTTATGAAACAATATATAGTTTAGAATCAGCCAAATGGGCGCAGCCTGAGCTTCTGTATGGTCAAAACTTTGCACCACTCTCTCTAACATGTGACCGACACAGACATAGCAATAGCACTTCATCCAACTACCTTAGGATCAACACCTGGTGGGGCATCTTTCTCAAGGATCAGCTGAGACACCAGCTCTGTCTGAACTGCTCCTGGCCATAGGCTGACCGAGGCCACTCCTCTGCTTCTCAGCTCAACTGCTGTGTCTGCAGCCAGCCTGTCACACTATAGGATAGGGACAGAGGGAGTGTGAACCAAGACAAAAGGAAGAGTAGCAGGGGGATGAGAAGATAGGACGGAGGGAGTGATACAGCATGTAGTATTCGTTCTTCTGGTCACACTAAAATAGGCACTGAAATGAAATTCACTTAAACTGAGCAGATAGATGTACAATATCACACAACTAGGGAGAGGGACTCACCGCAGCCTTACCAACACCATACGACACATTGAAGAGATACCTCAACCCTCCCATAGAGGATATAACCACTATCAATCCCCGGCCCTGTGCCACCATCATCCGTGAAGCATACACAGAGCAGAAATAGTGCCCCCTGCAGGAAATATAATAATTTGTCAACACATACTGTATTAGTCAACGCAGTGAGTATCAGGTGGAATTTACTATTATTATTGAGTAATTGTATCCATTACATCCATATAGGTAATCTAACATTGAGTGGAAGGAAGGTCAGCCAATCAGGACCCAGAAACTGGGTTGTTAGAATGGTGCAGAGCAGAGCAGGAAGATGACTCAGTACCTCAGGCCAGTGTTGTTTATGGTATCCCAAATAGATGGGTCTGTTTCCCAGAACTTCTTTCCCATATTTTCAAAAATAGCCTGAAATTACAAAACATTGTTTAATTATCTGAGTCATATGATACAGTTTAAATAATAATGACTGAGAAACCATATGAAATTGTGGCGAACAGTAACAAAATGTATATACAAAATAGTCAGTTATAGTTTTTACAGCCTCTGGCAAAGCTGCCACTTTGTGGATGTACTAATCCATAGTGATACCATTAATGTAATAACGCATAAGTCCTGTTTACCAGGCAGCGATGCCACTGACCTGTACACCAGCATACGCATTGTTCACAAGGATATCCAGTCTGCCATTCTGCTCGCGTTGGATTTGATCAAAAAGTTCTTTGATATCTTCCTCCTTTGAAGAGTCACAGATAACTGGCACACAGTTTCCACCCCTCTCTTTTACCTGTCATCGAGAATGGAGAAAGAAAGGTTTTCGGCTACTGTAGTCGTTCTGTACCATTCACCAATCAAAAATAGTGGTCCTCTCAATCACAGTGCTTACGGTCTGCGTAGGTACTCCCGCGTAGTTACATTTTTGAATGAATGAATGAATGAATGGTCTTTATTGTCATTGATATAGTACAGGTACCATACAACCTACGGCGTAGGCTACGCCTTAGATTTTACGCAGAAGTATAAATTGGGCTTATACCCCAAGTGAGCATACTTTAAAGACAATATGTAACCCTAATCCTTCCAGTTATCCCAGGAATCTTAGTTCAACTTTACTCTGAACTATGTAGTTGTCTATGTGCAGTGATTGTGCACACCTGTGCTGCAGTCTCCTTCAGAGTCCTCTCCTGACGCCCAGTGATGTAGACAGTGGCTCCTGCCTCTGACAGTTGCAGGGCGATGCCCCTGCCAATGCCCCGGGAGGCCCCTGTTACCACACACACCCACCCTGAGAGCGCCATCTCCTGTTGGGAGAGAGAGGGAGAGAAACGTTCATGTTGTTGACTACCCGCAGAGAGCACCACCCTCTCTCAATAATGCACAAAACTGTCTATTTTTATATTGATTTCATTCGTATTATAGAATTTGCAGTCAAGATCAATGTATGAAAAACGTTACAATTACTATTAGGCTACTAGACATTAATGCAAATAATTTGCAACAGAAATTATTGAGTGCTCTTCAAGAAGATGAGGGTCTAGCGCCACTCATTGACAAGGCTGCTTTATGTAGTTACAACGCAATTATTTGGTAACATTCGCAATAGTGTAGTAATTATACCTAGGGTTAGGGTTAGTCCAATGGGTCAGATGATCATTTGTTTAATATTTATTATAGTGAGAGAAAGAGACACAACAATGGGATATGGTTTAGGAGGAGTGTTGCTTCGAGTAAAAATCTAGAGCAAAGTGCAAATAGATAACTGCGTAACTATGAAAGCACCAGGTCTCATATTTCACACCATAAAACGTCACGAAAACAATACAAAACTGTATTTCAACTTCAATTTCTGAATACCTCTCTGCACACGTCATGAATACTACTGCACCGTTACTTACGTTGAATCAACCTGTCCAAACGTGCGTTCTCTGTTGCTGGGAGACTGCTCTTTCAGCTACCTCCTCTAGTCCACAGTGTTATGGAGTCGTGATGTCGTGACCACGGACAAATGGAAATCGAGACGTAACCGCGCCATTACTACCGTAATGGTCCTAAGAAAAGTATATTTTCCGGCCTACTATTACTGTTATGAATGAATGAATGAATGAATGGTCTTTATTGCCATTAATACAGTACAGGTACCATGCAACGAAATTTAGTAGGGGGGGCTCCCCTGGTGCTTGGAAAAAGACTAAAAACAAGAGGGCCAAGGGTAAAATAAAAAAGGGAAAAGAGCTGGTTTACATAAATAAAGGCTATGTACACCATCTACTATACTATACTACTATACTACAATAAAACACTGTGCTGTACTCTATGCTATGCTATAAATATCCTAACATTTCCTATATCTGAACCTTATGTACACAAGGGTTGTCATATTGCACATAGTATTGTTGCACATTATATTATGTGCTCTACACGTCCAGATAAGGTCGAAAAATGTGTTGACACACATACAAAAAGAAAACACAGACAGTCGTTCATACCCACATTTTAATTGATAGTTTCCTACCTTGCATTTTAATCACAATTGTACATATAATGTTATGAATGCAAAGCACAAAAAAATAATAATAATAACATAATGTTAAAACCAATATTGCAAAATATATATTGTAATATCGTATTGTATGAATAAGAGAGAGGGAGTGAGAAGCCTTGTAGATCAAAATAGGTCACGTGGCAGTGGTTCGCCCATTGATCAGTGCATGTTTCCCCCACAAGTGACCAGCATGCTCCATCGAGGTATCCTATGGTTGTCTAGTGGTGATGTTAGGATTGACTCTGTGTACCCTTGTCTAAATGTAAGGGGTCTAGTGGTGATGTTAGGATTGACTCTGTGTACCCTTGCCTAAATGTAAGGGGTATGGTTTGTGGACGGTGGGGTGGTGGGGGGGGGGGGGGGGACGGCCCGGGGGCGTGCGGGGGATATCCCTTATTTTCGGGAAAATATCCCTTATTTTCGGGAAAATATCCCTTATTTTCAAATCCCAATGTTGACAGGTATGCTCTGGCTCCGTTTTCACCCCTAATCTCCGTTTTGCGCGTTCATGTGTAGCCTGGTCCAACCAGTGCTTTTACATTCATCATCGAGGTACAGCTTACCCTTTTTTTAGATAGCTGAGTCAATCGATTTCATTTTGTGATGAAGTCATTTATTCGTTTTGCATAGTTATCGGTGAGGTAGGTTTCAAAGTCCGCGTCTCCTTTTTTACGCGTTAGCCGCTTGAAACTCAAACTGGGACGTGGCCAGATTTCTGTACAGCCTCCTCAGCCCAGTGAATGAATGAATGGTCTTCCATGAATGAATGAATGAGTGGGCCTCCAGCGCAGCGACCGCTTCGTCCACCTTGGAGCGCAGGAACTGTGGAGACTCCAGCATGCGGAGCAGGTCAGAGTTGTCCATCTCCAGCAGCATGCCAGTGACCTTGGGAGCGATGGGGTGCATGCTGTGGATAGATGAGAAACGCTCACCTGGAGGGAGGGGGAGAATAAATATCAGTAACAGTAATTATACTAACCTAATGGGGGATTAATTGAAACAAACAAATAGACTCGCCTATCATTTGCTTCAGGTCCTCATGGGGAACGGCAGCCAAAATGGAGTCAGTCCGAAGCTCCTGGTCATGGATAGCAGGCTGCTGCATGGGGATCTGTGGCTGGGGAGCCATGTGCTGCAGGAGGTGTACACCAGCTGTGTACTTGTTACGGGGCACAGTGTGCATCCGTGCTGTAGCTGCGTCTGCACTGGCAGGGTGCTTTCTCAAGGCCTGGGTAGCTGAGAGGGAAGATAATCATAATCAAAGGGATATTTATGGCAAATGTTTGGATAGTGCTCTTTGGGGCAGGATTACTTCACTAAATATACTGACCCGCGCGCTGAGAGGTCATCATAGGGGCAACCAGGGAGGGCGTGGCCTTCATAGCGTTGAAGGTCTTAGGCCTGGTAGCCGACGGACACATGGCGTTGGTGGGCGTGTTCTGGAAGTGCTGAGGAGGTGTGTCTAGGAGATGAGTGGGTCTCAGCTGAGCCAGCTGGTTGGTGAAGTCCGGTGCAGCACAGTTCTGGGCCTGTGGAATGGCCGCCATGAAGAACCCAGGTGGGGGAGCAACCTGGTAGGGGTTGATGCCTGGGTTGGGAACGGCGCAGCCGCTGGCCGTACTCTGCACGTGCTGGTTGGTTGCGCGAGCCTGGCGCTCCTCCTTGCCCTGGGCCAGGGCCACGTACAGGGGCTTGGTGGCCACGATGCGACCGTTCATCACGGTCACGGCCTTGGTGGCGTCCTCGGGGGAGGAGAAGCACACGAAGCCGAATCCCTTGCTGCGTCCGCCCTCCGTCATCACCTTTGCGCTGGTGATTGTTCCGAAGTGGGAGAACTCTTTGTGCAGCTGCTTGTCGTCCAAACAATCGTGCAAGTTCTTGACATAAAGATTGACACCCTGGTAGAGAGAAACTGTGTTTTACTAAGATGTTTTTCATGCCTCAAATACATCAACAATGCTTACCAAGATTATGAGCTTTCTTATACAGTATATGTTTGTTCATATACACACACACCTGGTATCTGGTCCTGTGGCCCTGATTTATATGCTCAAACTGGCGCTTCAGCACAGTCTGGTGCTCTCCTCTCTTCTGGGCACGGCCCACGTAGACCCGCCTCCCATTTAGCTCCTGGCCGTTCATCTCATCAACGGCCCTCTTGGCATCCTCATGCCTTTCGAAGTTGACAAATCCAAAACCCATGGATTTACCAGCGTCATCGGTCATGACACGGACACTCAGGACTGGTCCAAATCTTTCAAACCTCTCCTGAAGGCGTCGGTCGTCCATATCCTCTCCGAAGTTCTTGACATACACGTTGGTGAACTCTCCGGCCCTGGATCCGAGTTCAGCCTCTCGTTCTTTGCGCGTTTGGAAGAACACTTTTCTGACGAACACTTTTCTGCCGTTCAATAACGTGCCGTTGAGTCTCTTAATCGCTCTCTCAGCAGCCTCCTTGGTGTTATACTGCACAAAGCCATAGCCTTTAGCATTACCATTCGCGTCAGACGCTACCTTGCAGCAAAGGATGCTCCCAAACTCCGAGAACGTGTCGTAGAGGTGCTTGCTGTTGAACGTCTCCACTAAATCCTTAACGAAGATGTTGCCGACCCCACTGAATGTTGCCGACCCCATCCATTGAATAGGCGCACTAGGATTCATGTCTTCAATTTTTTTTGGGAAAAGAACGAATAACGTTTATCTATCTAGCTCTTCACAGATGAATTGCAGGTAAATGAACGGCATGTGTACTCTAGCTGGATTCTAGAACTCCAGCTGCATGTTCATTGTTGTCATCACTTATGTTTTAGAAGAATTCTAACTTCTGTGACCTCACAGTTGGGCATTGGAGAGAGAGGGGGGGGGGGGAATAATTAAATTGTAGAGTTGACCTATATTCATCACAAATCATGTCATCGCAATCAGACAAGTTGAAATATGACTCAAAACTTCCAAGTAGCATAGAACAACTTATTATAGAAATTAATTAATAGAATTAATTAAACTAATTTGTTTGTTCATTTTCTACAACAACTGTTCAACGTAGAAACATACAGCACATTGTCACATGTTTAAATAACCTTTTTCTTATACATTACTGTGTATAGACATAAAGCTACAGATTTCATATATTGCTTCTAGCCGTTTCCCTTTTTCTTTTCAGTAAAACTCTTTTATGGTTTATGGATACCCAAGTGTATCAAAGTTAGCATTTTGGTGGCAAAAATACCAGAACTGTCCCATCTCAATGCTTTGTAATACTGATATAACTACAGTAAACAGATAATAATAATAATAATAATAATATCTTTTTATTTGTATAGCGCTTTTCCTGCAAACGTTGCAGCTCAAAGTGCTCCAATCATTATATAATCATAATTTAATTATTTAGTCATTTAAAGGCAATATTAAAAAGATGGGTTTTTAGTCTTGACTTGAACATATTTGCTGAGGTTGCATCCCTAATGTAAACTGGCAGGAATTCAGTCAAATTTACATTTAGATGAATTACATTTCTGCATTACCTCACTTTCGCTATGGTCCAATAAAATCACACAGTGGCTTTGGCTACTACACTCACTTTATTAGGAACACTACTACTGTAATACTGGGTAGGGCCTCCCTTTGCTCTCAAAACAGTCTCAATCCTTCGTGGCATAGATTCCACAAGATGTTAAACATTCCTTTGAGATTCTGGTCCATCATGACTTGATAGATTTTTCAGGTGCACTCTCAAGTTGTGAATCTCCCGTTCTACCACATCCCAAAGGTGTTCTATTGGATTCAGATCCGGTGATTGGGAAGGCCACTGTAGAACACTCAGGCTCTTTTTGATAGGGCCAAGGCAGGCAAGTTGCAAAATAGAGGCAGGTCAGTTAGGGTTTCAGCATTAAACATCACATCATGTTATGTAGGCATGGCTCTGTAAGTTTCGTTCTCAAGGGTTACATTTTCCAATTTCAATACGGACACAATGCTTAATATATAGTTGTATCCACTTATAATAATCTCTTTAATCCAATGTTTAAAGTTATACAACAGCAGGAACAGAAAATCTGGAATTCCGGGGGAGTCTGTTAATATTCCACTCTTCCACATAGTTTGAAAGGCAAACAGTTGCAATTAGGCTCTCCCGAATGTCAGGTAATAGGCTTATAAAATATTTGTTCTAGCTGTAGATGCACTAGATGCAATATTATAAAATATTTGTTCTAGCAGGAACATGCACCATTTTTCACATAAGGCACATTCCAATTGAGATAAAGATACATTATGTTCCTCCATAAATGTGAAATAGTTAGTGCTGGTGCATGCACTCATTAATCATAGCTTACACACCCCAAAAAGGCAGTTCATGCTTGTGTGAATCATCAGTTACAAATCATGCAAACCACTTTATTGGGTCTAAGATCAGGGTGAAATAGGCTTTTAGATAGACACAGATTAGAATTGGCATGCTCCTGATTCTCTGAATGTGACCCAGGAGACACTGCCAAAATGCAGTATCAACATTGACCAAACCCCTCTGCCAGGAATACAGTCTTATCTAAACTCAGGTATACTGGAAGTGATGCTCCAACTTTGCTGTTGACCCATGCCTGACCCATGATCTGAACGCAGATAAAAGGGTAGATGATACTGTATAATCTACCCTTTTATCTGCGTTCAGATCATGTTACTGGATGATTGTGGATCGATGTCAATACCAGACAGACTCCCCACACCAGTAATTGAAATGTTTGATAGATGCTCTGAAACCACCAATCAATAAGTTAATTCATTTAGATAGATGATTCTGTATATAACTAAATTATTGAATACATTAGCAGAGAACGTGCAAACTGAATAATGATGACTACAAATGAATATCAAACTAACAATGATTTGATTTAGCAATAAGTCTACTTGTCTAAAATACTTGACGCTCCTCCTACTTGTTGTGTAAATACCAACTATTGGGTGGATTGAGAAATATAAACTGGGAGAGATAGTAGCTCTATAAAAGGCAGACAGGGTTCCTACTGTCAGACGGACAGACAGACAGACAGACAGACAGACAGACAGACGGACGGACAGACAGACAGATAGTGGTCAGTCAACACAATGGCTGGGATACAAGGTCTCTTCTTTGCCAGTTGTTTTTTCTTGCTTTTGATGATTGGTCTTGGAAAACATGGTAAGATAATTTCTTCCTTTAGAAACTCAGGGCTAGTTTGCCAGACACAGATTAAGCCTAGCGCAAGACTAAAAAAGCTTATCCACTGGAGATTTTTCGTTTAAAGTGTGATTTAGTCCAACCTGTGTCTGGGAAACTGGCACTCAATGTCATCTCTGAAAATCACAATGAACCTAGTATAGGCCTACTGTACAAACAGTCCATGTTATGTGAAACATATTATGTGAAAACATTGATTTAGGCCAGTTTATGCATAAGTTTACTGCCTTGATACTTAATAAATATTATCTTTTAGTTTCACCCAGCCAGCATGGATAGTATTATTCCAGTCTATTAAAGAAGTTCTTTAATCTTTTTCTTAATTAA